>NC_089142.1:105417565-106049982 GCF_009819655.1 Sylvia atricapilla | reverse complement strand
AATGATGGAGAAGGACAAGTTTGAATGAGGGGAAAGGGATCTGACAGACTTGAAACTTTCTTTTTGTTACTTAGCTGGAGATGACACACCTTCGATTCTGGTGCTAAAAGTGGATGCTTGGAGTACAGCCAGAAGATATTTAGATCACTCAAAGACAGAAATTACTTTTGGAAATACTGAGAATAGGTGATGTCATTTAAGTGAAAGAGAGAAAGTGCACCAGAAGAGGCTGCAGGAAAATCTGTCTTTTTATCAGCTGATTCAACTAGGTTAAGTTTTAGGAAGAGAAGTAGTTATTGCTTCTCCTTTCTTCTTTGACACTATATAGATTGATAGGTGCAGTCATTGAAAATATCTAACAAGTTACTATGAAGGTAAGATTTGGACTTTGTCATCTTGGTCACTCAAATATATCAAATTTCAGTGAAGGAAAGGAAAAAAGTATGTTATCGATTGAAAAGGATTAGAAGAGTAGAGCAACGGGAATTACTTCTCTGTACAAAACACTGAAAAAGTTTTGGAGAGAGGTTGATTGGAACAGGTTCAGTGATGAAGGTGAGAGGCTGAAAATGAGAGGAGTCAGTGTGGGGAATGATGTGGGCTGACTCCTACTCTGTGTGAAATTCATGGTCAGCTCAGTATTTCTTGGCACTGTGAACAAGGTTGAGTTTTAGTGCCTAAGAGGTGAGGGGAAAATAAATTTCCTCTCCCAGAGAGGATGAAAACCAACCCCTGTGGCTGCTGCTACCTGCCAGAGAGTGAGTAAATCTGCAGCTATTGTAGACAAGAAGTCAGATGCAGTGCCATGGCAACTGCTCTGAGACCAAGCAAGTCTGCCTCTTCTTGCTTTCTTACTCTTTTTCCATCCCATTAGTCTAAAAGGTTATTTATCTTTTCTCTCCCTCCCCCTCAGTAATTGCTTGCTTTGATAATAGTGCATAAAAATGAGGGAAGACATTATTCAAATTGTTAAAGAGAGGTAAGAACACAGACAATGATGAAATCACTTGAAAAGGCATCAACAATACTGATTGTTTTTAAAGGACAGAGAGAGGGTATGTTTCTGTTTTCTGAATAAAAAACTTCTCAGTAAAATAATAAAATTTAGTCCGTCAGTCCATTAGTTTTTGAAGGCTCCAGCAGAGTCATGCTGGCTTGAAAGTTTCTTAAGAGTTTTCATGCTGCTTGGTGAAACTTTTTGTGGCTGGGGTCATCAGGAGCTCAATATCTGTCTTTGAGGCATCACCTCCTAGGTACATCCTTCAGAGTACTGAAGAAGCCTTGGTGACTTCAGTAAAGGACCCAAAAGATATTTAATCTTTATTTGAAAGCTCAAATGCAAGAGAAGCTACCACAGGCCTTATGCCTTGCAATGATTAATTATTCACTATTTTTAAAAAGTGAACTTTACTTTCAGCCTTAAGTCTGGAGCTTGCAGCTGTTGCATTGATTATGGATTGCTATGTAAGACTGTAGCCCTTTAGAGTAGAAACCATACCCAAGAGTAGATGGTGATCAAATTATATTTTATCATACTTGGATAAAAAATGTCTTTAGAACTGCTTATTCTTTAAACAGCATTTAATTGAACTAAGTGCTGTATATTTAACAGGGAAGATCTTTTTACCCATTTCCCTCAATTTTTACACTTAATTCCTTCCAATTTTTTGAGGGAGCATGATGACTTTTTTTCTAGAAGAGATTCATCTAGCTAAAGAATTTTTTCTTTTATGCTTTTACTGACTGTAGATATGGTACAGAGTAGATAACTTAATGATGCAAAGAATATTTATGTATGATGATTATGTAAGTGAGAGGTAGGGTTGCACAACCTGAGGATGTGAAAGCCTGCTGTGCATCATTTTTAATATGCATAAAGCTTCATAGCACATGCTATTTTGTGAAGTGCTCACAGAATAAATTCTTTGATGACAGAATAACTGCATTCTCAGGACCAAATGTGGATTGATTTCACCCGTGTGAGAAAGAAAATATACAGTTCAGAAGTTCTTAGAGCAGCTTTCCAGTTCAAAAGCACTTTGGTAAAGCGGGACAGAAAAGTAGCAGTAGAACTAAGTGAGATTTTACACTTCTGCAGCACAACTATGCAATGAGCTAGACCTCAGTGTTTTAATATGCATAAAGAATTCTCTGCTTTAATGAGATCTTGAGCTTTGGCTCTGAAGGTTGTTAGTGCCCTGGTGAATAGCCCTTCAGACTTCAGGCATACAATGAGAATTTGCTTCCTCTTTCAATTCTTCAACTTCTTGGATAGAATTTATTATTTCCCTAAATACGCTGTCAAAATTCATTATATATTGTAGTACTCCTTTTTGCTATTTTTAACTCCATCTCCTTAAGTGGATTACATGGTTTCCTTTCATAATTAAGTGCAGATTAAATTTTATATTAAAAACATTAGAAATGACACCTTTTCAAGGCCATTATGAAATTTTTAAAGGCAAAAGAACAACTCTGACTTTTTTTTCCAGATATGTTGGTCAATAAAATAAATACATCTTGTCCCTGTTGATGTGATTGTAGCATCTAAAATATCAAGAGGAAATATGCTCTGTTCTTTCCCACTTAAATTCCATTCAAAGATAATTCCTTTTTTTGCCTATTTTATCCTTTCATTCTTTGGGTAATAATGACTTCCAAGATTTTTGTTGGTTATGGGTTATCTGGACACCAGGAAACCCTAAATAGTAGTAGATTCAGGGAACAGAGAAAAAATGGAAATCTGGGAGGGCTTGCATATTAATTTGGTAAATATAGGCTTTGTTGGATAATAAAATAGCATTTCTGTTTCCACCAGTTACATAGAGTCAAACCAGTCCATGAAAATTACTTGTAAAAATTCTGCATGTTATAAAATTTGATCAAGACAAGCATGATGGACCCAAATCTTTATTCATATGAACTTGCAGGATCCCAAATCTAAATTCAACCTATTTAACATCAATCAATTAAGACTCTCTGTGGAAATAAGAGAGGGATTAGTTCTTCTAGACATTTGATTCCCACTTAAGACTTTCATCACCTCTCTGCAGTTACTGCCCATAAGGCAAGGCAGCCACTCTCCTGCTCCAGGTTAATTCCTGAAGCTGGAGGAATATAAACTTGCTGGTGCCTTCTGAGCTCACTGAACCCAAACTGCTCGGTGTAACTTGGTCCTGTGTCTTTGGAGTTAAGCTCTATTTTCCCCTCCTGATACAGGTTAGCACATGTCCAGTCTTATACACCAGGTGTAAATGTATTAATCTCTGAGTGTCCAGCCTTTGCAGAGAAGTCACTAAAATCAGAGGTGTTTTGTAAAGTAAAAGGTTTAATAAAGAAAAATAACAAAATAACAAACATTACAGAAAACAAAAGAAAAGCCATGTACAGGTGTCCAAGAAAACCTCTGACACCCTGCTGAAACGCTCCAAAAAGCCTCTTCCTAAATACTGAATCTTCTAGGAGGGACAATTTTGCCAGTTAAGGAGAGATACAGGATTTGAGGAACAGTGAAAAGTTCAATAGATGCTTCTCTCTTGGCACTGAGCCAATCAGTGCCAAGAGGATATGGAAAAATCTAGGTAAACTTCCTAAAATGTCTAGAAGTAAACTGAAACTCTTTCCCTATTTGAAAACACCTGCTGGGGGCGTGGGGTGCATTACTACAGCCTCCTGCTTCTCTTGGAGTTTGGTTCAGGTATAGTGTTGAAATTCTCACCAAGCCAGATGGTTTTAGCCCCACCAGGGCTCAATACACTCTGAGGGTATCCAGCACATCACAGAAATGGCTTAAAACAGTTGTGAGATGGCTCATTGGATGTGCTTTGAAAAGCAGAAGGTTTTAAAAAATGAGACAGTAACAAACAATACAAAAACAAACCAGAAGCCGTGCACAGATGCTGGAAATCCTCTTACACCTGGCTAAGACATCCCAAAAAGCACTGTTCAGGGGCTTTGTGCTTGTTCTGAAGTACTTAATGTTTTTGGAGGGCTTTTGGCTTGCTGCACAATAGAAATTTTCTGCATTTCTGAAGAAGAGCTTTAGAGACCAACAGGTGCCTTTGTCTTGGCACTGAGCCAACCACGGGAAGAAGGGCATGGAGGATTCTCCCTTTTCTTTTTTTAAAGTCTTGAGATGAAAGCAAAACCCTTTTCCATATTTGGAAACACCCACTTGGGTGTAAGGATGCACTGCAATGGTATGGTTTAAGTATAAAGTGTATGTTATTAATTATCTCAATCTGGATGGTAGAGAGATTTCTTTGGGTAATACTGTTGCTAATTCTAATTTATCTGATTTCAAACTATGTCGCCAACTGCATGATATCTAAGAGTGAAATTCTGTTCCCCAGGGTGGGATGTAGTGACAAGCAGCCCATTTTGTCACCAGTGCTCAAGTGAAGCTACAGCATTTTCTGGAAAAGAACAAAAAGCAGCCATCATAGTACCCATATGCGCCTGAGCAGCTGCATTAGACTTAGCCATTATCCAATCCTTAATGATGGCAATTTATCAAATTAGCCTTAAAATAATACATACCTTTTTCCAAATGCTGTACCATTAGCATGCCCAATTTTAACTGTCTTTATCAAATAGTAAAAAGTTTTCTTTAAAATAAGTCTTCCCACTCACCCCCAAAAGGTGAAATGAATTTGATTTAGTCTACATTTTCATTTTTTTTCATATGAATTGAAAAATATTAAAATGCACAAAAATGTATTTCCCTGATTAGCTTTTTAATCTGATTTCTTGCTAAATGTGATTATTGCAGATGCAGTCCCACTCAGCAGATTTGTCATGACAAAATAGCCCTAGTTTAGTGTGGGAGGTGGAAAGTGGCTGAATTTGAGGTCGTATGTGAAGAGTTAGATATTTCAGGTGGAAAACATTCTCTCTAAAGAACAAGGTCAGGTTAACTCTGCTAGAACCAGACAAAGCAGCAATTTGGAATATTTGTTGTGGTGCTTTGGTATATTTGGAAGATGTGACTTTTTGTGGAAACATTAAATTGTATTCCAAAGTATTTTCACTGGAAACGCATTCCCTGCTCTGCCCAGCTGATGCTAGTATCTCTGAAAGTGCTCAACAAAGTATAAAATTAATGAGTATATATATATATATATTTATGTGTGTATGATTTATATATGTCTTTTGAGAGCAAGCCTTAGGCACAAGGAAGTACTTATATCTTTGTTATTTTGCAAAGCCTTGCAGACTATGCTGACCTAATAAGCAAGAATCATTCCTTCTTTTCTGACAGGGGGAGTAGAAAGAAAAGATACTAACCTTCTGATTCAATTGCTTTTCCTGACAGAACTGAAGTAGGAAGGAACTTTCTCCTGGCTTGCTGCTGTCTGACAGCCTCAGTTCCCCTTTTGCTGGAGACCTACAATCTATTTCGATTCTGTATTTGCAGCCTATTATCTTTCTTTCATATTTCTAGGTTTTGTATCTGTCCTGGGTTGTAGTGTAGGATGTGCACAAAGTATTCTATCACCATCTTCATGAACTGTTGAAGCCAGGTGGGGCAGTGTTTTTCCAGGCGCCCTCCCTCTGGGGTGCCTTCTGTTAATGGCCCATCGATAACCTGCCCATGACTCATAGATAACTCCCTCCAGGACCTATCTCTCTTTAATGGGCCATCAAGGACCTCCTGTATCACTCATCATCCCATTGTGAGATGCTCCCCCCAGGGGAAGGAGCCAAGCATTCTCACCTGGATATAAGCTGGGATTTGGGACAGTAGAAGCAGCCCTCACCATCTGGATTTGCAGAGGACCAGAGCTGCCAGACTTTTCTACGGGATCACTGCTTCAGGAAGACCTCACCAGGACTGCTTCCATCACCCTGATCAGGTTGTATTCTGACTCTGTCAGTGGTCTTTTGTATTATTGCATTTATTTTATTTTACCTTTTTTTCCTTTCTTCCTATTAAATTGTATTTCTGACTTGGAGTCTCTCACTTGTTTTGCTTTCAAACCACTACAGTAACTCTTGCAGTATTTGATCTTAGGTTCTAGATTGAAGTCTTCTTGCTCTGGACACAGTGAAAACAAGTACAAGGACCAGCTTTCACCCTGAGAAGTTTTAAAATACAGTCTGCTCTTCCACAGATTTTCAGTTCTGTAGGCTGTCTCTTCGTTAGCAAATAGTATGGAGCAGTGGATGTGGACCTGCAGGAACAAACAGGCTGCAGGTACCCACTGTGTGGGTTTTGAAGGGGTTGAGGGTGGCTTTACATCAGACTAGTTAAGATCTGGTTCTGTGAGCTAATTGTCCATTTGTGGTTGATGTGCACTTCCAATTTAGTTGCACCTTAAAGTAATCAAGTTAGTGCACATCAAAACTGGTGCACAACGTGAACCAAATCAGGGACAGTGAGATTTGACAAATACATCCTTGAGCACAAGAAACAAACCCAGGACTGTTGGTGTAAAACTTGCTGTTGTAGGAGTGCAAACATGAGTGGTGTCCAAGACACACACATGCTGAGTGCCTAGGGAATCCATGTATCTAAATGGATCCGGTTGAAACCAGTGGCTTAATATCTTCTGCTTGGTTTTCATGATTTTCTGTGCCCAAAACACAGGCCTTATTGGCTCACAGACACCACACTCACCAGTTTGTGTGTGACAGTGTCTACCTTGAGCACAGCTCAAGAAGCCTTCTTAGAGCAGAGGGCTGAAAAATATCCCCATAAACACCCAAATCACTGTTGCCTTTTGTATTGCTTCCATTTTGCCCCAGACCCCAAGAAAACTTTAACAAAATATCTGAGAGTTTCCCCCCAAACCCCTTCTGTAACCAACACACAGTTTAGTCCTCAAATACTCAGCTTTTGTCCATCTTCAGTCTTCTTAATCCATCAACAGTTGTTCATGAACTGTAAGACCTAAGCTTGAGATGAAAAAAGAGCAGCATACAGTGACCCAGAGATATCAAATGAGCCAGCTTATGCTAAACATAATAAAACTGCATAAACATGTTGGGTAACTAGAAGAAACATGCACAAGGAAATATTTCCAGTATTCATTTATCTCCTTAGTAATTATTGGACAGTTCAGTAAACAACATTATCTGGAAGAATTCAGTGCCAGGGTTTACACTGGAAATTATCAACAATTCACCCTTCACGTGGCTGGAGATAAGGCCAACAAGAAGTGAGAAATAATGGTCTTATTTACCAAAATGTAGTGTTTCTGTTAGCTCTGTATGTCTCTGTATTTGCTATTTACCCTGTATTTGCTATTCCTGCACTAAGGACACTATTTCAAGACTTTTGGTTTGCAAAATCAGATACTTTCATTTTACTATCACTTGTAAACTGGATGTTCTACTGATGATGCTTTGAGGATAAAATTATTTCTAACAAAAACAGAATAATACAAGAAAACTCAAAGTGATTATATTAACTTCAAATGGTAAATTTTGGTTTCAGCCATTACAAATAGAATTTCTTATGAAGCTCACTATGCTTCAGAAACAGAGTTAGAAGTAAAAAATTATGTCTTAAAAATGATGACTTTTTTTTTTTTTTTTTTTTTTGTTTTTTTGTTTTTTAGCATAATCTTGGGAATTAGGGAAGCTTCTAGTTGGTTCTTCAGTATCTGGGCCAGAAATGCTCCCTTACCCACCTGCAGAATGGGGCTTGGCACCATTTCCCACAGGAAGCTTAGTCAGCTCTGTTAACTAAATTGCAATAGTATGGTTTTAAATTGTATGACAAAACTTCACACCTACTCTTGCAGTTAATGTAGGGTACAGTCATTTTGAAAGAATAAAGTATTTGGGGAACTCATAACTCAGAGGGCTGAACTGGTTTTGCTTGTAACATCAGGCAAGCAGCACAGGTCTCGTGAGCTGCGGCTCTGCTGGCTCAGCTTGATTTCTAAGGAGTCTTAAATGTAGTTCTCATGCTCTGCAAGACTAAATAGAATATAAATATAATCAAATATGAAGCCATTAAAGCTGCAAAGCTTGCAGTCAGGTTAATTTCTTGGCTTAAAGCACTAGTGCACAGTTGAAATTAGATACGCAAGGCTACGGTGGTACAAAATGCAGCAAGTGATGTCCGATGGAACCTCTGCATGGTGGGGTTGTTTTGTTTGGTTTTGGGTGTTTTTTGGTTGGGTTTGGTTTGGTTTTGGGGTTGTTTTATGGAATATGTGAGCTACTGAACCTAGAAATGTTTTTCAGGAATAGATATACCTATTTGGTTTAGTAAAGTTTTTATAGCGACACTTTGGAAATTCTGAAGAATAACTGGAAGAGATTTCTTTGGCTTGTGGCTTTCATTAAAAAAAAATCAATTAAAAATCAACAACAAAAAAACAAACCAAAAAAACCCACAAAAAAACACCACCACCAAAAACCCCCACCACCAAAAAACCCCACCCACCTTAAACCCCAAAGTTTTGTAAGGAATTTAGAATAAAAATAGTCTTGGTTTCAATATCTTTGAAGTTTCCAGTGTGGGCTGCTGAGAATGATAGAGTCCAGTGAACCTAATAGCTCAGAAATGCAGATAATCACTAAATCATAAAGGCTGGGAGCCCACTAATTAAGCCAATGGAAGGTGATAAAGAGTCTGGGGTATGCCATTTTTGAAATGGATTCCAAGAGTTTTGTTAGCTACAATCTGGAAGTAAAAACATGAATGGTAATTGAGATAAGAAAGATAGAAATCTACAGTGGATTATGCAGTGAATCTACAGTAGATAGTCTAGTGAAGCTCTTTCCATGTAGCCAAGGAAATAGTACTGGAGCATATTCCAAGTAGGAATGATAATTCTTAGAGCTAATTCCAGACATAATTTTTATATCACACATTATTTTTATTATTTTGATTGAATTAATATCCATTATTTGTATTAATGTATTTTTGTAAGAATTTACACTTCTTCAGAGCCTTTAAAATTAATTAATGGGAAAGATAAGGGCATAATTCATGGACCATTTTCAGCTCACCATTCCCACCAGAGGGAAAGTTCAGAGGAAAAAAAAAAAAGCAATCACCTGTACAATTTTTTAAAAACTGTTGTGATGTTAAATAAGGAAGAAATAGAATTTCTCTTCCCCAATTTCCTCTGAAGTGTGAGCAAGATCTAAAGGAAAACCATGCTGAAGCACTGGAGAGACTTTTGACCAAGGCAATGGAGGTTTCACAGTCGAGAGTGACAATTTCTAAATATAACTGCATAGTTGCATGCTGTTTCTTGCAAAGCTGTAACAAACTGCCATCCTAACAAGTTCTTCTTGTCCAATTGCACCTTAAATTGTCACCCACTGCAGAACTCCTTGTTGGTCATGGCACTTTTTAATCTTGTCTACTGTAAAACTACAGGAAATGTTGCAAAGGAACATTATAGGAAAAATAAATGTTATTTTTTTCAGGTTCTCTGCAGGAGACTGGAGCAGGCTGCCAGGCAGAAATTCCAAAAGCAAACTTGCTCTCTGAGATGCTATAGGGGAGCACGGAGCAGCTGAGGAACAGAGAATTACTGTTACATAAGCCTTCTATTTCCTGGCTGAACAAGACAGGTCTCTTGTAGAAACCAAAGCCACGAACTAACATGAATCCTTAATATGTGTAACAAAACCATAACAGTGAGGTGGGCAAAGGCATCCAAGGGTCAGAGCTCTGCAGGATGTGCCCCAGAGAGGAGCTGCCCCACGTGTCTGTCTCTGGTGTGCAGCACATGAAATGTAGGTGAGTGACATTGTTTCACTGATGAAAAAAAAACTTTCACACAAGGAGGAGAATGGGCAGATCTGGTTTGTAGGGACAAGGAAAGGGGTAAATGGTGCTGGGCCAGCATGTTCTTTCTCTCCAGCTGGTGCCTTCCATGGCAGTTTTTACCAACTCCTTTGCAGTGGGATGCGGTTACCAAACTGTGCCATGTGTAGTAGCTCGCTCCTTTGAAGTCTGTACTTCAAGGGGAAGAGCAAAGAGAGATGCTGCCAGAGTACTCAGTACAGAGTACTTAGTTCAGCCTACTTTGTATCTTAAGAAGGAAGTAAAAAAGGCAAAGTAAGTGGAGAGGGAAAAGAAATTCTTGCTCAGTCCAGGACTGGGTAAAGTTGATGCAAATCTTGGTTTGATTAGCATGTATAGGAGTCATTTATAGTCATTTACCTGCTTTTTCCCCAGTGCTTTTGTCCTAAACTTATTTTGCACTGCAAAGTAAGGCAGTTATCAGCTGCTTTTCTGTTATCCTCTGAGGGGAGCATTTTCTGCAGCTGCTGAATTGCACTCAGAACAGTGTAGAATGATCGCCATGATTTACAAGGAGGCTTCAGGTCAATACCCTGCTGAGGAAGTGAAGGAGCAGGCGCTGATCAGACAAAGATAACTGCTTCTGCCTGGAAGTTAAACGGCTGCCCTTGAGGGGAGACTGCCCAGGGATCGCAGGTTCAATCGCTCCAGGGATGTGGTAATCACTAGATGGGTCATTTACCTAAGGAGTCTGGAGATAGCAATAACTATTCATTACTGCAGAGCTATCAAATTGATGACTCTCTTTTTTCCTTATTTTCTTGGGCTTAGCATGAAGAGAACGAAACAGGAAAGCCATTATATTAAACAGCTCTTAAATAAGATGTAACAATGAGCTTGGTTATAAGTAGTGTTTATAAATGGTACTGAAGAAGAATAAAATCCAGAGAGGACAGTCTACTGCTATTAACACAAATTATCTCCACTCCTGGGTTTGTAAAGTTCTTAGTCCAAATGAACTGAACTTCCTACTTTGGAGAGAGTAGTGTCACAAGAGATTAACAGTCTTCCCTTTTGAGCACAGGAGTAAAAGGAGAAAGATGGGCATTCAAACTGGTGTCATCCGAAGAAAGGTAGACTTATGCCAAAGAAACCTGAAGTTCAAACTGCCTGGGGCACTTAGGTGGCACAAGAGTTTAGACCTGTTGTTCAAACTGCATGGTTAAAGAGCACAGGTTACAGAGGCCAGACAGCTGAGACCCAGTGAAGGGAGAGCTGTTCTCGTGTCCATAAAACTGATCTGCTGGCTTAGACATTTAGCTGAGACACAGAGGAGTTGTATTCTCTTTCAGGTTTTATAAAGACAGCCCATGCTCTCTGGACAGGTAGTTATCCAACTTCTGTAGTTCCTACGTGAGAAATTGATGTAATAATTCTCCTGCTCATGGTCATGTGCTGGTAACCAAGAGAAAAGATCACTGCCATGGTGCTTGAACTCCACACTCCCTCCAGTAAAAGTTCAGAGAAACAAGGATGAATGTGTTTTTCCTGTGGGCTTTGCTTATGAAATATGTTCTCACTGAATCGAAGTAGAGCTTGATGCATGCTGATTTGCTTGATCTAATGTTTACTGAAGTCAGCAGAAATCTTCCACTGGGTGTTTAATGTCTTCCCCTCCCTGTCTTCCTATGATGCTTTATGGTCAGTGGAGCAGCTGAGGAAAAATGCTTGAGATTAAAAGCTCTTATAGGATGAGTATTGAGGCAACAGGGATCCAGCAAAAACAACCTGAAGGGTCACAGAGTTTATATTTTAAAAGTAATTGAAGCCCTACAGAGAACAGTGTTAGTGTAAAGGCTGTTGTAGCCTTATGCTTCAAAAGTATTTGGGAAATAAGGTTGTTTAACTCAAGGTCTAAATCAAATTTAAATGCCTTTATTCTAACATTTATTACACTTGTCTCTATAGTCTGAACAGCAGAATAGAATGCCCAATAAGCTGAACACTGACCTAATAAATCTTTGTATTTTATCAGGTAAAGCAATTGAATTTTGAAGTTGAAAATGCCATTGTTTCAACTTTTGGAACTCTTTGCTTGAGACATAACCTTCATTAGATAACACTGTCTTGGATTTGCCTTCTTCTCCCACAAAGCTTTTATTAATAACCTGGAATACAGGCAAGGAGCAGAAGCAGGAGGAGCATGTTGTACAAGGAGAGGCTGTGTCCAGCCACAGCTCACCCAGCTCTGCTCCAGGACAAGTGGTCCTGCTCATAGAGAGGAGCTCGGTGACTGAGGGGTCACATTCCAGCTCTGGGGACACCAGTGGCAGCTCCAGACAAACTCAGTGCACAAGGATGTGGGCAATGCTGAAAGAAGCCAGGGAGGTAGTCCCTGAAATTGCAGGATTCTGTTCAGACGGGAATGAGGAGGATTTCAGTTCTTACTTCTCTTGGGAATAAAATAAAATTTTAGCGTAGTATTCTTTCTCCTTCACTCTTGTTCTGTGATTCACAAATCCTGACTTATTTTCTCATATGTAAGAGCTACGTGATGAACTCCAGTCACAACTTTGGCACGTTCAGCCTTTTTTCACATCAAATGCTTATTTAGGAAATATCTGGAGGACTATTTGTAACTACTATGACACATTCACTATGTCCATAGAGTGTTTAAAAGGGGATTTACTATTATCTACTGCCTTTATCTTTGTGTTCATAGCTTCCAGAGTGATTTTTATGTCTTTAGGACACATTAAGTGATAAACCTGGCCCGAGAAGTAGGATTTAGACCTAAAGACCAAAATTCCTAAAAGGTTTTCAAGTTCTACGGCTGTGGGATTTTTATGAATGAAGTAAGGAGCAGATACAAGAGGTATTCAAGTAACACACTTTGCACAGTCTCAATAGTAAGTGAAAATGTCTTGAAATTTCTGCCATCACTTGATATTTATTCTTCTGTCCCTTGTGCATTATCTTTTAGCCTATGTTTTCTATACCATATTGTTATGCAGTGATAAAGGGTTCAACAAAATGAAATATTATTTAAATGAAGAATGGGCATAAGACTATGACTTGCCTGTTTTATACAGATAAAGGAGTCTATGAAATACAGTGTTGTCAGCTTAATCCCTGTTACTTTGGACATTGCCACACTTATAGTTTATTAACAGTAGGATTTCTGCTTTGTAGGTTTTGTACCAGCTAAGTTGCTTAGCAACCTTAACTCCAAGATAACTATGTTTTGCTCCCTGTGATTAAAGAATGATTTTTTCCTGTATTCTGTTTATGATATATCTAACTTAAATATTTTGTTGTTTGCAAAGTCTTTCCCTCAATTTTCATTCCAAATATAACAAGGTATATATATATTTTCCTTGAAGCACTTTATCTTTGAAATTCACCACAGGTGAATGTAAGTAGCACAATAGTATTCTGAGAAAACCCACACTGTACAGTAATGCAAAGAACATAAAATGGAGAAGCAGCCTATAGAACTGTTCCTGATACTGCTGCATAAATCCTTTAAATCTTTCCAGCACAAGTGCATTGCTAATAACTGTGAATAATGCTCTAGTTCTGTGGTTTAATTCTCCTCTTAAATAAATAAATAGAAAGCCCTGGGACTTGCCCATATGTGATGCTGTGCTTTGGAACTGGTCCAGAAAAGTGAAATAGTGTACTTTAAATGGTAGCAAATGCCTCTTGATAAAGCTGGGAGCTGGATCAATTACTTTAATAGTATTACAGAAGTCCACTGGACCTCAGCACTAACAGTATTGTCAGCTAGTGTCTGAAGGATGGCACACATTAACATGGATATGGGATGGCATTAATATATTTCAAAATATTATGTTAATTCCTGAACAGCTTATCACCATGGTTACTGTGGCAAGAAATTAAACAAACAGGAAAGAAAATTTAAATTAATCCATCCTGAATAAGATTCCAACGGGATCTAGATTCCCATTTAAGCACTGGGACCCACAATAAAGAGTGACAGCTCTTTGGATAATAATATAACCCATGCCTGCTGGAAGAAAAGTTCTGTCCTGGAATGTGGGGTGTCTATCATAAATTATTTCCCATCATGTAGGAAGTGGTGGGTTTGCAATGGAGACCTGGAGAGGAGCTACTGATGTAAACTGTCTGCTCCCAGCAGACTGGAGTTAAATTAACTCTTCATGGTGTAGAGGTTTGTAACTGAAGTCCTGATATTGGTATGGATAATTGGAATATCTGTATGTGAGAGCACCAGAAGTTACAGCAAAGTAACTTTTTATTTAGTTTGTGAGTATTGTGAGACTGGGATGTGTCTTGAACTCCCAAGACATGGTACCCAGTAACACTGAGGAGAATGCTGTTTAAATCCAAGTGAGAAAGGAGCACAGCCCAGATGCTTCCTCAAGGCAAAATGCCCCACCCCTAAACTCAAGATGCAACAAGTTGCAGCATATCATGTGTGCCAATCCTTTCGTTTTTCCTCATCAGGAAGACTAACGTTCCAATCAAATAAAAGGAAAAAAAAATATATATAGACAATGCATAATGAGCTTACCAAAAGCTTACTGGAGTCTGGAGCAAGGTGCACTGGCACTACTGGAGTCAAGAGCAAAGTGCTAGCTGTCAAAATCGGTAAATGTCTTGTCTTTGTGCTTAAGTATTAACTTAATGCTACATTCAACTCTCTTCATTTAAGAGATGTGAACAAGTCCTGTAGTATGGCATTCACCTGCTGCTCTGAAGGGTTTCTAACATATCAAGCTGTTTGCAGTTTCTAGCTGTTATCATTACTTAATTATTACATTACAATTATCATTACTTAACAATTCAGCAATTCTGCTCTGAGTTTTTGGAGTCATTTTTTAGTTACTGGACTGGCTTCTATTGCAGTGTTGGGTGTGTGAGGGTGTTACAGAAGCAGGAGGGGAAGGTACCTGTGATACATAGTGATGTTAATGTCTGTAGTGAACATTCTGTAGACCAACAATTGAAAAATCTGAGCATTTCCACAGTGAATTCCTGCTGGATCAGCCTGATGTTTCTTGAATATTTTTGTAAAGAATACTTTGAAGAAAAGAAGTGTTTCCTCAATGGAAACAGGAGTTGTTCCATGCAGGGTATAGTTCCCCTACAGGAAGCGTTTGTTTTAAATGGCTCCCTCCCAGGTGGATAAAGTCTAAAATTGTGTTTGGTGCTTAGTTTAAAGTGGAAACTGTTGCCATTCCTATTGTAGCCATAGGTGCCATGGGATCTGAAACAGATGACAAAACTATTCTTTCCAAGGAAATTCATACAACCAAAATGCAAGAGCAATACCAGGGCATAACAGGAATCCAATAACGTCAATTAAAATGCCTTCTTCAGTGACAGGTTTATGCCACATTTACTTTACTTCACCAAACAAATACATTTATACAAGTAAATATTTGGCATCTGGAGATCCCCCTTGACTTGAAATTAGGCATCAATTAAAGCACTTTAACTTATGCTGAACTAGACGTTAGTCTGAGCTAAACAATACAGTGAGAAGCATCCTAATGGATATACATGTGGAGGATCTCATCCACTGATAATTATGAATGAAATTAATAGAATCTGGAGTACCTGATCTTGCAGTGACATTCCCAGGGGGGAGCTCACAGTGGTAATGCTGGCTGGCTCTGAAAATGAAGGTGCATTAAATGATAGTGAGTTGTAATGGAAAGTGAATCTGGTAAGAGTCATCAGAAAAGAGCAACTGGGAAAAAACATTTATTTTTAAGGGAAGACCTTTAACCCATGTACTTAGTGCATATGCAGTCACAAAGGAGTTCCACTCAGACAAAAATTCTTCAAAATTACATCTGGTATTCAAGAGACTTAGGCAAATCAGAAAGTCTTCACTGTGAGAAGTTAAAGCATTTTCTGTTTTTGAATTATAGTTAATATTTTTCCACAGGAAAATATTTTGACCTTGTTAGCATTCAAAGATGAACCTATATCTTTGACAGCTAAATATAGTTTTTGATGGTAGTGTAAGAACATCTGAATTAAAATAGTCAAAACATCTCTCACATTATGCATTCACTCAAAATTCAGATTTAAAACCTTCTTGGGGATTAATATTTAATATTTAGTTAAACATTGCCAATTATCTTTGGAGCCACAGAATAAAACAGAACTTTAGTAATTGTCACAAAAAGACAAAAAAAACCCCAAAGACATGGAACAGCTTATTCCAATGTGAATGAAGCTCTGAACATAAGTAATTCTTTTAAAGAATAAAAAGGAAGTACATTAAAGGTTCAGTATCACTCATTAATATTAGTTACTTCCAACATTGATCAGGAAATGTGATCCCCTAAGACTATCTCAAAGAGGATGCTGTCATTTGGATAATTACACGTGACCCCAATTTATGCCAAGATATATGTAGAAGTAAACTAATTCTTACTGCTATTCAAATGTATATAAGCTTTCCAGCTGAGTAGTGCTAATTAAAGCTTTATGCACTTACAAAGAAAATTTAAAATAGTACTTTTAGCTTGGCTTTTATAAAATCTTTTTCTTTATTTCTTTTCCTGAAGATGTCATACAGCAACACAGCTGCAGTGGCATTGTGTGCAGAAACCCAGGAGATCTGAAGAGTAAACCAGGAGCTATTCTTTCCATTGCATTCAGATTTCCTGTGACTGTTGTTTTGCTGGCATTGATAAAGTCTAATTCAGACCTGAAGGGTTCAAATTGAATTTAAATGTTTCCTAAGAGAAGTTCCAGAGCAATGGCCTGAACACCAACAGCTACTATTCCACTGTCTGCCAGATAACTACAACACTTTTTTTTGGCAACAAAGATCTTTCAAGTTCTGTTCCTCCTCCCACGCTCCCAGAGTAATAGTTTCAACTTAATGTGACTATTACTTGGTAACATTAATATTTACATGAGGTTAAGGCTAATAACTTTCAGGAATAAAAAAGATGACCTGGAAGTTAATGTGTAGGGGAAAAAAAAAAAAAAAAAAAAAAAAAAAAAAAGTCTGGTTCAGGCATACATAAAGCTTCTGGTAAGAGAGAGAAGGACTCCTAAAACCCTTTGCATTTATTAAAGGCGGGGCTGGATTTCCACCGAAGCTGCAGAAACCTAAAGGAAGCCACCAGAGGGCCAGTAAAATACTGTCAGGTCACTAAAAGCCCAGATCCGTTTCTTCACTCAGCTCAACATTTGTGCCAGTGCAAGGGGAGGGTGGCACGAGGTAAGAATAAGGGATCAATGATTTTTTTTTTTTTCTCTGATGCATTTCCAAATTAAATTTTGTGTGAAAAGCTAAGATAGTTGTCTTTGGTGTAAAGGAAATTCTGCTTGAAGATTAGGCTGAAGAGAAGGAAACAATACTTTCCTCCATTTTACTCAATGTACCAGTAATTCCTCTGGTTGGAACTGTATTATTCTGAAGCCTGATTTCTGGGTACAAATTATGTGCTTTTGGAAACCCTGTTTCTACCAGAGCTGCAGAGATTTCCTCTGAGTAAAAGAGAAACAGAGCATGTAACACATGTGCATGTGCATCTGTGCATGCTACACAAGTGCTCTGCACCCTGGTAGTCAGTTGGCTGTTCTGGGGAATAGATGGGGCAATACTTCCACCAAAAGGAAAAATACACAGCCTGAAATTGGTGGTTGCAAGGGTTTGTCACTGGCTAAAATAAAATACCTCACTGTTGTTACTATCTGCAACAACAAGTGCTCCCTCTGTGGTAGTCCTGTGCTTAGGCAGCAGTTATTTATAGGAAGGTGCTTTAGGTGCTAAAATCTGTCTTATATTCTTAGTGAACATGCTGGATGCTTATTTTCCTGTAATAAAGATGAGTGAGGGAATGCCATCACAAGTTATTTCTTAAATTCTTTAGTAGACTTTGTGCGGTGAATGGCTGCTAGAAAAGCAAAATTGCTTCTCCCTTACAAAGAACACACTTCTTTCTCAATCTATTTTCCCTCATCCTCTCAATGAGGATTTCACCTATTTTTGTGTGGTTTTAAGGATTACAAATTAACATTATCTTGCCTATTTCTTCCTTTGGTTTTGTTATGTTAAAACCCACGACTACTTGAAGGAGAAGGTTATGTGAAATATTGGTACCTATAAAATCTGTTAAGTCTTAATGTGTTTTATTCAGGTATGGCTGTGCTAGTTTTTACCTAAGCTGAATTCTAATTGGATGTCACTGGTTTTCAAAAGCTTTGTTTCAATGCATAACCTTTTTATATATATATAAAGGTTTTTATAGAGTTATTTAACTTGTCGTAGTCACACATTGATATCAGATAAATTAATCAAAGCATTTATCATTTGAGTAATCACATAAATATAACTGCATAAAGTAACATAATCTCCCTGCAATGATATTGTAAAATGATACATCTCATTATCTCATTTACTGTGATGTTTATACTGTGTTTGACATTTCCCAGTGGCCACACAGTTCAGACCATAAGTGGTGTGGCCCAGCAACTGACCAGTGTTCACCAGATCATATATATCTGAAGATAGCAGTAAGTGCTGCCAAAGGTGGTCTGGATCTCTTCCTATTTATTTTTTTTTCTCTTCTTCACTTTGATCTTCCCCTCCACCGTTTCTGTTTCCTGTCTGCTGTAATTGTTTCTTCCCACGTTGCTTAAGGAGAACACTTCAGCCTGTCCTGAAGTGGAGACTCAAAGGAAGAGTGCCCAAATGGGAATGTTCCTGAAGAATTACAAAGGGGGTAAGTACACAGGATACCTTCTAGCCTCCATCTGCTGAGAAGCTCAGAGACTTTTTGATCTAGATACAGTGCTTGAGTATTTAATAACTTTCAGTGGTTTTATTTTCTGTGAAGTTGTTCAGTGAACCCTAGAGCTCCTGCAAATTTTTGGCACCCACTGCACCTTTTGACACATAGTTCCTTAGATGTTCTCTCTGCTACATGAAGAAAACTTCCATTTGTTTCCAGTGTAGCTCCCAATAGCTTAGTCTGATCCCCCACAGGTTTTGTTTTGGAAGAGGCAATGAATACTTGGTCTCTATCCAGCTTCTCCATACAACTCATGATTTTGTAGATCTTTGTCATACTCCTTTTTAGTCATCCCATTTTCAGATTAGAGAAAAATATATCTTGGACAAGTTCAAGAAAAAACAAAATAATTTTTAAGGCTTTCAGGAAACACTACTGCTCAGGTACTACACCATCCATTGTGTAGAACAATGGGCAGCATTCTGCTTTGCTCCATGATTAATAGATGGTGGAGCTGTCTAATTTCATGTTTGTTATGCCTTTATCACCACTTGCAAGGTAGCAATCCTTATCATGATTGGGTTTGCTGTGGTCTGCCAGGTCGTTTTGCAGGCAGAAAGAACCACCCATTAGCTTATATAAAACAGGTATCTTACCAGAATTAGCTTGTATATAATATATACTTTGCTAATTATATGTAATTGATTTCTGAGTCATGATAAAAATTATTTGGTTTCGATGGTTGAGCATTCTAAAAGCTCTAATTTAGAAAATTTCTTTGCCTCACAAGCCCCTCAGACATCTGCTACAGCACTGAAAATCACTATTGACCACGATATAGATCTAAAGACTGTGTATTTCACAGTTAAAATACACCAAACATTTCAGAAGTCTTGATGATTTTCTTTCATGACTGTTTCTTCATTTTGATGTACTCACTGCACACTTCCCCACTGAGTCACCTTCTTGGATTGTCAAACAATCTAAAATCTGCATTTTACAGAACAGTTTTCAAAAAATAATAACCTACTCCCAAATGCAAATCAAGTGAACAATGATGAATTGGGCCCACATTCAATTAAAAGTTTAGGCAAATGCTCAACATTTTACCCCATGGAAGCACTTCTGAATGTGAATTCAAAATTAACCCTGTATGGGATTAAAATGCTGAACTGGGAAGGCAGGTCATGTGAGCTCCCAGAACTCAAACGTGACACTTGTATTTATTGACTTATTCATTGCCCTCTTTCATTGTAATATTAAGGAAGATTAGATTGGGGATGTATTGAGCTTACATGCCCTGGTTTTGGTAGTGGGGACTACAGGGGTGGCTTCTGTGAGAAGCTTTCCACCATGTCTGGCAGAGCCAATCCCTGGTGGCTCCAAAGACAGAATTGCCACTGGCAAGGCTGGGACAATTAGAAATGCTGGTAGTGCCTCTGTGATAACTCATTTAAGACAAAAGAATAAAAAAGCTACTGTGCAGTTGTCATGGCCAGAGAAGAGCGGGGTGAGGATATGTGGGAGGAACAACTCTGCAGACACCAAGGGCAGTGGAGAAGGCAGGGCAGGAGGTGCTCCAGGCTCCAGAGCTGGGATTCCTCTGCAGCCCGTGGTGCAGACCACGGTGAGGCAGCTGTGCCCTGCGGCCCCTGGAGATCCAGGGGGATTCAGGGATCCACCTGCAGCCTGGGGAGGAGCTGTGGGTGCCTGAGAGGGGTCTGTGACCCCGTGGGAGCCCCTGGAGAGAGGAGCCCACACTGGAGCAGCCTGTCCTGGAAGGACTGCACCCCACGGGAGAGTGACCCACGCTGCAGCAGCTCTGGGAGGACTGCTGCCCATGGGATGGGCTCACACTGCAGCACTTGGCAGGGAGCTGCTGCTCATGGGATGGACTCACTTTGGAGAAGTTCATGGAGATCCCGTGGGAAGGACCTCACACTGCGGCAGGGGAACATCTGGAGTGGACACAATGTAACACATAAAAGTAGAAGAAAGTGAAATTTTTTATTCAAGATGACACTTTAAATTTTTGAGGCATGTCTGCTTTAGAAAAGCTTTGTAATTCCATTGTCTCACACTCGTGCTTACACAGGGCAAGCAGCATGTGGGGAAAGCAGATACTTAAGCCAAGGCTGTTAACTTGCAGTGAGGTGATGTCTTCCATTCTCAATCTTTGAAATTCATTCAGTGTGTCCTGGATATGAGAAGAAAAGAAATGATGCACCATTTCTTTCAAAGCGAGCTTTATTTTTAAGATATACACACACATATTTATGTGTATTTCTAGATATCTGTCATCATCCATATTAGCAATAACTGACGTAAAATGTCACTCAGTTCTCTACTTTTATTCTTAACATATAGGATTTACACAGTCTTGTTATGCTGCTGAGCTGTATTTGCAACATTTGTTAAGACTGACATCCCATACATAAAACATCTAAAATTCAGCTTATCTGCTTTTGAGATGGCACAAATATATTCACATATTGTATGAGCTGAAGGAGTCTGGGCTCCTGAGATTGAGGAGAAGCAGGTTGTAATTGGTAGCTGGAATCAGTGTGATCATTGAGAAAATGTACACTGCATGTATTGACTTTTAAAAAGCAGGATTAATGGCCCATTCACTGTTTAGAAGGCATTTCAATAAGTATTCAAAGATTCTGCTTTATTAGCACTAGGAATTCAGTAATAACAGATATCAGAACTCCAGTGTTATCAATGAAATCTCATATTTAATGACATTAATATTTATCAGATTTTGCAGAAAACAAAAAGTAAAAGAAGATATAGTTTTGTAGTAAACATCTTCCATTTGTTACTATTCATAATTTTGCACCTGTGCTTCTCTATTTTATTTTTTCTTAAACTGTTCTCACTGAAGGAGGCTGCTCTTTCTCAGACACGATGCATCTGCTTACATGTGCATAGAGATTTCACCCAAGTCAGCATGTTTCTAGAACTTACAAACCTGGAACCAAAGCACTTGGCTCAAAAAGTAAGTAAATCTGATAGACCCTTTCTAAGTATAGTGTCTGACAGAATAACTCATTCAAAATAAAATTTCACTGAAATTCTCAAAAAATTGTTCCTTTATTTAGTGTGCCATGAGCATCACAACCACTTGAACGTGCTGGTTTTTGTTTGGTTTTGTGGTTTTTTGGTTTTTTTTTTTTTTTTCCTGAGTGTTTGCCTGGTTGTGTTTCACATTAGCCTGACCTAATTTGCCCACATCTGAAAGGCCATGCCAGGTTTCATTCCCTGTAAGTCAGCACAGCCTTCACAGACAGCCTGGGGATATATACAGATCCACTGAGGGTACCTATAGCCTTGTTTTATTGTTGCTGGAATTTGACCTATAAGAGGGAACCTTGCTTCCATTTTTATCCTACCAAAGCTGTTTCTTAAGCCAAGGAACCCAAATTCTGATTTTTCCTACGAAAACAAACAAACTCCAACAAAAGACATACACAATTTCCCACCCCTTTCCACCCACCAAAACACTGTCCATGGCCTCTGATACAAATCTTGTTAATGCCCCTCACTGTTACTTCCTGTTTGGAACTGTCTCTGATCTACTTTTTCTCCCTGAAAACTCTTATAATCAACTTTTCTACAAGGAGAGAATCATAAGTCTTTGTAGAAATAAAATTTTAGCATTCCCATTACTATTCCCATTACTATTTCCCATTACTATTCCCATTACTATCTGGAGCACAATGTCTCGTGTTCAGGTACTTCCCATTTTTGTTTTCTCTTTCAGGGTGTCAGTTTTTCAGCTGAAACTTGACATCACCTCTGAACTGGCATTTGTGACCACAGATGATACTCAATCATCACTGAAGGTAATGGGCATTTTTGCCTGCAGCATCTGCCCTTTGGGACTAAAAACCTTGTCAGGCTTCTCTCTAATCCTGCTCAGATGCAGGAATATACCAGGAGACTCCAACAAGACTGACATCAGACCAGTTTTGATGATTTTATACAGTTTACATATATTAAACTAGCATACAAAAAAGTTCAAACATTTTAAACCTGTTGCTGTTATTGCTGAATCACTGCAGTATTTCATTTAGGTAACACCATGTGAAACTGCCTAAAGAGGGTGATGGCCAATTAAGAATCGAAAGAAAGGCAGAGGCAAACCTGCATGAGGCTGGATAATACACACCAAAAAGTCTGCTGGCAGAGTTGTGTCAGTAATGAGTATTTTGGCAAGGATTGGTTCATCAAGCAGTTAGCTGTGCTAGCAAAAGCACTTAATATCAGACTTGTTGTATCTATGCTGGAAGGACCGTGGAGAATAAATAAAAAATAAAATTCACTGGTGTTTCTAATTTAGAACATTTTTTAGTCTGGGTTTAAATTGATTTTTCACTAAATACTGCTTCTAGGATTTCTGTTTTTCTGGTTTTTCATTTCCCTCCATCCATGATTTGCACTGTGATGGCCTCCTTAATCTAGATTTTAAATCATCTCTATCAAACCAAGATCAAAAGACCTCATCTTGGTATTATAATATTAATATGCTTTGGTTTTTTTCAGCTTGGCAGCCTTGTTCAGAAATGCACATCATTTATATTCAGGTAAGTCTTATTTGCATGAAGAAGTTCAAGTGCAGCAGCTTTTCTATTTTCCCTGGAACATTTTTCATGTTTGAAACATGTAACCATTCTAGATCACCTCTTCCATAGCTTGTGTAAGTCTATCAAATCAAATTTGCTGTAGGCAATAAACCAGCCTAAAGCTGAAATACTGCCTGTGACCCTTTGGAAAGATGTAAAGAATTTATCAGTGAAAGTGTTACGTCCCTTTGGCAGTGTCTCAATTAATTATCCTTGTGCCACTGTAGGTCTGGCAGGTATATTGCCACCAATGGCCAGGGTGAATTAAAATACATTCTGTTAATCCATCTTTCATACACAAACGATTTAAAGCTAAGCAGAAACTGTTATTATAGAAAGGGGAGAATTGTGCAAATTTACTGCAGAGCTCTGCTGAGGCAGATGTGGTTGTACACTGTTAATCTGCTGTTGTAACTTCTCATAGAGGTTGTGATCTGTACCTTCTAACACAATCTTAAGTTGTGTGTTTAACCAGACAAACAGAAGTAGAAATCACAGAAAAATTGTTATTAATCTTGTGATGGTTTAAGGTGAATATTACCTGCTGCATGTGGATTTATGGCTTAGTGTTGGGGCACTGATAGAGAGTTGTTCTGTCAGCTCCACTTGAACTAACCTCATTACTTTTGGATTCTTCCCTGAGGCTATTTCTACCCCATTTTGTACAACTAGAGCAACATGATGAGACTGAAGTTTTGCAGACTTGAGTCTATAATGTGAAATATTAATTTATATCTTTTTCCTTTTTTTTTTTTTTTTAAGGAGTACTTGATTTCCCTTGTACTGGAAGCTTGTTAATTTGTCCGATTAGATTGCCAGAAGGGACAATTTATAATAAAGGTCTGAGAAGTCATATTCTAAGTGGGTTTTTTTGTGGATTTACATCTGTTATGATTAAATAATATTTTGGCAACATTTCATATTACTTAATTTTAGGGTGATGTTAAATAGGGGAAATTATCAGCAATTAAGAGGAGTGTCAAATCTAGAAATCATAATGAAAACGTTTTGCTGCCTTGCAGAGGCAATCTAAAACCAATAACATTTAAAAAAACTGCAATATGTATTCTGTGAACAGAAAATTGTTAATACCTCACAAATCACAGAAGGACTTCATGATGACACAGCATTTTCCTTCTTGTTAACAGTGCTATTTACCAATCCAGAAAAGTTAACTTTGTTTTGAAATGCAACTGAAGCCAGGCCTAAAGAACTATCTCAATTATTAATACACTGGTTCCAGATAGACTGTATATGGATAAATCTGTTTACTACCCTACATGCAAACATCAGCACAAAATAAATTCACTCTAAAATATGTGCAAGTCTCCAGCAGGAAAAAAACCAAAACCAACAAGCTTATGGAGAGCAGCCTGTGATTCTCTTGTTCACAGGTAAGATAGTCTCTGGTATAGCTTATTTTCAATAAAAACATTCCAATGCAGCTGGATTTAGGCATAAAATAAGATTTTATTGGAAAATTTGCTACTAAAATAATTGCATCTGGAAGCAAATATTTGATAAGCATTTCTCACATACATCTCAGCTATAGCTTAGCACTTGAAATTGAACTCATTTAATAAGTGCCCTCTTCACAAATCACATCCATGAGGTATTGATTTGGATACTAAAAATGAGCAGAATCAAAATTAATGACCACTTTACAAAATGTGATTGTATTCAAATATAGTGGGGCTTCTATGTAGTGAATTTCCATTTCCACCTGACTCCTAGTTTAAGAACCTGGACTGATTCATCAATCTTGGAGGGACTTTTCAGGTTCCTGCTTTATCAGCAGCAAGATACAAGACATCGATAGTATATGCTGCTATATATAACAGCAGCTTAATGCTGTTTCATTTTTCCAATATAACAATATATCTCACCACAGTAATGATAGCACATTGTAAGACTTCATTGGAAATTGCAATTTTTAGCTATCACTTGAGAGAACACTTACTGTAAGAAGCAGCCTTTCAGACTCAGGACTTTAAAATGAGCTTTCATTAGCTCTGCCCATTTCTGTGCTCAAATGTATTTCACTGCCCAGTTCTGTGTGGTGAACAGCTAACAGACAATGAGAGATGCTTGTGGCTCAGCTAATTACTAGTAAGCCCATCTGTAGTAAGATGTGTGGTTGGGGGAGGGAGAACAATTTCTGTCAGGTGGCACCTGTTTACTGTAATAATTTCTGGGTCCTGGGGACAAATGCCAGGCAATGTGTCCCTACTGATGGTCCTGCTCCTCAGGAGCACAGGACATGGCTGCTGGGCTTTACTGCTGTGTGGAGAGCAGACCTGACATCTGCAGCAACTTCTGGTGACAAGTCATGTGGGAACACGTTGGTCTTGACCTCTGTGATGGCCCTTGCTGGGCAGCCAAATTGTGAAGTTGGGCAGTTGTACTCTGAAGTGCATGGCTTATTTTTCAGCACCTTCTTCTCTGTGGAAGTTGCCCTCCAGAGACTTGTTTAGATGTGTCCCATTTTAGCCATTCATATGATATGAGCTGTGAGTGTCTCTGAGACATCAGCTGATCTCCCTGCTCCTGCCTGCTGTGTCCTCAAGTGTCATCTCAGTGTCCACACAGAGCAGTAACCCTCTGAGTGAGGGCTTGACAAGAAGCACAAGTCCCTGCAGTGCTCCCTGGGAGTAACTGGAATCGTTGTCATTGCTTTATGATCTTCCAGTCCTGGCAGGCTCTGCAAGTCATTCAGACAAATATCAGTGGTGCTGTGGTGTCAGCTCCTGGAAACTCAGGGCACACACTGTGACTGACACTCCCTTGCTGTTATTCCTCAGCCATGTGAACAGTTCATGCTGATTTTTGCCAAGCTTGGTCAGTCTCATTACCATGGTGCCCAGCAGGTTCTGAGCTCCTGCTGGTCTCCACAGCACTGCTTTGGGTCACTCAGATACCACCAGAGCCTGCCTTGAGCCTCCGGAAAGCTGCTGCCCAGGTGGGCACTAAATGCTCCAGTTCTGAAGGTTCCATTCGCAGTGAATGTGTGGGACTTCTGCCTATCCAGGCTACCTTCAATAACTCTGTGGAGGCAATTTGGGTGCTAGTGAAAAATACTGTTACTTCGGGCAATTTCTCAAATTTATTAGGAGAAGTAATGTGCACACATTTTGTGACTGTGTTGGAGGGAGTAAACCTTCTTCCTGATAAATTATACAATTGTGCTTCAAAATGCATTTACTTGTTTTGAAACATTATTTCTCTGTGGTTTTAAAAAAATGTTTCTGCTTCTGAAGATCAGCAAGTTATTGGTAAGAGGATTCATTTTGTTATAAAACTGTTTTCTTTCTATCCAAACAGAATGTACCTGAGACAAATAGTCTTAATTTGCTAACTAATTATATAATTTTTTCTCTCTTTTCTCTCTCTTTTTTTTTTTTTTTTTTTTTTTTTGATAGTTCTAACACCTTAATAATCTGATAGGATAGTTATTAAAATATAAGAAATGAAATTCTAATGAGAACACTACAGACCGCTTTTTGAAAGGGTTTTCAGGAAGGGACTGCTAAAAGAAGAACAGAAAAAGAGTAAATTCATTTCCAGCTTATAACAAATGCAGCATGCACCAGCTTGTAGCCACCTACATGAATAACCATAAATTAAGCGGTGTTTTAGCCAGCTAGCTATCCCTTAGACTGCCATGCATGAGTCTCCATTTTCCCTGGGATGGATTATTCCCGAGATTTTGCTCTATATCAGCCTTGACTGTACTACTCCTTGTACATAAGTACAGGTGGATTGACAACAAAGAGGGTTTCAGGACCTTTGTGAAGCTTGTAGATAACCCGTGGAACAGGATCCACTCTGCAAACTGTGTGAGTTACCGTGCAGTTTGGAAATGGCCTGGGAGCCAGGCAGCACTGCAGAGCCACGGCGATCAGGCTGCTGGAGCAGGGAGGAGAGCGGGCAGTGACCAGCCCCGGAGTCCTGCCCAGCTCCCAGCAGCAAGGAGCTGAGTGTTTCATCCTCCCTGCTCTCCCGACACTGTTAGATTTGGATTCCCTGCTGCAAGGAACATTCTGTAGCCACAGTAAATCATTCACTCAGGGTCACAATAAAAGGAGGGTTTCACAGGGAGCTCGGCAGGAACAGAACTCATAATACAATTCTTGACCAACTTGAGGGGAATAAAAACAAACCTGCCTCCTACAGGTCAAGAAATACTTGTGGACTAGTAAAAGATATGCACTGATTTGGGCACATTAGGAAAAGCTACTAACATACTCGCAACAAAAATACTCGCCAACAAAACTACTGTAACAAGGCAAAAAATAGTTAATGGTGATGAGGACTATAACAAAAAAATGAAAGAATTCAAACATCTTGTCAAAACTGTGATGTAAATCTACTTTCTTGTATATACATAGTATGTCACTGATACAGTAACTGCTATTTATGAAGCAATAAATTCCAATTATGGGGAGGACATTTTAATGAACACCATTCAGGCTCAATATATATACATATATCTATCTATCTAATATTATATATTGTATTTTATATAAGATAAAATGATTCTTAATTTTATCTCCTTTAAAACCTGAACTCCCAAATTTTGAATGAAATTTTGTCAAGTGATATAATTGCACTGAATATTACACACACACTCTTATGATATCCAGGTGACTAAAGGTAAAGCAGTTATTTTTACAACATTTCTGTTCTCCCTTCACACCAAACAATAATTTAGAACAATTTAACTGAGAGGAAAGTGGTGAAGTGGATATGGTGTGTATTGCATTCAGATGGAAAAAAAAGAAAGGAAAATGTAGATGTCCTTGTGCAGTGCTGGAAGCATTGCAAGAAAAGGAACAGGAGCATGTGTTGCATTTACAGGGGATAAAAATACACTGTGCTACTAATGGAAAGATGAGCAATAAACAACACAAAATGTTAGGCAAGAAAACAAAATGCAAAAGAAGACAAAGCATGAAGTAAAATTAGAAAGAAAAATTACCTGGAAAGTAACCATGCCATTGCTTCAGCTGACAGCCTCCACCCCAGCTCTTTCTTTTGTGTTGGACTCTATACAGCAGAATGATAAAATAACCAGGCAAAGGAGATATGGAAAAACAGACTTGAAAAATTAATTTATTTCTTGTTATATATGAAATAACATATATTTGTAGTGGTATATTTCCACTTTTGATGATGCACATTATCTGTTGAAACAAAATAGTAAGATGTATAACATCTACATTCAAAATAGCCTCACTTTTTACGAACTGTTTATACCAACTTTACACTGTGTGTAATTTTAAAATTTTGACTTATTTTTCCAGTTCTTACATCATTTATCTGTTCTGTCTGCTCATTCTTTCAACTCTCAACCACCTCTTAGCTTTTTTTTTTATGTTCCCTGTCTGGCGACAAAGTTGTTATAAAAGACAAAGCAGAAAATAGCAGAATAATGACACTGGATGTCTCCTCTGGTGAGATCTAGATTTCTTTAGTGGAGAATGTATGACATTCTTTCATTTCTGACACTTGAAAGCTTTCTTTAATAATGCAATTTCAGCCTAATTTAACAACCAGCATGCTAGGTGTCTTTTAAAGGTACTCCCATCTTTTATTGTTTTTAGCAACCCATTACACCCCAGTCCAACCAGCCCCAGTTCAGCTCTACACTGGCACAGCATGTTGGAATAAATCACTCGCCTTCTGCCCTTTGCAGTCTTAAAATAAAAATCTAAGCATAGATGTAGATGTGCAGTGATGAGGGAAGAAGCAAAACAAAGAAAGTGCATGTTTGCTTCTTCTTCTGGTCACCTGGCTTGAACGGTTCTAATGCCAGGTTGTTTTTCTGGCAAGAAGAGGAGCTAGCATTTGAGGAATTTTATAACCAGGGAATATTTTTACTACTACTGCAGATTAACATTATGCTCTCCTCTTCTAGATGTGATCCCATTTAATTAAGTTCTGTCCTTGCAGAGGCACTTGATGATGTGGCTCTCTTGATGATGAGAAGGTTGTACACAGCCTGCTGAGGTCAAGTTCCCAGCAGTCACAGAGTACGTCAGTGGTGCCGGTGAAGTCAATGGAATTGCTTTTATGTACTTTATGTTTGAGCACATGGTTAAACCCTGCTTTTATCCTTTTTTTAAAAAAAAAAAACCTCTGTTCTCTATTGAGGTCACATTGACTTTCATTCTGTTTGTGGTTTCAGTCTCTATTTTTTTACTGAGGACATTGTAGGCTGAACAGGAATTCTGCTTTTTCAAGCGGCATACAGAAGAGCAATTTTCTACTTAAAGTTTTCTTCTCTATCAAGTACTTTGTGGAATACACCTTAGTTCATTCAGATACATCTTAGCTCATTCAGATAAAAATGATGAGATTACAATTTACTTCTGTTTCCAGCAGCCTCTGGCAGAGGCCTGAAAAGGCTTGTGCAAGCACCACCATCACACCTACAAACACCTGCCCTGTGGCAAACTCCCAGGGAGCCACTGTGGCATTCCACTGCACTCTGCACTGAGTCATCTCTGAGTTGGGACACTTCTCTTGGCTTCTTCTTCTCCTCTCCAGGAGCCAGAAATAGTTCCAGGAGCAGAAGACAGTTTCAGTCTGGATCAACTGCTGAATTTTTCAGCTTGTATTTTTATCTCTTCCATATGATGCTGATCCTGGAGAGGAGCCTAAGTCGAACACTCCTGCCTTTTTTCCTGGGTCTTCTGCTGCACCTAAAAATCAAGTCTATGGGGTTATTGTGGCAACTCTGAAAAGCTCTTTCTGTTTTGCCTTTGTCCCTTGCCTCCTTTGCCTATGGCTGAGTGAACAGCAGCACTCACTGCAGAAGTCAGGTGCAACACGGTAACAACATACAGCAATGATACATCAGTCCCACATGGTGTACATAATAATATTTCAGAACTAAGTAATTAAGTCTTGGGGAAATGCCCCACCAGATTGAACTGTGTTAACAGACTACTATATTGGAACAATGTTTTCCAAAATAGTTTTTTTAAAATAGGTTTGACTCCAAAGGATCTATAAAATTCTCTTCTAAAAGTTTGTACTGCTGCAACAAATAAAAAATGAAACAAGCGGATATCAAAATATTAAAAAACGAGTCTTCTCACAAGCATCAATAATGTGTATATTAGATTATTTGAATAATAATCTTAAATTATTTATGTGTTTAATATTATTTATTTACTATCAAAAATGATGATATCTAGATACAACTATAACTTTGGTGGTTAAACTGAAACACGGTGCATTTGATTACTTATGAAACAACAGAATCAGGCAATCATAACAACAGACATATCAAAAGTACAGAACATTTGGTTTTTCTTTCTTTGACTAGTAGCTATCACATTATTTGATGGACCAAAAGATAGCTCCCTGACAAAGTGGATGAAAATCATAAAGCTGTGACTAACACGAGTATATTGCCTTTCATCTTCATCTCCACTCACCCACTTGGACAAATGGGGCTTGTAGTTACGTCTCTCCTCTTTAGCACCTTTGCCCAAGGCAAGAAACCAAAGAAATTACAGGTAACAGTTTATCAAATGCTTGCAGGCAGTTAACTCCCACTCTTCTGTCACTCAGCATCATTTTATTAACAGAACCTTGACCCAGGTGTGCCATGAGCTTGAAAGTTCAGTAGGTGGGATGCAGCTGTCACATGAAAGATGGATGATGCGCGTTTTATGTTTTCACTGCGGGTTAGTGTATCTCAGAGAGGACGTGCTAATAAAAGGTGACATCTTACCAGTGATATTGTGGGAGCCTTGGGAATAGGGCTTGGAACACTTCCAGAATGTGATAGGAATGGACAGGAGGAGAGACTTCATGGTTAATGTAAAGGGGCAGTAAGTTTGCATTTGAATTTCCAGCAGTGGAAACGCGCATGGCACAGGGTTTATCAAAATCAGCAGGACTGTGGGTAATGCACAGTTTGCTACACAAGCAAGATTTGAGAAGATAATGATAGCTGAAATAAATTTTTATTAAATAAATAATTTATAAACACATTTTAGATTATTGTGTTGCCCTGTTATTGGTGTAATAAATCAGTTTTGTTTAATAGCTACAGACATCATGCATTTAAAAGGTACTTTCACATACATGACCAACGAATTTTTCTTAACATGTGAAACTGTCCACAATATTCTGTTGTTTTCTTCTTTAATGAGGTTGAAATTGAGGAAATAATCTGAATATAGATCCACATTTTAAATTTTTATCATAAAATTGCTATTTAAATTATGAAAATGTAAATTACTGAAGAACTTTCAAGATATCTTAATTTCATATCTACCTTTTTTGCTGTTTTCAAGGAAAAATGAAATAAACAGTGTAAAAACAACTGGTTTCCACTGTAAACAATGAAAAGAGCTTATTGCCATTTTCATACAAATATTCTTCTTTTTCTCACAAAACTGCCCAGTTTTGCTGCCCATGGTTTAAAGTCCACCAGCACAGGCCCTGACCCTGCACCACACTGTGGTTGTGAAGGTGGCACCAGTTTGCCCTTCCCTCTCTGACAGAGAATTTTTCACACGTTTTGAAGACTATCAAAACTTAGAACAGCCAACTTCCATTCCCATCCTTCTCTTTTTCCAGCAACTGATATTTTGATCCTTTCTTTAGAACCTGCATCTCACACTGACTTCTCCCACAGCACAGCTGACCCCCACGGAGCCAGTGCTCATCCAGTGGCCCCAAAGTGTCCCCTGCAGGGCCCTGGATCTGCTCAGCTTTGCTCTGAGGTGGGCTCAGAGCAGGATCTGCTGTGCCACTGCCTTTGTTTTGGTCAGGATGGTTGATGGCAGTGGAATTGCTGCACGTAGGGGCCTTAATGCTGGTTCGGTTGGCTGATCCAGCAGTTCGGATCGAGGCTCTAGATCTCCTTTGGTACATTTATTCACTTCTATAGCATGGTATTCGCTCTCATATTAATTTACATTTCCTATTATATCTCTAATGGGAACCCTCTAACCAGTCATTACTTTATCCATATGTTAAATGTTCATTTTGCAGCTATTAGTATTCTGCCTAGGCTATATATCTCTTAAATACTAATTTTGGACAATGCCCAGATTTCCTGTCTTCCTCTGCAGAATGTCACCATTCTGAACCCAGTTCTCTAGCCCTTGGTGGACTAAATACACCAGATCATTAGATCAACACCAATTTTCTGTTGGTGCCATTTTCATGCTCATTTTTTTCAACAGAACATTTTTAAGCCCTTCTGAGCATTGCTTTAGCCTTCAATGTATACAGCTCGCTACAGTGTTCTCAGAAAATAATCTCCCAGTTTGCAGCATGATTGGTTTTCATCCAAATACTGAAATGCTACTTTTTAGGTGCATTTTCCCACCATTTATGACAATGCTGATTGTTTCTCTGCCTTCGGGCCTCCAGAATCAACAAGTGTAGGAAGACAGGTCATGCTCATATCAGTCAGTGGCACAATTTCTTATTCCTTCTGTGGGATCAATTGTATCACCAGACCTGAAGAAATAAAAAGTAAAATGCAGTAAGAATTTTTTTTACTGGAATTGCAGCATTTGGACACTTCTGTTTTTAAGTTGAAAATCAGCTTTATTCCTGTCTTATCTTGTTTTTCATTTCGGTGCTGGTGTAAACATCAGGCTTAATTTTTTTCCCCTTTTATATATGCACATACTTGCTTCAGATATTTTCCAAAATTATGGCTATTGTAGCTGCTTTTACAAATGGAACTGCAGAATGCATCCAGACGGCCTCTACAGGAAGAGAGCTAAGTTTTCTCCTTCTCCCCTTCTGGTCCAATAAACATTGATTTATAAAATGTGGAACAGATCCCACAGGACACTAGAATATTCAGTAGCTTGGTAAATATTCAATGATCTAGGATATGCGTTCAAATATTTGCTGCACATAATGGAGGCAAAAAGAAGAAAGCAAAAATTACCTGTTGGTTTCTCTCTCATTTTTATTATCAGGATGAGAAAATTGTTCTTGGGCTGTCAAGGCACATCACCTGGGCAAAGTGAAGAAATTAGGTAAAGATAACAACAACCCTCCAGGAGGTGGTCTGTATGAATGTTCAAATATGCTTTGTAAAGAGGACTCAGTCGGATTTATTAAAAGGTAAACTGGTTCTTCCCTGCATCACTGAGTGGGGTAAGACTAACCATTTTACTGTAAGGAACTGTACCAAGACTAATGGTTATAGCAGAGATGCTAATGTTTGTGCTTAGCAGAAACTAAGAGCAAAGAAGTGAAATGTTGCTACTGAAATGTTGCTAAGTTGTACCTCACCTTTCTTTGATACAGGTGAAGCACAGGAGCGTATCGCAAGAGAAAAGCCAGTCCTTGACCTGGGGCTGCACACAACACATTCTCTGTATGATTTAGCTGGGATTTCATTTTCCATATGAACAGATGTAGACCCTGTGTTTGACTTCAATCAGGCATGTCTGTTCCCCTGTGAACTGTTGTGTCGTGGTGAAGCTGTGTCAGATAACAAGCACAGTGAGGCTGTGTCGTGTCCTTTGTCACAGCAGCCCCTTCATCCTCATCCTGCTCTGAGTCAATCCATTCGCCTGCATGGGGAAGGGCCTTTCCCTCCATGGGGGCACAAGTGAAGCTAAGAGCACCTGTACAGCTGCAGGGCAGCTTTTGTATTGATTTATTTAATCCATGGGAGGTGTGTGTGAAGGAGAAAATTCCTCTCGGTACAGAGAAGGCTGAGCTGCGCGGGGGCCAAGGTGCCTTCCTTGACCTTTGGACCCAGGGGGACCTTGGCCTCTGCTGCAGCCAGCAGTGAATTTCACAATAGGTGGGAATAGGGGCTGGGCCGTGCTGTAGGGATCCCAGGAGTCCCAGAATCTCAGAGTCAAATAGGCTGGAAACGACCGTCGATATAATTGAGTTCTACTTTTGAGCAAACACCAGATTGTCAACTACAACATGGCACTGAGTGCCACATCCAGTGTTTTCCTAAACACCTGCAGGGGTGGTAACGCCACCACCTCTCTGGGAAGCCCATTCCAATGTCTAATCACCCTTTCTGCGAAGAAATTCCCCCTAATGTCCGACCTGAACCACGCTGCCCCAGCTATGGGCTATGTCCTCCTGTCCAGACGCTGGTTACACGGGACCACACGGCTGCAGCCTCCTTTCAGAGCCTTCTACAGAGTGATACAGCCACCTCTGAGCTTCCTTTTCTCCAGCCTGAACACGCCCAGCTCCCTCAGCCGCTCCTCACAGGACCTGTGCTCCAGACCCTACACCAGCTATCCCTATCTCACGCAGCAGCCCGGCAGCCTCAGCCCGGCACACGCAGCTCCGCTGTTGAACCGGCCGGGCATTTTCCTGCGCCGCGGGCGCTCCAGGGCCGCGCGGGGCGGCGGCCCGCGGCAGGCGCTGCGGACGGCGGAGGCCGGCGCCGTCTCCCGGCAACAGCCCGCCGCCCCGGGCACAGCCCGGCACCGCCGCAACCCGGAAGCAGAGGGGCGGCGGAGGCGGGCGGGGGGCGGCGGCGGGGCGGGACGGCTCCGGGCTGCCCGCCCGCTCCCTGCCTCCCGCCCGCCCCGCGGGAGCCCCGAGCGCCCGCACCGCGCACGGCGCCGCGCCCGAGCGCCCGCCGCGCCGCGTCCCCGCGCGACGCGCTGCCCCGAATCCCGCCGGCCCGGCGCCGCCGCGCTCAGGCTCCTCCCGGTCGGCGCGGGAGGAGGAGGAGGAGGCGGCGGCTGAGCGGCGGCTGCCGGAGCCAACGGGCGGCGGGGAGCGGGCGGGCGCTGCGGGGGTGTCGGGGTAGAGCGAGGCGTGACCCGGCTGACGGGCACCGTGCGGCGGGCGCGGAGCCGGAGCCGGCGGGATCGGCGGTACCAGCGGCGGCGGCGCGGGGCGTCCGTATCGCTCGGCTCTGGCTCTGGCTCTGGCTCTGGCTCTGGCTCTGGCGCGGCGTCTCCTCCACCCCCTCGTGAGCCTGGGGAACCTGCAGCTCAAAGCCGCCGCCAGCCACACCACCATGTACTCCGGCAACAAGCGGAAAAAGCTGTGGCGGGAGGAGAAAGGTATTCTCGCCCTTGCCGGTGGCCGGGCCCGCCTCTCCCGCCTGCAGCCCCGCGGGGAGCCGGGAGGGAGCGGGGAGGGGTCCCGCTGCCCCGAGAGCCGCCGCCTCGCCGCGGGCTGTCCGGCAGCAGTGAGGGGACGGGCGGGGAAGGGGAAACTCGGTGCTCCCCGCGTCACTCCTGCGCTCTCCCGGCTGGGAGGCTCCATGGCAGCCCGGGGATGTTACCCCGCTCCTCGGGAGCCGCAGCCCGCGGCGGAGGCGGTAAACAAGCCCGATCCCGAGCGCTGCCCGCCCCAAGTCACCTTGTGGGAGGGCTTCGGGCCGAAAAGTTGGGCGCACGCCCTCAGAACGTGCTTTTTCTCCTTTCAGCGCGTGTGTTTTCTGAGGGGAAACGTGGTTTGTTGGCATCATCGGCGCAGTCAGTTTAGATTGTAGTGTCGTTCAGCTGACAGGGCTGAAATGTTTGGAGTCTCAGAGGTCCATACGTCCCATCTTTTGAGCTACTTATGTATTTTTAGATATATTTTAAATTTTCAGTTTATTTTCAGTTTATAAAACCCCTAAGTCAAACTCCAGAGCATGAAAACTGTGGGCCAAGCATTTGATGCAGACATCGCTTTTTTTTTTTTTTTTTTTGGTACTTTATATTGACCCCGGGGAGAGCAACGTTAAAATTAAGAAAAAAATCACGGAGTGGAAGTGTAGCATTTATATCTGTGAGGAGGAAAGCTTCTTGCCCGGTGTTCCAAATGATGTAGTAGTAGATGAGGAGAGGAAGAAGAACAGATCAGATGATCATATTTTAAGTTATCTTTTTTTTTTCTTCCATCGCTCTTGTGGTTCTAAGTATGTTTCAAGCTAAGAAGGCAGAAGACTTGTTCAATGAACAGGATTCAAGTGCACTTTTCTAGGGAAAAATTGTTAAAACACAATGAACTTATTTTCTGTAGGTTACTTGCTCTGCTCAAACTCCTCTTAAATGAAGTAAGTTTTTCTTTCAGCCTGTTTTACAATCCATGTTTATGTTGTAAAGGCAACAAATTTCTACCTGACAGAAGCTTCTGCTTTCAATGAAGAAGGTACAGTTAAATTGTCTTAAGCATTGTTTATGTGTGATCAATTACAACCAGCTTTTCCCTTAATGCTGTATGTTTACCTTCAAAAATGCATGGGGCAGATGAGGAAAAGTTACTGGTAGGCTCTAGGGAATGTTTTTATTATTCCCACTTGTCTCTTTCAGTTCTGTTACTATCTGTGTGGATTCAGAGCCTGGCGGGTGAACCCAAACCATCAGTAAGGAGGGCAGAGTGGAGGGTCTGGAAACTGGAGCTGCTGACACACTTTTGGCGTCTCAGTCAGCTGTGGGGATGGTGGTCTCCATCAGCACGGTGATGTTACTGAATGCAAACCAGTGCTGCTGAGGTTTTTCCATCCAGGAAACATTTTAGGTGCTAGCTGGCCACAACTCCCTGTCTTTTGCCCAGTGAGAGCGGAGAGCATTTGCCAGTCTTCTGCTCCAGTAACTGTTCCAGCACCATGCTGACAGTGTTGGCCCTGAGTACATTGAGTGAGGAGGGCAGGAAAAGCTTCTCTCTTCATTGCTGGCAGTGCCCTTCAGTGTTTAGCCCTGTAGGGCTGTTATTATCAAGTGCCTTGCTCGCTAGAGGGAAAACTACACAAGTGCAACAATCTTTTTCCAGCTCTGCCTTCACCTTTCACGGGCACCCTGAACCCCTGCAAAGCTGCCTGTGCTCGCTGCCTCTGTTCTCATGAAGCTCTGAGTGCAGTTGCTCTCAGCCTGTTATATTCTGAAGCACTTCTTTAAAGGAAAAAAAAAAAAAAAAAAAAAGCACTGATTGCTAAATATTGAGTTCAAACCCACTGACAATACCCTTGCTTTTCTTAATTACTTTCTTGGTAATTAAGGGTTGGTCCACGTCCTCCCAGGGGAGCTCTTCCTTGAGGACAGCTGAAACGGAGCAGGAGTGGAGGTGATTTCAGAGCCTCAGACACAGGACTGGGCTGCCTGCAAACTTCCCAAGTTTCTGCCACAGGCAGAAAACTGTACTTGCACTGAAGGCTGTTGGGAGCATCCTCCGGGAGGTTTGTGTATAATTAAGACTCTTAAGTCCTTGCTGCTGACTCACAAGAGCAAACTTTTGTAAAACCTTCCTGTGGAGAAGAACTTGTGTTTTGAAGGCGCAGGACTGGCTCTGTCACCTCTTCAGCAAAAAGGCACCTGGACTTGCTCTGCTTGTCAGTCCCTCAAAAGTGACACGCTCTCTCAGGTCTGCCTGCCTGTAGGATTTCCAATGTGCACGTCAGATATTTGGGAGTTTTGTGTGCCTGGAGCTTGGGGAATGGAGCTGTTGTGCAGAATGGTGAGCCTCGTGTCAGCTCTGCTGGGCAGGTGTCAATGTCCCACTGAGATACCAGGCTGAATAGGGAGAGAGAAACGTTTTTGTCAACCCAAGAAACTGGTGATGTTGTCAAACAATACCAAAATAAACGTATTTTTTTAAGGGAGACTGTGCTCAAAACTTGCCTTGTTAGACTGCTGACAGCAGCCTGCATAATGGGAAACTTTATTTTGAAAAAACACAAAAAAAAGGAACCCAAAAGCAGACCCCAGTGATTTTCTTTGTTGGTTTTTAAGGTTTTGATCTGAGAAGCAGTTTCTGTGTTCACCTTTAGCTGCTTCTTCAACTTGAGATGAAAATGTTCTTTCCATGTCTGCCTGGTCCTGTATGTAAAATGCAAATAACATAGGTCTAGCCTTACACCAGTAAAAATTACTCAGTCATTAAGAGCGTTAATTACTGATTAACATGTCAAGAAAATCTGTTAGTGTGGTTAAAGTAGCACAGTGATACTGTAAAAACAGACCCAGAAATTTGAGTATGGGTGTTGTGAATGTTCTCTACTGTTCCTTTTCTTTCCCTCCTTCTTTTGGGAGGGAAAAGCTCTTCATCTTGTGCTGAGCTGATACTAAGCATTGATGAGGAAAGGAGGGAAAAGAGGATTTGACTGCAAAAGTGAGCTGAAGTGCTGGGGTTGCTTGCAGTTTTGGGTCATTTGGATGGCCTTTTTTTTTTTTTTTTCTTTTTTCCGTAAAAGTCCATTTATAGCAGGGGCTGAAGAAGAGTGAAGTTGGCAGTAGCTGTCATACTTGTGTGATGTTTGAGGCTTTACTTCTCACTAAACATCTGAAAAAAGAAGTGATGTTCTCAGGAGAAAACAAAAACAACTGCCTGTATGTATTTAAGTGTGGTAGCCAGGTGTGTCCTATCAATGTTGAAATGAAAATCTCTAAAGCTGAACTTGCCTTTTTTATCATCCCAGACACCTAGCAACTGACAGAACGTTTGCTTTAGCTCTCATCTCTTTTGTTATGTAGTAGCATTCTCTAAATTTCCCACCCCCCTCCCTGCCTTTTACTTGAACTTTTGTTTTCTTTAGTTGTGGTTTAGAAATGCAGAACCTACCGAACAGACTTTCATACCTGAAACCTCCCTTGTGAAGCAACCAATTCCCTACTAAAGTTGTTGTTCTCTGCACAGGAATTGAAGTGGCAGGTGGAAGCAGCACAGCAGTGATGTGGGGAGGAAGGCTGGACAGCGCAGGGTGTGGGGAAGCAGTGTTAACTTTGCAGAACTGGGATGGCCAGAAAGAGGAGTGTGCAGTTGTACAGATGCTCCTGTTGTCACCCACTGCTTCACTCCTGCTTGGTCCTCTCAAGTGGCATTTCCTTCATCAGGGACACTGCATTGCTCACCCCCTTGGTTCATGTGCAGCAATGTGTGAAAACTTGAGAAACTTCCCTTTATTTTCTCTTTCCCCTGAACAGAGCGTTTGCTGAAGATGACCTTGGAAGAAAGACGCAAGGAGTACTTGGGGGATTATGTTGCATTGAAAACTATCCCAACATGGATGGAAGACTTGAAAAGTAAGAGTGAAAGTGATGGTAAGTAAAACAGAGATGTCCTAAAATACAGACCACTCTGTTTTTTTCAGTCTGAAGTTACTTCTAGGAAGGCCAAGGCTTAGAACCCATGTTGTTATGAACCTGATAGCCTAAAATTGGGATGAGGTGGTGAAATTTTTTTGAAGCCTCCCTGGTGTCCCAGAACTCTGTTGGGATCCCAGATAGAGTCAGTAACCCTTAAGTGTGTAAAATAGATCTTCTCTGCATGAATCTTACTTTCCAGATACTACAGCAGTCAGCCATGCCTAAACTTACTGAGCATAATGATACAGAGAATCTGGGCAGAACAGTGTTGCAGGTGACCCAAAAGCAGAGGGGGAGTATTCAAGTTGTGTTGCTTTTAAGGAATGCAGAAACTGGAGAAGGTGGGGCCCCCCTTGCCTTTGGTTGTGACTGCTCTCTTGGGGCTGAGGAACATCAGTCTGGCCTGGATGAACTCCCATTTCCTTAGTGTGTGCAGCCTTATCATGGTTGTGATCACCAGTAGAGTTGTCTAAAATGCTTGCAGTGAGAACTGACCAAAATGTGAATCCTATTTTGCTTACAGACGTCTCTAGTCTGCAGGGATTCTGTAACAGTATCCTTGTTCTAATCTAATTACCTTTCATGCTTACAAAGGTGTGGAGGAATAGAGATGGCTTCTGCATTGGTTTCCTCCTCCTCTTTTTTCCTTCCTGTTCTGGCTATCCTTCTTGCTGAACCCTGAGGTTTGTTTTTGAAGGAGTATCTAACTAGTATGAGCCTAAAGTGCTTTCTGCCTCTGCAGATATAGGACCAATTCTCTGACCCTTTCGTTATCATTAAAGGCAAATACTGGCCTGGGTGTACACTACCTGTGTAGAGTACCTTGTGGCTGCAGATGAAACATGGCCTTTATGGTGATAGTCCAGGTAAAATGAGGCCTGGAGCTAATCAGCTGTTTTCAATAAAATTGGAAGGCTGTAACACTTACTTTAGCACAGTCTGATAGGAGCTTCACAGATTTTCAGATGTCCTTGTCAAAAGCAGCTATTGCTACTGTCTACTTCCTAAAAGCATCTGGAATAACTTTCTTAGTGAAAATATGCCAAGAGATTGCTGAGCTCTTCAGCCCTGCTGAGTAGCTGTATTACAGTAGTACCCATAGACCTCTTTCCTGATTTGCGTAGGTCATTATATCTTGCAACATCAGAAAGCCTGTCCATCTAGAAACAAAGGCTGCATCAAAAATAAAAAGATTACCTGATTACTCCTCACAAGCTGATTTGGAGGCCTGTCATATGTGGGAATATGCAGTGTCATGTGGGTTTAAACTGGGAGGACTCTTTATCCTCCTAGCCCGAACTATGTTTTATTCCAGCTACTCTCAGATTCTCTCTAAAGCACTGAATTCAGAGATGTTGCATTACTTTGGGCTGCTGAAAGTGACAAGGTGTGGATTTATGTTGTGATTGCTGTTACACTTCACAGAAGCAAAATGTCAGTGTCCATATGTGGGTATTGAATCATGGCAGTGGTGAATTTATTCATTGTAGCTCCTCTTGCATTCTTTCTGTTACTACGCAGTACCCTGCAAAAAATGCTGGAAGGGCAAAAGTTGTGCTGGAACACTTCTCTGCTACTTGAAGGTTTTGTTATGCTGTACATTCAGGAGAAATATCCATAGTCACTCTTTCCTTTGATGATTTGTTGTAAGTAAGCCATGTGAATTGTGAACTTCTGGAAGGCTGGGCTGCTGAAATGCTTCCACATTCCAACTGATGAGGGACATTAAAGAAATATGTGTATTAATGGGACTGTTGCTGCATCTCTTTCAAACTAAAATTTCTCTTGATCTTGACCCCCCTTCTGAAGGTATCAGTGTGTCTAAAGCTGTCTTTGGAGCTGAATTACAGAAGAACTAGAATTTAAATCTTACTGCTGATGAGAACTGTTGCTCTGTTTGATGGGACATACAGAGGGCAACAGGTACAGGCTGAATGAGATTCTGGAGAGAGAGCAAGTGAAGCCCCAGATGTGATGGAATTGAGGATGATCTGACAGTGCCATGCTCAAGTTCTGATGCTTTCTTCAGGTGAAAGGTGGCTGCTTGCACTGACAAATGGGAGGGGTCTGAAGGGTGGTGCTGGTGAAAACAAATCTTGGCTGTATTGTCAAGCCAAACAACTGATTGGGGAATTTGGAAAAAATTCCTTACAATTCACTCCCACTACCATATACAGTGAAAAAGTGACAGATTGATTAGAAAGCACTAGAGTGGCTGTTCAGGAAGAGTGATGAGGAGAAATCAAGAAAGCAACCAAGAACAAATCAAGTGAAGCAGGCACAATCAATCAGCTGCTGGAGTAAGAAGCTATAGGAGAAGGGCAGAGCATCTGAGCTGGCAGCCATCCCCCGTAGCCACTGCTCAACTGGAGATGATGGCTGTCAGTCCTGCACAAATTTTTGTATTGGCTATTAGGAAAAATTGAGTGTACAATGTAAAACCTTCGCTGTGCCCATTTTTAAGTGTGAGTGACCACTGGAGGGTGTTGGGAGGTTCCAGTTAGGCATACCTTTTGTTATGTGGAAGATTATTGAAAAGTGTGTTTGCAGAATTATGCCAACTGAAATGACCCAAGAAGTTCATATGACCCGAGCCTTCTCTGGTTTAGCCGTATTTATTGAGGAAATGAGTTGTCTGCTTTGGAAACAAGAAATAAGCTTGCCACAGAGGGCTGGATGGTGTGAAAATACTGTGATCCATTGTCCTCCCCACTTGTTACCCTTCAGACACACCAGAAGCACACACATCTCATCTGTTTTCTCTCGTACTTTGAACAGAGTGTCTTCCTGACAACATGTCATAATGAACTTGTTTTATGAGGCTCTGGAATTTGAATCCCTTTGTTTCAGTGCTATTTATTACATACCACTTTGTTGGACACTCATCTTGTACAGCAACAGCAGCTAATGTTGCTCAGTGAATAAAATGCCATCATGTAGACTAACAGCTAGAGTGTATTCTGAAGTTAAATACCTGCATTAGCATTTTGTTGGGTACACACTAATTCCCAAAAATATCTTTACTCTGCAGTGGTGAATTTGAGAGATGACTTCTGAAAACTTTTCTGGAAAGCTTTTAAAAATTAGGGTCTTGGGAATTTTGTTGTCACTGAGTTTGTGCGTCACTGGTAGAAAAACATTTGGTTGTATTAATTGGGTAATTCAGAAAATAGAATAAGTGATATTGTTAAACTCCAGGCAGCTGATAGTCCTGCTGACTCTCACAGCCCCTGGAATTCATTAGTATGACAGTGATACCAAGAAAACAGCAGATTCATAGGTGGTTTAAGACCTAGTGGTAAAAAACTGGTTTTGATAGGATGAAGTTAAAATGGAAGGGACATGATAACTGAGTTTATTTTTGTTCAAGGTTAAGTGACACAAAAGGTCTGCAGTCCTTTAAACAAGTCTTGAAATATATTTAGATGTTTTGGCAATCTCTGAATCTTTTAAATCTGCTATTTTATAAGAAATGATACGGCTCCAAACTATTCAAATCAAGCTATTTAACACTGAGGGTTTTATGTATAATAATAAGGTTTGGATTTAATAAAAGCATCGTGTATACAATGAATGTGTAGCTTTCTAAATATTCACAGTGTGTTTGACACAAGATCACAGAGACAAAGCATGTAGATAAGCCAGTCCAAATTGCTTCATGGTGGAAAGAAATGTGTTACACACTGAGCTCTGACCAGCATTTCTTGAGATGGGTGGGTAACACAAATACTCTCCAAAGAACCCAGTATCTCCGTGCAGACCTGCTTGATATGAATATCTGTCCTGCAGAACTAGGAGCCAAGGTGGTGAGTATTAACAGACTTTGGAAAGTGGCACCACTGGTAAGCTGCAGTGAAATTCAGCCAGACATCTACAAGTAAGAAATGGCATCTCTCTAAACCACTCAATAGTATCAGTGATTTATACAGAAAAAAGAAATTAAGTTCAACTAGAACATTGAGATTGTTGGACAAGTTTGACAATCACAAGTTCTCCTGGTAAGAGCTGTGTGAAACCTGTGTGCTTCAAGACCATCCCTCCACCAAAATCCAAGTCCATCAGCTTTCATTGTGATTTTTTTTTCTTACAGTGACTGTAACAATTGTCTTTATAGCAGATTTTAGCTGACTGACAAAGAGGAAAGTAAATTGAGGCATCTTAGTGTAATTTTTGCTCTCTCTCTCAAAAAGAAAAAAAAAAAAAAGCTTTTTCTACTGAAACTCTTGGTTTGATAAAGTTCAGAGTGCAGCAGTTTTTCTGCTGATTACACAGACAAAACAGCAGTAACCTGTGTGCTACCATTCAGGGTCTCCTCTGTTACCTGTGGCCCTGGATATGAATTCCAGATTCACTTCAACTTGTGCTGTATTCAGCATTGTCCTTACTTTACATGTATTAGCATACCACTGTTACTGATGCTAAACATCTTATCACAAGGTCTCTTCAGGACTGCTGTGTTTAAGGTTAGAAAACTGTGTCTCCTAGGTGCATATGGAGAGCACTGCTTATTAATTGTTGTGTATAATAGCTGGGGGAGCACCATGAAAAAATGAACTGTGGTTTCTGTGAATTGTGTGAGGGTCATGGTAATTAAGTATTTTGAATGCTTGTGAATCATGCTTTTTGTGGACGTGGCTGAAAATCTGTTTGCTCATTTCTGCTCTCTATGTTATGTGCCTGTTAAGGAAGAAGCAAAGGATTTAGAGGGGTAAGAAGAGCAAACCATGTTTGCAGCTTCTTAGTCTGTGCTGAAGATGTCCAGGAGTCTGTCTGCCCATGGCATAATGTGGAGTAACTTTAAGGCTGAGTTAGTATTTGTTTGGCTGCAACAGATATCCAAAGCTGCCAGGGCAGGAGGGTGTAACCAGAGCCTTGTGTGCTCTGCTTTGCTCAGGCTCTTGGCTGCCCTTTCAGGATGTGTCCTGAATAGATGCAAAGCTGCAGAGTGGTGCAAATCTGCCCTGGTGGCCCCACACACCTTTCTGGCTTCCCCAATACACACCTTGGCTATTGATTTCCAAAGGAAGACTTGTACAGTACAGAGCTGGGAATAGCTCTTCAGGTGCAAATTTACTTGAGCATAAATGGAGTAATAATCTGTGTGTGTGTGTGTGTGTGTTGGCTTGTTTCTGGAGGTGAATTATCTCTAGTTAATGATATCCCTGATAAAAGTAGATAAATTAGTGTGCTTAGTGTAAGAGGTGAAGGGAAACCAGAGTAAACAAAAAGACTGAAGATGTGTTCAGTTGACCTTGTAATTCTCTGGTGAGCTTCATGTGAATAACCTTTGTAGGATGGAATAGCTGCCAAAGAGATGACTCTTGTTTTACGGTTTGCATTAAGGTGTTTTTGAGGAAAAACAAAGAAGTTCCTTGCTTTCAGCAAGTATGAGATTATGATTAGTAAAAAGTTGGGATTTATTTACATAGATTATGAACACAAAATCCAGTGTAGCTAATCCTCTCCCTAAGAAAGTAAAATCACTTGCCCTTGATGTAATTAAGATGATGACTTTTCCTTAAACTGCTGTTCTATGGCTTTTTTAACGAGGTAACTTCCATACAGCATTAAGCTTATACAGGTCCTGGACAGAGTTATTATTTTGTGGCTCTTCTGCATGCAGTTGAGAAAGCTTTCTTATCTACAGTGCCAGACAGCTCCTTGAGGGGCAAAAGTTAACCATAGGAAAAGATGCTGCTCTCAACATAAATTGATAAATTGGTGTCCTTATTGAGACTCTGCAAGCTCTTCATGGGTTTTAGAGAGGGACAGTAGGTAGAGATGCAAAGGGAAGTTGGGCACATCTTTGCCATAAAGAGTAGTTTTAATGTTTAATTGCTGGTGACATAAATCTTGACCAGATGAATAACTTTCACACTTCTGTCATGTGCTATGTGAGAAACAATCCTTTTTTTTTGTTTAGCTGGTGAATGTCACTGCACTGAAGTCTTGTACAGGGGTCCCTAAGGAAGTACTTAGTAGAGTTAGGAAGTCAGAATGATGCTGTCAGCTGGCAGGTTTGCTCAGGGTGTGAGGGAGGATGGCTTCAGCAGCAGTGATGCCTTAAGTTGGGATGTGCTGTTCTTCAGAAACTTTTGAGAAAAGTTGTAGATTCCAGCTTGGAATATTTTGGTGGCTGACTTTAGTAAGTTAGTTTAATATATGCAGGGGAAAATCACAGGTCATATATTTTGACTTCTGTCTTTCCTTGGATTACTTTTTTTTTCTGTTCTTCTTTTTATATATAAAGGGTGAGTTTGAGTGTGGAGGATTGCAAGATACAACCCTCAAATTAATGTATTGTTCTACAAAGACAATTTCAATAAGTCATCTAGCTTTGCTCAGTATGGTAGCTTGGCTAATGCCCTAATCTATAATTTATGATGGATTGGGGCATATGTCCTCACAGCCTTTAGCAAACAGATGTGAGCCAGTGTGCCAGCCTGATTAGAAGCCATGTGCCTATCATTAGATTGAGGCCAAAACCAAGCTGTTAAATTGTACCCTTGTCATGGCTTGCTAATGTGGATCTGTTGCCTGACCGTGTGACTTCAGGATATTTTCAGATGCAGGTGGAAAAAGTTGATTCCTTTTGCAGAAGATGGACCCCTCTTTTGATTAGACAGGTAGAGACTGGTATGTCTTGGTTTAATTTGATGTAGCTTAGCGATGACAGGTATTCATGAAGGTGCTGAACTATTGCCTCAAGTAGGATTTGCTGCCTGGCTCTTTATAATTGGTGATGACACAGGGTAGGCCACCCAACTCTGGCTGTAGGAGGTTTGCAATTTTGAAAACTAGCCTCACACTCAAATGAAGTAATGATTCTGTTCTAACTCCCTTGAGGGTGTTGGGTTGAAGCAATTTAAGCTCACCAAGCTCTCTGTTTGGATTATGTTAACCAACTTTCATGTGTAGATATATTTGCTTCATGCACAGTTAAACACCTGATGACACGTGTGTTAAAAACCCAGTCACTGGAAATAACATAAGCTTGGCTTCCCCTTTTTTGATTCAGTTGACCCAAACTGCTCAGTGTGTAGAAAAGTCTCTCAACAAGGCAGCGAGGGTCTGAATAACTGTAGTGTAGAATGATGGGATTGTTAAGGCTGCAAAAGACCTCTAAATTCATTGAGTCCAACCATGAAATGGTAGTAGTTGCTCTGTGAAGTGATACGTGGCTTTCTCCATGTGAGGCCATCTAGCTGGTGTGTATTTGGAAAATCCAGTTGAAAGAAAATTCTCAACCCTGTAGGAATTGCTGCTTGTTTTGCTATGATGCCCAGAAAACGCTCTTCTGTGCTAGAGAGAAGGCTTAAGAATCCAGTTGAAAGATGGTAAATTTGGATTTTGCACAGCATTGAAAACCATAGAAATGATACTGAGAAATATTTCCTATTTCAGTGTGTGGTATGAGGGAGAAGCATGTTTGTGCACAGAGATTGTCCTGAGAACTTGCAGGCTATTTACTGCATGTTGACTTGGCATGTTTGCAGAAATGTGTCACAAGGGCCTTCAACCGAAATTTCCAGATGCTTTTTGGAGATGGGATGCTACAGAATGCACGGAGCCTCTCAGCCTTGTGCTGATGTAGCCCATACATTTATTTCAGACAGTGGATGTAGTTCTCTGCAAGCACCTTTGCACTAAGAGCATCCCTGGGAGTTGGTGGTCAAATGCTGTGTTAGAGAAGACTGCTCTAGAGTTTACCCAAAGGCTCCTGTCCAGAAGGCTCAGCCCATCTCTAATGCAGAGCAGGTATGAAGAAAGTGCAGATATGAAGAAACTGGTTACACCTCTGTCTTTAAAACTTTTCCCTATGTTATCCTGCCTTTTGCTTTTTCACGAAGGCTTGCTCATGCAATGATGGGCTTTTTAAAATGGTCTCCATATGGACAGGTGCTCCAAGTTCTGCATTTTCCATTTGCTGCACAGGCATGACTTGTAGTTGAAGTTCAGCCTGCACTGGATTTATTCCCACAAGTTCAGTGTAATCTTTTCTGTCTAGGGTACTCTACTGCTCACCTGCCAATGTGTTGTGTGTTTTAGTGCTGCCGTTTGCTGGGACTTCCTAATGAATCTACAGCCACTGAAAGCAAACCCGAGACTTCATGTAGCTGTCACTGAGAGTCTGGGTCAGTCATATTTAAAGAAAAAGTAGAGTTCCATTCTGTTCTTTCCCCTCTTACTGCATTCCCACCAGTGTTCTTACAGGGGAAGGATTGTAAGTGTACTGCAAATAACTAAATCCAGGAGAATAAGTGATGTACACACACATTCTTATATTGGCTTAAAGGCTTTGAGATTTGGTGTGTCTTTCATTTCTAGGTAGATATGAAAGACAGAGGTAGATCTTTGCTAACTGCTAGTGAGTTTGTAACTGCTTGAGAGCTTGTAGTAATTTCCATTTTTTTAAACCTCTGAATGAAGCAAGCAAGACAACACGAATGAGTAGCGGTAGAGTTGTCTTCCAAGTGTTCAGAGTTTCCTCTGTCCCTTGCTGTTTAGGTTGAACCTCCAGTATTCTTCAGTGTAGCAAATGACATCTGGTATTTCAAGCAGTAGGGGGGAAAAGATGCTATAAGGTTAGAGCTATCCCCAAGCCTCATGTCTCCGTGCAGAAAACCTGATCTCTTGCACCTGTGTAAGAAGTTACTGCCTTCCAAACAGGTGTCTGCAAGGAGGGCGGGAAACTGCGCAAGGACAGGGCTGGTGCTGAAGGCAATCTTGGCCCTGATCGATTGCAGCTGTGTTAATTAATAAAGAGTGGGAACAGCCGTGCCCTCACAGCTGCGTGTGATAAAGAGTGATTTAGGAAGCGCAGTCAGTTGGAGTCTGTTGGCTGTGCTGTGAGGACGGCGGGACGAGAGGCGGTGTGAGGGACAGACAAACAGACAGGGTTAGGTGGCCGTGCTGGGGACAGGAAACAGCGAGCTGGACCTGCAGAAGGAAGAGAGAAGAAGGAGAGAAAGAGCCAGAGCTGTGGGGAGCTGCCCCGTGATTGCCACATAGAAAAGGTATGAAAGACTTCTAGATAACATGGTCCTGATGCTTGGAGTCCCCTGAGGTTTTTACTGAAGCACTCTGAGTGCAGTGGTCCTCTCGATTAGGACAGGAAAGTCCCTCGGGATGGAGAATATGGCCTCCTTCCCTCCGGATTATTACAACTTTGAAATTACAGGGCTTTCAGGCAAACATAGGGGGCAAGGAGTAACAGTTCTTTGCTAGTGTGTGTATGGATAACAAGGCAAGCAAACACCAAGCTGTGGCTGTAGCTGGAGGCATGGAGGGCTGTCCCAGCAGGGGTGTCCCAGGGGCGGTGTGGCTACAGTAGCGAAAAGCCCGGAGCAGTGGCAGGAGAACGGCGGGAGTGGGGCGGTGGCCGCCCGGATCCCGAACAGGGCAGGGAGAGGCTCCCTTGGAAGGGGAAGCGGCTCAGGGATCCCGGGATTTCCCCTCAGCCCCGGGGAGATGGTTTCTAGTGAGGTCAGGTGTTAACAAGGGCCCAGTGCATACCCAGGGCCGCTCTTACGAGCAGAGCTCCACTCACGGTAGGAGAAGGCAGCAGAAAACAAAACCCCGCAGTGGTGGTGGATTCTCCCCACAGCGACTGCAGCCTGTTTGCCCTCCGAATGCCAAGAGCACGAGAGAAAGCCAGGAGCTGCACTCAGCCCCTTTCCCCAGCCCAGCTCTTGTGATATCTCTGCCCTTCCCAGAGGAACCCCCAAGTAAAAAGAGGGAGTAGCCGACTGCACCCCTCCCGTGAGCTTGGCAACTTCTTTTGTCTTTCTCAAGTACCCGGTCATTTTTGTCTCCTAGCAACCTATGGTAGAAAATTCCCTTCGAGAAAGAAGGAAAGGTAAAAAACCTAAACTCCAACACTTACCTACCTGTCCCAATACTAGAAAACCCAAGTTCCTTCTCCCACCCGGTAAGCTCTTGTCACTCTGTGTCAGGCAGAGTGTTTTTGAATGACAATGCCATGAAATACTTGCTGATAGTTTTGCACAAGTTTTGTAGTTTTCTGGTAGCAGCATTTTATTTCCAAGCTGTACTTCAAGTACTACAAAAGCCTGTAATACTCAACTAGAGAAGTCATTGCTCAGCAATGGTGTAGAGAATTAAAAAAAAAGGCAGAAAATGTAGAATTAAGATTGTCTGACAGCTTAATAAGTTAGTGAATGAAAGTAATGGATTTGTGGTTCCCCCCATAAATGTATTTTAATCCTTGATGCTCACCTAATTGAATGGGCTCTCACATTTTGGTAAGTAAAACAGGTGCTGCTGAGGACTCAATACCCGGTTGGTCATGAAAAGTCATTTTTTTCCAGACAGTTTGTAAAGGTGAGTGGAGGAATGCTTCACTGCTGGTAGTAGATGCTGTTTTGAATGAAGGCTCGTAATTACCCAAGTAGTACTGGATCATTTTGAACAGACAGGAATAGTTGTATGAGTGCTGTGATATTGCCAAGACAGGTCTTGCAGTAAGGGATCTGGTTTCTCTTGGAAGGAATCTAGTGAAGCAGAATCACCTGTAGTCCTCTGGTTTTATAGACAAGTATCAACATACTCATGGGGCAATGAAAAATGATCTGAAGCAGTGTCATGTGTTTGGGTCTCCATTTTTGAACTTCTGTTGTTAATTATGAACTCTCTGTAGCAGAGGGAGCTTGTAAAGTAGGAGTTGAGTTTGAGGCAGTGCAGTGTAATTCTTGCCTCAGTGTGACCTTGGCTGACCATTTGATGTATTTCAGTCCAACTTAGGCTGCCATTCATGGAGAAGAATCTATATTGAAATTCTTGGTATCACTTAGAGTGAGGTACTGATAATCAGGCTTGGGCAAGAACTTCGCAAAATCCTGTATCCAACAGCATTTTTATTCCACTGTATCATTACGAAGTCTGGAATCCCTCTGAAGGTCCACATTATAAAACCAACCAAACAAGACAGTGATTGAATGGGTTTCTTCACACAGACAAAGCACAGCTCCTTCTGAGTCACAGCTGAACCAGCAGCCTTTTCTGTGGACCCTAAATCATGAAATCTCCAGCAAGCATAGCAACCAGAGCAGCTGGATGCTGACTCTCCAAGTAAACACACAAATACCCAAGGGTCTCAGCCTACTTATGTCGTGTCTTTGCTGTCAATGTGTGTGCTGCTGAAGTGAGAAGGCTCTGATTTATGAATTGACAATTGCACATCCCTGCAGATAAGGGTGCATCACAAATTAGAATTGAGACTGTATTCCTGTTCTTGTTCTCCTTGTTTGTTGTTACTCCTTTCTCAAACTTGGTATGGAATGCTAAAGTACCAAAGAACAAAGTTTTCTGTAGGTTAACAAAAACTTCATTAAAAAGGCAGGCTCTTGCTTTCCTGCTACTTCTTTCTCTCCCAGACTTAAAGGGGTTTTTTTTGCCACTCAGCTTTGTTATTTTGGGGATAGAGAGCTGTGTGGGATAGACTGAGAAAAAGGTTGTTTAAGGACTATGCAAGACCTTGTAACACAAGCAAATTGCATTTTGCATGAGCGTTATGTGGGTTGTTCAGTGTGACTGGCTGTTTTGATCAATTCTCATGGTATACCACTCTTTCTGTCTGTAAAGTGTAAATGTCTTCAATGGCTCCCATTTAAATGTGACTGAAGAGTCAGGGCTCACACTTAGAACCCTGTTTGAGGGCTGCTGGTGGCCATATCTCTACGTTAAACTTGGTCTGAGTGAGCTTGGGGCTTTTTGTGGTAGCTGTACAAGGCTGAGTTACAGCCCCTCAGATGGGGTATTTCATGTCTCCTGTAGAACCTTGAAAAGGAGATAGCATGACCTCCTGACCTGGAAGGTGAGGCCAAGTGTGACCTCAAGAGGTTGGTCGGTGGTGCAGAACTGGGAAGTGTAGTTCATGCACCAGACAAACCACAAAGATGATTAAAACGTGATTAGGGGGCTGGAGCATCTCCTGGGCCTGGAGAGACTGAGAGAACTGAAGTTTAGCCTGAAGAAGAGATACCCCGTATGGGATCTGATCAGTGTTTATAAACACAGTGAGGGTGTAAAAGGGATCTCTCCAGGCTCATCTCTGTGGTACACAGTGACAGGACAAGAGGTAGTAGGCACAAGTTGAAAGAGGAAATTCTTTCTGAGCATTAAAAACCAAAACTACACGCATACTGTGAGGCTGGCTGAACACTGGAACAGGTTACTTGGAGAGGTTTGTGGGATCTCTGTCTTTAGAGTTAATTTAAGCTCAACTGGGACAGGGTCCTGGACAACTTGCTTTAGATGACTTGATGACTGGAGGTGCCACTCAACCACATCCATTCTGTGATTCCTGGTGTGTGTTTGCCTCGGGAGTTGGTACTTGGCTGTAGTCCCCAGCTAATCCAATTATGCCACTTGGTAATTAGCTGAAACAGACCATATTGGCGGAGTGTGCAGCCAGGGAAGAAGGTGTTGGTGTTCATCATCAAGTGCTCTTGACTTGCATGTTGTGCTGCATTTTTGGCTGGGTAGAAAGTGATTTGTCTGCAACAGATGTTTCTTCCTTGTGCTCAGGTTCTGATCTCATTTATGTCCAAGAAGTGATAGAGCAAATCTGTACTACAAATCTGAAGTACTACAGTGCATCTGTGAATGCTTTTCCCCTGGTGATGGAACATATGGAAATAATGCTTATCTTGATTTAGATAAGCAATTGCCTTTCCTGTACAATCATCCATGCTTAGTAGGAGTAGAAGCAGACACATAATATTACAGGACTTACAGTCTGTCTTTTCCAACGCTTCAATAGCCTATGCAGAAACAAATGGAATGGGAAGTTGTATTAGATGTGAGATTAGTAATTGCTGATAGTTCATCATTTTTAGTCTGAACAGGAAACTTGTGGAAACAAAGCCTTAGGCACTGAAGGGAGAAAGCACAGAGTGTGAATTGCTGCTGCACATTCTGCCAGGGTCAGATGCACTCCTAAAGCTTGCTCATCTCCTCTGTGTTTGCAGCAACCCAGGAGAAGTGGTTTAATGTCCCGGTGAAGTATTTGCTGAATATTCTTCCAGGAGTGGATGGGCTGCATCTCTTCTGGGGATAATGTGATTCTTGTCCCTGGCTCAGGTTCTTTTCCCAGATCCTCTCAGAGAAGCCTTCCTTGTAGGAATATGTCTCTACTAGTAGCTGTTGTAGCAGGGATGAAGTAGTGGGCAGATTTATTTCTGTTAAACTTGGAACTAATTTACTTCCTTCAGCTGTGGATTGAAAAGCTGACTAGAAAAGATGAAACTCTCCGATTTTCAGCTTTTTTTTTTCTTGCAATACAGTCTGCTACTTGTGTTTATGAATTTGAGAAATGTGTTGTGTGACTTGTTGAAGAAACTTCCCTTATAACAGTGTGAGTCTGTGAGCCTTGCTGCCATCAGTCCTTCTCACTTGTTCTGTCTTTGATTTCTTCTCTTATTGGCCTTTGCCTATGGAGTGCCAAGAAACTTTTACTTTGCCATAGGAATTGCTTTATGCTATGGGGCTTTGGTACCTATTTGTACTACTTTCTGTGTGCTCTACTCCTTCATTAACAGTCGTTTTAAAATGCAAATGTATTTTTTTGTAATAAGCTCTGCAAGCTGTAGGCTTTTCCCTCTAATGGTAAATTCTTTGGTATTGCTGTAGGGATTTCTGTAATTGGATGCTTGAGACCTGTTTAAGAAATTAATATACTTTAAAGTATATTAGGCTTTTAAAACTGGATATTTGAACAGTGATTGAGTTTTGGGGTTGATTTTCCAATGCTGTAGGTTTGTGTCATCCTTGTCCATTGCACCAGCTGAGTACCTTTATGTCCTGGCTGGGGGCTCCCTCTAGTGAGATGTTCTGACAGTCCCTCGTCCACTTGGCTCAGGTGAACTTTACCCGTTTTCTTTTCAAGTGCAGTTTTTGTGGACTCAGTCTAATGCGTTTTTCTACCCTTGCACAAGCTGTAAATGCCCTTTTCCTTAGGAGGGATCTGGAAGTTGTTAACAAAGCTGAAGGCTAGGACTGCCTATTTTCTCTGTTTCTCTGTGGTGAAGAGCTCACGTAATCAACCTCATCTTACTTCAAGCTGCAGCTCTGTGGATTTTGAGTTGTTTCAAATGTGACCAAAGGATGATGTAGGAAGAAGAGCTAAATGAAATTGGTTTGTATAGGCAGAGGGGTAGAAGATGATGGCTGGATCTAGAGGGTAAAATTGGGGGTGGGGACATGAATGTTCAACTCTTTCTGGTGAAGATTTTCAGCTGTGATGTCTTACTGAGGCTGGGGCAGAGGAGACAAGGGAAGGGCCTTACAGCAGTGTTTCCACTTTTGTGTGTCATCAGTAATATCCTAAACCTCCTGATCTTGGTAAAGATTGACCAAGATCAACTCCATCCTTTGTGAATGTGTGCAGAGATGATTTAGTGGCCATTGATTTCACTCTTGTAAGAGTTACAATCAATTTGTTTGCAAGACTAAAGTAAAAACAGAAATAAAAGCTGTCTTATTTAATAAATTAGTTTAATAATAATAAAAAGCTGTATGAGTAATCTTGCAGTATATTTCTCCGTTTCCTAGCAGATGTCGTCTCCATCAGAGAAAATCGCTGCCTCCTCGTCTAGGTCCTTCCACACTTGGCTGTTCCTTCCCCTCTGGAGCACGTTCCCCCGCAGGCAGCGCTGCCGCAGGTGCCTCAGGAGGCTCCTGACGGAGGCAGAGTTCTCCTCCCGGCCGCCGATCCCCTCGTCCCGGAGGCAGCAGGTCCTCGGCCAGGCCGGGCGCGTCCGGCCCTTCTCCTGCAGACACAGGGCGGGGGCGATGGAAGGGGCGGAGGGGCCGCGGGGGCCGCTCCCGCTCTCCCGGGGAACGTGGGAGAACATTCCTGGGCCGCCCCGGCCGCGGGCCGTGCGGAGAACGCCTCGGGCGGGTTCCGTCCCGTTCTGGCGGCTCAGCCCGTGCCCGTTCCTCCCGGGAGGAGGGGGCTGAGCCCTGTCTCTGGGCTCGGGGCCGGGCAGAGGCAGAGGAGCCCCGGTGCCTGGCCGGGCTCCGCTCTCCGCGGGGGCCGGCGCTCCTCACCCGTGGCGCTGGAGCTGCCGGGCCCCGGCACCCTCCCAGCTGCCCGGTCCCCGTCCCTCACCTCTCCGCGCCGCCTCTGCGCTGTTCTCCGCAGGCCGCGGCCGAGGCGCAGCGCGGCGAGCAGCAGGGACAGGGCTGAGAAGGCGCGGCAGTGCGGCCGCACGGAGCACGGGCCGGCGCTGCCCGAGCCGGGCTCCGGCCGCCGCACGTCCCGGGCCGGCACGGGCAGCCGCGCCGCGCTGCTGCGGGAACGGCCCCGAGCTGCGGCCGTGCCGGGGAGCAGCGAGGCCACGCACAGCCCCAGCAGCAGCGAGAGCCCCGGGCGGAGCACGGCGGGGCTGCCCAGGGACGGGCTGCGGGCCCTGACCCCGAGCGGAGCCCGCGGGCAGCGAGCGAGGTGGTGGCATCGGCTGCGATGTCACAAGGCTGTTGCCTGGCAGCCAGAGGTCGGGAATGGCTAAGCCAGGCCAGCCAGAGCGTCTGAGTGAGTGGCTGTCTCAGCCTGCTGCTCTACCCTTCCACTGCGGGACGGGCCTCAGGGGCTTGGGGATGTGCTCCTGGTGCTCAGCAAGGAGCTGCTGACATGTCCACGTTGGTGTTCCTGAGCTGATGGAAGTGGAGGGTAAGACTAGAGGGACAAATTTCTTTGGACTGCTTCTATTTTCTCACTAAATATTGAGGACACTTTTTGCTTATCAACAAACTCCACTTGTTTTGAAGATCTGAACTTGATTCACACTTGGTTTCCTCAGCATATGAGTTCTGTTTCTGACCAAGACATGAACTCGGGCTTCTTGAGACTTGTGTTGGAAAGAATTAAAAAAATGAAATAGTAAAAGTGAATTTAATAATCCTCTCTCCTCAGTTCATTTCTAGTGATGTGCATGTCTAACTTGGTGAAGCTTTGGGCAATATGTTTGTGCAAGGGTGTCACTTTTAGGGACATGAAAGAACCACACTCAGCTTGAGAGGTGAGCAGAGAAAGAAGGGCAGTTTATTATGATTTGGGATTTGATTGAGGCTTGGGAGATGAGAGGGACACCTCTCTGAGCCCAGTGGTCAATTCAGCAGTCCATCACAGAGAGGTATGAGAAAACAATCTACTTGTTTATGTTACATGCATGAAAAACTCCAGTAGAAATATGTAAGCAATCATCAGAAGGCTGAAAATCAGGGTGATACAAGGGCTTGACGTAACTGAGCTGTTCTATAGACTGAATCTGACATAAATGATTTGGTGATGCAAAATCCTCAGAGTTTACAGGAATAAGGGACCTATTGTAACATTGTTTAGTAGCAAATCTCTTGCAAGCTAGTGTATGTTGTCTTCACCACCTGTGTCCCCTCCTCCTAGCTGAGTAATTTAAGGTGACAAAACTCCAAGTTTAAAATTTGTGTGGGTTATTTTTTCAGGCTTGTTGTCTGGCTACATGTCTTCAAAAGTCATTCTGAATTTTTGGGCTGTTGGGAAATGGTGTGCTTGTGGTTTTTTTGTTCTCATTTGGTATAATTCTGGATTGGAGAAGTTATTACTCTGATTAGGAGTGTGATCTTAATTCCTCAATTTGTTTTTGCAATTCACACCCTCGCGATTACCAAATAAAATTACCTAGTGGATCTCACTCCCCAAAATACGTATGTTTCTACAATTTTGTAAACAAATGACATGCAGATAAGGATTCAGTGCTTCCTACTCGCTTGTATTTGGAAACAAGTGGTGAGCCAGCAGCCTGATGTGCTGGTGTCTCTGTGGGTTACCGGTGCCCTCTCGAGGTGAAACCGAAAGACGCTGCAGTCTGACAGCAATAGTGTCACCGGTCTGCTGCCTGGTCAGGGATTGTAAATAATTACCTCAGACCCATGCTTATAACCTGATTTTTTCTGCTTTCTTGGCTTGTAGGTGAAAACGCTAAAGAAGATCTGCAAGGGAAGAAAAGTCTGAGTGAGAAAGTTTCTCTCTATAGAGGTGACATTACGCTGCTTGAGGTTGATGCCATTGTCAATGCTGGTAGGTGGTTAAATATTTTATGTGGCTATGTCTTGAAAATCTTACAGCTCCATGGTACAAGTGTGAACTCTGGAGAAGTTGCCTAAAACTGGTGAGTCCTGTCGAAATCTGTTCAAAATACGGCTTTTTCCCCAGTTCCTTCATATTGCATCTGTTCATCCTGCACACAATCCTGTGTGCATTTATTGTGGCAGGGATTACTGTGAAACTTTTATAGCATAGTGACCATGAAAGAATTAATGATCTTGTGTCCATCTTTTGACTGAACCTGTTTAGCTGAGGCTTCACACTTTGTGTTGTAGAAGGCTCATTTTTGTTACGAAGCTAATGCAAGTATATTCCAATCTGCTTTTATAAATCAAGCCATTTGTGGGCTAGGTAATGTGTGAACTTTAACAACAAGGTGATAGGAAAACACATTTTTGGTTTATATGGTTTTCATATTTGCTTTCTTGTTGGGAGATTGTAGATCATAGCCAAGAACTTGAAAAATACAGAGTTTTAAGTGTTTTAGTACCTCTTCATGCTCAGTGACCGTGTTTCCAATGTGTGCAGCTGAGGTGAAGAACCATGTGTAGCATCTTGTGACAAAAGGAGGGAAAAGCCTGGGCAATTAATTAATTAGTGTGTTAGATTTTTATAAGCTAGTTCAGCTTTTTGACAAAAAATGATGGGAAGGTTTACCCCATACATACAGCCAAATCTTTCCTTCACTCTCCACTCCAAAAAGAGTGTGTGGCCGAAATTTTTTTCCCCGTAGTATCTGAGTGGTGTTGATTAATTTTCAAGAAGTAATTTTGGCGGTGCTCATTTTTTGGAAGGAAACGTGCTGCAGTATCTTCTCTGTGATGGAATAAAGTTCAGAGGTTCCCAGGATTGTAATGGCCAAAATTGATGTGTTTGCTTATCAGAGGAAAATTCCATGTGGAGCTACTGTTTCATGTCTGTAAAGAGCGCAGGAATGTTTGTTCACACAAACATTCCTGTGTGTAGAGGGTATTGAGCAGACTCTCTTGGACTGTTTGATTGTGTGACATCCCACTTTACCAGTGGACATCTGCTAATGGGTTTTGTGAAGTACAGGTGGAACCCTTCCTTAGCCATTTCAAAATACTTTTTTGCATTCCAAGTACTGAGGCTGGTATTCCCAAGCAAAAAAAATAATTAATCTTCTAGTTTACTGATGCTCAAAAGCCTTCCTAAATAACAAACAATGCAGTAGCATCCCTGTAAGTGGTCCTCTGCTCACTGTGTTGACAAGGCCTCTGAAGATTTAATATTTTACTATTTGGTCATTCTTTTTTTAAGATCATTTTTCCAGTGTTGCTTTTGCTGACTTCCTTACTTTATTGCTTTCCAGTAAGTCAATATTAGCATACTTCTCTCCATTTATATTTAGCTTCTCTTTGTTCATAGGTCTTCCCTGAATTACAGACTGGAACTAGCTATGGATTAGCTTTAGAATAGGAATACTTCTCTTTTCTTGCTTTAAATCCCCCTTTAATTCTCTTGAAAGGTTCCAAAAAAACTTATATCCCAGACTGCAAATGATATTATCTGCCTATAAACCTATTATCTGCCTGCCATCCTGGTGAGAAATGCATCTCTCTGAGGAGGTTAAAAAAAAAATCAAATGAATATGTACTGATATGCAATTTTAAGAACTGGCTTAAAGGCCACTCTAAGAGACTGAGGTTGAAAGCCCTAAAGAGGGCTTTCTGAAAGTAATTAGAAAGCTTTTGGTAAAAAAGTTATTTCTGCTGTTGTCTTCTGTGCATTGAATTTGGGCTTAAAGGGAAATTCAGATTAGATGTTGGCAAAGCTGCTTATGGAAAGGAACATGTACAGTGATACTTTGGTGTATCAGACTGACACAAACAGCAGCCCTAGGGCCAGGACACTGGTACAGAAATCCACACTGGTGGATTTTTAAAATAGTTCTAACTCTTTAGTAACCTTCTGTAGTTCCTAAAGGGCATGATATGTTAACTGTCATGAGATCCTAATAAGTTTAGATTAAAATACTAACCTACAATTACTTTGGAAAAACCATATGCTCTCTGTATGTCAGAGCAGTAATTAAGTCTAAGCCTTTGATTTGCTCATGGTTTCAGTGTTACTTTTTTCCTGCTGCCCTTTCAAACTGTGGAGGATAGCTGGAAAGCTACATGAGGAAGGTGTTTTGGTTCAAGATCCATATTATTTATGCAAAACATCTGCTGTGCTGAGATTCTTTTTTAGTCCAACAGTTTCAGTGAAATTGTAGAGTCTTTAGATGGTATCTAGACCCATGTTTCTGCACTATATGAAGCTTTTGCAAAGAACTGTTTTTTCTTTTGCAACTGAAGTTATCCAAGCCTCAAAGACATAAAGCAGTAAAGTAGCCACAATTCCAGTTTCTGTGTGTAATTTGAATAAAATGCAGCCTGTTGAATATGGAATAGGAAATAGGCTTTTTGGAGGTAAATCTGTGCAATTTCTTTTTATTCTTAGTGCATTTTTAATACCTCAAATGTTAAGGATTGACTCCCTCCTATGCATTGTAAGCTGTGGGTTAGGAAGGGAGGAAGAGACCCTCTGGAGACTTCTTCTCTGAACTTAGAAATTCCATGAACTGTCTCCTGTAATATCCAAATTAAAGCCACAGGAAGGTACAGGTTGCATGTTTAAATTGACTTATGCAAAGAGCTAAACATGCTTGAAGTAAAGAGAATGGTCTGGGGAGTTCTCTGGGGCTGTGGAAGGGTTCCAGGTGCTTCAGATTGTCTCCAGATCTGGATGCAAACATATTGGCAAAAAAAAAAAAAAAAAAAGTGTATTCTCAAATATGTAAGGAGGAAATGAGACATAAATTAATAAAAGCGGTGGTCTTCTGTAGCTAACTATCAGGATATCATGGATGAACACCGCTGCAAAAGGATCCTTTTTTGTCCTAGACTTTTAGCAGACAAACTGGATGTTGCTTACTTTCCAAAAATATTTTATATATAGTTTGTCTTAGCTCATTGTCAAAAGAACCACATCAAAACAGCCTCTTTGAAATCATTCAAGACTGGAGTGAGGAGCTGAGATGCATTGTGAGAGGAAAAAGGAGATGAAAAAAGGAGCTGATGTACCATTTTGCTAAAATTGATGTCAATTATCTACCCCTGTAAATGTCCTTGCCTTACACAATGGTTTCCTAAAACTTCCTTACTACTGATTGCTTTGCAGACAGGTATTAGTTTAACTTGATATTTTGCTTAAGGTGTCCTGTTATGCTATTTCCTTCACACATTTTTAAAGGATTCAGGTAAGACTTGTATGAAAATCTTATTTTTTTCCTATATCCTCCTCTGTGCTTTATTACACTCAGAGAATGTAAACAGGCTCTCCTTAAGGCATGTGCTTACTGCATTAATCTGTGCTGACTGGCCTTTTTAACAGATTAAATGTTCCTGGATGTCACTTCCTCCTGATGCCAAAAGTGCTTCAAGCACTTGGAAACCAGATAACCACAATTAGCCAACATCTGAGTAAATCGTCAGAGCTGAGCTCCGAGGGGGTTGTGCTGTGTCTGTGTCTAGGGAGGGCAGAGAGGGGCCATTTAGTCCCTCTGGCAATCCTAAATACAGAAATCAGCAGTGAAAGCCTGAGTAAGGTTTGAAAAACAATTGCTTCAGTATTTACAGTGTCAACTAAGCAGTAGAGGAGTACATTTCCTCTGCATTTTTAACAAGGAAAACTGTGTCAGTATTTATGTCACTTGCAGTAACTGTCTGAAGGAGGTACAGGAGTGGTATTTTGGGAGTGGCTGTGATGGGCATGTCTGTGTACCTCATATACCTGAAGCAGCAGTTCATCACTGCTGACCTCAGGTATTCATTCACTTCCTACCTGTTAATAAATCTCACTGTCCAGTTATAAGATAAGGAGGTATGTACTAATATGCTTGTGAGGGAGTTTTTACTAGGAGGAAGAACAAAGGGAAACCATTATGTCAGGGGAAAAAAAGATTCTCATTTTTATCTGATAGGGAGGAGAAGATGACGACTTGCAGAACACTAGAAGAGATAATATTTCTTCTGATCTTTGAAAAATATTCCTGGTATGAGCACCAAAGTATGGTATTGAGAACAGAAACTCTTAATCTTCAGGAAAAAGGCAGATGTTCATGTCTATTCAATTAGATATTTCTGGTAATAGGTGTGGACTGTTGAGTCTAAGTTTGCAATTAGAGAGTTGCTACAGTTATAGCAACTAGGTGTCTCCCTTTAAACTGCATTTGAGTGCTGGAATCATTTCTAATACTCAGAAATTTGGGATAGAAACTCTGTTTTTAAAATTAGTATCTTTTCTATGTGAGAAAACAAACATGATTTAAAATCTTCCTCTGATCAAGAGAGAAAAGAGTTGGTGACTAACATCAGTAAACAACTCTTTATATCCCATTTTTACTAAATCCTGATGCTGGAATTAATTTAATGTGCCTCACATAGCTCAAGAAGAGGTTTCCTCTCCAGGGAAGCACCCACCTGTGTGCAGTGAGTTCCCTCAGCTGGGAACGCTGGTTTGGCAGGCACAGGTTCCTCAGCTTCCTTGGCACAATGTGCAGGGCCAGCTGAGGAAAGTGCATGGAGGTGATGGTCTCCTGTGCTTTAAGAGGCAGAGCTGTTTCCAGGGAGAGAGTTACAGCTGAGTTTTTAAAGAAATTTGTACGAGTTTGGAATGCTTGTCCTGCTATACCTCCCTGTCCCTGTACTGAACGTATGTGAAAAATATTCCATTTTAAATACCCTGTTCTTGCTTTGCTTGTTGCAGGACTGGTTTTCACTGGAGCCTTTGCATGACTCGATTTATAGGATGTAACAGCTATTTTCATATGGAATCTGACCTTTCTTAGTGAAATATGCCTTTCCTTTATGACTTTACAAGCATTTTTCAGTATTTCTATGTCACAGCAATATCTTTATCCAGTGTTTTTATCTGGAGATAGCAACATATTTTCTTCCAGATTCATCATTTCCTGGCCTTGACCTTGAATATGACTGCTTCACTTAATGAGGTGTCCCTTTTTTTTCCTTGAGCTCAAAATTACCCCTCAAGGTAGAAGAGCTATGCATTGATACTGGGAACTGAATATATTATCAGTGAATTATGCTTACGAAGTGTGTAAGTATAGACAGGGACTGAACTCTGCCTTTCCACACAAACAGCTCGTTAATGTGCAATCAGTCACTGCAGTTGCCTTGAACTTGGTGCTTAATGAACAGGTGGGGAAAAAGGATGGATTCTAATCTGGAACAGATCTGACATCAGGCAATTTCACTGATTGCTAATCCATTTCATTTGGCAACTTAATTTATCACACAAAATTTTTATCTTGTAACTTGTGAAGTAGAAATTACTTCAGAAGTGGCCTGTCTGAATATTAAGGTATTTGAGTCAGTCAGTGAGCCTGATCTGGTATTGTTTGTATACTTATTCTCCCCATTTTATTTTACAGTGACTAGTAATTCTTACTCTGGAGCTCATTTAAAATTATTCTTCAATAATTTGCTATGAAAATAAGTCCTTTAACTCAAATGTTCCTGCTATTGAGTATGGAAGGAAAAAAAAGAGTAAAACCTGTCCTTAAGTTGTTCATAGCATTTTAACTTGGGATTTTTACATATATTGCAATCAATTTTTGTGTGTTTTTTCTTTTTATTTTTTTTTCAGTTGAGCTAAACATAAATGATTATACTGGGAGCTTCTTAGCGAGTTTGCTGTCCATTAGAATGTTTTGTCAACATACTTTACATGTTTTATCTCCAGTGTACAGACAGGAAAATGGAAAACTTGTATTGAAATCTCTTGTATGGAGTCATCTGGCATCTGCCTATGTAACTTACACTGTTGTAATTTCCTCTAGGAATAGAACCAATATTGCTAACCAATTGTTGCTAATTTGGTTTTCATCTTTACTGTGAGCAGACTGTGGTGTTAATCAAAGGTTTCTCAAGTTAATTTACAGTTGGTACAATTACACTTGTGTGTAAAGCCCCAGACTAATTTATATATAGTCCTCACTTACTCATCAGGAAAGTCAATGTTAATAGTTGAGGGAATCGGTCATGCTCAGTTGTGACATCTGTCAGTGAGTTTATTACTGCTTTCTGTGGAGAATGCTCTGAGCCTGGCTGGCGAGCAGTACATGTGCTTAAACTTGCCCTCTGCTTTCATTCTAATTTCATTTCAATGCTATTCTTCCCTGTAGTGCGATATTCATACTGGATGAAAAGTCTGTGTATAGTGGCAGCGTTCAAGAGAATGAAATGGAAGGCAAGTGCTGCTGGAGGTGTGGTTTAATTTAGGTGGGGAAGTGCAGCAGCTGCCTCAGTCAAACACCATTTGCTGTAACCACACGGCCAAGGCTTGTGACTGAGGAGGCTCCCTTAGTATTGCACTGCAGAAAGGGTGGTTGCAATGCACTTGAAAAATATCTCAGGTGTAATTAGTATAACCTAAGCATTAAAAAAAAGAAAGGATTGGCAGTGCTGCAGACACCTATCAGGCAAGAACTTTGTTCCTTGTTCTGGGGTGCTTTGGGAAAGGGAAATGAATTGTGGTGAAATGTTTTCTTTCCAATATCCCAGCAGTGTGCTCACAGCCATCACATGTAGCTCATGGCGATGGCTCCCAGACACTGGGACATTATCCTGCCACACTGTGTGTGGTGCCAGTGAGCCGAGAGTCTTGGGTGGAGGAATGGAGCCCTAAACCTGGCAGGCCTCAAGGAGAGCTTTGCCACTCGCCCTGCCATATGGCCAGGCACTGCAGACAGACAGGCACTGCGTGTTAATGATAATCAAGTGATGATTTCAAGCAGTGGGATGTGAGTGTTCAGTGACTTACTGAGAAGCCATAAAAAAAAAAAAAACAGTAGAGAAGGAAATGTACTTTCCACTGGAACAATGCACTCAAAAGGCTCCTTAAACTGACAGATTGTGGGCTGAAGCACCAGACACAGATACTGAGGTTCAGAGCTATGCTTTTTGACTTTTCATGTTATTCTATGCTCCCGCAGAATTCTGAGTGGAATAAGAGGAGTTTGTGTGATCCTTAAGTATCTGATACCTAACTGTCTAAAACAGTATTCCCAGACAAGTTGTGGATGCCCCATCCCTGGACATGTTCAAGGTCAGGTTGGAGGGAAGTTGAGCAACATAAATTAGTGAAACATGTCCCTGTTCATGGCAAGGAAGGGTTGAACTAGATGATCTTTGGTGGTTCTTTCCAAAAAGGCCATTTTGTGATTCTAGGAAATGCCCTCACACCAAGTTAATGGCCAAGTCTCTTCTCTGAGAGGATTCAGCGTAGTCTGCCTTCTGAAAATCTAATGTATAGAATGGGCAAGGTAGATAGATGTTTTAGTAGCTTTATCTAACCTGATGCTCTGTGGTAGCTGGATTTATTCACAAGTCTGTTTTCAGTGATGATGCTTTCAGGACAGTATCTGTTTTACCCAGATCAGTAAATGTGTTTTCCCTATTTCTTTGTGCATCAGTTGTTGAACCCATTTATCATCTCTGACCCAAAGGTGATTATTGATCTTCATGCCATGGCTACCTTGGACTCTGTTTTTTGTGTGTGTGCTCTTTCTAGAGAAAACTAGCAGTATACAATCAAAACACCTGCCAAGTTGGATTTCTTCAGAAGTCTGTGACTTGTCTCAGTTGGGAAGCATGAGGTGGAGCGGGATGCCGTGAATCCTTTCTGACAGCAGGTGGCAATAGTGCCCCTGTTATCGTAAAACTGCTTTTAGGCCGGCGTACCTTAATTTTCCTGGACATAAAATCGGTGATGACTTAAGCAGAGGAAACAAAATGCATGTATTCGAGGCGTGCTTCTTGGATAGACCGTCGATACAGCTCGTGCTTATTAAATGCCGACTCCATTTCATTATGTGCCTTCAGTGTGTGTTTGAAATAGAACAGGAGACAGGCGTGGTTTGGAAGAACTGTAAGCATCTGTTTTACTTCATAGGGGAAAATATTTTGGAGAGACCTTGCTATCAGCCTGTCTTATCATACATTTGACAGTGCAGCTGTCATCTTGACTGTGCTGATGGAGCAGAGTGGTATAAGAAACTGCTCAAGGTCGCCTTGAACAATTATGCTTAGTTTCATAATATTAAATCCACTTTTAATCAGGACTTGTGGGGGATTATCTAAAGGATTGTGGGTTTTTAAGCCGATAGTTGCAACAGTGTGTTCTCAGTCAAGATAGGCATGCAACGCTGTGGGTTTTTTTTCAAGCTTTTGCATTTTAAAAAACCAAACCAGTCAAGTAATTTCCAAATGTTGGACACAAAAGAGAAGACTTCTTTGAGGCCTCCTCTCTCTACTTACAAAATACTGGCAATGAGAGGTCAGCTGGTAGGCTGAGATTGTCTCTGTAGTGTTAATGCTGTCCCCCACACTTCTGTATCCAGATGTATGTTTGTTCTTTCCTCCCTTTCTGTTTCTAACCATGAACACATTGGGTTGTTCTGGGTTTGCACAGATCACCATTATCTCAGTCACTGTGAGCGGTGCAGTAAGGTCAGCATGGGAATTAGCATTTATTTCTGTGTGCAACGTAATCTCGTTAAATATATGCAGTTAAGTATGGAATAGGGGAAGGTCTACTTTGATTGAAGCAAGTAAGCTTTAGGTTTATCTTATCTAATTTGCTGGATGCAGAAAATGGGGTAAAAAAGCAGTAGTCAGAGTTGATGTTCAAAACTGCTGTTGTGCAGCTGGCTGACCCTGTCTGTCTCCCCTGCATTCTCGGGCAGGAGGAGTTGCCTTTGCTTTATTCTCTTAGCTGCTGAGTCCTCCACCCTTTGCTAGGGTTTTGGGTTTGCCATTTGCTGCAGGTCTTGGAAATGTTAGCCCCTTGAAATACAGCTCCCATTACTTGTTAAATAAGTAATTATGGACTGTGAAATGCAGTTTAGGTTTTGTTTTTGACCTATGGCTGTTAGCAACTGATTTTCTGAGAAAAGAAAAACATTTCTGTTTGCAAAAACATAAGTTGCTTTCTTTAGAAATTCAGAATGCCTCTCCCTTAGAAATTAATATAAAGGGTACAGCTTGGCTTAAAAAAGCTCCAAACTCCTTTGTGTGACCTGCTGTCACAGTCATAAAAATTAGTAATGGCAGCCAACTAGACATCAAAGGTCGGTGGAAGATTGTGAAAGTGGTATTTGCTTGTTAATCCAAGCACAATGGCAAGTGTGTTTGCATCGTGTGCAAGGAGTAGTCACTTGTTAATACACCATTGTTTGGATGCGTTCGGGAATTGTTCTAATTACAGTAATGAAGGTGCTGCAGGGCCCTGTGCTTTCCTCACAGCAGAGGGGTGATGAGATGCTGCTGCTCCCAGGCTCCTTCCCTTCCCTCTGAGGTGACAGGAACATTCAAGGCTCGTCTTAGTCTCTCCAGCCTGGATTGTCACTTGCAGGACGTGTGTGAATGGCCAAGAGGGGAGGTGTGCGGCCCTGCTCTTTGGGATACCCTGTCCCTGTTCCTCCTGGCTGCGGAGGAGCTCTGGAGCTCTGCAGCTCCTCGCCTGAGCTGTGCCCGAGGGCCGGCAGTCTCATCGAGAAAAGATGACTTGGCCCTTGGAGGAGCGATGTTGTAATGGCCCCTTGTTCTCAGATGGCTTCACCAGTGAAGCCTTGACGCCTGAGGCTTTCATTGTCTATTGTGTCTGAGTAGTTGAAACTTGTGGGAAAAACCCCGATTTGGAGAACTTTTTAGGATTATTGCTCCTTCTCTATTTTATCACTTGCTTGTCTGTGCCGCAGTAACTTTAATCTGGTGTGTGCAGCATGAATCACTTAAGTATGTCTCTGTAGCACCTTAATTTTATGCTTGAAAGCTGGTTTCTGTCGAGTAATAAATAGAAATAGTTAATATCTGGTATGCCTAGTTGTGGGCTGCCTCAAAAAGATGGTTCTGTCAGCTATATTTGATTTGTATTTAGAATGTTTTGCATTGCAAATCCATGTTAGAAATGCTTTTTAAATTTAAAGTGTGAACCATATTGCTTTTTCAAGGCAACTGTACTCGTGTGTCATGTGAAATAACTTTTTATGTAAGAAAGAGGTGATATTGCTTTCAACTCTATCAAACCAGGTTATGGAGGAATGTAAGTCTTCCCTGTGACTTGATATGCCAGATAATAGTACCTGGCAACCCATTCCCTTTACATTTGTAAGAATTTGTGGTGTACAGGCTATTCCTCTTTTCTCATCCTGTCAGTTTCAGTCCACTTTGAAGGGATTATGTTGAGCATGATTATGTGTGGTCCAGGTCACTTGACTAGTTCTGAACTTCTACAGATCTGAGTAATTTTATTACTCTTTCTGAAATGAAAATCAAATTTTAGGATGATTTTCAGAATAGTCAGTCAGTGAAGAATGGTACATTTTACCTGCAGAATTCACTGAAACAGGGAAGCTGAGAGAGAGAAAAAGCTGAGAGAATTCATTAATGACAACTTATTTCTTAGGTTCTGAAACAATTTTCATTTTAGGTTGTCTATTACCTTAAAAAATAAAACAACTAAATCAGCCTTGGAGGAGGGGCAGACCAGGGCAAATGCTTCTTGGTTTTCTTTGATTCCTTGGCTGAAGGCGTCTCTGAGTGCTGGAGCCCAGACAGTTTTTGCGAGGTCCCAGCAGAGTTTTGCCGACCAGCAGTTCCAGCCTTGGCCATGGTTCAACTAATTACAGCCCCCCTCCCCCAGCAGATAACAAACACAGCGTTTCGGGGAGCTGAGTGATCAGTTTTAGGGCTGTTTCTCCACAAAGAGTGATTTCTCTATCTCCCTCCTGCCTTCTGGTACAGAAGAACCTGCTTAGGAGGCCCAAAAGTGGAGTTTTGGCAGGGCTTGCAGCCCAAAGGCCCTTTAGGTCAGGAGTTTACGGCTTCAGAGGCTGCAACTCTAGTTCAGACTAGTCCCCACCACCACTAATAGATGAGATTAAAACAAACTGCTTCTTAAATCTGAAGTGAATCCCTGGCAAACAGGCCAAAGGGATGTTTTTAGGTGGGAGTCCTTATCTCCAGCTCTTACCAAAGACCCAGCAAAAGGTTTTGGGTTCCCTGCTTCTTTCATAGTGCCCATGTCCCAGTGGCTGAGTTACATGTGGCTTCTCCTCTTCTGTCATGCTGCACTGTCCGACTGAAACCAGGATCAGAGTCAGAAAGTACAGCTTAGCAATAGCTCTGTGCCTTCCTCTCCTGTCCTGTCCTCCGGTGCCAGCATCCAGCGGAGCAGCTTGTGTTGTCTGCAGCCTCCCTTTCTGCCCTTATCCCTGGGGAGAAGGATGGGAGAGGGGAAGGGTGCCCGGTGTTCTCTCTCTCCTTAGAAAGGCCCCCGTGGCCTTGTAACTACAAATTGGCGTCTCAAATCACGACTTCCCGCCTTGTGCTTTCAGCAGCCGGGGAAGATGTGCTGATGTATTTAAAATTTCCCGTTTGAGCCACTGCTAATCATCCGGGAAAGCCAGGTTTTGTTCTTCTTGGCGGCCTCTTTCAGAGAGCCACGGCTGTTCTGCTTTGCCTGAGGGTGAGAGTGAGATGGATGGCACTTTGGTGTCTCTGCTATAGACACCGTGCCTCAGGAGTCTCCCTGGAGCACTGCTGGAGTCACTTCATATTTCATAATTCCTTGCTGACAATTAAGTCAATTTGCTGGTGCAGGCATGATGAAGCTAAGCTAGGACATGTTTCTTTTTTAGCCAAGATACGTAGTGAAAAGCTCACTCTTTTTTGCTTTGATTAAATTGAAAACTGAAGTATATCGTTACCTCTCTCTAGCTTGGAATGTGCATTTGATTTATCAGTGGCATTGTCATCCTCTCTGGACTTCTTGCTCATGAATTTTATGTTTTTTTTTAATTGTTTAATGAGAGGAAGTCTCAAGGAAGGGATGCCTTGATATTTGTGCTGAAGGTGGTAAAGCATCACTCCTCAACAAGAGAAGATGCAGCTGTGAGCTGGGGCTCGTGGAACTCCAGTGGGCTTGCACTGGATTGGGGCAGTGATGGAAGAGCATAGTTTCATGATCCAGGGCTTTAACAAAAGGGCACAGGCACTTTGGATTTGTGCCAACTGAGTAGTCTCTCTCTTCCCCACTGTGGTCTCCTGAATCAAGGAAATTTTTTTTTTTAAATTCTTGGCCAAATGCAATATTCCTCCTGCTAGAAATACTGCTTTGATTTTTAATTTTTTTTTTTAAAGTTATAATACCTCTGTTAAATAGTTGTTCTGTCTTGGGCCTAAGTTTTCTCCAGTCCTGGCATGAACACAGTGCTGCAAATGTGAACTTAGTCTGGTGAGACAGTGAATTATTTAATGTCAGAAGTGGAATTTTGGGTGCTTTCTGGTTGTGGTGAAATCAGTTAATGAATTGGCTTAACTTTTTTGCTTGGGGTTGTTATGCTGTTTAGACATGGGCTCTGTCTAGATGATGTTTATGCACTTCAAGCATAGTATTTAATTTTCAATATCTGTACTGCAGTATATAATGCGTGTGTATATTTGCATTCTTGAATTTTGCTTTTTTAAAAAAATTAGCTGCAGTTTTAAGTGTTTCTTCCAGACCAGTTAAAGGAATAGTCTGAACTATCAGCAGTCTGTTTGGCATTGTGCAAATACAGAAGATAAATCCTATATAATTAGTGAGACTGAAGAGTTTTTAGTTATGATCCTGAATTTTGATCCCTTGTCAGTGCATATAATAAATCTAGGAATTAGGTGAGAAAGAAAATGTGCATATGAACAGGAAATTAAATCAGTTGCTGAACTGTCTCAGGCTTTTAATTCAACTTTGATACATACTGGTCCAGGTAATCCAGAGGGCTGGTTCTTCGCAATATCGAGGTAAATTTATTAATACAATTTCAGTGGTACACTGTTTTTATATTTCAGAAGTTTCTTTCAGTTAGATCTTCTTTTAAATGCTTGTTGTTTCCTTTTTCTGTAGTGTGTCATAATTGAATTGTCTGCCATGTAACATGCATGCTTACGTGAAGGTAGCTGATGGGAGAAGGGAATGGCAAGAAAGCTTGCCACTGTTTATGGATTGTTATTACTGTTCCTTTACACCAGTGCAACTGGTGGCTCACTTCTTTCTTTTCAACACCTTGCTGAGAGAAGGTGTTAAATGTTCCTTGTTAATGGATGTAGGATTTCTATTCTCAGTTCGTGTCGCCTTTTTCATCTCAAGGATGGGAAAGCTGCATCTGGTACTTCCAAAGCATTTTTCTTCCTCCTTTGTCCAAAATATTTCATTTTCAGAGTGCACGGATGACTCTTTTTGGTACCAACACATTATGCTTCTGAAGCTTAATGCCTACATCACATATAATAGCTTGCAAGTTTAATGAAAATGCTGATTTTAAATAAGGCATTTGTGTCACTCAGAAGATTTGAGTTTAAGCATTGAACCTGGAAAAAGCTGCACAAGTTCTTAAATTTAGTGCAGGCGTAGTCACGTTCACTTGGGAAGAATTGTTCATACATAATTTAAGGACATATAAAAGTCTTGAAAAATGATGTGTTAAAGGACTATTTCTCATTGAAGTTTTTTTCTTTTCCCCCGGTATTTAATAAAAAGGCACGAAGTTTCGTTCTCTTTAAAAGCTGCTCTCTAATCATGTAGTTCATTATTTCAGCTTCAAAGTGTAGTCTGTACAGAGAGGCAATGAGGTGTATCCACATCTAGAAATTAAGCAATAATCTGTAGTTTAGTGTTTCAACAGGGTTTGTTCATTAGTAGGTACAATGATCCATTGTAAGTACTTGCTGTAGTCATGATGTTCTTAACAGTCTGAAACTTAAATTCTCCAAAATTATTTTTTTGAGTATATATTCCTGACTGAAGTGGTGCTACCATGGGTACTAAATGTGTCTTGTGTAATGGTAGTTGTTCTATGAAGTCGTTATGACAAGGATGTCAAATATTGTGTTGGTGTAGTGTGTGTGTGCATATGGACGTGGCTTTGGATTAACTAGTAATTCATGCTTGCTCTAAGAACAAGTGCAACAACTCTAGGCATGGCAGAATGATTGGAAAAGCTTCTTTAACTTAAGCACTTTTCAACAAATTAAAGCAGGAGAAGGAGAAATAAAGGCACAGTGGGAAGACGAGAGAAAGAAGAATTAAAACTGAAATACTGCAAATGAGTGGGAGAAGGAAGTTGGTGCTGAAATGCAGGAGGGCACGTGGGGGAAAAAAAAGTTAGTGGTTTGTTGTGTTTGAATTATTGAGGCTTCCCTTGTCACTGAGTCCATGGAGTCACTTAGACAACACCTCCAGATTGTCAAGATTGGTCAATAAAACCATAGAATGTGAAAAAAAATTATGCTTTTATTTGAGTAGATGAAGGACTGATGGGCTAAAGGTGTGAGTGGGAAAGGGCCACTTGACCAAGGTGGTGTGAGTTGGGCTGTAGTTATATTGCAATTTAGAAGCTTCTCAGAAATTGAAATGAGGAATACTTCACCCTGAATGAGTGTCTGTGTGCTTGAACTCTTCCTCTAGGACCTGCCAAGCCAGGGCTGTTCTGGGCAAGTGCATGAAAATTCAGCTGTGCTGAATTTCTTTTACAATTTCTTTTGCTTTTCCTGCCTTAGTGAAGCATTTTGCTTTGGAACTGGACATAAATTATTTTTCTTGATAGTCTTGTGCAGAGTAACTGTAAAATGCTTACAGGGGGTGGGGAGGGAGAGAAGTCCATGCTTTTAGTTATTTTTGGTATTGCAAATGAGCTGTTTGTTGCAGTAGCTGAAGCACCTGTTGAAAAGCTGCTGATGTTACATTTTGCAGCGCAGCCTGTAGGTGTAGCCTAGAAAGTGCAAGAATAAGCCATGGTGTGCAAAGCTCCCTGGAAATCTGGTGGTTTATGGGGAGGAGTGTCCTGGTGCAGTGCTGCTGTGGCATCTGCACACAGGTTCCCTGCTCTTGTCTGCTGCACGTCGGTTCTCAGCCAGTGCAAATTAATCGATGGTTCATTATCAGTGTTTAAATCTGCCCCAAAGAAATGGCAAACTGCATCATAACCGCAGGTGCCTTCACAGGGCCGGAGGGGAAAAAGGCTGGTGGTCCCAGACCAACGCTGGTCAATCCTGTGCCTCTTAACAAGCACCAAATGTTTTATAAATGGAGGCAGAGTTCGAATCGCCGCTCTTTAGCTTTTTTGGGGAGCTCAGCACTGAATTTATTTAGTTTTTACTGTGGAGACTTCGGGTCACTAGAGTGTGCTGCAGTCCCAGCCCTGGGCTGGAGTGAGCTCGCCCCGGTGCCTTCCCTGCCACTGGGCCACTGGGAATTTTTCATCACGTTGCTTTGCTGTCGCCCGGGCAACTTAAGTGAATTTCCCTGCTGTTTTCTTTGTGCTGCACCCTGCTTCCCTGGCAGTGAATGACTTGGTGGCTCGTTAGCTTGGTACCTGTGTGCCCTGGGAGAGCATCTTGCTGTTAAGCATTGTACTGTCCCCATGGCCGCCTTTATTTTGCTGACTGAGGAGCCCAAGAGAGGTTGCCACGCTGATGGCTTATAAAGAGTTGGTATCAACAGCATTTAATTAAACCATTTATAGGTGCCGTGTGGTAATGTTTGTGGAGTTCAGCTTTGGAGCTTTGTAGTGGTGAATGTGGGGAAGAAAATGCAGACCTCCTGCACAGGGCTGTGTATAGAAGAAGGTACATGGTGTATACAGAGTTAGGAAATGTATTAGTTTTATTTACCAGAAAGTCTTAGTTCAGGCTTTTTAGAATAAATATGGTCTGTTTTCTATGTTTCTGCGAGTTATTCTTTGATAGAGAGTCAGAAATTGAAAGTAGTAATTTTTTTTGACATTCAGTGCTTTTTTGCTTGCTCAGGAAAATTTTCTAAGTTGAATTCCTTTCATATTTTTGGTGAAGGCTGAGGCAGTCTGGATGTCTAGCTTGAGGACAAATCCAAAACCGTAGAAATGTAATTAAAAGGTTTTTTATTACTTCTGCTGTCCTGTCTTATTTTAATTAAGTTCATCCTCTGATGAAAATTGCGCTCTGAATTACAGCGGGAAATCCATAACGTCGTCTCTTGTTCTTGGATGAAGATCATGGTTGACAATCCTCCTCCGCGGGCACTGCGAGTCTGGCGGGAGGAGAGCAGCTCATCCGTGCAGGGAGCACTTTGCACAGGGACAGGCCCAGACTTGGGAGGCTTCATACAGAAGCAAGGGATGGTTGTCTTCCATCTGAAATATGAGATTAACCTGTGCGCCATGTAAATATGTATTTTTCAAGTTGTGATTTTCTCTAAAATCAAAGCCTGTTAAGAAAAAGCCCCGTTACATTATGTGTACGTTTTCCTACCTGTGTGTTTTGCAACTTGTTACTTAAAACTCTGCTGGAAGAAAAACTAGTGCAAGTACAGAACCCACCTGAATATCCCAATTCACAGCAGGACACCCACAGTGATGAGCTTCAGGTTCCTGTCAAAGCCCCTCTTTCATTTCCCTCACAGCTCCGTGTGCTATTCCTTGCTCCAGGGTTCATCTCCTGACTCGTTCTGTGAAGCAGGCACACCATATTGTGCAGTTAACAGAGAGCTCTGGGAAATACGAGTGTGGATTAGGACAGTTAGGGGAAAATGTTCTGCTGGAGGGCCCCTTTTTCTGTTCTCTCTGATAACTTTGTGCAAAAAGAGGTTGCCCAGCTCTTTGCTGTCGAGCTTGTGGGTGAGGTGGCCAGATCAGAGCGGCTGAATCTTTAAGTGCTGTTAGTGTTTTATAGCAACCTGATAACATTATTTAATCTGGAAATAGTTACGGCTGCTAATATGTCAGGAATTTGTGCCAGATGGTCATTTTCTTGTCTAGAATGACACAAGCTAAACCTGAAAGAAACCAAACCCCAGCCATAGGAACAGGTCTAGCAGCTTCACTGTGTGTACACTGCACAGAGCTGTTGTGTCCCGTGTCTTTAATTGAATGCGTGAACACGTTTGCCATAACAACTTCTGAAAAATAAAAATTCTCTTTACAGGCCAGCGAGAGGTGGAGGCTTCTTGTTAATTTTTGTTTCACTAATATGAGAAATACTTTTTAAAAATTATTTTTGAGCTATATGTTAAGGCTGTAAATTTCCTTGGAAAGCTAGCAAATGGAACATGCCTATGAAGAGATTAAAGTAATTATACTGCAATGCTCCACTAGGAACAGAGAGCAGGCTGGGATGAAATTATTTGGAGAGATGCCAAAGCCAAGTTTGGTTCCGTTTTAAGCTAAAACTAATTAAAGTTGTCAGGTCTTACAGTGGTCAAAGGTTGCTTAGCTGCTACTTGAAATAAATGAATCTTTTTCTCAGTCAGTAATGCTAACAGCTACGTGTTTGCAGCTGTCTCATAACAAAGCTCCAAGAACCTTCTAGTTCTTGTGTGTATGTTTCCCTTTGTGCATGCCTATTTTAGCATGTCAAATAGTGTATCCTGGCCACAATATGGAGTTTTGAGTCTTTTTGTCTGTCTGCCTTCTCCTTTGTGATTTCATTTCACTTGTGAGGAGGAATTCTTATGGAGGAAACTTCCTTAGGAATCTGCTTTAATTCTTTTTGATTCAGAAAAGCTCCTTTGTGTCTGTATATTCTGTATACTTAAGATAGCCATATAAGACTCATGAGAACGTGTATGGGTTCTTTTGAATGTAAAGTCTGATAGAATATTAGATTTCTTAAAATATCCCAGTACCCACAGGGAGCCTGCTTTTTCAAGAACATGCAGTGACAGGACAAGGTGGAATGGATTCAAACTGGAAGAGAGTTGGTTTAGAGTAGATGTTAGGAGAAAGTTCTTTGCTGTGAGGGTGTCCAGAGAATCTGTGGCTGCCCCATCCCTGGAAGTGTTTAAGGCCAGGCTGGATGGGGCTCTGAGCAATGTGGTCTAGTGGAAAGTGTCCCTGCAGAACAAGGGGTTGGAAATTATCGTAAAGGTCCTTTCAAATGCAAACCATTCATTGCTTCTGTAACTCTAAATTTTTCAAATGTCTTGTGCCAGATACAATTGATCCCAAATTCTGATGAATGAGGAGCTGTTGATCATTAGTGCTATTCCCATTAAAAACTGACATCAAAATATTCAAGTCTGATCAAAATATTCTCATGACATTTTGAGGAAGGAGTTTATGCTTCTGGTCAGTGGTAGGTTTTTGTAAGAATCTGTAGAGGGAATAACACTAGTTGTAACAAGGATACACTATCCATATGTGCCTAAAAATGAGAAATTATTTAAAAACGTGGAATTGTAGATTATTGTTCTTTTGTTCTTGTGATGTGGTGTTAGGTGTATTACTCCAGGTTTGATCTTGGCATGTTCAAACTGAATTTCTGCCATCTTGCCTTTTGCAGTTTGTAGGAGGAAAGTTTGCAAATGTGTTTTGATGTTTTACATACTCAGTTCTGGCTGCCTGACACAAATTTGGAAGCTGCTTCACTTACGCACCTGTGCATATGTGCAGGCACACATGTGTTACAAAATATAGCCATGCTTTTCTTAAGGAGAAATTGTAAAATTTAGGCACCGTTTGCCTTTTTTTTTTAATCATTGTAGGGCTCAGGAGTGGTGCTGGGCAGGATTGCTGAGTGGAAATGGTGGTTTTGCCTGTCTAAAAATAAGTTTCTTTGCATTGCTCATTAGTTCAACTCCAAAACCAATAACAACAACAAAATGTTGATAACTTTCAAAGCTAACTTTAAGTTTTATTAGTAAATTTAGTGAGATCTCTTTGTACGTTGGGAAAAAAGCTCTGAGAAGACAGGTAGTAAAAAGGCTGGTGTCTGTTTTATATATTACTACTGCTAAATAAACTTTTCTCTAAGTTTCACCAAGCTCTACTGTAGATTTACCATGAAATTTATGTCAGGCTTAACCAGCTAAATTCTGGCTGGGATAATGAATAATTTGGCCTTGCAATTTTTTTTTTTTTTTTTTTTTAATTTTTAAAATTTCTTTTGTTTTACTTTAGGGAACAGCTTTGAAGTGGTACTTCTAGGTATACCATGTGTGGGTATATGTATTTTACTACTGATAGCCTTTGTATGCAAATATAATTAGGAGAATTGAGGAGATGAGCTTAAAAGTATGAGTTGGGATAAGATGTCTGTTGGCTTTCTGTGGTTTTGGGTATCTTAATGATATTTCATTGAAGGTATTTCCTTAAATTGACCTGGGGTATCAATCTTACGAAGGAAAAAAGCTTGGTAGATACTGCAGGCTGCAAAGAGGTACTTTTATAGTAACTATGTTGCCAAGGTATTTTTCATATATGAAAATTGTAAAAATATGAGATCAGACTGGTTGTGTAAGACTTGTTTTGAGTCTTTGTCTGTAGCGTCTGTGCATAATTTCAGCAGTCATCTTTAAGTGCAATTATGAAATAATACATTTGCTTTCCTGTGAATTTTTAGTGTTGTAGACTTCACCCTTACAGCAAATTCTTCTCTCTGTACCTCTTCACAAGAAGCTCTCAAAAGCAACTACGCAGAGGAGGCGTATTTAACCTGGCTGGAGTGGGGGTCTAAAGTGATGCTAACAAACCCGCTGGGATTTGGATAACTCGTACTTGGAGCAGGTGCTCTCTGAGCTGGGCTTCAGGAATTTCTTACCTCAAACGGTGGGGAAGGCAACCTGTCTGACCCAGGATGTCAGTTTATGAAACTTCCATGGAGATGACTTGAGTGATCGATGTGTAATGTTAAAAACTTAATGAACCCTTTCTCTTAAAAGGAAAAATAGACTTATGCTGAGCGCTGGTAGAAAATCAAGAAAGTGAAATTGCTGGGCTTCATTTTTGGGTGAAAGAATCTTGAAACTATTTATTAACAACAACAATGAAAAAGGTCCATAATAAGCCTGTTAAACTGGTTGCTGTCTTTGGATGTTACTCTCCTGAGAGCTGTTCAGCCATGGCAGTTCCTCCATGCCTGTTGGATGAGGAAGGCACTCTTCAGTCGTATTGTGTTGTTCTGTGTTCCTGGGTGCAGGGAACTTGGGCTCTACATTGAGCACCAACCTCTAAATGCCAGCTTTCTTAAGGCAAAAAGTGTTTCAGGTTGTTTGCTGCTGTTTTTCTTTCCCAAGCTCCTGTTTTGGCCATCTCACTCCCCATGAGAATGGCCTTTTAGGACACACTTAGCTTCAGTGTTAAATTTCTCTTACAGTAAAAGTGATTAGGCAGATTCATTGTGAACAGGTCATAAATGGACAGCAATTGTATCCTCTATCATCCTTAGTGGATCAGTTGAGAATGCAGGGGGAGTGCAAGGGGAAGAGACTGTGCAGTTGCCAGGCTGACATGTTCTCCCTGAAAATCATCCCCTGTTTCTCCCATCAGGGAGAAAATCCTGGTTAGACGGACTATTAGTCTCGTGTGGTAGGCATTTCTTCTTAACAGTACCATGGAGTAGGTGTTTCTCATTATTAAAAACCAAGCTGCTCAGGTTTCTCAGGCTCATTTTCACTAACTGCTCCTGTCAGCAGGAATAAGTTTAAATTCTCATAAAATATGGAGGAAATGCCTCTGCATTTAGTTTTTTCCATTAGCACTGATATCTGGAGCCATTTTTCCCTTGCAGGAACAAGTGCTGTAAGCCAAGTCCACCTTCTCTAAATCCTTTTTGTTTTGGCTTGTAATGAGTGCCAGTTCAATTATTTCAGCACCCTGAACATATATATATATACATACATACATACATATATATATATATATACATATTTATATACATATATATATATATACATACACACATATATAGGTGCACTTCAGTAGTTAAAACTGACCAAGGCAGCAATGTGGTGCACTCTATTCCTAGAAACGGGAATAGCCAAGTGGCTATAATTGAATGATTGGAATGTGATACCTGTTGGGCTTTGCTGGGTGCATTAATAAATGATAACCCCTAAATTGGAGATGTGCAGCAATACACACACACGTGTATTTCTTACCACAGCGTTTGAATCAAGAATACATAGAGGAAAGTATTTTGTTGTTTCTGTGCACACAGAAGTCTGGGGTATTTTCTTGTGGAGTTCACAGTGGATTGCCATTTTTTTTCGAATTTGCTTTCAAAACTACGCCATGGCAAACTGCACTTGTCGCTCGAGTTGCTAATGATACCTAGGAACCTTATGTTAATCACTAAAATCCACAAGCCCCTGAACAAGCAAGCAAGTCAAAGAAGTAATGGATTAGCTTGTTACGCTGTCCTGGATGACTTGTTTTTCAGTATGCTTACAGGGATTGCTTTCTGCTGCCTACTGGTTATTTAATCCTGTTTTAACACAGAAATTTGGTGGGAAAAGCTACTAAATCCTCTTTTCCTAAAACAGGTCTTCCTTGTTTATCATGGAACAATTAAAATGAATGTGACTATCTGTTTATGAAGGCACTAAAGCTTATAATACCTTTCTTGTTTGCTTTGGGTTTATTTAAAGTTTTTTTGAGGCTACCAGTGCTAGGTAGGAAGCGAAGGACTTTTGAAGCAGAAACTGCATGGTTTTGTAATTTTTTGTTTGAACTTTAGGATTAAACTATGATTATAAAGGAGACAGGTCTTCAAACAGTGCTAGAACAGTAACTGTAGTGTTTCAGTTACATGTCCTGTTCAATCAGTAAAATTTGTGAACTTGCAGTTCTTGTACATCAGAAGATAATTTGAGTGATACTATGTACACATTTGTAGTGGTTTTTATCAGAGAGTCCTTTCCTGTAAGTATTGAGTATTTCTGATATTCTCTATTTCACAGAGAAATACAGTGGCATTTCTTTGGTTACTACTGGTAAAGAGTAAATATGCTTTTTGTGTTTCAATAAGTATCTACTGCTTTACCATGAGAGGCCTTCCAGGTTGCAGCTGGTGAGAGAGGTGATATTTATATCTGAGAAGAGATTGATCAGACCTGCCAGCTCTGCTGTAATTTGGTTATTACCCATTGCCTGATCAATACCGTGCAAATTGAAAACCCCAAGTCCAGGCAGGAGTAAACTTGCTTTTCCTGCTCAGCCGTGACTGAAGGGGCTGCTGCCTGTCTGGAACAGAAAAGCTCTTGCTTTCATCTGTGGTCTGCAGTGGAAGGACAAAAGGGGAGACTTTCAAAACCAGTAATGAGAATCAGGAGCCGAAATCCCATTGACTTTTAATGAAGGTTTGGGGCAGACGCTTTTGTTGTGCATCAGAAATTTCCTCTCTCTCAATTGTCCGAGTTGCTGATGGTGGATGAGATCTGCCTGTGCCACCTTTTGGACCCCTACAGGAACAAAAGTTACCTTGAGTTGTGTTTGCTGTGTGGCCTGTGAGCTAAACACAGATCCCCTTTACTTGTTTCCATGAGGAACGGTCAGTAATCACACCCCCACCTTTGTCCTTCTCCTCTCTGTGCTGCAGAGCCTCTTGAGAGATAAAAGCACTGAGAGCTTACTGCTTGGTTACTCCGTGCTGCAGCACTGGGTATCTTCAGAAAACACAGTGAAGATTTCCCCAAAGTTAAGTTGTTCTGTCGTGTGGGAGAAACTTTATCTGGTGACCTGCAAAAGATGCTGCAAAGGTCTCTGTCAAGCAGTGCTGGAAGTACCTTCCACGTACCTACACGTGGCTGTGCTTGCAGAAAAGTCAGTTTAATGATTAAAACACTTCACTGCTTGAAAAAGTCACCTCCCTAATTTTTATTTGGTAGTATGTGAAGCTACTGTAATAACTTAAACGTTTTACAGCAGTGCCAGTCACAACCTTGGAAGAAATGCTGCTAGGATACTTTTTTTGGTTTTTAAATTTTTAAAAGACATTTAGATCTTCCTCTCCAGGTATGCTTTCCCTATGCTGACAGGAAGCTGCTCCCGTGATGAGGATTGGTTGGCACGCACACATTTGCAAAATGCTCTGCAAAGTGCCCACGCAGCTTTCCAACTGTGCCTCTGGTACTCACGGAATAGGGTCACAGCCTCCCTGAGTGAGGCACAGGGAAGGAGGGGAGTTGCTTTGGGAAGTATATGGGAAAAGAAAATTATTTCTTTGAGACTTGCAGTATTCCTGCGTACAACGTGGAATTAAAGCTAGCTTTAAGTCGTCTTTGTGCTCTCCTAATTACCAGCTGGCTCCCCTCTCTCTGCATATGTGAATGTATTGTGGGCCTTAATCTCTGGGAATTTAGGACTTGATTTGCAGTTATTTTTGATAGAATTTTTTGATTCCTCATTTTGTGCTTGAAGGTCTTTATATTTTGTGTACTTATTGTAAGTGTGGCATTTGGTTTTTAAACATGGAACTAGTTTAACTATGGGGAACCTGCAGCAAGTCCCTCTGTACTTCTGCCTTGTGTTAGGAGTTGAAAAAGATATGTATGCAACCCTCGCTTCTTTTGAAAAAGGTCTTTGGATGCATTATGGATGAAGCTAGAGACAAAGTGCTTTTTAAAAAGTTTATCTTGCATAGTCACTCTCTATATGAATGTACAATCTATACTTTTTACAGTGACTAACCTGGTGCCCACCTTTTTTGCTTGTGCCTTTCCTCCACAGTTCAATAATCTTCTTTATTATTCATATATGAAATGATGAATGATTGCTTTGTGAAACTTCACCAATACAGTGTTGGGAAGTGTGGAAAGCAGTATAGGCTCACCATTTGCCTTGAGCAGGGTTTCACAAATACCTGCTCTTGCCTGAGCTGGTGCTTGCCAAAGCTACTCTTCCATATGGGCTGTCTGTAGGAAACCAGTGTTTTTGCAAATCCATGGGCTTACATCCGTGGGTGCTGTACGTGGATTTTACCTTAACATTCCATATCAGAAAACTCAATATCACAAGAACTAACATACTTTCAATAACAAATTGAAGAAATCTACATCAGTGCTTGTTTTTCTTAAAGGTTAAAATATATTTTTACTACCTGAACAGTTACTACTGGCACACTAAGCTGAGGTCTCTGATTTTGGCTTTTAATATTGCACCCTTCAGCTGTTCTGTCTGCATCTTTATAGTTATGTAACTTTATTTTTGGTTTAATCTTTTCATTATATAAGCTTTTGTCATTTTCAAGAACAGATTATGAAAGCACAAGTCTGAAGAAACTAGTCTTGGGTGTTGCAGGAAAAAACTGAACATGAAGGCAGAAGTATGGAAATGTATTTGACTGATTTAAGAAAGAAAAACAATTGGAATGGAGAAGACAGGGAATTATTTCAACCACCTGAGCAATGTTTTTTTGGCCATTGCCAGTAGGGTCTTTGGGCTGGGCAGTAACCTCCTGCATTACCTTTATCTGTGTTCTGTGTTACATTTATTCAAAACCTAAACTGTTTTCTGTGTTTTGATAACTGAGAATGTGACAGAACATTTATAAAAAGTACAGATCTTGGAAGTCTGCAAAATAATTAAAATACATAAACCACATAGCAAACAAGTGGTTGAATGAAACCAATAACTCTTTAAGTACATAACCTTAGCAGCTAATGTACTGACATGGAGACTGTATTACAATTCCTACCAGCATTGTTTTAATGATGGTAAGAGCTGAAATACAGTTTTAGAGATTGCATTTAAAAAAACCAAAAAAGCTTGGTGGGTTTTAGATTTGATCTCATCCTCCCTCCCCCATTCACATAGATTTTGTTCCTTAGGCTGGTGTTCTGCAAACTCTTATGTGGGCTTGAGGATGGAATTGGTACCTCTCGCTCTTTGGTGCTTAAAAATTAAAGTGAGAGTAGATTTGCCACATGAGTTTCAGTAAATATGGTCAAGGCTCAAGTCATGTTTGTTGCTTTGCTAAGGGAAGAAGTGTTATTTAGGAAGCTTTGAAGTGAGTGTGGCTGAGAAAGTGATTCTTGCAGGTTTTTGATGGACTTTGATATAACATTGTTCCCATTGTTTGCTTTCTGTTAACTGATGAAATTCGGACTTGGGATTGGCAGAGTGAGCTCTAGGGAGAGTTTAGACTGAGGGTTTTCTATCCATCTGGCTATAATACCTGTGTTCTGACATGTTCATAAATGGAACTTTTTCTGGTTTTGCCATGAGATTCACAGAATGAACTAGGTTGGAAAAGACCTTTAAGATCATCTAGTCCAACCTAAGATCACCTAGTCCAACCTTCAGTTAGTTTCAGCTGCTAGCAAGTGTTATTTTAGGGCTTGTTTTGGTTTTGGGTTTTGCACAACAGCATTGCCAGCTCAAGGATGTCCTTCATATTTCTGTTTTTGCTGAGATCAGTCACATGGTACCTGATGGATGAATCTCTTGCTCCCTGGACAGGCTTGCAGTAGGAGAAATGGGCTTTGCTGCTAATTCTTCAGTTTAAAACTCTAGAATAAACATCTGAAGGATGCTAGAGCCATTAGCTGGATATATGTAGCTATGGTAATAAGGACACCTTAGAAAATGCAAGCCTAATCTGATTTTTTAAGAGACATGTTTTTATGGAGCATTATTTCTTTCTTACCTCTGCAGCTTAGCTTACCCCTTGGGAAAACCAGCCTGCCCAGTGTACCTCCTGCCTCCTCAAAGTCCCCTGTGTTTCCAGCCTTGCAGACTGCTTTGGGTATCTGTGTCAGGCTGCCTTGTGTTTCTGATCAATCCTCAGGACAGATGTCACACTCATTTTTAGGTATCTAACTTTCATCATGGGGGGAAAGAAGAGCAAGAATGAAGGAGATGATTGTATCTATCCAGATATTAACTCATTTCCGTGCTTTAACTTCCTCACCTTCCTTTTTTTTTATTTTCAATCACTTCATTAAAGAAATAAAATTCTCAAGTAGAACTGCAGGTTTTCAAGAAGTCCCTAATAACCTCTTTTTTGGTGGTGGTAGCTTTAGCTCAGCAGAATTCCTTGGAATGATTCCTTGGTGTTGTTGAATGTCATAATTAATGGGATTTCTCTGGAAATACGACAGGTAGCCAGGGCTCTGGAAGCAGAAATCCTTTGTAGGGAAGAAGTTAATGAGACAGACAAGTCGCAAAAGCGTTCACTGAAGTTCTTCAAAATTCTCCTTGTGCTGGGGCAGCTTTCTGCTTCCCCCTTCCTCTGCAGGCTGCTGCACTACAACAAAGGGAAAATATAATTTAAACCTCGGCTTCCCTTGTCTTTCTGCCTCTCTTTAGGAAAAGAGGGGGCTGGGTTTGGTTACCTCTTCTGGAGAGGGACTGCCCAAAATTCGTTTTCTGTCTAATCAATTCAGCTTCGTGAAACCAGAGATACTTTAGTGGGATGGTAATACTGAAGACTTTTTGTTTTCTTACGAGTTTCACGTGACTTAATTAGGAATTTATATTTCCAAATGAGGACAAGATTTGTGAGTATACACGCTTGGGCTTCTCTTAGTCGCGTCTTTTCAAATTCAGCCTTCTCAGTGTTTTTGGAAGAAAACAAGAGGAATGTCTGAATAATTTAAAGCCATCTTTAAAGCAATATGTTACGACAGTTTACTTTTCAAAATTTCTGTGGCAAGGCAAGATTTACATTCTCTTAGAACTGTAATGCAGGAATTTGGTAGGATATCAAGATGCAGCTACAGTATATGGTAACAGAAAGATAGCAGTGGGTATTGTGTTAGTTATGGCACTATTAAAAGTTATAGAAATATTTCCTGTTCTGTCTATGGAAATTGTTATTTTTCCTTGACTCACAACAGGAATGCTCAACTAGTCATTGAAATACCATTGCCAGATATTTTGAATACATTGTTTTCCTTGAGAAGGAAAAATTATCAACAAATTCAAGCGTGTATTTGGTTATGCCATATGTAGAAATAAGAAATTTGAATATTCATAAATAATTTCCTTTGGATTGCTAATGAAGTTGACAGGCAAGAAAACAAGTGGCATGCATTTTTATTTATTAACCTCATTATTGAATTGAAGAATTATTGAAAACTTCTTGAATCTTATCTTTATATCAGACTCTTTCTAATGGCTTTTCATTCCCTTTAACTTTTTTTTTTATCCCCAGCCTTTTAAAGCATTTTACATTATCTGAATCCAGGCATGTGGGATTTACACCGAATCTGTTCTTCTGGTGTTCTCTGTGCTTTTGGCCATATGGACATCTTTGTTTTTCTTTTATGAGCCTCCTTAAAAGCCTTACAGTGTACAGTTAACAGGAACACTTGCTTTTTCCTTCATTTTTATTTTTTTCCATTTTTATAAAGACATCCAAAGCTGGGCAAGAGGAGCAAAAAACCCCCCAAAAAACCAGTTATTCGTGTGGAGCATGGATGTTGTTACTGACACCTGTGTCAGGGCAATATCTATTCAGGGTGGGGGATGAAAAGATTGGGAGCTGCCCTGCCAAGAAGTTGCTGGAGGTGCTGGTGATAACATGAGCTAAGGAGAAGGGCCACCAAGGTGATCAGGGACATGGAGCTCCTCTCCTGGGAGGAAAGGCTGAGAGAATTGGGATTGTTCAGCCTGGAGAAGAGAAGGCTTTGGGCTCACGTGATTGCAGCTCTCCAGTACCTGAAGGGAGCCTACAAGAATTATGGGAGGAGGTTGTTTACAAGGGGGAAGGGATCCAAACTGTGGGAGGGCAAGTGGAGATGACATATTAGGAGGGAATCCTTCACTGTGAGGGTGCTGAGGCACTGGCACAGGTCGCCCAGAGAGGCTGTGGATACTCCATCCCTGGCGCTGTCCAAAGACAGGTTGGATGAGGATTGGAGCAGCCTGGTCTAGGAGAAGGTGTCCCTGCCCATGGCAGGGGGTTGGAATGATCCCTTCCAACCCAAATAATTCAGTGATTTTATTCTAATACACTAAAAAAAAGCATCTGTTGGCATTTCAAACTCGGATATAGCAGCATTTTATTGAGCTTGTTTGAGCCCTATACAGACCAGGTTTTTTCTTATTCGTATATCTGGAGATTTTTCCTTGCTGCACAAATGATAAGTTTTTAAACAGCTAACATTGCTTTGGAATATAAATACAAAGGATAAAATTCCTCTAAGACTGAATTTAGGTTTCAGATTGTAGTGTAATGAAGAGAGATGGGAGTAGAGGTAGAGCTTGGTCTTTTTTAATGACATTAATTTTTCTTGCGGCTGCTTTGTGCTTCAACATTTTAGCTTGATTAAAATGAAGCTGAAGGCACTCCTTTATTCTCCTTGAAATTTCCTACTGGGCTTCTGGAAAGCTTTTGTTAACTAATGCTTGCTTAGCTGATAACAGCAAAACTGTGGCTTTCAGGTGTATGTCAGCAGGCTGGAAGCTGAGACTCGCACCTGGTGGGCTGCATCAGTAGTGAGCCTCAGGGTGAGGTTCCCCATTGCCTTGGCAGTGACAGATTTCCCTCTGTCAGGTTCTGTTTGCCTCTTTGTTTCGTAGCTGTTTCATACAAGTAACCAAATCCTTTGAAAATACCTACGTTTTGAATTCCAGGTGTTTGGAAATCGTTGTGGTATTTATATTCCTAAAAGATGCAGTTGTCTGGGTGACAGGCTGGAGAGAGGCATCCCCTGGGTGAGAGGAGGAGGGTGAAGGTGTGATGTAGGGGGTAAGGAAGGCAGAGTGCACATCCACTCATTTCTGAGGAGCGTGCCTTCAAGGACTAATTACGGTTTGGAAATTGGAATAAATTGGAGGGAGCAGAAATTTCAGTTGGATGATAGGGAAGACTTCAGAGCTTTCTGCTGTGGAAAACAGTCACAGCAGCTGAACTCTCTAATGTGAAAGCAAATGCACCACGCTGCCTGCACCAGCTCCAAGATGAGGGATGGCCTGGCTTTGCACAGCTTGTGCCTCTAAAGCAGCCAGGAAGCCTGAGAGAATTTGCATTTTCTGCCTTGAATGCAAGTTTCTTCAACACGCATTCATAGTTTTGAAGTGTGTAATAGTAATGGAGTCAAAACTGCTTCCTGGAATGAAATTTGCAAGGAAGTGCTGTAAAGGAAGGCATTTCTAGTACAAGACTTGGATTCATTCATCAAATAACCTGTTGCAGAACTGAGCTCTCTCTGGGTTCAGCAGATGAGATGCTCACAAGCCAGGTCTTCATAAAGCTTAAGGGCAGAAGAAGTTTTGTGCATTGGAAACAGGAGCAGTGTCCCTTTTCAGGGCATTTGCCAGGTTTCTCGTGAGTCACCAGGTTCTTAAATGAGTCTTGAAACAGAGCAGTACTGAAGGAAGTTGTGGGATAGGTTTATAATCAACTGATAGTTTAATTAATGTAGCATCTTAACTACTTGCCTCCGATTTAATTTTTTCCAGATGTTAAGTTTTAATGAAAGTCTCTTCAGAGACTCATGAAGAAGGTAACATCTGGGGAGAGCATTTAGGGCAAGCTTGCATTGAAGTGAAACAATATTCCCTTAGATGTTACCTTACATGTCAGCGCAAGGCAGTCCTGAGATTTGGAGAGGTTTTATGTATTTTTGCATTTATACGTGCACATGCTCTTTTGGATTGGTCAACTTGGCCTGAATACAGCTGATCTCACTCCCATGTTCCACTTTTCATTCCTTGTGTTGACTCTGTTCAGAGGAAAGATTGAGATAAAGATATTTCAATACCTTAGGAAGCTTTTGCTTTTATAGTACACTGTAGGAATTACAGGACAAGTTGTCTGCATTTTCTATCCATATGCAAATACTTTAAGAAAGCAGTACTATCAGTCTTAGATGATCTAGTTGCTGTTTCTTTCATTAGTGTGCCAAAGCGATTTTATTTCCAAATGTTCCATTTTTTAGAAGAATCCATATAAGGACTTTTGAAGGGTAGTGCCCAAACCCAAAGAGTAGTAGAAAATGCTTTCCTGAAGTCCTGGCCCAATATACTCATGTATATTGGTGCTGTGAATGGCTGTGTTGAGGCAAGTGAAGCACTTGGAGATAAGTTTAAAGGGTTAAAGAAAAAAAAAAAATCCCCCAAAAGCTTTATGTTAAAACACATGTTTGTCCATATGTTTTAGATAGGCTATCTGTATTTTTGTAGAAAACTGATATTAAATGGAAATTCAAGCCTTGGCAGCTCTCTTAACAAAAGACACTTGTGGTCGGAGCTCTGAGGTCCCAGGACAGTTCCATTACTGTAATTCCACAGCGTGAGCTTTAAACCTATCTGGAGATTTTAATGGATCACATGGGAAGTAAATCCCTTTGTACCTGCCTTAAGCCATCTGTTACTGATACAAGATGTTGAGCTGCCTATCTCTTTCACTTGTGCACAGCTGTGCACTTCCATAAGGGCTGGGGTTTGAACTGCAAAGGGAAGTTTCAGATTCCATTCTTCTCCCATGGTACAGGAAATCTCATGCTTTCTAATTTCAATTGTGTAATTTTATAGATTCTTCCAGAAGATGCAGGTTTTGGATACATTTCTAAATCTAATGACGTTTTAAAAAATGCTTTATGGCTTTTAATGTAGTCCCTTCATTCTTCTCTTCTTTTATGCACTTCCTGTTATTGGTCAAGTTTCTTTGTTCTTGCTCTTTAAATAGCATGCACAAAACCTATTTGTACCCAATTGATATTGCTAAGTATCAATGCAAAGCAAAATTAAACATTAGATTTAAATAATGGACTTGTTTTTCCTAGTGCTTGTTTATTATTTTCTAATATAACTATAATCAGTGAATATTGTAAACAATTCATATAACTGGGAGACAAATAAAGCGGGATTGAAATTTTATGCCTGATAGGACACACAAACTGTTGATGTCTGAGATGCAATTTATTTGTAATAAACTAACAATTCCCATTTGCATCTCTAAGCACTTTTGTGAAGGCTGCTTATTTTATTAGTTTTTCAGAAGTCCTATTAGTTACTTCACGTTTCTCTTGCCAACACTTTGTATCACTGGTTGAACTCCCCACCCTGGAAATCTGAGACCAATGTTCTCCCTCAGTAACCAGGAGGGAGAATACCTTCTTTGCTGCAGTTTCTGGAAATAAGTATTTAATGGCCATTATTCAGTAAATCATCTATAATAAAGGGAGGCTTCTTCCATCCAAAATATCTTGGTAGTAATTGTAAACCCAGGCTTCTCTCTTACACAGAAGTGGCGTGGGACTCAAGGCAGTTACTTTCCACTCTCTTTTGGCTCGTTTTCTTTCAGTGTTGGAGGAAGAGTATGTTTAAAAATGGAAAATGTAGGTGAAGGGGAGGTGCTTAGAAATCTGCTCCTCACAGAGCTGCAGTAGTAGGCAGCTCCTTTCTCAAAAGTACATTTTAAATAGCAGAGAGGAAGAACCCCTGTAGAAAAATTTTTAAGTAGTAGGGGAGTAGTGTGATGGCAGCAGAGTAATTTTTTTACTACTTTTTCTCTTTGTTAAGGAGTAGCTGGTTTTGAGAAGATGTAAGTGAATGAAGGGGAAAAGCCTCCACAGACAGTGTTGGGGTAGTGGTGGGCGAAGGGGGAAATTAGCTGAACTGAGAGAAAGTATGAACATTGGTGTGGAGGTTTTCAGAAGAAAAGTTGACGTTTACTTGACTCTTCAGGGATAGGTTTATTCCAGGCAAAGATGTAAAAGCCCGTTTTTAGGATGACTTCTGTTTCAGGGAATAATGACTAGAAGCTTAAATTTCTGTGGCAATCTTAATTTCTTTTAGCATTAAGCAATATGAAGCTTATTCTTTCAAAAAGAAAATTGATGCAGTTATTGCTCATTTCAGTAAGATGCAAATTATACATGTAGTATTGTCAATAAAGTTTATACAAGATGCTCTGTATTCCTTGTTTTAGATTTAATGAGCTGGGCTAATTATACCATGCCATAACTAACCTAGTAACAACCAAATTGATTTTTTTTTTTCTTCTACAAGATGCTCTGGGCTTGTAGTTCTCAGATTTAATATACCCATGTAATTGCACAGTGTTGCAGTTTAGCAAGTCATCAGGGAGCATTTGGGTTGTTAGTAGCAGCGTGAGAGCCTGTAGCTTCTCGTCCACTTTGTCCACCCTTATGAGCCTGCCCTTGGGAATCACAGAAGGATTTGGCTTGAAAGGGACCCTGAAGACCATTCAGGTCCCACCCCCCATCTCTGGGCAGGGATTGACTCTGACTTCTGAGGAAAGGCCTTATCTTAAACACAGAGCAGCTGAACTTCAGTTGCCTGTGTGTGGGAAAGAAACCTTTCCCGAATTCACATTTCCACTTTCTCTTTTATTTAAGTGAGTCAAAGGCACGATGTTTTTGTAATAATATATGTCTTCTGTATTTATTTTTTTCCTATCTGTGGATGAATTTGCCTCCCTTTCAGCTGTCCAGTTTGGCCTTCTCCTCCTTCCACAGGCAGTGGAGCAAGAGCACTTCCCTGAAGGCAATCCAGCCTTTCCTTAAAGAGGTGCCCCCAGCTGAGGTAGATTCCTTTGGAGTGACTGATATCTCTCCACTCCCTATAGACAGAGATGGGAAGTATTTAACCCAAGAAAATGTCTAATTTAGACATTTGTCTTGGTCATAACACATTAAAAGTAGCATCTTTCACATCTTTGCTTGCAATAACTGTCTTATTTCACTCTGCAACTTCCAGTGAGTTGGACTGGATTTCAGTGGATGTTTCTGCCTGTTTGTGTCAAGCTAAGTGTGTGTCGTCTTGTTCAGGAACATGGGCAGCCTTTGAACTGAGACACTTTAGCAAAGTGCTTCCCAACATGTTCTCCAAGTAGCCAGGTGGTGTTCCCAGGTGAGCCAGGTGGACTTGACTTCCAGAAGCAGATATGGAAGGGTCAGAGTAAACCTCAGTCTGGAGTAAGTCTCTTTTATTTTGTAGCTTGCTTAGGCTTAATGATTTTGTCATATTTTCTGTTACCTTAAGCAGGAAGTAAAAACACCCCTCGAATATGCTGTAAAATAACATCTTTCTTTATTTCCTTTTAAATAAAAGAATTCATGGAGCAGCTAATTCTACTTAAAATATAGAATTATGCAGGAGGAAGAGCCACCAAATTTAGTGGGTTTTGAATCATAATATGACCATCAGTGGGTTTCTTTCAAATGTTCACCAATGAATACCAGTCTGAGTTGTAAAACAAGCAAAATGGCAACAAAGCAAAAATGGCTTCCTTTGTCCTATTTTGTGTGAAGTATTTTGGGTTTAAATTTTTCAGCTTGCCTGTGTTACTTCTTGAATGAGGACAACTGTTAAACTATAGGGCAAGCTGGCCATTATACTTGTTTTTTTACTAGCTGAAGAAGGCTTGCTTTTACCAACAGTATAACTTACTTGCTTTTTTCTCTCCTCACTTTCTGGAAGAGTTGGTGAAATATGAATGACAGCTGCTCTTCCAATAAGTTCCTGGTGTTTCACGTCATCAGAACTAATGCTGCCATTGCCATAATGCTGCAAAAACGCCTCCAATGCGTTTGTTTCCCTGGGACTGAATTCCAGATGTTAATTTACAGTCTGCCATCTGCTTGGTTTTGGTGGCTGTGTCAAGTTGCAGGTCAAAATTATGACTTGTTTGCTGTCAGGAGAGCGGCGGCTTTTGCAGCACTCAAATCTTAAACACCGACCGCTCGGCTGTAATCGCAGCCTGATGTGTGTTTCCCTTACCTTGCTGGAGGGAATGCACACATAGCTGGGATTTGCTGTAGGTTTATGTGGCCCTTTTTCTTGGTTTGTGGTGTGCAGAGCAGCCAGGCTGTGCAGCTCCTGGTATGATGCTCCCTGAGCCTGTGGAGTGGGTGTGGCAGTGCCGGGAAGCAGACGGTGACCTTCTCATCTCGCACAAGTGTTGAAACTCCTCCTCTCTGCAGCCATCAAAAGCTGTTTGTAATTACGAGTCTACGGTGGTAGTAAATGTTGTAATCTCAATCTTATGACTGTAGTAAATGCTGGGTTTATTGCTAGGTGAGAAATACTTGCAGCTATTAACTGTGGAATTATAAACTACACCTGTGTGACAGCAAAAACTAAATTCCATTCTCTCACTTTCAACTCTGGCTGAACAATGTGTGCTGACAAGATAGTATGATTTTTTTTTTTCCCCTCTCAGAATCTCTGTTTGAATTAATGTGGAATATGTGACATGCAGCCTTACTTGCAAACTCATTATTGTTCCAATCATTATCTAACACTTCAAAAGATAACTAGACTTAATCTCTTTTCAGACTTGGGCTGATGGTTGGGGTTTTTTTTCCACCAGAATTTGTCTTTTTTTTTGTTGGTTTGATTTTTTTTTTCATGATCAGATAAAAAGGTAGTGAAGAAAGGGGATGATTGATGCTTCTCTGCTGTTTTTGCCCTGGGGACACTGTAGGAGTTTGTTTTGATCCAAAAGTGATAAATCATGGAATCATGGAATGGTTTGGGTTGTGAGGGACCCCAAAGACCATTTTGTTCCCATCCTCTGCCGTGGACTAGGACACCTTCCACTAGACCAGGTGCTCAGAGCCCCACCCAGCCTGGCCTGGGGTCAGGTTCTGCAGACACACATGAGCAAAGCAGTGCATATGCACAAGTAATGGGAGTAGTCAAAACCCCTTTAATTTAGCTGATGGGCAAGTCTTCCCTGTAATTTGTCATCCTTGCATTCCAAGAGTTCCTTTTATTGAAGTTCTTTAAAGCTGTAAAGCAGCAGCTGAGGATGCTCAGTGCTGACAGGAGACTACCTGGGCTGTCTGCTGGGATTTTCACTTGGTATTGAGAACTATGCTGTACACTTTTTAAAAAGTAAATGACTTCACTTTTGCAAGATTTGCATTTCGGTGAATTTTATTTCTGTAATGTAATGTCACACATTGGATTTTAAAAGTTTTGGCTTATGAACACCACAGAGAGGTAGTAAAAATTATTTTTTCATTTAGCTTCCAGTGACTTGAATTTATAACACATCTGTTATCAGTCATATCCGTTTCTTTTATTCTGGCCAGAAATATGTTCTGGTATTTTAACTTATCTTCCCTCTTAAATGAAAGTTACTATTGAGTCACTCTTTTGCAATGGTCAGTAGTTTCCCTCAGAAACCCTCTGTAGTAATAATTTCTGGTGGGTGCCCTTAACACATCTTTTTGCCATTGACTTAACTTAGCTCGTGTATATTGGTGCTGTGAATGGCTGTGTAAAAATTCTTTCCATTAAAATGCTTCATGCTTAGTGCTACCATGCAAATGAAATAATTCAGGACAGTTTTTTGCATGTAAATTTTTAAAAGGGATAAAAGCAGTAGGGCAGTAAAGCGAGTCTCTAATGTGTTTAGAGAATGAACGATCAGGTTGTAATGACTTCTTGAAAGGCAACAAAAAACTTGTATCTTTGCTTTTATAACCCAAAACTTTAGAGAGTAAATGCTCAGAGCAGGGAAGCACTTACAGCAGTTTAATTAATGTGTAGCTCTTTTTTTTTCCCTATGTAAGAAACTAAACCACTTTTTGATGCAGTTAAAATGGAAATACTTTTTCTGGAAAGGTTACAACATGGAGAAAATAGGACATTTTCTTTCTTACACAGATTTACTTCCATCCTTCACCTTCAACTTTGAGTTTGCTTGCTCTGCATATAGTGGTTTACCCAGATGTATATATGATGCTAACTGACAGCCCTGACTTAACTGCTATTTCCAGTTTATTAAGAGCTAAAATCCACCTGTAAATCTCAACTACAATGGTTAGCATTAAATTGCAGTTGCCAGTTATAAGGCAGCAAAACAAATAATCTGTAAGTCTTCAGTTGCCTTTGTTAAACAAATGTGGGGGCTTACAAACTCAACCAAGATGAATAAATTCTCCTTGTAACTTAACTTTTCCTGCAATATTGCAGAAGAACTGAGGGTTTTGATGTGTTTGGTGTGTTTTTTATTTTTCTCTCCTACCATGTTCTCACTGTATATTGCATTAAGTATAAGCAACACTTGTTTAAAGAACTGAAAACCTCCAAATCCTGGAACTGGAAAAGATTATCCAAAGGAATGAGAAGCTGCAGGGAGTACTTTTCTCCTGCCAAATTGCCTTTTTTTCTCTCTGAACACAGCCTTTCAGTGCTGGTTGGCCACACTCTTTTGATCATCCAATGATTTGGAGTGGGGGTGATGGTGGTGAGAAATTCAGGATGATGGAGAAGGTGGACAGGGTTCCTTGTCTCTGCTTCCCCTTGCTTCAGTTGCTGAGGTTTTTCTCTGCCAGTGGTGTTTGTGCATTGTCAGGCCAGACATTGTAAAACCTTTCCCATACCTTATCATGGCCGTGCTTTTGGTCATTTAATAAAATCTAATAAAGAAGGCTTGTGTAATCTTTAAATAATTAATCCACAATTAAGCATTTGTTCTAACTATTCAAGGTACATTTGAATGGTTTTTTTTCCCTGCTTATTCTCTCTAACCTACTTTTGTTTGTTTGCAACAGCTGCCAAACGCAGTGTAACAAAGCAAAGGACAGAACTCGGGCACAAAAAGGTCAGAGATCTCGAGTTATTGTTGGAAGCTCTTTGCCACGTGTGTGTGCCCATTAACAGTTTACATGGGATTTGGTACTGGATGTGAAATAGGAATTTGTGAACCTCTTAGTTTGTGTTTTGGTACTTTAAATGACATTTTACTTCATTGTGGTAATTTTCTCAGGATGAACTCCAGTTTGTTAGAATATTTTGTTTCTTAGATGTAATGAAACCAAGTTATCTTCTCTTGTGTCTTGTTATGCTGTAAAAGTTAGTAAAGGATTTCCCTGGGTGGGCATAGGCAGAAGCTGTGATCAGGAGCTGCTGAGGTCTTTCAGTGGTGATTGTGGCACTTACCAAATGTCCAAGTGTGTATTTTTTGGCAATACCTTTTTTGTGCATTCTTATGTCCTCAGTGGTGGTGCTGCTGCCAGTCAGGGAATCATGGTGATAGTTCCCTTTGCTGAGCTTTTTTCAGATAGAATTCACTTGATGAAAGAGGAGGAACATCCCAGATACCTGATGGTTAAACTTTGTCTGAGGAATACTAGTGAGCATTTTTATTTCTTGTAAGAAAAAGAAAATGAGGAGTGAAGAAAAAGTGTTGGGGGCTGGATCATCTTTGTTATGAAAATGTTTGGTTTGTACATTAATGGGACTAGAAAAGGAAGTCATTGTTTGTGCATAAAAGCAGCTGGTACCACTTGGTGCCAAAGAGAAGTTTCAGCAAATCCTATGGAACAAAAACAGTGGGGGAGAGAAAGGGTGATTCATTCCACTGAGGAAGTTACTATACCAAGGAAAAGGCAAGTCAGCTGCCCCAAAATTGGTTGAGGCAGGGATGTTCCATGGGATGCAGTGAAATTCCTTAATGGTGTTGAGCTTCTGCTGAGGGCTCTGAGGGAACCCATTGCAAGCACAGGTGTGTGCAGTTCTGGTCTCTGAAAGGGAATAAGACTTTCCTTGCCCAAACTGCTTGAGCTTTGCCAAACTTGTTACAGTGCCTGCGACTTGCTCTTCTCTGTGAAGAAACATGTTGCTTTGACTCAAAGTTTCTCCCAGAGAGCTTTTACAGACAGACACAAGGAAGGTTGAAGGTAGTGGGTGTTTTTCTGGGGGTGGGCAGGAAGGGTGCTGCAGTGTGAATTTTGAATTTTGTCAGAACCCCTGAAGACTCAGCAAGGTATTCATAAGATTTGACAGAAGAATCCCACATAGGCTAGGTGCTGGCAAAGCCCTGAAGTGCCACATTGCTGAAATTTGACAAAACGTGGCAGATTTCTGATGGTCTATAAAAATAGAGCCTGAGAGGCAGCGTGTGCTGGTGTCTGCATCGGTGAATTTCTTCTCCCTTAATAACAATGCCCTGAAGGCACCGTTCAGCTGAACTTCAAAATGGTTGTGATCATTAAAAGCAACAAGCTGCTTCAAAAGTGTATTGGAATTTAGGATACTTGATTTCAAAACAAGGAAAGAAATTACAAGGCTGGAGCAAACAAGCCGGGACGTGCGGTTTCAGGTTGTAACTCTTCTGCCTTACAAAACCAGCCGTGATGCAGCTGTTCAAGTGCAGCCTAACATAAAGCATCAGTCAATAATGAGCACTTGGAAAAGAATGGAATTATTACCTTGCTGGAATTGAAAAATACATGAGGGAAAGGTGGTTTCTGAAAGAAATGGTTTCAGGAAAAAAAATTTCGAATGCGTCGTGCAATAGGGGATGTTACACGTGCAGTCTAAGTGCTTAAATAGTTTAAAAGTTTTGCATTAAATAGTTGCATAAAACACATGAGTAGAGTAAAATCAAACTCTTAGAGGAAAAGTCTGCAAGACACAAATGACAGCTTGTGGAATGTTTATCTCAGAATTAATCATTCATATATATGTATGTGTATATAAAAATATAGGCACCTCAGTAGAGATACTAGCCAGAGATTACAGGCTGGGTATGAGTTTCAGTTAATTGTTTGATTTTTATCACTTCTGCAATAAAAATTTCTAAATTTAGCGTTTAAACAGTAAGTCACTGGAATGTTCATTCTCACACAAAGTGCACAAGAACTAATTAAAACAGCAACTTGCACAGAATTGTTTATAAGATGTCAGTATTCATGTTTAAGGTAGCACATAAATCTGTAATTGCTGTTTTCTTGTTAATTACTATTACTACAAGGGTTTGGATCCTTTGAAGAGGAGTAGCTGTTTCTACCACATGTAGCTTGAGTTGCATGTCTAATTATCAATAACAATAGTTGTGTATCAGCGTTTTTTACAAATGTGGCAATGTCTTTTCAAATGACTGAGAGTAATTTCGTTTGGTAGAAGTGTGAAACATTTCCTAGACTTCATGAGCAATGATGCAAGTTTGTTCTGGAGTTTATTAATTGAGTAACTAGTGATCAGTCAGACCTGTTGTCTGTGCTGTGTGTAGGGTATCAGGATCACCAGCAGTTCATTGTCCCTGTGAGAGCATGGACTGACAATCTCAACTGAGGCACTTTGAGAACACTTCTATAGTGTTGTCAAAGGCAGTAGCTAATTCGCACTGTAGTGTCTGTTACTACCCTAAATTAATGCATTTTCTGAAGTCAGTTTCTTACCTTCAGCTGTGCACAGTAGTCACATTTGATGCTGCTCCTGCATCACTGCTTTTGCATCCTTACACAGGAAATACTACCCCTAGTACTACCAGAAACTGAAGAAAAAATGTTCTCTTTTGAGCTAAAACATTATTTTTATAAAAACCGTCCTAGAAACCTCTGATACTTTAACTTTGTCAGCAATTTTATCTGAACTACTCTTTTATCTCTTGCGCCCTCCTGTATAGCAGCACCTGGAGTTTATTCTCATTTGATGTGTTATGGACTCTTAAACATGTCAGGGATGTTGTTTTTGTGTATGCTTTTAGTTTTCAGATGTTTCAGGGCTTGTATATATACAGTCAGCTTCTTCTAGAAACATTTCAAGCTGGCCAGTCAACAGTTTGTGGTGTGCAAGAGAGTAGTAAAATCAAGGTGTAATGGTTCAAATAAAATGCTTGTTTTCTGAGAGGAAGGAAGCAGAGGAAATTGAAGAGATTATTTGGGGTTCTATAGTCACTAAGCTTGGATTCAGCTTTAGGGTAGCCAGATTTGAGATGGATTCATTCTCATGATACTCTATATGAAAAGGTAGTTAAAATTTTGTAAGATCTGGGTCTTGATTAGATGACAACACTTTTAGTAATGATCTTGGTTAAATTGTTTGAATTTGTTCTGCTATTCACTTGAGGGAAAAATTTCTCAAGCATGAAGAATAGTATTTTTTTCCAGTTTCACTGTGTCACAAAAAAAGAGGAAACAAGAGGATATTTCTTGCTTTATATAGCACAAGAGAGTCACCAGATATTTTTTTTTTACTTACTGCTTTTCATCCCCTTCCACTGGGCACTGACCAAGAGTAATACACCAAACATTTACCTTCAGTGTAAACTCAGTACCACAGTCCATGCGTTGCTGCAAGAGTGAAAACAGTTCTCTTACTCTTCATGGTGTAAAAGGCCTGTGATTTTTTTTCTCTGCAGTGTCAGTGCAGATGTGCATTGATGGAAATATGTCAAGAGTGCATTCTTCCCTCTGTGTCTTCATGCCACCTTTATGTGTTTCCTTCTTTTTGTTTGTTTGTGTTTTAAATTTTTTGGGGTTTTTTAATTTATTTTTTATTTTCCCACCTGGCTGCTGGCTGGGACAGATCTGTGCCCTGGCAGGTTCCTGCTTTGTAAGGCTGGCAAAGTGTTAACCACGTCTCTGTAATCCACACTGACTCAATTTATTGCCAAACATACAACTTAAATACAATACAAACATACAATACCTTCAATCTCTGCCTCTGAGGTTAGCAAGCTGAAAGTTAAGGCAGGAAGGAAAGATCACAGAAGTCCCTTTCCCTTGGAAAAAAGATTAGATTGGCAACAGTTTTGCCTGTGGTATAATATAATACTTTCCTATCAATCAGAAGTGTAGTCATTTGTTATTGTTTTATAAAGAATTATAGCTCACTCAGGCACAGATGTTGTTTACTGCCTTGAATCGAGTTCATGGATCACTGTACTATTCAAATACTCTTTTTCTGCTCTTTTTGACCCCAGTTGCTGCTGAACTTCTGAATGTGAAGGCTCATTTGTGGTTCAGACTAATATTGATTTCTGTTGCTCTTGTGGGGTGTATCTGCTTCCAAACTGAGTAAAACAAAGAAGGTTGTTTCTTAGGCCTGACTAATCTCTTAATACAGCCATTCTCAAGACCATGATGAAAACCAGCTGGTTTTGTCTCCTGAGGTGCCTTGGCCAATATCTTCCCTTTTATACCTTGGAGAAACTGGGAGGATGGGGTTCAAAGACTGCCAGTAGCTCGAGTTCTAGAAAATACAAAAATAATGTATCCATATATATATGTATGCCAGTAGCTCGAGTTCTAGAAAATGCAAAAAGAATGCATTCATATATATATATGTATGCCAGTAGCTCGAGTTCTAGAAAATGCAAAAAAAATGCATTCATATATATATGTATGCCAGTAGCTCGAGTTCTAGAAAATGCAAAAAAAAATGCATTCATATATATATATGTATGCCAGTAGCTCGAGTTCTAGAAAATGCAAAAAAAATGCATTCATATATATATGTATGCCAGTAGCTCGAGTTCTAGAAAATGCAAAAAAAATGCATTCATATATATATATGTATGCCAGTAGCTCGAGTTCTAGAAAATGCAAAAAAAATGCATTCATATATATATGTATGCCAGTAGCTCGAGTTCTAGAAAATGCAAAAAAAATGCATTCATATATATATATGTATGCCAGTAGCTCGAGTTCTAGAAAATGCAAAAAAAAATGCATTCATATATATATATGTATGCCAGTAGCTCGAGTTCTAGAAAATGCAAAAAAAAATGCATTCATATATATATGTATGCCAGTAGCTCGAGTTCTAGAAAATGCAAAAAAAATGCATTCATATATATATATGTATGCCAGTAGCTCGAGTTCTAGAAAATGCAAAAAAAATGCATTCATATATATATATGTATGCCAGTAGCTCGAGTTCTAGAAAATGCAAAAATAATGCATTCATATATATATATGTATGCCAGTAGCTCGAGTTCTAGAAAATGCAAAAAAAAATGCATTCATATATATATATGTATGCCAGTAGCTCGAGTTCTAGAAAATGCAAAAAAAATGCATTCATATATATATATGTATGCCAGTAGCTCGAGTTCTAGAAAATGCAAAAATAATGCATTCATATATATATATGTATGCCAGTAGCTCGAGTTCTAGAAAATGCAAAAAAAAATGCATTCATATATATATATGTATGCCAGTAGCTCGAGTTCTAGAAAATGCAAAAAAAATGCATTCATATATATATGTATGCCAGTAGCTCGAGTTCTAGAAAATGCAAAAATAATGCATTCATATATATATATGTATGCCAGTAGCTCGAGTTCTAGAAAATGCAAAAATAATGCATTCATATATATATATGTATGCCAGTAGCTCGAGTTCTAGAAAATGCAAAAATAATGCATTCATATATATATATGTATGCCAGTAGCTCGAGTTCTAGAAAATGCAAAAATAATACGGATTTCATATTGTACTTCTTAAAGGTAAAATTCTGTTGTTGCTAACAGTTGGTAATTCTGCATTTGAGAATGTAGCTGCTGCTTGTGCAGGTGATCTCTGGAAGAAAAATTGGCATTGTTGCAAATGTGTGACAAAATGAGTGTTATTAAAAATCTGCTGTATACTTGACTGTGCATGTGTATTTTGCAGGAAGATAAGATTTTAAAAAATCTTAATGCTGTGAAGTTCATGATCTCTTCTCTTGGTTTTTAGGCTCTTTCATTCATACATTTTGTCATTCATCAGAATTTTTCATTTCTCTCAAATGTTCTGTAATTCCCAAGGGAATAGGGGGTACTGCCCTGGGTCATGCTCCTGTTCATGTGTAAGAGTTTTCATTTCCCTGCAAATGTTGGTCATTTGTTTATCAGACATTTTCTGTTTTCATTTAGGAAAATTTCTGATACTTACTATAGCAGATTTTTTTTTTCTGATACCATGAAATTTCACGAAATCTTCTTTCCTCAGATGCTTCTGAGGGAAATCTCTGCATTTTTTCAGTAACTGTGGCAATTTTTATATCTCAAGACTCTGTATCCCTCAGCCTTACTTGGTTTTCGCAGTCACGCCAACATATTTCTCAAGGTAGTTAAGGAATGATTTCTTTCTTTTTTACTTTAGAGTTACTTTATTCTTCTGAGGGAACAAGGAGAAGAAACAAAGTGCAAGAGAATTGATAGCATTACATAAACCCCTGAATATAAAACAGCTGCAATGTGTTCATGTGTTAGGGGAACTTGTGGCTTTATGAATTAACTGCTTTACCTAACTGCTGAGGCTGACTTATTACCTATGAGAAGTACTGACTAAGACTGTAAAAATCCGAGGTTTTGTGTCTGTAATGCTGTGAAATAGGTGGTTATGAATAAGATTGGTGGCTGTGAATAAGTTTATGAATTTACCTCTCTTTATTTCCCCTTCTGGGGCATTCCAAGATGACATGTCTGATTTCTCTGGGTAGGTTCATTAGGTATCTCAGGGAGCCAATCACTTCCTTTGTTGGCTGTGTGTGATGTGTATAATACCTAGTTATATAGAAATGTGCTTGTCAATTTAGCAGAAATGGATCCAGGATCTTCAGTTTTCTTCCTTCCCATCTGTTAACCTGGCTTCTTTGTTCACCAGGCTACATCTAGGAAATACAAATGCAACAAGCCAGAAAGCTGGTAGGGGGTCTAAGTCTGCATCGAATCAAAGGAATCTAATTTTATTGCTGCTCAGGGAATTGAAGGCTAAATCCTGGTATTCCTGATTGATCAGTGTAAGAGCATTGATCCAGAAGCCTCGAGTGCAGCAGCAGGAAGGCGAGTCCCTTCGTGTCTCATGCCAGCACTTCTCTGGACATATGGTGGGACATATGGCTCTGGCAGGACCTCATGCCTGGGCTGGGCATAGGTGACAAGTTCTGGATGGGCAAGGTGGGATGCAAACCTCACCTCTGATGGTTTTGTCTTACCCTACACCATCCCAGGGAGGGCTTCTTGCCTTGAATTCAGCAGTTGCTCTGTTCCTTGGCAAGGGAAGAGACGATTGCACAAAGGTGGCTGACACCATCACTGAGCTGATGCCATGGGCTGCCTCTGCTGCCAGGAGGCTCACAGGGTCCTCTGTCCACTGGGGGAAAAATTCTTTTTACTGTTTGAAATGGATTTTATCCTACTTTTAAATACCTTTCAGTTTCATGTGGGTTTTTCCAGCCCCTCAACAGAGGGTGCTGCTTTGTAAGCCTGGATTTCTGCTCACCTTTACCTTTCTCCTTCCAGTCTGGAGAGTCCCAGCCTTCCCAGTCTCCTGCTAATGTGAATGTATGTTTTCAAATTGTAGCTTGCTGTGTAAGGTACAGTACTTGGGCAGCATTTGCAGTGACAGTTTGCTGGGAAATAAGCAGGAGTCAGACCAAACTTATTCACTTAAGAGAATAAATGTCCTTGTAGAACTGTACTTCATGGACTTGTAAAGAGTTAAAAAATGCCTTTAATGAAAGTTCACAAGAGATTTCAGATGATGAAAACATAATGTAAGAGTGAGGCTAAGCCACTGTGTGTTTGTGTTTCTTGAGTTATTCTCAAAAAGTCTTCTGTGACACTAGAGTTCTTGAAAAAGAAGAAACCATATCTTACAATTAAGGGAAATGGTTGGGTTTGACATTAAGCCATCCTACTTCTCTTTTCTTTTCCTCATCCCAACTTTGCCACACAAGCATTGCATTTCTCAGATTTGGAATATTGGTTTACTCTGCACAGGAAAAGCTAGGAAGCTTTTATGGACACTTTCCTACCATCTGCTGGAAGCAGACAACCTGTGTGAGTGTGCCTCTGATTCACACCGGTTGTCCAGCTGGGGTTGATGTGATTAGTTCTGTTTCAGTGTGAAGCATTCCTGCCTTTTGGACAGGCTTACATCCATCTCAACTAGGATTTTTGAGAATGGCATTATTTTGTCCTTGTCTTTCAAGATGACTCCTTCCCCCCCCGTGTATGTGTTAATTTGATGTCCATTCTATCCCAACACCCAGATGGCTGGTGGCTATGATGTCTGGGTAGGCTGTATGAGGAGGCTTGGCAGGCCACTGGGACGGGTTTTGGCTGCTCTGAGTGAGATTTATGTGTCACCCAAGTCACATCTTCTCAACTCCTAGCGTTGTTTTGGAGCCGTGACTCTGGTCTTAGCTACCATTGTCGCACAGTAGTTTTTACAATAATCTTTTATCTAAGCAGATTAACAAAATTACAAAATTTTTTATCCAACCCTTGTTTTTGTGCTCTTTTTCTATCTTAAACCATCTTCTATTTGTCTCTACTTCCACTCTCTTGCTCTGTGCTTATTTCTCCTTCACGGTCTTTTTCTCAGTCAGTGACTTCTTCAATTTTCCTGCCTTCCAAGTTGTTGTAATCAAACTTTCATCTCTGTTTCCTTATAATCTGGCAATTTATATTTCACATTCTGCAGCTTTCCCAGAATATGTGTTTGCTAAACCTCTTTCCATGGCCTGTGCTCCTTTCACTGTTCACCAGTCTTGAATGCACTTACATCCTCTCATGTATACTGATAGCGCTTTCGATTTTCTAGTTCCAAATACTCTTGTTTTGCTCTGGTTCCCTGCTGCTTCACTCCACTTCCCTCCAGTCTTACCCAGGAGCTCTGTTAGGAATCACAGAAAGTCAATCCTTCTCCAATTTCTTCCCAAGAAAAGTGGGGAAGAGCAGAAGCTGAATCCAGCCTCTCCAGGAACTTCTGCAACTCTGGGCTTTTTAAGAAGGTGTCACTTGTTCCCCAAAAAGAGAATCTTGCCCTGTACCTCTCTTGGTCTTCTGGTGAAGCTTTTTCCAAACACGCTTGGCATAGGAAAATGTGATACACTTTTCCACAAAGACTTATTTTACATCGTGGGATATGAAGATAGGGTCTAGAGATGATCTGCATAAAAGTATAATAAAAATTGAGGAAAAAAAAGCACCTACTATTTTTAAATCCCTTGTTCTAAGACAGGATAGAAATTACTCACAGACACAGATAAATTTTATGTGTTCCTCGCTGAATAATTCAAGTTTTAAAGTTGGTTGTTTTTTTTTTTTTTTTTCACTTTTTAACTTTCCTTTGGGTGTTCCATCTTAAAGATTCATTTGAGAAAATCAGCCACTCATTTCTGGAGACAGTGGTATGAGGGACAGATGAGGTTCCACGATGCAGAAATGATATCATTATTTTTCTGAAAAACCTGTTAAAGGGAAACTGAGATACATACAGAGCTTACCATTAATGTCCAGTTTTTGTTGTTTGTGGATTCTTTGTTTCTTGCTTTTTGAACAAGCTGTGGGCATGGTTGTTTTTAGATGTTGGTTTTAGGGTCCTGCTGCCAGACAGAGCTTAAAGGTGGGGCTGCAATGACTTCAATGAATGATGGAAGGCTTTGAAATGGGGTGGGGGGGAAGGCAGGTTTTATTACACTATAAACTAAAATAATTGACTGTTGAGACAGAAGTCAAATGATTATGGGAAGACGTAAAAGAAATTAAGAGGGTCACATAGAAGTTGTTCCTTGATTGTTGTGTCTGGGTGAGTGGATTCATTCCCCCAGCCTTGATTTCAATTGTCCACTGACCCTGGTGGCAAGTCCTTACCTTGACATACAATGTTTCCCTTGTTTAGTGTTCCAGTGTGTAACGAGGATGTGGGCAGGGTTTTCTGGGCCTGTCTAGGATTGGCTGCAGTGGGATCTGAGCAGTGAACATGCAGTGATAAATTCTCCTCGAGTGCTTTCAGCCTCCTGTGATGGGGAGCTCAGAGACTGCTTGAGTACAGGGCTTGACCTCTGGGGTCTCAGCTGCACATCCTTGACCTCTGCAGTAGGAAAACACACAGCCAGTGCTGTGTGCAGGGGACAGGCAGGGAACTTGAGCACATCCCTCTTTTCATCTCCTTCCCAGGTCACGGTGGTGAACACCGCAGTCTTACACCATGGGGGTTTCATCAGTGGTACTTCCCTGGCCTTGAAACTGGCCACTTTTCTCTGCCTTTCAGGCTCCAGCCCATCTTTTTTAGCTACTTTGTTATCCTGAGAAAAGAACAAATGTTAATAGACATATTCCTTTGGGGCTTGGTTTATTTTCTTCTGAGAAATCGTTCTTTGCTCAGCTCTTAAGCTTTTGAAAGGTGTCTTGTTTTCAATGTTGGGAAGACATCGAGAAAACTTAATATATTGAGACAGCAGGAAATGAGAATGGAAATTTTCTTGTCTTCCTTGACTTTCTATTTCAGTAGTAAACTGAGTAGGGGGACAGTACTAGAAAATATGAAAACTAATTGATGAAATTATAATTATTTTTGTAAATAACTCCTTTCTAATTATAGTTCCAAATGGGCAAGGCATCTGGTGTCACAGCAGTAACAAAAGTGACATAAATCTAATCGGAAATTACAAAACTTGTTGGAGACTTGACCCCTTTGTCAAATTCAGGCTGCTGCATGTATTTGCATAGGAGTATTTTATTCTTAATAGAATAATTGTGTGTTTAGCCATTTTCTTTTTGATGAAGTGGCAGCCTTAAAGGCAGCTTTGCAATTGCAGATCAGTAGTGACTGTGTTCAGAAAAAAGAATGTATTTTGTTGCATTTACTGGAGCAACAATACCATAATGTGTCTTTTTGTCCAAAGCAGTCTGGGAAGTGCTTCATCATAGAATTGGTGAATTCAAAGCATAACTGTAGTGCTGACTAAAGAGTTCATTAAATTAACATAATTTTCAACTCTATGAAAAGGGTTTTAGTGTATATTTGAATCTTAAAATGTTAGGGAAAAGAAATGTCTTTTTCTGATTAAATTTCTATTTATTTTTTGACATTTTGGAGGGAATAACTCTGTTTTTTTTATATGGCAAATGCATCATATTCTTTATAAATACTAACACAGCCTTTCCTGTTCTGAAATGATCTTGTTGACTTTGTCACTTTACCCTCATGTTTTAAACTTCTGTGTACCTGGACAGAAGAGTTTCTATTTTCAATGGAAATTGGACATTTTGAAAGTGTAGGATCCTAGTTTTCCTTTAAAAGAAACAATAACAACAAACCCTCAGTCTATAGGCAATTTTTTTCTCTCTGATTTGTATTTGGGAAAGGGAAGAAAAAAAGCACAGTGACATATTCAGTATATCAATGTCTGATTACAAGATTTTGGTGCATTGACACAGAACAAGAGGTCGGCTGTGTTTCTAGCCAGTTTCTGCCACTCTTCTCTCAATTAAATATGCTAACATGGCAAAAAACCTTTGTGTCACTGACACACGCTGTAAAATCTTCATCTGGAGGCCTGTTCTTATTTCATCAATTTTCCCTTAGGTAGCGGTGCCTAATTATGAGCTGCATTAAAGCTTATATAAAAGAGGAAAAATCAGATGCAGATAAAATCAAATTTTCTTCTTATTTTATAGGCTTTCTGGGGGCAACATTTGAACTGAAATAACTGTAATGACAATTAAAAAAAATGTCTGACTTCAGGGATCATTTTGAACCACAGGAACTGGACAAATTGGAGTTGTGAAAGGACCTTGGCAATTAACGTGCTGTTTTTTGCTCCTCTGTTGGACAATACACTGAACAGCCAATTAATTACAGATATTTCAGCTTGTGTTTTTAGGTCAGACATGTGGCTCATGCCTCTTGATAGATTATTTTTTTCCCCTTCTCTAGTAACTTATGGAGGAAAATAAGCAGTGCAGGCCCAGGGGGGTAAGCTGGTGAGGTGACCTGGATCTAAATGTCACACTCACACTATGGACCGAAAATGGGACTGTTGGTGTGGGAGGTGTTTTGCTGTGTGGTGGCTTCTTTGCAGTGGTCTCGCTTCTCTTCTGCACAAAGGTTTTAAAAGTAAGTGTAGGGGTAGCACTGAGCAAATCAGGATAAGTAAAAATCTGTGTATTCCAGTGGTTTTTAAGAAAGCCTGAAAAGGGTAATTGCTGATTGTTTCCCCCCACTGAAAACTTTGTCTTTCTTGAGTAGTTTTTGTTATAATAGCTCTTGGGTGCAAGAGTTGCCAAGTCTGTGTAGCAGTTGTGCTTTCCTGCTTATTTGCAACCTCAGAAGTAACTGAGCTTTGGTACTGGTATCTACAGTTTAGAAATGGAACCCCAAATTCTTTGAGAAAAGGGATTTACTTTCCTGACAGCTATGTCAGCCTGGGTTTGTGTGGAAAATTTAAAATAACATGAATGAGGGCTCAAAAGCTTTCTACATCTTACTTGCATTCTTTCATGAACTCATGTCCTCCCCAACTCTCTGGAAACCAAAATGAAGGCTGTTCATCTATACACATTTATTGTACAACCTGCCTCACCAAAGACTTTCTCTCAGGAGACACACTTTTCCTTCCTGCAGTTTGCAAGGCCAGCAGTTCACTGGATGCTGACTATGGATTTCACTTGGCCTATAAACTATATTTTGCACCCACAGAGCAGAAATCTGTGCACCTTCTGCACCTAGGTAGTGCTGCCAGCTTTCAGCAGCAAAGACATTGGTTAAAAAAAACCTCACAATGCAGCCATGAAAGAGGATTTTGTGTTTTTCCACCTTTAGTGCATAATATTGTCCTCTACCCTTCAAACTTGGAGGGAAGTCTCCAGTGAGTGACATATGGCTGATTAGGTAGAAAATGTGTGCCGGAGCCATATTAATAGAAATGTTTGTGGCTGAACCCACATTAGTATGAAGCTTGCCTGTTGGGATCCTGGGAGACAATGATAATGCTCGTTATGAAATCTGGAAGTGACAAATGAACCATTAGGATTTTATAGCCAACGTGTTTATTAAATGCTTGGTGCAGGGTGTTTGGGCCTCAGAAATCCATGTGCTAAGGGTGTAACGTTACTGCTGGCTTGGGCCACCGGAGAATGTTGTTCCCACGGGGACAAGAAGATATTAAAGATCATCTAAATGACATGCAGCATCCTATAAGGATGCTCAGAACATTGATACAGGCTTCTAATTTTGCTCAGTTTGAGGGACAGTCAGGGCCTGATCCCTGAGAAAGCAGCTGGATTTATTTAGGAGACAAAAGTGATCAAAGTGAAGCTGAAGGACTGTTAGGACATGGAGGAGGATGCTGAGCACCGGTTCTGTGGCTAAACCAGAAGAAACAAGAGCTCTTCTTTATCTCTGTGTTGTCCCTTTGGGCTGGCCAAACTCTGCTCTGCTGACCACTGGATGCAGAACTGTGTGGATATTTAAAGCTGCCATGCTGAACTGTGGCCACAAACGTGTGGTTTCCAAAATCCTGGTTACTCTGGTGCTGGTGGAGATCTGGCGGTGATTTTAGGACTTCTTTAGTTCCTTTCTTTTCTTGTGTGAGAAGCGGTTCAGTCTGGTGGTTATGGATGGTGGAAAAATCTGGAAGTTCTCAGGTATTAAATAATATCTCTCCTCTTCTCCCTGTAATGGAAAGATGGGGTAGAGAGCTCAGGAGTAATTCTGGATCTGTAAAATTGTATTGGAACAAATGAAGTGCCTCACAAGAGCCAAATAAATAGGTTTATATTGATGTAATCTAATGACAAGCTAATAGAATATGTTTGCTGCTCAAAACCCATTTCATTTTCTTATATCTGCACAGTCAAAATAAGTCTGACTTCAATCTCTTCTTGACTTTAAAAAATAGTGTTTGGATGTCAAAAAAAGAATTAACAATTCCATTATCCTTGTGTACTTCAATTTCAGGTTTATCTGCATCAATGAAGCAGTCTTCTAGGAATAATTTTTTTAGCTGGAAAAAGTCTATTATTACTTTCAAAAGCTATGTAGAAAGTTGCACAGTTGCTAATAATCTGGGATTTCCCCAGTGTATATTTTTCCTTGCTTAGGGTATTTGCAATTAGAAGACTCCATCTCAATGGAATAATTACAAAATAATTTACCACTTGGAAAGAATAGGTCTCTTTGGGCAAACTGCACTGCTATTGGTTAATTATTACTAATTTTTGGTTATCTGATATGGTTCTTCCTGACCTGACATCTGCATAATGTAGAAGCTAATGAGAACAGAAATTAAGCCTGGTAGTTGACATGTCCTCTGTTCAATTTGAGAGAGTAATGTGGAAAGGGATTAAAAATAAAATTGTCAAAGTGAGACTTCAGCATTACTGGCAACATTATATGATGCACCAAATTTTTATATAGATGGATAGATACATGGAGGGAGAAAGACACATGTGATTTAGCAACCTTCACTTGATTTTTTTTCCCCCCCCACTAGCTGAAAACTGACAAAACATGAACACTGTGATGTACTCTGGTAGCATTAATACCTAGTTGTTGAGGGATTTGCCATAAAATCAAAGTTTTCTTCTTTCTTTGCAATAAATGAAGCATTTGCTTGAACACTTTTTAAGGATATATTTCCATTGCATATCATTCTGTCTTTTACATTTTTAATGTATCTGGGTATCACTTCCATTTCCAAGCTGCACCATTGTCACTCTGTTTGCTCCACTTGCTTGGAGAGGTGAGGTCCTGCTGCAATTTGTGTGAGAAACTCCTGTTGCACCATGCTAGTTCTTGCCTGGTGTCACACCCAACAAGTTTTCTACACCTCTCCTGGCCACAGAATGTTTATCTCAAAGCTGGAACTGCTAAAGGGGCTTATTTTGAGATGTGACGGGAGGTGGACACTCTGGGATGTGATGGAGTCACAGAACCGTAGAATGGTTTGGGGTGGAAGGGACCTTAAGCGTCATCTGCCATGAGCAGGGACAGCTCCCACCACAGCAGGTTGCTCAGAGCCCCATCAGCTGACCTTGGGCACTTACAGGGATGGGATGTCCTCAACATCTCTGGGCAGCTGGTGCCTCACCGCCCTCATAGGGAAAAATTTCTTCCCTGTGTTTCATCTAACCCTTCCTTCTGGCAGTTTAAGCTGTTTCCTCTTGCCCCATCACACTCCATGCCCTTGTCAAAAGTCCCTCTCCAGCTCTCTTGTAGCCTCTTGAAGAGAGTGGAGGGTTCTCTGAAGTCTCTGTGGTGCCTCCTCCAGACTGAACAACCCCAACTCTCTCAGCCTGTGCTGAGGGTGGGTGCTCCAGGCTCTGATCATATTGGTGACCTCCTCTGGAAGTGCTCTAACAGAACATTTCTTCAAAATACTCTGTGTTGTAGCACTGTGAAGAGTACTGCATAAATTCAGGTAAAAGGAGAAGACAATCCTTCAGTTGTTAATGCAAATTAAAACTGGTGCACAGTTCATTAATTATGGGCACAGAGAGGCAAATGGTGTAAATAGAGTGCATATGCAAAATAAACTGTGATTAAAGCAAACAAAGGTGAGATATGTGACTGGACCAATATGGAAATACTAACCTGATGCTCACCTTGGGTCTTGCAGCTCTTATGCAGTACTAAGAGGTCATTTTATTTGGAGAAGAGCAAGTTATTCCAATTAGCTGTGGACATGGATGTGTATTCAGAGACAGGAGACCACCTAACACATTTGGAGGTAGTTAACCTGTGTGGTCATGGTCTTTATTGATCCAGAAGCATTATTCCATTTTTAAAAAATGCTCCATTTTGCTTTCGTTGACAGCAGAGGAATAGAATAATACTACACTTTGAATTTTTCTTAGTGAGAAAATAGCTGTATCCCAGTTGAGGGAATTATTATGATAAACGAGCAAAATCTGCTCCCATTTCAAAAACAAAACATTTTTTTTTCCTATTCAGAAGGCACACAGCTCACGAAATACGACGACAGATGCAAACAAGCGAGTTACAAAGCCCTTACAATAATATTGCAGCAGAACTTTTAAAAAAGGGGGAGTGCAGCATATGAGCCGAAGCCATCTGTCTCTGTTACTGAGCATTCCTTCCCTTGGAGAGCATAATTATGGCTCTGGATTTTCTATTGCTGGATTTTTATACAAAATTGTCCCTAAGAAAAATAGAATTGATCCAGAATGAGGTGAAACTTACTTGTGCTGCTATATATTCCTTGGACTGTGGCCATGGAGTTGTAATTTCCTTTGCTGTTCTCCATCTCTGCAGTGGCACTCAGGGAGAACAGTGGAATCTGTGGTAGTGGGTTACTGACCTACCTCGTGGCCTGTCATTAGAAAAAGCTTTGTCAGGAATAGAATTTATTAAGTTGGAACAATTTATTTTAGGGGTGACAGGTAAATTCTCAGCACACTGCTTTAAGTGATGAATTGCTTTTGGGCTTGCTGAAGTTTTAACTGTATCTTTTAAGATATAAATATATTGAAATATGTATCCTAATCATACATAAAGATACATGATAATATATTAACAATATGTATCTTGTCTCTTAAATAAAATTGAAACAGTGACTGAATTATATTCCTTATAAGGGAGAGACTGAGCAAATTTTAGTATTTGGCTTAGAATTCTGGAATGTAATTTTTATTCTATTTTCAGATAAAATATTACTGTTTTGAATAATATATGCTAGTATATGTGAACCAATCAAATTAGCCATCTCTTGTTCCATTTAGTCATGAATGACTTATTAAATAAAAAAGGTTTTAAGTTACTGCATTGTAGTAGAACAGCATCAGGTCATTTTTACTTGGACCACAGCTGACTTACAGTCCTGTCTCAGTGTTAAGACAGGTGGTGTAGAGGAATTTAGCACTGCTCTCTGCAAGCTATTGTGTTGCTTATGTAATTTCACATGTTTAAAAAATGAGGTTTCTAAAATAAATACAATGTGGGACAGTATCATCTCAAGTGGGAATGAGATTGCTTTTATCTCCTCATATTGGCTCTGAACTTGGTGTCATGATGGAGGTGGTGTCAGGTATGGGAGCAGTTCTGAGATGTGTCCTGGTGCTAAAAGTAATAATGCAGTTAAGGGAAACGTTAGGAGGAATGAATTGCAATGATCTTTAAATGCTTTTTACTTGGAGAACTTGAGAACCTTCAGCATGTTATTAAAATATAAAGAAGTTGGTTTATATTTTGTATGTCCCCATTCCCTCTGAATAACTCTCATTGATCTTACCAGAGGCACATCCCTCTCCCTGCTGGCCATGTGCAGGCTGCACCCTGACGTGGTTTGCTATTCCTGAAGTTTAATGGGATATCTGTGAGAATCCTGCTCCTTGAAATAATAATATTTATCTTCTTAAACTCTTGTCAAGCGTTTTAGCAAGGTCAGATTTGCCATCAGTTAGCTTAGCAGCTTTTTACCAGCTTACAGTCATGTAGCCTCTGTGCATGTGTTTGCTGCTTTCCCTACTGGGCTAGAGGAAAAGCAAGCCCAAGGAGGCAAGGGAGGAGGGAGAATGGGAGGCCTCTAAAATACAAATTAGCTCCCAATTGCCTCAGATCCAGTATCAGGTGCTTCTTGACTTCAGGTGGCCAAGGATCTTTGTGTTAGTGGTTAGAATGACAATCTCTCTTTTCTCCCTGTACACTCAGAATCAGATGGCTTTATGAAATCTAGAGTCATCTTTAATCTGTATTTTAAATGCTTGCACAGAAGTTGAGCTCTGAAATGGTTTCCAAGCTTTTTTCTGTCCAGTCCCTCCTTTGGTCTTGCCTTAACTCCGTTCAGCTTTAAGGTCCTTGTTCCCTGACAGTGGACAGGCAGATGCCAGTGACCCACAGCCTTCCTTTTCCTAAACTGTTGTGCTGCTTTGGGTAACATCTGCTTTTCTCTTCTTCTTCCAGTAGCAGATGCTTATTTTAAAAACAAATATTAATCCATTAGTATGCAATGCTCAGAGCAGCAATTTGAGAACACAGTTAATGTGATTTTCCTGTTCTGTAACACTTGTTTTCCTTGTATGCAAACTCTGGTGGAGCAACTGTGACAGTCTTCTCAGTGGAAGTTTGAATATTAATTTTGCATTGGCTATAGGAGCTGGCACCAATGTAAACTTTAACGAGGCTGGCACTCAGAAGCATTCATGTGTAACTGGTGCTGTCTTGAGAAAAGATGAAAACACTCTCAAGTCACCAAGGGGCAGCTGAAGTCGAGGAGCAGCTTGGCAGCTTTTATTATTTCCTCGACTATCTCTTCTAGTTGGTTTTTCTCAGCTCAGTTGATGTTCTGCATGAATATGCAGGATTTCTTGCATTTTCTATTTCAGATTTTCCTATTAATTTACCACTTTGTCTTTTTTTTTTAAAGGCCAAGACTAAACACTTTCAGAATCAAATATCAGGCAGCCCCTGAGATCAGAGAATTTGGGTAGCAAATGCTGCAGGGAATGGAGGATAATTGTTATGTAGCTTCTGCTTGCTGACAGAAAACAAAATCTTCGTTATGTAAGAGAAGTCAGTGAGAATGTTTGGACACTCCACCACATCCCATGCAGGGAATGGATTGTTTGAGATGATGGTTATTGTGGTTTTGCACAGTTTCCCTGTTGCACAATTTCTGTTTGGTGTTCAGTTAACTTAGAAGATAAATGGATGCTTAGCAGCGAGTTGCATTCTTTAACAGCAAGCTTAATCCTTTGGTGTGAGTTTTCCCTACAGGTTTTTATTTATCTTGAAGGTATATAGATATAGCTATTAATATTCAGAAGTGTTCTTAAAAAAAGAAACACCAAACCTCCCCCTAAGTAAATGCCTCCCCACAGTGACCAAAAGTAAGTGGTAAACACAGCTCTCCTTAAAGGATCTTTGGAAGAATTTGGCCAAGAGGCTTTCCGTGCTGGAGCTATAACTTTAAGTGCATTAGTAGGCTTGCTTGTGTTTTTTTTGGTGTTGTGGTTTTTTTGTTTTTTTGTTTTTTTTTTTTTTTTTTTTTTTTTGTGTGTGTGTGTGTGTGGTTTTTTTTTTTTACTTTTTTAGAGGATTAATTGGACAGATTTTCAATCTAGCCAGTTAAGGAAACTGGGACAAGTTCTGCTTGCTTTCTGCCATCAGTAATTCCTTGTGGTTACTGGAGCTGCTTATCTGGAGAGAAACACTGAGAGAATTTGGTCTGTTATGGATAAGCACTAAAAAGTAAAATAACTGAGTCATAGCAAAATTTGTGTGCTCTGTGGACAAATGCAGTGAAAACTGTTGGGGGCACATTTGAGTGGGAAAAGGTGACTTTGAGTATTTGCATGGTGGTGTCAATGCATTTCCAAGGGGGCATTTAGGGGAGCTGATTGTTACTCTGCTGAAGCTGTAGTGATGCTCTGGCTGCTTATGGCAGTGCTTGGGAGAAAACTGAAGACCTGAATCCTTCAGAAATCTGTGAGAGGGTTCTCAGTTTCAGAAGTGCAGGTTGAGGATTCTCAGTTTGACAAACATGGGTTGAAGGATTTTCTGCATTACTCGCAGTGTGTATTGATTGCCTGCTCTGCCCCTGAAATATGAAATGTGAGGTAATTTCCTAGTTACATGGAGTGTTGGACTAAATCCGGAAGGGGACAGGTGAGTGCCAGTGCAGCAGAGCTGGTGTGTACTGTAACATGGGTCTTGTTCAGACACAGGCAGGTGAGGGATCTGGTGGAGTGACTGAGGAGAAGATGAGTTGAGGGAGTGGATTACAACCAGCAGTTCTGCTTCTAACGTGTGCCACTTGGGGCAAATCACTTCAGCTTGGAGTGAAATACTGTTTTCATTAATTCAGACATAAACTTCTCTTGGTTTCAGTGGATTGTGTTCTCCTCCTCTGCAGTTTCTTGTGTTTTCTTTCAGATGTAAGACACAGGTGGGGAAAAAAATTATATCATATTGAACATCATCAGTGTTATTACAATACTGCCAGCAGAGAAGCAAGCAAATAAAACCTATTATGGCTGCATGTATTAAAGGTTTTCCTTACACTGATGCTTTCCTTAGTTATTGAACAATTTTGCATTTTCTCATTTCCATATCTTAAAGCATGTTGTTTTAATGACATTTAATTGACTTTATACATTTTAAAACATACTGTTTTTGCCAAATTTTCCTGTGGTGTTTGCACATCCAACATTATTATACTTGTGTGACTCTTTTGTCTTGTGGAAAAAACCCACCCCACAACTGAAACAGTCATAGGAAATACATGTAGAAAATTACTTACTGCTGTAAATACATAATTAATCTTGCCAACCATCAGAAAAATTGCATTTCATTACATTGTAATCTTTGCAATTATGTCCAGATTATGACATGATAAACAATTGTCTTGGGTTCCACAAATTAAAGCATTTACCCAGTAAATGGCTACTGAAGATGGTTGAATAATTGCTGGTGGTGAAGGGTGGACTTTTCCTCTAGGTTAATCTTAGAGCAGCTTATATGAATTTATAAATAAAGCTCTTCCTCCCCTGCTCTCCTCCCAGCCTGCAGTGCAGTCTGTGCAAGTCCAACTGGTCTTTCTTCTGCTGTTACATGTCTGTTTTTAGGCTCCAGCTGGAGCTTACAGCATGAAAAAGTGCTTTTAATTTTTTACAGAGTTGGAAGAACAGGTAGAGAGGAGAAGTTTCAGGTACCAATCTCCAAGTTTTCAGAGTGAAAAGAAAGATAATTATTACCAAGGAATGAAGCTATTGTGTAATTTTCCATAATCTGAAAACTTTCAGTCACTGCTAACTAGGGCCTGATTTGAACAAACCACATAATAGTGAGCAATCATGTATAGGAATATTCAATATGTGCTGAACATTAATTGTCATATTTGGAATGAAAGAACGGAATCATTGCTCACACACCAGAGAAGAATGCCGGCAGTTTGTATTTCAGCATGAGAATATGCTGGGAATTGGTCCATTGCTAATGAAAGAAGTGGGCAGAATTCTAGTTTTAATAAAAGGCTCCTAAGGACCTTCTCTCACTTGTTAGTTTTTTTGAACTTCAAAGAAAAACCTCTATGCTAAAAATATTTGTTTGAACTTAGTCTTTAGCGTAAAGTTAAAATCAACACTGCCAGCACAGTTCTAACAAAGGCAGAATGCAGTGTCATTATGTATTTCATTATACGTGATTCATTGCATTATAGGTGAATTGTGTGTTTACTTCAGAGACTGAGTAAGTGACAAGGAGGAAAAATAGTGGCCAAGAAACTTCTTAGAAGGCAGAACGAAGTCTCATCCCCAGCCTCCTTTTCCCAGCCCATTTTCTATGGTTGATTAAGGCAGCTGCTTTCCTATAATCACGACTGTACAGAAAAACAGAAGCAGCTTCAACTGTTTCAGGGCAAATAGAAGCTGTGAATTCTGCAGATTATTGAGACCCTTAGTGAGAGACCCACCACTTTCTCCCTTTGTTGGTTGTAGATACTGGAGTAAAGAAGAAATTATTATTTAATATGCACCTGTGGTCTCTGTGAGCTTCCTGGGGCTGGCTGCTGCAAAGACACCTCAACCTCTTGTGGCACTGAGTCTGAGTTTGGAACTGAGCTCTCTGTAAAGGACTTTGAGGAAAACAAGTATTTTCTTTCCAAGTGCTTCTTGGGAGTAATTTCTCCTGAGGAGGACTCTGCTGAAAACCTTCTGTGTGGTGGCTGTAACTCTCATCTTGGGAAAGGATTTAAAGTATCCCTCCATTCCTAGTGGTGTTTAAATGGTTTTTGCCTTTAACCATCTGGAGAGAAAATATCTGTAAGTATGTCTTACTATGCTCTGTGACACATCAAAGGTATAAAAGTACACCCTACTCAGGTGAGGTTTGCTATATGTTAGTTGTAGGGAAATGAAAAGAAAATCTATGAATGAAATTAGTGTCTTTGTATTTTTTTCTTGATAATGTGTTACTTCACAGAGAAGAACTTAGTTTTTTTGTATCCGAGTCCTTAGTTTTGGAGGTGTGTTTTATGTAAGTATTCTTCATTTCAAATAATGACTATGATAGAGCCATCTGTTGGACTTCATGTGCAGCAGTCCTGTGCAGTGCTGGAGTTCTTTGATGTGCAAGCATTAAGAATAAGATTAACCTCTCTCCCTGGTGGATGAAGAGATTTATTGTTCATCTTTTTATGAAACCTCCTCCAGAAGCCATCAAAGTCTGTGGAAACTGTCCTATTGACTTCAATGGGATTTGAATGAGGAACATGATTTTTGTGGTCCAGTGTTCAAAAAACCAAAACAGAACAACAAAAACTTCACAGTAGAACTGTAATTGCATCTAGATGAGTTTCCTGAAGTGGTTATGGAGCAGCTGATGGAAACACCTTGACATGACCAAATTCAGCATGCTACTTGTTTCTGTGTGTGTGGGAAAATCCAACACAATCTGGAAGCAATTAGTCTGGAACCAGCAGCACTCCCTGAGCAGTCCTTTTAAAATGAGTTGCAAATAAAAAGACTAGAAAATCCCTAATGATAGGTATATTATCTGCTGTGTGTCGTGGAAGGTGTTTTTATCAGTAAAATTACTTCCATTTTTTTTGACCTGTGTCATGCTGTATGTGCAGCACACTGTCATAATGGTTGTCTTCCTATTGTTTTTTTTTTTTTTTTTTTTTTCTGCTCTTCTTTACATTACACAGTCTTCTGGGCCAAATTCTCTGTTTTCATTAACAACTGGGACTCTAGACTGGAATTTCTAGGCAATACTAGTTTGGGGATTCAGGCACCAGGAGCCTTTGCTGTGGACAATTTTCTGTACTCTGGCTGGGTCCTCTTGTGTGTTGGTGCTGAGGAACTAAGAAATCTGAATAAAAAACTTAAGAAGAAAACCAAGAAGAAGCCCAGTTAAACAGGGAAATGGAGATTAGTGCACACACAATGTTCAGTAGTGGGTTTGTTCCTTGTGGTGCTGCTCTGTCTGTGGTGACTCATTCCCTAGTGCAGCCATCTCAGGGCAGAGCATCATCCTGCCTCTGATGGTGTTCTGTAGCAGCTGTTTAAGGAAGACAAAAAGCTGTTAACAGCCCACCAGAGTTATGTTCCCATCTTCAAAAATGGCCTGTAAATGTATCTCCCCAAATTAAGTGGAATTACTTGTGCTGTTTCAAGTAAGGGAAATACGAAGGCAGTGTGGTCCTGTATCTTGTCTTCTGTGAGGTCAGTGCTGAACTGCTGAGCTATTACTGCTTGACCAGAGACCCTGAAAAAATAGGATGGAGCAAAATAGACAAGAAATGAAAAAAGATCTGATTTTTTTGAGAAGCAACATGTACAAGGATGGAAGTATTCTTTGGTATGCTTTTTAAAAGAACAATAGTACATAGGAGGTATATTTCTTAATGTGGAACAGGAAGAGGGAACAAAGAATTTCAGAAAAATGTACTGATTGAAAACCAGCATGACATAATATACTCTCTAGCTTCTGAAACAGAGAAACAAAATGAACTTTTTCAATTCTGTTATGACTAGCCCAGCTGTAATGTAATATAGTAAATCTCTCAGTATTATGTAATAAAATTAGTCAAAAGATGACAAAAGCATAAACCATGCATTAATGAAAAAGCCTAGCAGGACTTGTATTTAAATTGGATTATGCTTGTTTGATTTATGCTGGTGTGTAAGTACACTTGGCTCAAGTGTTTGTGGAAGCATGGACAGTAGCCTCTTATTCTGTGATTGCTGCTCCTTCTCATTGTTTGCCTTTTTTTTAAACATTTGAGAATACATTACTAAATATTACAACAGCATTGTCATTTATAGGGTAGTGGGAATAGATAAGTCTGTTGTGCAGCCCGAGAACATAATTAGGAAGAAGGAGGAAGCCTTATTTTACTGCAGTATGGTAAATGGCAGAATTGCTAGATTGTCTTGAGCTCACTTGGCTCAGCTTAGATGCACATAAAACCCATCAGCAGCAAACTTCACTCAAGCAGTATCAATGCATTTTAAGAGGAAGCACTCCCTTGGTTTCATTTAGATTGCAGGCCAGCTCTGCATGTGTTGATATTTCAGAATGAAAAATATCTTCAAATACCCTTTTTCCCCAACATAATTTCTGATGGTACCTCTAAAGATGCTGTGGGTTTAATGATGGTGGTGATTCTTTGTTCATGCATAACATGCACAAGCCTGCAAGCTGTGCAGACCCTGTTAGCAGCTTTTAAAACAGCCCCCGAATCAGGATTGGAGATGAATATCTAATTTATAGCTGTGAAAAACGAGAGGAAGCAGAGGTGGCTCTTCCAGTTCCAGATCAATTCCTTTCCCTTCTGTCTGAGCCTCATTTCTGCTCCCTGCTCCTGTTGAGAAACACCCGTTGATGCTTTCTCAGTATATTGTTTTCAGCTGCAGCATGCAAACACTGTCAGTGTTTTCTTATCCCAAGACACTAGAGCTTAGCTCTTTCCTGTTTCCATTCAACTTGACACATGTGTTTGAAACCTCTGTCCTGAAGAAAAAAGTATATCCCACAGATATGGGAAGCTGCTCTCTAACACAAGTTGTAAAGGAAGTAGCATAATGCTGTGGGAAGTATTAAAGAAATGCATTAAAATTGAGCTTTTCTTTGTAAAAATGAAGTCAGTTTAGATAAGACAAAGAAAAGGATTGTATATAAGCAAACATGATGTAACTGCTCTGGAATTAAATAGCACGGGTGGGGGCTCAGATGTGTTGCTGCTTTCAGAATCCTTTTTGCTTCCAGCACTATTCCTGGATTGATTCCTGCCTTGCACCACAGCTGGGCCAGGAGGCTCCGTGCTGTAGAGCAGAGTGATCAGGACTGTGCCCTTCTCCCTGGTGGTGAGGGATGCCTTGTCATCACACTGCTGTGGGAGGCACATCTGCCCTGTCCCTGGGGCTATGGAGCAAATCCCTGCTGGCTGTTGGGCACTCTCAAGCCTGCAGGAGGTGGGTGGGGATCCTGTGTCCCAGGGCTGGTGGTTGTGGTGTGGTGCATTGGTGGTTGGTGTGGTGTGATGTGTTGGTTGGTGTGGTGTGATGTGCTGGTTGTTGTGGTGTGATGTGCTGGTTGTTGTGGTGTGATGTGCTGGTTGTTGTGGTGTGATGTGCTGGTTGTTGTAGTTTGGTGTGCCGGTTGTTGTGGTGTGGTGTGATGTGCCGGTTGTTGTGGTGTGGTGTGATGTGATGTGCTGGTTGTTGTAGTTTGGTGTGCCGGTTGTTGTGGTGTGGTGTGATGTGCCGGTTGTTGTGGTGTGGTGTGATGTGCTGGTTGTTGTGGTGTGGTGTGATGTGCTGGTTGTTGTGGTGTGGTGTGATGTGCTGGTTGTTGTGGTGTGGTGTGATGTGCTGGTTGTTGTAGTTTGGTGTGCCGGTTGTTGTGGTGTGTTGTGATGTGCCGGTTGGTGTGGTGTGATGTGCCGGTTGTTGTAGTTTGGTGTGCCGGTTGTTGTGGTGTGGTGTGATGTGCCGGTTGTTGTGGTGTGGTGTGATGTGCCGGTTGTTGTGGTGTGGTGTGATGTGCCGGTTGTTGTGGTGTGGTGTGATGTGCCGGTTGTTGTGGTGTGGTGTGATGTGCTGGTTGTTGTAGTTTGGTGTGCCGGTTGTTGTGGTGTGTTGTGATGTGCCGGTTGGTGTGGTGTGATGTGCCGGTTGTTGTAGTTTGGTGTGCCGGTTGTTGTGGTGTGGTGTGATGTGCCGGTTGTTGTGGTGTGGTGTGATGTGCCGGTTGTTGTGGTGTGGTGTGATGTGCCGGTTGTTGTGGTGTGGTGTGATGTGCCGGTTGTTGTGGTGTGGTGTGATGTGCCGGTTGTTGTGGTGTGGTGTGATGTGCCGGTTGTTGTGGTGTGGTGTGATGTGCCGGTTGTTGTGGTTTGGTGTGATGTGCTGGTTGTTGTAGTTTGGTGTGATGTGCCGGTTGTTGTGGTTTGGTGTGCCGGTTGTTGTGGTGTGTTGTGATGTGCCGGTTGGTGTGGTGTGGTGTTCCCCTTGGTGTGCTGTGATATGCTGGTGGGTGTGGTTTGGTGAGCAGGACAGCGTGCCCTGGCACAGCCTGTCCTCGTGTCACCTGCCCACCTGCGAGGCATGACCCGGGTGGGAGCGGGTGGGAGGCAGCGTCTGTCTGACAAGGCTTCCTCGAGTGCCGCAGGGATGAGGTAACATTGCAGGATTTAATGGGGTCCACGTGACTCAAGCTGCTGGTACCAATACACTGATTTATGTGCTGATGGATCTGACAGGTGCCCGGTCTCCTCTGAGCCCTCCACCCTGGCCTGCCTTACGGAGATGCAATGAGGTAACAACGCTCGTCCCGTTGTGGTTTCAGTCCACCCACACACACCATATGCATAATTTTTCCATAAAGGATGACTGTCGGGATATATATGATCTCAGTTTAAGACAGTTGCACATACTCTTATTTTTCACATACAACTATTCAGCTATATGATTTATCTAACTAAAACTAGTTGTTGAACACTCAAGCAGAGCTAATTGTTGCATTGATGGAGTGCACCATGTGATGCTTATTTAGCAGGAGTCCTGATACCTGTTATCTTACTTTTCTGGTCTTTGGTTCCACTGGGTATCTTGTGTTTGTTAACATAAATGCTTTTATGGGAATTTTCGATAAGCATGAGGATATTGTGTGCATTCCAAGTTAAAGATAATGGTTGGCTTTTCAGAAGTGCTTATTGTTGGATGAGTCATTTAAGTTGGTGGTAAATCCTTCATTAGTATCAAAACTAGTGCAGTTAAGGGAGCACACAAGCAGTTTTGGAAATAATGTTCTAAGAAGGTGTCTGTTTGCAGGACGGACAGGATAACAAGCTCATTGCTTCTCTTACAATGCTAGAATTCGGCTATTTGCATAATACAGAGCAGTAACACTTCAATTTACAATTCAGGAATAAGCATTTCAGAGAGTGGTTTCAGACAAGACTGAAGTTTGTGAATCTTCTCAGATAAATTGAAGGTTTTGAGCACATTTTGTTTACGTCAGAAAGCTGAAATTATAATGGGATGCCCAAGCCTGAAAACAGAATGTAATTTGGCATTTGTGTGTAAATGCTTCCTGAACAAGGGGAAATACTGATACAATTTGGTGTTTAGTTGGGCATGTAATAGTCACTAACTTGGTCATTCTGTACTTGCGCTGTAAACTTGCTGGTTTTGTTAATTGGTTGGCTATAAAGAGAAAATGCTGCAGTTTAGAGAGACTCAGGATAAACTTTTTTAGCTTCTTAATCAATATTTAAGGGTTGTGCTAGTACCAAAGAAGCCCTGCTTGCTTTAGAGCTGTCATAAACCCTGCTAGGTTTGAGAAGGCCTCCTGTTTAGCTGTGCACTTCTCACAGCAGAAAAATATTGCTGGAGTTTTCCTCCTGGTCGCTGTGCTGGTTTTTTGGTTTAAAGTGTGATAAAGCACAGGGTGGGGCCTGGGAAGCGTTTGGTGGTGGTGCTCCTGGGCTGCAAGAACGTGGATTTGTGGTGTTCCCTGAAGCCAGGGGAGCTGTGTGAAGATGACTGTAGGAGTAGTGGCAGCTCAGATGTGCTGACTGAAGAGCTGCATCAGGAGATGCAGAGCTGAGAGAGAGATAGACGGGAAAGTCACGTATGATGTCTGTGATAAGCACGATAAAAACCTGCTGAGGAGCGGCTAGGATTACAAAGAACTTTCTGCCTCTTTCATGTCTCACGATAATTAAATGGTCCATTTTTATTCAACTTCTTTCAAATGAGGTTCTAATTAAGCAATAACTAATGAAATATGAGATTAAGCAGATCTCTGCTGGTCAGAGACGTGCCCAGGGCAAAGTTGAAAACAGTTTTGTAAAACTTGTGTTTGAAACAAAGCAAAAATATTTATTAGTGAAGCAGGAGACAGATTCTGTGAGTGTAAATGCAGATTGAATTAATTTTCTTAGTGTTCTGCTGAACTGAAAGAACATAAAATTCAATATATATTCTTTTTAATGTGGTTGCGATATCATCACCGCAAATTTCAAAAAAATGCGTCTGCAACCAGATAAGAAGATGCTATCAGGCACTTCTAATTTTAATTAAGGTTCAACCTATTGGAGGAATATATATTTAAAGAATTAATTAAAATGCTGTTCGCTGTACAAGAGATATCAGTATAGGAAATTAGCTAATTGCAGTATCATAGGGGATCAGTGCTTTGCAAGCTGTTTCGTGATGCTAAGAAAGCATCTTGTGGGGATGAGAGGGACCTCTTGGGGGAACCAGGAAACGATGACAGTGACCTTCTTTCTGGGTTAGTTTGAGTAAAAGTGGTCACTGGGCTTGCTGCATTCTGTGTGTGTCAAACAGTGTTATTTCAGCTTTTGTTTTTCTTTGGGGTGGGTGGCTGGCACACATGCTCAAAGTGCTTGAGATAATTGGACATAATTTGATTGCATCACGGTAATCCTGTCTCCTGCAAGAAGGGCTTTTGAGGTGGTTAAGATACCTTTAAAGACTGGAGTCTTTCAGTGCTGTCATTCTTGATAACCTTTTTATCGCTGCAAGTTTGTGCGAAGGTACTGCTGGAGCTCCTCAAAGATCAAATCGTGCTTTATTTAATATTTTCATTAGCAGCCTTTGCAGAAGAATTAAAAGCTTGCTAAATAAATTTGCCAACCTCAAAGCTGAGAGACTGGCAAGGCGGGGGAGGACCGGATTATTAAGTGAGAAGAACTCCTTTCCCCTGCCATTAATTGGTTTCAGGAGAATGTCACGAGCTTAAGGACGGACAATATGAATTCTTCTCTAAGCTCAGCATCACCATTTGGGAGCAGTAAAGAATGAAGGTGTCCTATCTGTACTTAGGCAGATGAGTTTTTAACAGCCACAGGTCAAGGAAGGGTAATTAGGATAATGGTGAAAGGATCAGCCAGCATTTTACCAGTAGCCTGGAAGAGCTTGGCTTCGGCCTAGAAAAACGTAAGCTGAGAGAAACGAGGATTGTTTTATGTAAGTTTATGGTAGGAAAAAAACCCCAAGCAAACCACAATTGTTTAAGCTAAAGAATGGCTTTAGGAGGCTGCATGGGGTGTGGATATGGACTCCACTTCATCTGGCAGACAGGTGATTTCTCAGCCTTTTTGGTGCTTCCATGGGCACGGTGCCTTGGGGATTTGGTAGGTTTGGCAAACCCCAAGGTCAAGTGTTGGAAGTGTCTCCCCTCCGACAAAAAAGAGCAAATTTATTGGGAGCTTGCTTGAAAATGATTTCTTTGAAAAGAAAGAACAAAGCTTCTAGGGAGAAGTACTTGAAAAGGGAACTTTATGCCTAGGCAGCCCTGTCTTCTTTAAGAATTTAGTGCTGCTCTTGGTGGGTGTGTGGATGCGCCAGACGTCTTCCAACACCTCTGAGTAGGTGCCAGTCTGTCAGATTAGCTCAACTAAAATAAACCTTTCTCCCACTCCCTGCCTGCTATCAGCCCTTTGAGAGAGAATTGCCTTTTAAAATATGTACTGGGGTGTTCGCTGGGCTTTTATTCTGTGGTTTTAAGCTAGTTTTGAAATGAGCAGAGAGGAGGTGAAAAATGTTAGACGCTTTTAACACTCATTTAATGATCTCATCCTTTGAGCCTGTTTGTGGAGAGGTGGCTTACCTTGAGCTATTCTCTCCTTTCCTTGCCCGTTTTCCAGGAGAACATCTCCTATTGTGTTTAGCCAATAACCCTTTTTAATAGGTCAGCATAGAGGATTAATGAGCTTTTACACTGTGGTTATAAATGTCACGTGTGTTTCTAAGAGTAGGAGTGGGAAATAGAAAATATTGCCTGGGTTTGTTCTCTTATTTTCAACAGCGTGAAATAGTTGATCTTCTGATTTAAAAAAAGCTTTGATCAATCAGAGCCTTTTAGCTTTTGTTATTTAAAATGCAGTCCTAAAGACCAAGCATTGTAGCACTTGCCTTCATAAGCACCTGCTTTAAGAAAGTTAAAAAAAAATATAAATCTGCTGTGAAATAGATGTGTCTGCAAGGAGAGAATTTTGCAGGACAGCCTGCAAATAAAAGTTGAGAGCTTTTATTGGTCTTGTGAACTCCCAGTATGTTCACTTGGCTGTGACGAACCTCTGCTTGCAGCACAGCAGAGTTTTGTCATCTCCTCAAAAAGCAGCAGAATTAGGGCTGACAGAGGCGTAAATGTGGCAGGCTTGGTTTATTATACCAGGAGTGGCCAGCACGATTGACTTGGTGTAACGTGTCCAAGTGTCCATATGGGTGGCAGGTCTAAGAAAACATATTGTACAGCCCAGAAAACAGCACAGTGGGAAAGGGACACCGTGGTTTGTAGAAGGGAGGTGGTGGCAGCTCTCCAAGGCTCCCAGTCCTGCCTCCTTGCCAGTCTGAATTGCAGAGCTCCCCAGTAATGTCATCCTTCAGAGTTTCTACAGTTTAATCTCCTCCAGCAGCAACTGCTCCAGCACAGCGTTGCTGCTGGCAAGGCGAGGTAGCCCTGGTGCTGTCACTTCCATTTCGTTTTCAGCCGCAGTTACCTTAGTAAACAAAGGGCTGAACATCTGCAGTTTGGCTTTATCAAATGGCCCTATAATGCTGCAAACAAAGAAAAGGGAAGCTGAAGGCATTTGAAAGTAGCTTTTAATGAATTAGTGTTAGCATTGTAATTTGCTCACTCTTTACTTTTGGCTGCTTAGGAGAAATTGCTTGGAAGACCTATTAATTTTATCAAAAGAATGATGATGCTGTATACAGAAAAATATCTGGCCACGTGCTTGTATCTTTATTTTAAAGGACAAAGATTAATGAAATGTAATTTAAAAGGAAAAATAATTTATTATTATACATTATGCTTTCAAATAAAATGGAGAACAGATTTAGAGCACTAGTGTTCCCATTTGTACTATGGCTATATAATATGTGGTTTTGAGAGATCAAGGTAAGTGTCATGTAAAGAGTGTTCTTGAATGGCAGAGTAAATATGACAAATTCTGCAGTGTTAAATAGACAGTCTGATGTGGACTTGCTTGGATTTCAGTATTGTCTAGCTGACTTCATATCTGGTTATTACATTTTGCATTCCTCTGGCATGTTGTACTGATTTCTTCTGCTGCTGCTACAGCTGAGCCAAAAATTACTGGTTCCTTTCAAACTGATTAGAAGAACATTTAAAAATCATTAGTAAAGGATGAATGTTACAAAAAAGGCCTTAGAAAGCATGTTTTTTAAAATAGACTGTTCTGGACACAGAATATTTTCAGTTTTCTAAAGTCAAGTTGGAAATGTGTAAGTTGATCACTATGGTTGGAGGCAGTGGGCAGAAGTGCTGTTTGTTTTTCTTTTCCTGCTAGTTTTCTTCTAACATGAAATACCTGCAATTAACACTGTTTCCTTTCCCCGTATAAGAAATCCCGGGGTCTTTTTCTAGGCAGGTACAATGATTACTCCTGCAAAACTGTGCATTTAACAACAAATACCCCCAGCACTTTGCAGTGTTCAAGGAGCCTGCATCATCAGCATATAATCGTGTACCACAGGTATTAAGTAGCGAATGGGGTTTTTTTACCATTAGAGCAATAGTCAAATCTGGGTCAGCTCCCAGAAGAATAAGAGTTTAAAGGTCTTGGACAACTTCCTAGTGCCCACTAGTATGAATTGGCTGCTTCCCTGTTGTGCTTCAGTGGTTCAGGGAAACATTGGCAGTTTTTCATGTGCTCTCCCAGTCCTATGTGCTGAGGCTGCTCATCCTGGGCTCACAGTGCTGCTGCTCTCCTTTGGGGCTTCAGGCTGGCATGTGGCATCTTGGGATTGATAACAGAGCTGCTTTTAGATGTCTGTCCTGCACCTCAACAGATGATTCTCCCCCAAAATTTATTCTGTTTACTCATGTCAGGTCATTGGGATGCATAATGTCCTAAAATAACCCTGGTGCTACTGTTAATTTTTCTGTTAAGGGACCCAAAAGAAAAAAAATAATCAGATCTTGCAGAAGATGGGTCTTCTGTCTTGGAAGTGCTTGAAAATTGGTGTGGGAGCTCAGGACCACTCCTTGCCTCCCTGTTCTCACTGCTGTTGAGCAGAGTACAGCAATAATACAGTGGTAACCTGCTCAGCCAGATGGTAAATGTCATAGAGATATCCTCATGTTTGTTTGCTGTTTTTTCTTCTGTGTAAGGTGAAGTAAACTTCAGTAAATCTCTCATCTGATCATGGAGAATAAATTTGATGTTGCTTTTGGGCATACTTATTCCGTATCCTCTTCCTTACTTGTTTTCAGGACATAAGTGACACTAATTTGCACTTGTACAGTTCCTCTAGCTTGATTACCGAGCAGGCTGGATGATGTGGAGATTAGCGATGACATTTTGAAAGACCAAACGCTTGCCAGCGTCTTTAAAATTCCCTACTTTTCCTTCGTTGTACGATCAAGCCCTGAGGGGAGATGTCAGAGGCAGCCTCCTACAAATGTGAAAGCACTAGAAAACATGATCCCCGGCTTGTTTGACAGACGAAAGTTTATCCCAGTGTTTGTTTTTTGAAAAGGAAGCAGTATTGGCTGTCTGCAGACTGGGCCTAGCACAGGTAACAGCACCTGCCAGAGCTCCTTCCCAGTAGGAGAAAAAATGGTTTTTCCCCTCCATAGGGGCATTTTAACTGGCGGTAGGACACGGGAACAGATGTGTCCTTGGCAGGTCTCCAGCCCACACTGACACCTAGCATGAGTTATTTCCCTGTCCTCAGGAATTCATCTTCATTCCTGAGGAAGGCTCAGGCATGTCCTAGATGGGTTCCTCAGCTGACAGTGACAAGCATACCCAGACACGAGCTGCTTCTGTTTTAAGATGTTTTCCTATTTAATTTTTATTAAATTTTCCTATTAAGCCCCTGTTTATAGCAGCACTGGAGAGATTTCCATGAATGAGCATGGGAGACTTCACTCATCACTCACATATTGACTTGCAAACCTCAAAAAGAGGTCAGTGTTGTGGGAGTTTGACCTAATAACTTCCCTAGAGCTGCTGAGCAAAACCGAGTAAGAAACATTTTGAAGAGCTGGATTTATTTTCTTTTCCTGAAACTATTGCCACAGAAATCTTTGCATCAGTCAGTTGCTGCAAAAATTTTGCATAATCCAAACCAGGCTTTTGTTAATACTTCACTGGTATCCTTTCAACCCACTGAATGCGTTTTAATTGATTTGGCGGGATTATACTGAAGGATAAAGTTAGTCTTTATTAGCACAAAGGAGAACAGTAGGTAATTTCAAATTTTATTTTCTTTTATCTAAAGAAACCAGCAGTATCTAATGTAGCAGCCAGTGCTTTCAGTAGTGTTAGGTATTCTGTGGAGGAAAAATAAAATACCTGTCAGAAATATGCTGATGATGGCAGCCTGCCCAGAGCTGAACTCATTGTAATAAAACCTCCTGGGCTGGAATGGGTGCCTCATGCTCCTCGCCTCCCAAGCTGTTTTTTTGCAGTGTGAAGCCCACAGCCAGCAGCCCTCAGGCCTGTGGGGCTCCTGTCCTTTGCAGGAGGTGTCACCAGGGCCATGGCAACGGGGGCTGGAGCCTGGAGGAGCTCAAAGAGTGGGATTAGAAGAGCTTACATCCTTTGACTGTGTACCGGATCACTGGATTGGAATCACTTTGATAGGTGCTTTTGGAGGATTTTGCAGGCTTGGTTGTTTTTTGATTTGTTTGGAGGTTTATTTGAAGTCCCTGAGACTGGGTTGCTTTGCTCCCTAGCTTTGCAGCAACACCAGCATTGAGTTTAAAATGGATATTTAGACAATCCAACTTACTCTGACTCTACCAGCAGGGTGCTCCTTCATGGGATGCAGGCTATCACCTTCAAATCCATATCAAAGAGACACCCTCCCTTCCCAAAGCGGTGTGGTTGCTTTGGGAACACGATGTGTTTCTTGCATGAGCAGGTCCTTTTGTCAAAATATCTGCATTTGTGAAAGTTTTGTGGGGTTTTTTTTTCCCTTTTCAGTAAAACAAAGAAAATCTCCCTGCAGCATACAATAGCACCCTTTTCCTCTAGTTAGCATCCTAGTATAAGGTCTCTGTCCTTTCCCTCTCACATCTCTAAGACCCTAAACCACTTCTTGCCTTTTTAGTATTTAATGACTAAAATGATCTGAGTGTTAAAGAAGTTAGTTGATAACACTGAAAAAATGGGTGAGGAACCGGACTGCACAAACATTTACTTCAGTGCAGAACCTGTACTGAAAAACACTGGGAAGGAGGTCCTTAATAAACATGCGCTCATCATGGCATTGGGTATGAAGTCATATAAACAAAACTTTTAAAACTTATTGTACAGCTGAAGCTGGGCATTACATCAAATCTTCCATGCTTGGAAGATAAGCTATTTGTTTGCCTTTTGCTTTTTCTTAAGAATAGTGTAGGATAGTAATATACTTCAGAGTTTGAGACAAAATGTTTTGGACAAGACACAGAAATTTAGGACAGTTTCTTTTTATAACAAAACCAGTCCCTATTAGTTTTGTTCAGGTGTATTTGCCTCCTTTTAATGCCCCTGTCTGTACCCAAGGAACGCTGTGATCAGTGCAGCTCTGTCCCTAGGCCACATAATGAAAGATGTGAGCATTTCCTGAGACAGATAAGTTATGATAAACCAAGTAGCTGTTGAGCGTAATTCAATTCTCAGTAGTAGAAAGGTGGTTTTGTGCTATTGCACCTCTCCTCCAAAATTCTCATTAATTGATCTTGTTTATTTCGACTTCTTAATTCATATATGGAACACAGGAAAGCAACAGTGATAAGAACAACTTCCTAGGAACATACTCTTATCTTGTTCCCCCACCCTTAACAACATGTATCTGTAAGTTCAGGAAATAGTGGAGATTTCCAGGGAAAGTATTTTGTGATGTGCTTACCCTGGATTTAAGTGCAAACTCGTTAAGGAGGGTTCAGCACTATTCCACTATGTATCAACAAGTGCAATTAGCACTGAAGAGGTTTTTACATGCCTAACAGTCCTGTTTACTCAATGAGTTTTATTTAATTAACAAAGGAAAAAAGAAAAAGAGATGGTGAGAGATGGCGGTTGTTCTGCTGCTCAACCTTTTTGACCCTTAAAGGAACGTAGACATTTTCCTGCAGTCAAAAGCACCAAGGTTTGTAACTGGGATAGGTGAGGAGGGTCTGTCTGAGACAGCCATGGTGGAGCTGCTGAGGTCCTACATTGCAGTTCCATCTCTGCCTTTTTTCCCTTTATCCAAGGAAATTGCATGAGGACAGCAATTTAGCTCCCCCAGTGATAGTCTCCTGACTGCTTACTTAACTGGGCTGCAAAGTGCTGGATTTCAGCAACCAGAAAACCTTCCAAGACCTGGAAGTACTGTGGTGTTTTCCTTAATTTTTATTTTAGCATGCTGTATGGCATTTCTGTATCAGGGAGAAATGAAAAGGTTTTTAGTGGATGAAGTAGGTTACATGCCATTAAGGAGTTCTTAAGGTAAAATAATTGCTTTAAAGACATTAGGTGGAGGTTCTGTGTTATCAGCTAATGCCTTAAAATTGTATTTATTCACTGGGTTAGCATTTCCCTGTATATGGCTTTCTTTATTTTAATGAGCTCATGTTCCCTGTGGGCAGTAATTTATTCCATCAGGCTTTGGAAATAAGTGTCTTTAATGTTTCTTGAGAAGATTACTGAAACCAGGTAAACAAACAAAATACCACATATCCTGAACCTATTCCCATTCTTACATTGTTGCTCAAACTGTGTAGAAAATGAAAATAGTTTTGAGGAGGAGTGCAATGCAAATAACTTGTGTCCATTAAATGTAGCTTTAAACAGGGGGTGAGCATATTATACACACAATGTATAGTGTGTATTATACACACTATATGTATTATACACACAATAGGAAGTGTGTAGGGTTTACACAGGCGTGTATTTGGGATGTAATTCTGGGATAAGGGTTAAAACACCATTTCTTAAATCCTCTGCTTTGTCAGCATTCCTTGGTAGAAGGATATACCTTATCAAAAACTGTCACTTCTGTGCTTCCTCATTGAACCCATGAAGAAACAACACTTAAGGAAGCCAAATTAACTCCACACACACAAATAGGTAGCTGAAGGTGATGTGTAAGATAAGGAGGTTTTCTCTTACTACCTGTTGAAGCTGCTGATGCTTGGTTTAGTGATTTAGGAAATTCTGTGAATACAGCAGGCTCAGAGGTGGACAGAGGCTTAGATTTGCTGTGGTCTTCTGTGTGTAACCCAGCCTGAAAGGCAGCCGTGCCTGCAGTATGGAAATACAACTGCTTGTGTGCATCTCAAAATTTAGAGGTCCCCAGTTTTCATTTTACAGTAATGAAAACAGATTTCATTACCTTTTTGCAGTCCTTGCAATAAAAGCAAGGCTTCAAGTTAAAACCCTGGAAAGCATTATTGTGAGCTGAGATGGGACAGCAGAGTTTGTGAGGACATCTTTTGTCACATCAGCATCTGCTGTGTCTGAGGGCATTCATGTAAAATTGTCAACCAGTTCACTTTTGTAACCCATTAAAAACTGAAGGATTTGCAGTAAAATTATTTATTGTTCTTAATCATAAAATAAAAAAAAGACAAGAAAAATAAAATTATTAAACAAAACCAATCTCCACATCCATAAAAAACATCTATTTTCACGTGGAAAGCCTGGCAGGCATTTATCAGGGACTAAGGCCACTGGAGGAAGCAGTATTACATAATTTGGATGTGCAGTTCTGAGCTAAATAAATTTTTAACTCTTTTGCATAAATTAGGGACATTAAATTATGCATAACGTGCATAATTTCATCCTTTTGTAAATGATGTTCCCACAGTTAGTGATGAAAGAACATGGTGCAGCCCCTTGAGTTTGAACAATTAGACCTTCCACAGCTCTGTCTATAGATAGACATTCCTTAAGCTCAGCCAGGGGACAGGAGCCTGTGCGAGCACTTGGGTGTGATCTGCTCCCTGTTTTTGATGACTTAAGAGGGCTGTTCAGGACAGAGTATCAGCCTATATGAACACTATCAACCAGCTTGAACAAGTCAGATTATTTAATTAGCCCTATTAAGACCGTTCTATTTTTATAGCTTATTTATGAGTCTTCTTGCTAAGCTTTAGAAGGTCCAGCTTCCGATATCAAAAAGATGTTTTCAGCTCGTGTTGTTCATCTTGAGGGGTTTTATACTGTGACTCCATTACATTTTCATCCTAAGGAAACAAAAAGGGGCTCTGAAAAGCAGTTGAAGCTGGGAAATTCACATCTGCAGTCCTGACCTGCAGGTTTCAGGCACAGGGCGTTTCTGATGGACGTTTGCTTGCCAAAATGTGTATTGTATGCCTTTGCCTTAGACCATCAAAAATCCAGAGGATGTTTATTTAACACCCATTTAAGGTGCCTTGGTTTTCCCCCAGGGGGTGAAATGTTCCTCAGGAATCACTTAAAGGCTGCCACGCTGTGAGTGGCAAGGTGATGCTTGTTTTGAGCATCTGCTTTGCCACCCTTTCACTGAGATCCATGTTCTGCTTTGATTTAGGTTTTTTAAGAGGAGCAGGAAATTATTTGATGAAGTAACTATTAAGTCAAACATTCATGTTTTGCCCAAAGAAAAAACTTTTAAAGCAGTTGTGTCCAGAATTTAATACCTGTGTCATGGTTGTACCTTCAGAGTGTTTGAAAAGGCTCTAATTTCATCACAAGGGTGGGACTCCTATCCACCACCCCCAAATTAAATTAATTTGCAAAAAAAAAAAAAACCCCAAAAGGTTAAATTCTGATGTCTGAATTCAATCGATGAGCTTTTTCTCTCTGATGGAATCACTCTGGGCTAGTTTGGAATATGAAAACTCCTCAGGTATGGAGTAACTGTGCTTTGAAAAAAAAAAAAAAAATCCCTGATGTTTAAGTGCTGGCCTGTGGCTTGAAGCTCTGGCTGTTCTGGTATTGATAAAGAAACAGTTAATTAGACAAAGATCAGTCCCAAGGTGATGCTGAAACAGTATGGATTTGGAAGTAAAGTTAAGGTGTTTTGAAAGTGGAGGGTACCCATGTGAATTATGGTTCTGTCCAAAACCATCTCACACAAAAGTGTTTTGGATAAATCCAGGCAGATGGCATCTGCCAGCTCACTTCTGAAGATCTTATCCAACTTCAGCTGCAGGTGAATGTGCAAAATTTTGTGCTCTTAGCAGGAAAGTATATATATATATATATATGCTTTAATGCATTATGTCATCAGTAAATTATTTTAATAGCAAATAAGCCTTTATTATTTTTGCTCTTGCTTTATTGCATTTGCTGCTCTACATTCAATATGTACAGCATTGGCACAAGATAGCTTGCATGCTCACTAGTGCATTAACGGGAGAGAGAGATGGAAACTCTGTTCCAAGACCATAAAATTTGGTGCTGTTAAAGCCAGAAGGAAAAAAACAATCAAAAAACCCTAACAGTTGCTGCACATCAGGCTCTGGTAGAAAGCTAGGAAATAACAACTTATAAATGAAGCAAGTTTCTCACAGAATTGTGGAATAAACTGAGTTCCAAGGACCCATCAGGATCACTGAGTCCAGCTCCTGGCCCTAGTTCTGGGATGAGACAAAATTAACATGGTTTCAAAAGTACCAGGGTGTTTTTGGAGACAGCTTTTGGGTTAGAACTGTGGGCACATCAGGATAGCAATATCAATTTAAAACGGGTATAGTATCTGAATATGGAGAATGCTGATGAAGTGAACTCACATAGGTTTAGGCAACACTGAAAAAAAACCCCACCCCTTGCTCCACAGTTAAATATTGAACAGTACACAGAAATAACATGGAATTCAGAAACTGAGATAAATTTAATGTGGATTAATGCTATTTTGATAAATGTGTTGAATGAACTGCCGACTGTAGTAATCCGCTTTACCTGCACACACACCTGTCTAACAGAAGGGATTTCTGATGGTGCTGGGGAGCATTGCATGCAGCAACTGCAGCCCTAGGATAAGCAGCAGCCTTCAAGAGACAGGCCTGACATGGAGAGGAATAGAAATTTGTATAAACAGCCAAAGGAAAAAACACATAGTTCAGTCTGAAAGCAACCTTTCACTTGCCAAATTAATTTTAACCCTATGTGTGTGGATTAAAAAGTTGCTGTAGAACCCAAGGAAGGTCTTGTACACTCCAGTGTGCCATTTTTTGTCTTGACATCTCATGTAAGATAAGAGGACACCAGCTCTCCTGCAAGCCTGACCAGGTTTAGAGAGGAAGACAGAGCCTTGTCCAGGTTTTCACTCTTATTGGTGGAAGATGAAGTAGGAACAACTGGGTTGCTGTACTGAAGTTGCTTTGGATTTGTACCCTACTGCCTCACAGGTAAAAATGTCACAGGAAAAGTCATTTTACTTTAGACTGTCACACAATTATCTCTTCAAATGCCAACTTTTTTATACTCTTATGACTTCGTGTGGCATCACTGGAGTTGGTACATACCATTACCAGACACTTCTGGCTTAGGTGCCTCAGAAAGCAAAGTAGTCACTGAGTGCCATTTTACCTTTTTCACAACAAAAATTTGGAGCCAGCTGGGAGAGAGGTTTTTAAATAACTTGCAAATACAACAAAACCTGTTTAATTCTGTTGCTGGAGAACTGCTGGCACAGAATTAGGCTCTCTGGCCAGTGACCCAGCCATGAAATGGGCTCAGATACCAGGGATCCATCCCCCTGTGTGAGAGCAGACAAAGAACAAGTCTGTCCAGTCTCTCTGTGTCATTTTCCTTTCCCACTCACTGCTTGGGAAGCTTTTTGCACATCAACATAATGAGGCTCCACATCCTCAGTCTTCACTTCCTGCCCTTCCCTAGACTGGCACCCGATGGGACAACAGGGCAGAATAATCTTGTTGGGTGCATTACACTGAGCTGAGCACATTGTTGTTTGATATTACACTCCCCTTCCCATGGATCCAATCAATGCTCCATGCAAAGGACACATGGTTTGTATAAGGTCAGTAAGGAAGGACAGTGCTGTGCCTCCCCTGCTCAGGAAACTGCAGGAGACATTTTTGAAAGTGATGTGTCAACAGTTCCATGGTACAGGGAGTTTGGAGAGGAACTTCTCCAGGCACATCTGGAAAATGAGGATAAAAAAGTGTGTTACTGGAAATTTTGGGTCTGCGTGGTTAGATGGATCCCTGGTAGGAGATTCATTTCCAAGGTGATTGCTGAAACCATGAGTCTCATGTTGGTTTCTCTTCTTTTCATCTCTCATTTTTTACTACTCTTAGGGAAGCAGGCCAAGCACCACTAATATTCTCATAGAAGTGAGCTGCATTTGGTATACATTCCTTCTTGTCTGAGATAGTGTCAGAAATACTACATGTTTTTCATTTGCTGTCTCTTTTAAAAACTGTATTCCAGAGGGCTGTAACTCCACGCCTTCCCTCCCTTTCACTGTTCACACTGTTCACTGTTGTGAAAACTTTTTTTCCAAGTAGTTAATAATGAAGAAAACCTTCAAGTGTAATACTGTTAACCTGAACACAGAGGGAGGTGAAGCTCATGACCTGAAAAGTAGTAGCTTCCGAGTGGGTTTCTTATCAGTGCACTGCAGAGGTGCAGCATAATTTTGAAGTAGTTTTTCAACTTCATTCATGAATAAGACCAGTATTTTTCATAGTTAAGTTATGTATGAAAAAGTGGGTATTTTATTATTTCCTTTTTTCTTAGCTTTTAAAAGCTTGATACATGTAGCGTTGGATCAAGGCACACACAAGACTGGCCAAAGGGCATACAAAGCACTTTGGTTTTTAGTTGAAGAAACAGAATGATTATTGCAACAACGAGTGGCTTGGGGTTTTAACATGAAATAGCTCATAGTTCAGCAGGAAGGCAGAAAGAAACATGTTACCTTACAGATTTTACCAAGGAATTTCTGGATAACTGTGACAGTAATGGGCAGTATTCCTGACTGTAACAGCAGTACACTGAACACAGACTGGTATATGCTTCAGAATAGCTGCATTCCCCATTTGTCTGCTCACCTTTGGGACCACAGTTTTTGAGACCTTGCTTTTACTGCCTTGGGTTTTGTCCTGCTCTCTTTTTTTTTTTTTTTTGTGAAACTGCACTTTCAGCCCTTCTTCTTTTCAAAGCAGTTTCAAAGTGTTGCCTTTGTCTTCCTGCCCTTGTCTCCCAAATGCCTGTGAGCATCCATCACTATTTTCTCTGTAATATACAGACCACTGATTCTGATAACCAAAAATCTATTCCTAAACTGTATCTGCCCCCCCTTGGTTTGTAGAGTTAACCTTTTTTTTTTTTTTTTTTTAAATTCCTTGTTGATTATGCTTTCTTCTAAGGACTAAGTTTATTTAACACTTGTCAAAAGCTTAAGTCTCATGCATGTCATCAATTTGATTATTCTCATTGAAATTGGATTTCACCACTGTTGAATGGATATATCCAGACAGCTGATATTGCCCATTACTACACGCATTTTTGTTTATTGAATATTGTTGTGGTTTACAGATTTAATAGACCCAACACTGGAAGTTCTGTGAGCTTTTGTAACCACTTTTTGATCTTCCTGATTTGCCAGGTTCAGCATTATTTTATTGATACCAAAGTGAAAAATGGTCTGTGCTTACACTTACAAGGATCTCAGATGAATGTTCTGACTGCTCAACACGGCAAGAAAATTCACTTTCACAGTCAACAAGTCATCTTACTCAGTAGAACACAAAAGTTAAATGGTCTGTAACTTCAATATTAGCAAGGAAAATACAGTACAAATTACTAAAAAATACTAAAATATAGAATTGTGGTCAGGTATCCCCACTACATTAATCGCAGCAGTAGCCTGAAATTTGAAACTTTTAATAAAAAGTTCTTAAATATAAATTATATGGCAAATGTACAGTACATTGCTTTGTCAGTCTTTTAATCCAGTGTTTTGCAGTAGAACAGCAACTGTTAAGTCAGTCTTTTCTTGTTTTCTTTATAAAACAAAACATACCCAAAAAACCCAACAAAACCCAAACCAGTCTTTCACGTCCCTCAGTATCATGAGTGTGAATGATCTGAATCTGGAATACCACTGTCTCTGTAGCTCCTGTTACTACTGCTTTCACTGTGGCTGTTCTTGTACAGATTCATGCCGTTAGGTGGGAAAATGGTGTGTATTACAAACTCCTCCTTGGACACTTGGTCACCGGTAATTGGTATCATCTGGAAAGAAGTCTCCCTGATTTCCAGGATGGAGTTATCCTTCTTGGTTCCCGCTTCGGCGTAGTCGTCTTTTCTCCGGCGTCCCTTGCTGTAGGTGCAGTTCCGGGAGAACAGGGACCCGTTTCTGTGGACGTACCAGCAGACCAGGGCCAGCAGCCCGATGGCCACCAGCGCCACCGCGCCGCCGATGATGGCGGCCAAGGGCAGGCTGGGGTTTTTGTAAGGCTCTTTCTCCTGCTCCCGATTGAGGGTGGTGGTGGGGTTGTACATCTTGAGCGGCGCCGTCTCGGTCTCGATGCACTCGGGCGTTTCGTCGGAGAGATAGATGTTGCTGGTTTCCATGGGAACCATGCACACACGGTATGGCGACTCCGGTTCCAGAGCCGTGAGCAAATAGTCGCTCCTGTCGCCTGTAACTATCGTTTCAGTTATAGATCCAAAGGCAGGGCTGTGACCCATCTTGAGCCAGCTCAGTCTCAAAGCAGTCATTGGTAGTGCAACTTTCCAGGAGATGTGAATAGTCTCTGTGCTTACGGATTTCACAAATATTGTAATGATTTTGCGTACCGGGCTCGCTGTGGTTCTGTAGTTTTTGTTCAGGTTGGGAGTCTTGATGTCGGGTTGTTTGGTCACAGAAACGGGCCAGTGTCCCTGGGCCGGGTATAACGTGTTTGGTACTGCAGTGGTGATTTGGATGGTGCTTATCACGCTCTCATCCTTACAGTCAAACAGATCTGCGCTGAGGTCTTTGATAGCCATCCCACGCACCTTTTCTGGTGCCTGACACATCAGCCCACGTACGTTCACTTTTAAAGGCAACGACTGTAACCAGTCACGCACCCATTTCATTTTGCACCCGCAGTGCCAAGGGTTGTTGCGAAGAAAAAGTTGGGTGATGTTGTCCAGATCGTCAAAGACACCCTGAGGTAAATTGCTGAGATTGTTATTGGACATATCTAGTCGATACAGTTGCCGTAAGTAAGAGAAAGCATTGGGTGGCACACGGTTGATGTGGTTTTCTTGGAGATAAAGCTTCCTTAGGTTTGTTCCCGGCAAATTCACCGGTGCAGCTGTGAGTGAGTTGCGGACCAATGACAATTCGGTAAGATTGACTAGATTCATGAAGACTTTGTCTCCTAATCCGTGGTTATTTAGAAGATTTCCATCTAAAACAAGGCGTTTTAGATTTGTAAGGTCTTGAAGGGACAGCTCAGAAATTGTGGAAATACGATTATCATCCAAGCGTAGCTCTTCTATGGTTTTAGGCAAACCCCAGGGAATGGTGCTAAGGTGATTTCGAGAGAGGAAAAGAAGTCTGAGATAGATGTTGTCCCGGAAAGCTCCATCCTCGATGCTAACGGCAGAAACAGAATTATCATCCAAATGCAGTTCTTCCAGATAAGGAATTTTTGAGAGTGAATCATAAGTAATGGTCCTTATATTGTTCTCCTGCAAATGCAGTTCCTTAATGTACTTAGGGAGGTTAGTGGGGAATTCATCTAGGCTGTTGCGGTATAAATATATTCTTTCCACCCTAAGCAAGTTCTTCAGTTCTGAAGGAATCCCAGCATTATTTATTTGATTGTTCTGAAGGAAGAGGGTAGTTGCATCCTCTGGGATTCCTGTAGGAATAGACGTCAAATCGCGATCATTACAATATATGAAACCCACATCACAGCGACATACTGAAGGGCATGGTTTGGCACTAACAGAAAAAGGTGCCATGTCAAGTAACAGCCCTATTTTAGTCCAAACTAGGAAGATGCTCCAGGTAACACTAATCATGGTCAGGAATGATGAGATTTCTATACAGTTCTGATCTTCAACAATCTAAAAAAACCAAACAAACAAAATTATCCAGATCATCATTGAAGAAACCGCAATAAAAAAATCAACATTACAGAAGACATCTGAAACACACATCAAACCAAAATTCAAGTGCGTGGATGCATTTTACTCTCTTTTCCTTACATCGATAATTCTACTACTTGTACTAATTCAATTAACTTAATAGGTTATTCTGCATAGTGATTGAAAATAATATAATCAAGTATGCCTCATCTGTGAATTATTTTGCTTAAGCAACAAGATCCTCTTTCTAAGGATTCCTTCACGTTTCACGTGTACTGACACTCTTTGTTCACAGATACCAGATAAGTACAGAACTGAAGTCACACCAGAGTTCAAGTAAATCATTCTATATCTGAAAGATAAGAAGTAATTCCTAAGCCAGCTAACTTCCTCAGGAGCCCTTAAGTGAACTATAAAACCCTTACCAAACCCACAAGTCTAGTGGTAGCTATTTCAGAAGTTCAAAAAAAGCCCTAAAGGCAAAGCATAAAATGCAGACAAAAGAGTGAGGGCCAGTAAAGACTTTTTCCCCAAGTCTTTCCCAATGCTCAGCTTCACAGTGTGTAACTTCCAAACATTGTGGACTATTTCGCTTGGTTTTCAGACTTAAGTGAGTGTTCAGAAAAGGTGAATTTTAAAACTGGCTAGGTAACTGCTAGAGCTATAGCTTTCTAGTTCACTGGATGAAATATTTCATTACCTGCTTAATTTCATGTTTAAATATTTGTCCTTCTCAAAAGTCGTCTTACTAAATAGCACACTCCTAAGAGTGTATTTGGCAGGTTTAACCACATTTTCCCACCTTATTAGCAGCATAGTATAAATTAACTCTTGAGACCGAGATTGTACTTTGCATTGGTAGTGTGTTTGTACACTGAGCTCAGGTAATTAGCATTTTTATAGCTTTTAAGACAACATAATTCAATTACCATTGTAATTAGGGTTGTGAGAACTTCTGCAAGATGACCTATGCATTAAGCAGTGTCATGACCTTTTCTCTTATGGGTTCATGTATTAATTGAACTTTATTCTCAGAGGCACAAAAAGGAAAATAAATTAATATTGATCCTACCGTATTTCAAGGTATGAGTAAATTTTGTGCTTGAGGACATCCAGTAAAGGGATGTGGTTCTGCCCAGACACTCTTACAGTTTACTCCATGAAGCAGTGTTTTCTGGATGGTGTTTACTCAGATGGTCCTTGGTGGTGGTGTGTGTTTCCTGGCTCCTGGCACGATACTCAATGAGCATTCCAACCAAGATTTATCATGGTACATAAGCACACCAGGCCCCAGCGTAGAAAAGCTTCAGCTTCCTTCTATTTTTGTCCTGGTGTAAAGTCTGTGAATGAAGAGCCTCTTTTGTTTGGTTTAATGCCTTTAGCAGGAATTACTTTCTTTGTAACTCTTACAAACTCTTCTGTGCAGCGTAGTAGCCAGAGGAGGGAACTTTGGTGCCGCGTGATAGAAACCATTCATTATGCTGAGGCTCCAAGGACTGCAGCCTCTTCAGGAGGTCAGGAAAGGGATGCTTCTTCCTATCCACAATTATCCAAGTATGACCTTTGTACAGTAGCTACATCCTGATACATCCACACCTCTTTCAGAGAACCATTTTCCAACCAACTCTCACTTTTTAATGCTTCTTCCAAATTTGTAATGCAGGGAAGAATTCCTCCTGTGCTGCAAGAATGCAAGTTACTTTACCACGGAAACATCAGGCAATTCAGATGGTTTTCTTCATTATAAAAGCACCCTCACAAAAATATGATTTCCTTCCCAGAAAACTCCCCTCTGAAAGCTTTCCTTGAACTCTTAATGTCCTGCAAAAGTAAAAACAAAGAAATTGGAATTAAAAACACTACTTTTAAGAGTTGTGTCCCCTGTACATGAGTAGCATGTTTCCCCAGAGCACTGGTATTTCAGCAAAATCCACAGAACTCTTTCAAAAAATGTTTTGCTGTGTATTTTCATGTTACTGCAGTTTTGCTGGAACCGTATTTTCCCTTGTTTCGGTAGCAAAATAAAGGCAGAGAGTAACAAAATATTTGTAAATCATGTTTTTCATCTGATGTCAAATGCCAGTGTTACCTCCTTGGAGGAGGCCAAAATGGTTGCTTGCTTTGTGTTCCTGGTAAATAGAGATAGATGATGATCTTCTTGGTTTTCAGTGTAAAGGGAGCTAATTACTGTTCACTAGTTACTGGGCGAGAGGGAAAGCGTTTTTGCCAAAATAATATAGGAATATTTCCCAATTGCAGCATGTTGGTTCTGAGCTGGGGACTAGCCTGGCATCTCTGTCAGCTTTTTGGTAATACATAGGTGGGTTAAGTCTGTAAAATTTCTAAAAAGAAGAAAAATATTATTTCTTTTGTTTGTATTTCTTACAGAACACTAATTCTTTTTAAAACAGCATTTTTAACTTGGGCTGCTTCGTATCACTGCTGCATAAAGGATCCAGTGAGATGCCGAGGCCCTTGAGAGCTTGTACTGGCATGTCTGAAATAAAAGTGGTTCAATCCGAAATTACACAAATCCTTAACATTTACTTGCTTTTTTCTCTTTTGTGCATCACGTTTGTCCAAGGGACTGAGCATGATCCTTGGAACCAAAATGCTTGGCAGGAGCAGTGTGCTGAGTAATGGTTGCTTCCTGGGAGCAAAACTAGAGCAGCTTCTGGTCCCCTGTAAAATACTTGACCTAAACACAAATGCTCTCTGTTTTTTAACTGTCTTTTGCAATTTGTAGCAGGTCTATTATGAAACAGACCAGTCAGGCTGCTTACAGCAACACAGAATATGCAGTGATACATTTAAATAGATACAAATTCTGCTGCTCTTTTTTATAGAAAAACGTTAACCATTAAAAAAAAACCCAAAACAACAAACCTCAAAGCCCCCCCATTCGAGAGATGGTGTGACTACCCAGTGAGGGAGTGGAAAAGACTCTTCTCTCCTCCTGCTGCTGCTTTCGTGCTCCTCTGAGCTTTGTTTTCAGCATCTTGTTTTCAGCAGTTGTCCAGTGAAAAAAAAAGAACTCAAAATGAGAGACCCCCACTGTGGCATAAAAAAGAATTTTTATGTCTGCTTTATTTAAGGCAAAAACTCAATCTGTGTGGCCACATTTTAGAATAGAAGGGAATGCATGTTTATTGGTAACTTATGTAATTTGGGTAAATTATATAATCCTTATGAAATGGAACAAAAAAAGCAGCTCTGTATTCTTCCAGATTTCTTGCTCTGTATTACTTAAGTGCTTGGGGAAAGAAGGAAGCCCAGGCCCTATTCCTAAAACTTTGAAATAAACAGCAACTTAGGAGCTGTGGAAAAAAAATGGTGTCTCTTAGGAACTAATGTGAAGTCGTGATAGAAGGTATTTTCTGGAAGGCTATGGTGAAATAGGAATATAAATTCCTTTAATAGGCCTTTGAAGGCTACAATAACTTTTAAGTACTTAAAATCATAAATTTTCTTTAGAACTCTGAGCTGTAAAAAAACTTGTTAGTATTAAGCAAAACGTTGGCTCTAGTATGCATACATTACATAGCTCTGTGCACACACAGAAAGTTCATTTGTTTTACCTTTCTAGCACATAAACTGTTTCCGCTGTGCTTCATTTGATAGTCATCTCTTCATTTATTGCCACTATTACAATAGCAGTAATGTGTAGGATTAAAATGAAAGCACTAAAGCTCATTAAGTTCCTGGAATTTTTTTTTTTTTTTATCCCTTCTCTCAAAATTACATGAAAACAAGAGCAAGAGAAAGAAAAGGTCTCTTTGGAGAAGACGACACTGTTTCAAAAATGTGGATTAAGACTATACCCCCCACTCCCTTTTCTAAACTTAGAATAGTTTTCTTCAGGTCTTGATTGTTTGATATCTCGCACTTCCCTTTTATATCTCAAGCTATAGCTGAAAACAATGTTTTTGCATATCAAAGGCTCCAGTGATCTGTCTACAGAGAAGAAGGGAATCCTGCTGCCATGCTCCAACTTTCCCCTTCTTGAGCTGTCTCTAAATATTCCCTGACACCAAGTCATTAGAGCTGATCCGGCAGGATGAAAAGAAAAGTGACCCCCACTGGTACAGACCCTGTGTCCAGGTTTCTGCAGCATCAGATGGGGAGGCTTCATGGACACATGGTTTTGAAAGAAGCCATTATTTCTGTGCAGACCAGATTTTAGAAACTCTGTGCTCAAATTAATTTTTAAATGCAAAAAATCACTCCTTTTTTTTTTTTTTTTTTTGGTAACAAAAGTAGTGTTGGAAAAACTGAGCAGCTGCCTTTTTGCTCTTTATCTTGAGTTGAATTTTTCCTGAACTTTTCTGAACCACATGGTTAAAAATTAGTTGTGGAAGCCAGTGAATTATTAGAGATAGCAGGAACCTGTGGGCCTTGCATGTGGACATATCTCTGTGCTACAGCTAAGGGGACATCTCGTTTTAAAATGTTCAACATGAGTTGACCTATTTAAAAAAAAAAAAAAAAGGTACCTAAGAAGAACATTGTATTTACCCTAAAAGTATGGAGTCCAGCTGTACTGTAGGCAGGCAATGGCTTAACAAAATAAATTGGCTTGGTATATTTGAAAAGTTGGGATTTTTTTTCTAAAAACAGTGTCAAAGATTTCTTTCCAAGCTGTGATAAAATGTGAATAAAATCAAGACCTGCCTCACTTGAGGTCACACAATGCTTATTTGAATTTCTAATCTACCTCTGTGTTCTCCAGCAGGAACTCTGGTAGCTCAGTGGCTTCTTTCTTACCATCAAAGTAACAGAGGAAAGGGAAACTATTCAGTATTTTTAGGCTGTACTCAAAGCCACCACTAGAATATACATACTTGATAAACCAATTTACTTAACCAGTGTACTTCTATTCCAGCATTAGCTCTGTGTTTGTTTAGAATCTGAAATATATCAGAAACACAAAATATGCTTATTTTTTAAAATACTTGCAAAGTCAATCTACTGCTTACAATGTCAGTTGTGCTTACAAAGGTCATGCTGCAGCTTAAATAGCTTCAGCAACTTTCTTTTTCTTTCTTTTAAAAGAAGTTCCACAGTGCTAATCTAGACTTAAAAACAATGTCCACACTTTGTTTTCTTTAAGTGTATTACTCAGGGTTAGTTGATAGTGACAGCAAAATGCTTTCTAAGCACCCTGTCTAGGAGCTGCAATTTCCACGATCATCATATTTCAGGAAGGTGCCCCAGCCTTTTGTTTGGTGCTAGGCAAGCAGAAGGTCCTCTAACTGTCTTTCCAAGGGGTAAAAAAAATGCAAAGGAGTTTGTTAAAGTGAGATTGAGCCCTGCAGTCAGGCTATGTCACTGCATGTTGGTGAGATTTTTTTTGTTGCTTTTTTATCATAGGTTTCATTTAATTGCAGAAAACTTGCCTCCACTTCTTGTGCAGTAGGAATAATACTGCTTGTGTCTTATGAAGTCGAACTCAAGCATCCTAAAAAATGCAAATTTTTATGTGATCTTCCCTCAAATGCAAGTAAATCTGACTTAGAAATGAATTCCGAGTAAAAGCTTGACTCCACACCTAAGATCAGCCAAACCTGTATTTGCTGTAGAGGATGGAAATGAACTACAAGTGGTTCTCTTGTGAAGTTTACTTCTAAAACCTTTCCTAGTTTTGAAAATGCTGGGTTGAAAAGACCCAGACTATTACTCTATTCCTTCTCACTCTCTTGTTTTGACTACTCTGCTGCAGGAAAGGTTGCACGTTAAGAAAACACTTTGAGGGGGAGTCTTTTTTTTTTGCAATGGAGTTCAGTTTTGTGTTTTAGTGCTCTTTGAGTTTAGCCAATTATGGCCTCTCAGTTTTCTTTTGAGAGCTGCTGCTGAGGTAACTTGTCTGGGCATTAAATAAAAGAATAGGGAACAAACGCTGCCGTTGTTTCAAGGCGGAAAAAAAAAATCTATTTTTCCCCTCTTGACAAGTTTAGGTAGAATTATACCTGATCTGGAGCTTCTGGCACAAAACTCCCAACATGTAAAACCATTACTTAAACACCAGATAAAGTTTCAGTAGTTTTCTTTCTTTCCTTTTTAAAGCAGTTGTTTGCTCATCTCCTGCTTTACTAAGTTTGCCCCTCAAAAAAATCAGAAAAGATGTGAAGCTGTAAGAATGTTTGGATTCTTCCAGCTCCTGAAAGCCAGAAGAGAATTAGTGATGCCATAAGAAATGTACTGAACACTTCTCAAGATTCCTGCCCCAAGTGGTATTTGGCTGCTTATTAAAAATAAATGTGAGCAATCACTTATTAATTCTTCCGTGCATTCCTGTGCTTTGAAGTGATTAAGGACAAAAACTGGAGAGCTAACTAGCCATTAGCATCCGTGCTTCCTGCTGCAAGGAGACAAAAAGATGGCCATCTCCCAACTCTGGCCACTTCAAATAACTGCAACTGCAAAGTTTGCAAACTCCAGCAATTGCTTGGATTAGTCACCACTGCCTTACACAATATCTGACAACTTTTAGCTACTGGTGACAGAGGGGAAGAAAACCCCACCAAAACAAAACAAATACCCAAAACCCCAACCCAGAAACTCATCTTGACTTTGTTCTTGCTGTAAAAATGTATCCAGTTTATTTCTGGAGATCAAAGCTCGCAGTGAGTTTACTACGGAGTTTTTTGCCCACTGGGGGGTGGTACATGCTACAAAACCTGTGCTTTTAAGAGCCACAAGTCAGATGTTTTTTGCTGCTGTCCAGTTTTCTCTGCTTTAATTACAACAAAGCCTCCTGTTGAGAAAAACAGAGGCAGCCTGCAAAGGAGGGAGTTATAAAAAAATAAAATAAATCACTCTTTTAGAGAGTTCACGGAATTTCCCATGCTGATTACTTGCAGTATTTATCTGGTTGCTCTCCAGTTAAAATGGTATAAGTCTACCAGAAAAAAAAGAGAGAATTAGCATTTTAAATATATGCCAAGGGCTGTCACTGTTTCTGATGTACAGGAGGAGCACAGAAGACAGGAAAAAATACAGCTTTTAGAGGTGATTAAATGTGGATGGAAAAATAAAAAAAGCTTGATAGCAGCATGAAGTAGGATTAGAATAAACTCAGTGTATTTTAAGATAATTGGCTTTCTGTAAACCCAGGTATACCTTTTGTTTATGAAATATTTGAAACCCTATCTTCAACAGAGTTGTATTGTATGGTTTTGGAATAAATTAAAGGAAACTCGAAGGTGGGTTTTCTTTTGAGGGAGGGAAGGGCACTGAAACCTCTTGAGTATGACCTAATGCGTGGCATATATTGACAAGGGAAACACAGACTGATCTTTCTGTTTTATAGCAAATAACTCTTCTCTTCGTACACTTGAATTGACAAATGCATTTTTCAGTCTAATTCAAAGAAATGTTCATTAAGATGCCATATCCCCAGGCAACAGATGGTGAGCATAACTGATGCTTCTATCTTTTTGGGCAGTATATTTTAGACAAGGAAATCGGGGTCAGGATAATGAACTGTTTTTTAAAAGTCTGAACATTTTCAGCCTCTTTGTACACTTTTTCTTTGTAGAAATTATTTACATGGAAATGCAAAACGTGAATCTTCTTATTTCGAAGAGGCAAAGAGAAAATGCCTTAGCTAACGTGCAGGAGCAAGGTTTAATTATCGAGTAATTCTGCATTTTGGTGTGAATTTGGTGTAGAAAATACTCCACTGTACCCTGTTAACTGCCCAGAATTGATCCCTTGCAGGAGGGAAGCAACTTGCCTTCAGCCCAAATGAATAAGCCGTCGGTAACAGCATTCCATGAATTAGTTAATTACACACAGTCGTCCTGGCGTTTGCAACACTCCTTGTAACTTTGCCTGGATGTGCCAGGGTTGAGCTCAAACCCCTTTGCGGTCAGGGAGATTAAAACTGAGGCGACCTCAAAGAGCAGGACTGAGCCAGAAAGGCAGCTGTCTGTGCAAGAGCTGAGCTTTTATTCACCAAGGGGATGAGCTTGGAAACTAAACAGGAATCCAAAAAAAAAAAAAAAAAACCAAAAAAAAAAACCAGCCAACCAACCCCAAAATCAGAGAGCTGTGCCTGGGTGCTGGGAAAGCAGGACCACTACGTTGGGAAATGCAGGAATACCCGGGCTTTGCCTGGTCAACTAAGTTGCAGCTCCTAATTGCGTTTGAGAAAAAAGGTTACAACAAAAGATCCTGGCACATCCCAGCAGCCGTGAAACGATTTTTGGGGTCAGAATCACGTAGAGATGAGGTGTGCAACGAAGTACGTGGTGAATTATTTATTTGCAGGCCGTCTATAAATTAATTAGCCGCGCCTGTACGAGGGCAGACAATCACTTAATACACTGAAAACAGGGGAAAAGTTGATTAGAACTAGACGAGGACCTATGGAATGGCAGGAGGATCATGAGCCAGCTCTTCTTCCCAAAGAAAGTGGGGCGTCGGGGCGGGAATTCGGGCCTGTTGCATTCTTTCTGTGCAACCATTTTGTTGCCCATCCTCTCGCCCGCAGACTTTGTGGTGCGGGGGGCAGCGCTGCGCAGGGGCGCGAACGCATCGCCTCGGCGCATTTTTTTATTTATTTATTTTTTTTTAATAGATGCAGCAAGGAGGGAAGGAGGGCTGGAGGGAGGGGGAAGTTTCCCAGCCGCGGGAGCGATGCGGGGGTACGGCAGGAGCAGCCGGCACCATCCCCGTCCAGACGCGCGGCCGGGGTCCGCGGGGCGCTGCTCTGCGGGTCCCCCCGCGCCGCTCTCCGCCCCCGCGCACGGCGGCTAAGCGCTGCCTCCTTCTCCCGGCTCGGGGAGCCCCCGGCTGCGCTCCAGATGTGCGGGCTGAGCCCTCTGCGCGCCCCGCCGCGCACAGGGCGGGCGGGCTCTCCCCGCCGCAGCGCGGTGCCCGCACCCCGGCGCTGGGAAGGCTGTGGGGAGCGCGCCCGAACTTCCCTCCTCATCCTCCTCATCCTCATCATCCTGCTCCTCTGCAGCCCGCCGACCCGCGCAAGTCCCGCGGAGGAGAAGCAGCGCTTATGCGGCGCTTACCTGGGAGCGGTGGCGGTGCCGGTGGCGGTGGCGGTGCCGGTGCCGGTTCCGGTGGCGGAGCAGAGCGGAGCGGAGCGGAGCGGGCGCTGCGCTGTCGCGGGGCGGCCGCGGACGGAGCTCGGCGCGCGCCCCTCAAGTCGCGGCGGCAGCGGCGGAGCGGCGGGGGCGGGGCCGCACGTCACGGGGGCGGGGCCGGGGCGGGGCGGGGCGCGGGGCCGCCGCTAGGGGGAGCAGCCGGCGGCGCCGCGGCGCCTCACGCAGTGGGGATGTCGGGCGGGGGGACGTGGCGTCTCAGCAGCGCTCGGGGGGCTTTTAAAATTATTGCTTTACCCTTTTTTCCCCGCGGCAGAGAAGCCTTAGTGCCGCTGATAGCCGTGCCGGGAGCGGGGTGGCTCTCCTGCATCCCCCAGTTGATCCCGCAGTGCCCGGTTTTGGGCTGGGCAGGCGATCCCGGTTCGCTGGTTTTGGGTCCAAGGACCAGGACAGGCCGCGAGTTTCACGAAGGCGCTTTAAAACCCCCCTGTTTAAAACACAAATCAGTCGATGTATCAGTTTCCTCAGTCCCGGTGGCCGCATGGCTGTGAGCGCCGTCGCTCCCCGACGCCTCCCCGGCTGTGGGGCATTCGTGTGAGGCGCTGCGGGCTCCGGCGGCTTTGGAAGGTTTTCCCGAGGTGATTCCTTTTGGAATCATCCTGTGCGTACGAAGTGCTGGTTCCTGCTCCGCCCGGGACGGCGCTCACCGGGAGATGCCGTATCGTTCCCGGCGGGACTGAGATTGGGGGATTGTGGCCGGGCCACGCTGCGGTCCTTAGGGATTTTTCCTGGAGTGGCTGCCCTTCAAGGACAACCAAAAATATACGGTAGTTAAAGGGCAAACTAGAAAACATCTTCCCCCAGTGTTTTTTTCGTAAACCCCAGTTTCCTTTACCCGTGGCTTACAAGGACGCAGGTAGCGTTGGTTTTGGCAGATGTGGTTGATGTTTCTATTGTTCTTTTGGGGTTTTGTTTTTTATAAATTTTCCATCAGAAGTGTCTTTTGGGTGGGTGTCTTTCCCAGCAGACAGCTGCTGCCTTCATGAGCATCCCGTTCCCTGCATTAGCCATGCACAAGTGTCCTTGGTCACCTCGTGCAGGGGTTTGACCACCGTGTTCTCCAGTGCAGAGCCAATGTCTGGGGGGAGGCAGACTCCCAAAAACTGCTGATCCTGGTTATCCTCCAGCCGCACGTTTTGCTGGTATCAGAAGACCAGAAGGCCAAGCTCCATTGATTTCAAAGAGGGCTTGACTTCTGTAAATCCTGTGGAAATTGCCACATAGGTGCACCTTCTGTGTAAAGTTTGAATATTTCAATTGCTGTCGGTATCTTTTCTCAAAAACAAAGCCAGACACAAGTGTCAAACCTCATACTTTTTCAAGGGGCTTTAAATAAATTTTTGAATGCTTCTTGATGGATTTGACAGTTAGAAGTATTGCAATGTTATATACATGCTATATTTATTCTACCAATTAAAAAAAAAACAACAACCTGGATTGATTTTCCTTGATAAGGAACGAAAAGGATTTTTTTTGCTGTCACTTCAATTCCAATCTTTCCCTGAGGAGAGTTAAAACTAATAATAAATTGACTTCAGGTTAAGGTGTAATTGTCTGTATTGATAAGTACTGGCAGTGAGCTGTGCCCTAACCAGCTCAGAATAATCAACTGTATTGCATAAGCATCTTAATGCACATCAGGCACATTATAGGCATATGGATGCATATGTACCTGCATTATATGAACAGTGATACATCTGGTACTACAGCATACCTCTGTCTCATTGTGCGAGAAAGAATAGTGGCTTGTGGAAATTATAAGAGTTTGGAAATGCTGCAGCTATCCTGTTGATTTTTTTTTTTTAAACTGAGATTCTTTTGAGATTATAGTGGTATTTTTCAAAAGCGTTGTGTATTTGGTATTTCTCATGCCTGACTTAGCTGTATTAGTTAACAGATTCCGGGGTTATGTTGCTGTGCCATGTTGCTAAGCCTTAACACAGATCTGTGGGATGCTTATAAAAGATGTATATGGTACTCATCCAGCTATCTCTCAGCTCAATTCTGAAGCTGGCCCAGTGCTTATGGCACTGGTTAGAAATTACAGTACATATTCCTAGAGAATTCCAAAGGGCATGTGAAAAATAATTAGATTTTACCAGGTCACAGCTGCTCTGGAGTACTGAAAGGTCCTTAATGTGCTGTTGCAAGCAGATTTTTGACTGTATTCTTTTATGTAAACTCCATAAATATACTTCTTAAGAACGTGGGTAGCCTTTAAAATACTCTCCACAAAAAAGCCACTTGTACATGGAGATCTTGACCACGTTCTCCATCTTTTTCTTAAAATGTAGGAATTTGAGGTATCTTCAATTCCAAGAGAATGGAGAAGTTCTTTTAATAAGGATGAAGTTACTCATATGTTGGGAATAAAACTATGAATATTTAACACTGGAATGCCAAAGCCTAGGAATATAATGAGAGATTTTAATTGAATCTCTAAGTTAAAATAATGTTTTACCTGTATTTTGTTTATAGAATTAATTCATGCTCATGACACTGAGATTAAAGTTCTTGTCAGACCTACAGGGAAATTACCTTTCAGAAGACACGGTAATCTTGTTAATGCTTCATGGGCTGAGAGGGTTTAAAAGGTGTGGGGTGGGGAATTCAGAGTGCTCACACCACATAATGTGTTTCACAGAATTTTACTGCAAGTTTATAACACACTCTTGTAAGGTGCTGTTAGGTCAATGTGGTGATGATGATGATAGAGGCTTTTTTTTTTTTTTTCTTCCTGGGCATCCTGATGGTGTGATAAGAATTGAAGTTCTGGGAACTCCCTCAGCCAAGGGCTGACCTGAATGACTCTCCCTGTGACTTGACAGGCTTTTTGGATATACTTTGTCCTGCTGTAGATCAGGTTCCAGTCATATACATTTCCGGGCAGGACATTTATGAAATATTGAGAAACCAAACACCTTGACTGGGAAGTGAAATTGAATGTGAGATCACTCATCCTCAGTGAAGGAGAGGGCTGGCTGTCCTCAGGATTCAAAACTGAACCCTTGCTTCGCTGAGCATCTCAAGGACAGATTTCTGTCAGATAAAGCTGAGAGTAATAGTTTGGTATTCAATGGAATAAACTGAAATGAATGTTAGTGGGTTTTAGCTTCAGGCTTTTATGAGGTTATATTGATTTTCCAAAGCAAGCTGTCCCAAATCCAAGTTAGGCACAGGCTGATTTGTAGGGACATGTAGGGAAAGAGGACACTATGATAGATGAACTTCAGTATGATGCATGTTCTGTAAGCTTTCTTGATATTCACTAAGTAGAGTTTCTCAGCAAATACATACTGCATTTTGTATTAGAGTTTAGTCTTTAAATGATCGGAGCCATTTCAGGATTAGAATCCAGTTTTGGATATATTCCTTCCAAGTACAAGTGTCTGTCAAATTCAGCTTTCAGCATCGTTTGTGTACGTAGAGCACGTTCTCAAAGTTGATGCAGCAGGTCTGTATCAAATGCAACAAAAATGGGAGTGTAGTCATGCAAGACAGTCCACAGCAGAGTTGGAAAGGTATGAGGAGTCTAAAACGAAATACTCGCTTAAAATTAGGTGTGCTCGAGTGTGTTTCTTTCTTTTCCCTTGCCAGAGGAATGTGAGAGATAATAGTTGTAATTTGGGCTATTTTGTCTCTCTGTTAAGGCCAGGAGGTTAGACCACTGCACCTGTATTTTCTGCCATTCCTCCCTCTTCTCTCCATGCTTTCCCCCCATTCTTCTTTCCAGCTCTCCTAAACAGCCCCAGGGAAAAGCCTTGTCAACTCAGAAACACCCGTGATGCAACCACATCTGTATTTTCCCTAAGGCAAATAAACAAGCTTTGCTTGTGAGATCATGTGCTATGGATAGCAAAATTAAGTAACTTAATAGGGTACTTGAAATTGCAAAGCCTTTTAGTAAGGTATTTATTTTTTATTATTTACAGGACATACTGCAATGGGTAAAGAAAGCTGACTACCTAAAGTCCATTCCAGGAAAGTTTGCTCCTAATGCTTAAAGTTGATATTTGTATTTAAAAAGCAATTTCCTCTATTTGTTGGATGTCAAACCATGAAGCCACCATGACAACATTTTTAGGAGAAGCAGTGCTAACTCCTTCACAGCTATGAGGAACATGGAGTTTTTCCTTGCTTACTTGACAAAGTAAGCGATGCTGTCAGAACAGAATAGACTTTCCTTTCACTTGATGTGTCTTTGAAAGTGTGTTAAAGAGAGGAAAAATAGTGTTCCTCCAAAACAACCTTGAAAACCTTAACTGAGATTGTTAGTAATGCCTAGTGTGTGTGAGGAAGAATCCTGTGAAGGAAAAACCTGCTGTTCTGCCCTCAGGGTAGTTCTGCATTTGCAAATTCGCATTTTTATCCATGAGGCCTACACTGAGCTGAACAAAGTGGTAAATGCGTTTTTACACCTGCCTCTATAAAAAGGGTTCCAGTAGTACAGAAATACATTTTAAAAAACAACAAAAACAGAACCAAAAGAACCAGCCTGAAACCTTCTGAAATGGCAGGAAGAAAAAAAAAATCTGGTGCAGTTTTGGTCTTGGGCTCTTTCTTGGAGCTTTGTTTGCTGTTTATGCAAGAGCTGCCCAGAGCCAGCCTTCGAGGATAGAAATATAAGCAAGGCAGGGGTGATTTGGGGCTTGCTAAAAAGGGGCTTAGGGTGGATGACTCCTTTCTGTCCACGTTCTTGTTTTGGCTGTTAATGTTGGAACTCATTGTTGCTCCTGCCATCAAGTATCTAAACTGGTCAGACAATCAGTTGGGCAGAATTCATGTTTCTTGTTATATTTTTGAATGCAGTTTTCCTAAACGTCAGTTCTTCATAGGTTTATTCTGAAAGCTAGAAAGTCACATGCTTTCTCTCAAGTCTATTTGCAGGCCGTGAAAATAGTTCTTCTGGTCCTTTCTCTTTGTTTTTACTTCCTGATAGCCCCAGAGGATTTTCCGCCTTAGTCTTTCCTCTCTCTGTGCTCAGCCTCCCTCTGCCAAGCTTTCTGCATACGCCCTGCCTCTTACCCAGCTCCTCTCCTCCTCCTGCAGTGCCCAACAGTTGTTTCTCCACACATCAACCCACATGGGAACATTCACATTCCAGCTTTTTGTGCATTGATCTGCCGGGAGAAGCTGCTTCTGCTGAACTCTTTTTTTTCTCCCTCATTGTCCTCCTTTGGCCCCTTTTACATGTTAGAGACTTTTCTATTTTCCTTCCTCCTCCTATTAGTTGAGCAGTTTCACTTAAGTCTAATCTGGTAAAATTACAGTGGCCAAGTTTTCTGCACTTGTATAATGTATGAGTTCCCCAATTTGAATATTTAGCATTCTTGGTAAACTCAAAGCAAGTGTATGGGGATACAGTGCTGCTGAAGGCATTAGGTGGTGATCTGTAATCTCTACAAAAATGTACACCCCCTGCTTTGCAGGCAAATGAAATCAAAGCGTTAGCACACTATTTTGGCCAAATGCACCGCCCTAGTTGTTTGTGTCTAGTCTGTGTTAACATCCAGCACTGAGCCGGAGTCTGTGCGTTTGCTGATTTGCTTGTGTAATACCTGGGTTTGAAATTACGAAAGACTGTGCCAGTGTTGAATATATGAATAACTCAAAAGTGTTTATTCTCAGGAAGGACTAAGTTTACATTGTCTGAACAGATTTATTTAGTCGTGAGCGGGGGTTATTATTCTGTCTTCTTCTGTTCAGCAAGAGAGGCCGTTTCAGGAATGGCTTTGCACAACAGCAGTTAATGGGGGGTTGGCAGAAAGTTATATGGTCATATATGGGTTGATATGGTCATTAAAATGAGTTAACCGGAATTTTGAAATTTTCCTGGCCATGTAGTGATGAAATTCTGACTCAGGAGAAGGACACACATGCAGAAACTTTATCTTAGTTGAGAAGACAAGTTTTGTACAAGGCTCAACCCCACCAGCACCATCTGCGTGAATTGGTGTGGGCGCTGGCGTGTTTTCAGCATCTGCTGGCTGAATGTGCTGTGGAAAGATCCTTGAAGCTAAACAGAAAAAAAAAATAGTTGTAAAGCATATGTGTGTGTTCTTTCACATTTCCTTTCCTTAGTAGTACATTATTAATGGTGATCTTACTTTTTACCCATGAAATTTTGTTTAGAATTTTCCTTAAATGCAAAGGAGATCTCATTCCTAAAGCACTGGCATGTTCAGCAGAGGCATCCGATTTCCTCTGAGTCTCAGAAGCACATTCATGTTGGAGGTTTTCCCAGGTATTCCTAGAGCAATCCCTCTTCAGTTTTCACCCAGTTCCAACACCTAGAATGACTGGGGACACTGAGGAGTGAAAGCAACTCTCCCCCAGCAGGTGTCTGCCCACAACTTGCTGGTAAGCAGGGAAGTGAGGAGAAGGTCTGAGACCTGGGAATTACTTTGAACAGGTGATGGACATGCATTATTTAGTGGGTATGGCTTGCTGCTGCTGAGGATGAAGTTCATTGAAGTGGTAAGAGGCTGAATTTTCATGGGAATAGGAATCTGAAATTCATTACAAGCTTTGTATCTGGAGCAATGTTCCTCATTTTCTTTTTTTTTTTTTTTCCTCTTCCTTAATCCATCTTTAATCTCCTTCCTCAAAGGTTTTGTTCTTTGGCCTTTGGTGAACACACACTAATTGCTGCTGCCAATCCCAAGGCCTTGGGGAAAGTGTTGGGAACCCTAAAGAGGAGTAACCTGTAGGAACCCATAAGAGACCTTCAGCTCTGTGACTCAGGAAAACAAAGGCGTTTTGGCTGACCTCAGGATGGATGTAGCTGTGCGTGATGTGCAGCACGTAAGAGTTGACTTGCCTGAGAAAGTGACAACGGCAGCTTTGTTAGTGAAGAACAGAGTCTGACTCCTTTGAGTTCATTGTTTCTGCTCTTACCTTACAAGTAAGAAAACCAAACTCCTGCCTTTCACATACACAGCTGGGTGTGTTTTGGTCTCCCCTAAGAGTGGTCTACACTGTAGTAGCTTTGTATCCAATTCATTGGTGGGAAAGAACATTTTCAAAGCTGCTTTACCATCACTCCTTTACCTGCTTCTCCACCTAAACCCCATTGCTCTTCCCTTAAGGTCTGTGGCATGGATGCCAGAGGCTTTGTCTCCATTCCCTTTTGTAAGAAATGTCAAAGGCAGGCCTAGCTCTGCCAGGACAGCAAGTTAAGCACCAGGCCTGTAGCACAGTCATTACAGTGCGAGTGATGCCAGGGGATAGAGAGATCAGTGATATACACTCTTGAGTGGTTTGGCTTTTCATTTCTTTGCTTGGTACTCTAGATGGGTTTTAAAGGCAGAATATAAATCTATTTCTAATCTTCAGGTATTTTTCACAAAAACTCAGTTTTGCACATTGCTGTGAAAGCAAAACCTGTGTGGTGGTGGTATTGACAGGGCTAGCTGGACCTATGATCTGAATCAAATATGGTATGTCTGTAGTCCTAATTAAAGCATTACTGTATTTCTCTCCACATAAGCAGGCTTTCAGATACAGGAGAGTGCGTGAGAACTATTTAATTGCCACTTATTGACAAAGAAAAAATAAAATCTTCATTTGAATGAGAGAAGCAGACAGAGTCCCTCATTAAAACTGGAGTAGTTCTTGACCTTAGCAATGATTCTTTAAAATCATGCATTTCTGAAACCATCAGCAGCCCAACGTAGCACATAATTTATAGGTTTTGTTCACCTGATACGTACCTCAGTGTGTCTTCAGGTAGATTAAAAACCATGCAAGATGCTTGTTACAATAGCAATGTAGTTTTGTACATAAAACCTCAGACCTTTTGCAAATAAATTGACCATAGTACCCCCTGAGATGCAAAGTACGATTTTTGAAGGTGATGCTTGAAACATCTGCTTTTGTAGTTATAATGCACTGAAACCAGAAGTTTGCCTTGCAAATGCCAGCAGATGCAACACCCAAACTCCAAGAGAAACTCAGGAAGAGCTGCTAACAGCTGCACTGGGAAATTACCTTCGTATTTAAATATGAATGCATCTAAAAATAGCCCCAGTGAGAAATGAAAACTCCATTTGTTGTTAGCCTGCCTAGTATTTGTCTTTATTTCTAGTTGATGTTATTTTACGTTATTGTTCGTGGATATAACAAAGCCTATTTCATTTCTTCTTGATCATTTTTTCCCAGGGGTTGTAGAGAGGTTCTGATTGCAATTGTAAATTCTTTAGCGAACAAGTCGTGATTGCTATGGATTGTTCAGCCACAATCATTTCGAGCCTGTGCCGGGTCAGCTCTGTGCTCTCTGTGCTCTGTGCACACAGTGGAGCCTAGAAGCACATAACAGAAGGGATTCAGGTTATTGAGTTCAGATCCTCAATACTCCAGGCAAGAGCATCTAAAAATGGCTTTGTGCAGTACATCTGGTTGGCTGCTGCCGCAGAGGGCAGCCCCATCTCCACTTTTGCATCAGCTTGTGTTTGGCCAGCCCTTTAGTCAGCTCAGCTGCCAGAAATGCAGACTTCCTCCCAGAATGAAATACATTTTGCTGGTGCTGCTTTTCCATGCAGCCCATGATGGAGCCAGGCAAGTGCTGGTGTCTGAGAGACCATCCTTTTCCACTGTTCTTTGGTTGTTGGGTCTGGCGTGCTTTTGTGATCAGCTTTAACTGGACTGCAGGTATGCTTTAAAGAGAGGTGAAAAGTCAAGTGTGAAGTCTCATTAGGTGCTCTATTTGGTCTCCATGGATTCGATGGAAACTTTCTGTGTATGTGTGCATGGAGCGGTTTCAAGTCAAATCCATCCACTCGAAGAGCAGATGAACCAGCTCTGACTGACAGCCAGTCACACTGCATGTCACAAATTGCTGCTGGCTCAGTTTCACTTATTTGTTTATTTACTTCACCGTTGTGAGCTGCCTGCAAAACAACTGCAAAGCCCTGCTGCCTGCTAGTTATGGTTTTCCACCCACCATTGCTGTTCAAAACTGACTCCAGTGCTGCATCTGTGAACTTCTGCCTTAGAGGTCTCGTACAGGCTTGTTCTTAGTAAACGTACAAGTCTGGCATATGCAGCTGTCAAATTTCTTACGGTTTATGTCGCCTGTCATATTACTCTAAAAACATTTCTCTTCCTTGCTTTTCAATTTCTGAAACTAAAAGAGAATACTCATCTCCTTCTGTAACCTGTAATTCTCTATCTACTGTATTTTTAATAACAATAGATGCCATAACATGCTGGGGCTGTTACTGTGGAATTACTTTGTTGTTTTCCCAATGGTCTAAGGATTTTAATATGTTGGCCAAATGCCTTATTGAAAGGATTGTGGTATTGGCATGAGAAACTGGCACTTTCATCAAATTGTGTGGCAGCTGTTCATTTTGTCGTGACTGTAGCAACCCTTTGCTCTCACAATGTGGTGCTTGCGTTACTTAAGGTTTCAAGTAGAAACAGTTTCATGTAACTATTGATGAAATGTGCAGAGCTTATGCTGGGAGTCCCTGAGCAGTGGGTGCTGCCAAAGACAGGGCAGGATCTCTTCACTCTTGTGACCAGTGACTTGAGGAAATGCAATGAAGCTGAGTCAGGGAGGTTTGGGCTGAGTATCAGAAGGGTTTTTTTTACCCACAGGGTGGGTGTGCACTGAACAGGCTCCCAGGGAAGTGGTCACAGCACCAAACCTGGCAGAGCTCCAGAAGCATTTGCACAATGCTCTTAGGCACATGGTGGGATTGTTGGGGTGTCCTGTGCAGGGCCAGGAGTTGGACTCAATGATCCTGATGGTTCTCTTCCAGCTCAGTGTGTTCTGTGATTCTGTGATTATTAATCCTAATTAGCCAGCTCTGAAATCTACCTGCCTTCTTATCCTAGGGTGGTTTGGATTCATTCCCTTCTTAAAGATGAAGAGAAGTTATTAACATTTACCATTAGCTGCTTTTGGAGTGACTCCTGGGAGAACATCACTGTACCTCTGTAAGCCCAGGAATGCTGTGCAGAAACACAGGGAATGTCAGCTTGTCCTGTGCTATGGCACCCCATACTGTAGAATGCTGGGTACTAGGAAAATGTATTTACATAAGCTGGGCCAGGGAGGGACTTGGTAGGGATTTGCATTTTCATTTTGGCGAGCAGGCATGTTGCTGTGTTGTGTTTGGAGCAAAAGGCAGAGGTAGCTGGGAATGAAGGTAGCTGGGAATGAAGGCAGCCGTGGCAGCCAAAACAGGAGTCATTCACCAGAGGAACGATGAGGCATCGCTGTAACAGGCACTGACCTGTTGCTGGCCTGGGAAGGGTTGTACCTTTTCTCTTTGAAGCTCTACAATTTTAATAGTTTTAACCCAAAGGCTTTCATATTCTGTTGGATATCCTTATAATACCATAGATAGCTTTGCATGCGTATTTTTTATTTCATCTCGTGGCAGTGATATGCTGCCTGGATTATAGGCATCTTTTTGAAATTGCTAATTAAGATTCCTTTAAAGTTTTTGGATTTGCAGGCTGAGCTGTCTACTGTATTGTTTCAAAAGTGGGTGTTATAAATTTTGTAGGCATTAGTGTGTTGTTTAGAAAACAGATGTTATTTGATATCTTCAAGTCATCTGACTTTTTCTGGGTAAGAGGGAGAGCACTGCAGACAGAGAGGGATTTTAAAACCTGGGCTCTCAATTTGTGCGTCCTGTGGCCTGCCAGCTCTTTTACCTTTTTCTGGCTTAGTCATCCATCCAGTTAGTGGTGAGTCTGCTTTAATGTAGGCAGTTGAGGCCTGTGTTTTGGGTCTGTTATTTGAAGTGGAGTTCATAGCATTTTAAATTTTAAACCCATTACTTTGTAATAGTATATTGCAGTGATCTGCAGCAGAGAAAACAAATTGGTTAGCACAGGAGTAAATAATCTCCTAGAATAAGGGGAAAAAAAAAAAAAACCCACGTAGAAGAATCAAGGAAATGTTTTATGGCTTCTAGAACCTTTTTTATAATCAATTGTGACTGCTTTTCTTCTTCTCTGTGCTCTGCACACACATGCACATACATATTTTCCTTACATTACAAATGTTTCTGATCAGAGCAGCTAGTTGCAGGCACAAATGCTGTTAGGAAAATATCAGTCCTAGAAAGAGCAGCTGTTGAAAGATTAGAAGTGACTGAAACCAAAATCTTGTGGAATAATTTCTAATGTAATTGTAACATAATTTGTTGCTCCTCTTGCTCTGCTATGGCAGAATTAAGTACTGAATTTGAATCAGCTTCTAAAAGAAAATGCTTAGTTTCATTCCACAGCACAATTGGTGACTAAATAAAAGTTCAGACTGGATTTTTTTTTTCCAGCCCTCTTTTCACAGAGAAAGAAAAATGTACATAGGGTCTTTTGTATTTTGCAGAGAGGAAGTGTAGCACAATAGACCGTCAGGGGAAAGCAATTCCGATAATCAGTTTTCAGTACTCCTTATTACAACTGGTCAGGACTGAGGTTTAATTAAATTTTAGGGATAAAGGACAATAGAGTGTGCTAAGGATGGCGAGTCAGCTTAAACTTAGAATTTCCTGGCTTTAATCCATTTCAGTGCCAACTCAGTACTACTTCAATGTATGACTTGAGATGGGATTTTCTTGTATAGAAAGTAATAACTGTTGAGGTTTTAGAAGTTTTCCAGGGTCTCTTTTGACTTCCAGAGTAATTATTTGTTCATGTGTGGGTAATGGGACTGTGGCACCTGGGAATGCCCCCCTTCTGTGGCAAGTTTCATCGCTCTGGGTTTATGCAGTAAGTTGCCAAGTTTATCAGTTTGTCACTGTTTTTAAAACAATGGTAAAAAAGAGTGATTTCAAAAGGATGGTCTATTAAGAGCAAATGTGTTTTGACTCTTAAATGCTTTGTATCAAGTTGAGAGAAGATGAAAATACCCTGGTGTGCTGTTATGACATTTAGAGTGACCTTCTGTATAATGGGGCTCAAATAACCTCTTGACACTATTTTTTGGTGTCACAGCTGTCACAGGCACAGCTTCAAAAGGCATCCTGTCTTCCAAGGTGAGGAGTCTGCTGCATATCTTAAATATGAACTGTTGCATACTTGTCCTCCAAACTGCCCTCGCTGTTCCAACCTGTTCCAGTTTGTGATCTGCCTGCTGGCAGTGGCCTTGGATATTCTCAGCAAGACGAGTAATCTACGTGATAAGAGTTATCATATATTCTGCGGTTTGATGGCTGCAGGTAAATCACTCCTACCTCGCTGTTGGAGGTGTGTTAATTACATTCTTCTCTGTTTGCCCACACTGAAACAGAATTTCTAGGTCTTGAATTCTTTCTTCAGAGCTTTTCTAGTGCTTTTCTGGAGCCATTAACATTTTTTCCCCAGGATGGATACAGCTGCAGCAGTGCTTCCTTCAGTTTGTGCTCAGCCAACAGTGCAAATTCAGAGTAAAAAAGAATTAAACAAGATTTCAATTCTTTATTGATGGCATTCATCATTGATGATAAAATGATGGCACCTTGGTATCATTTTAGCCATGCTTTTTTGTCAGACTGGCAGTCTACAGACCTTTTAAAACCAGTTTTGTAGAATTCTGTTTCTCAGGCACATCTGCAGTATTGAAAAAAAGAAAAGCAGAAAGGGCTGTCTTGCAGGGTGCCTGGAATTTTGCTTTTGTATTCTTTAATAGTCATAAGGAGCTTGAGCTGGTACTTCTCCCCTGCACTGTACTTGTGTGCTATGTTAATGCCTCTAAATGAACGAGTGCCACTGTTTTAGCATCCGCTCACATAATTATTGGGTAATTAGGTAAAATATACTAATTGTGGAGAACCCCAAAACACAATGTTGAGATATGTTTAATTTTCCTGCTTCACAAACTTATGTTTTCATGCTTTTTCCTCCTTACACTTCATACTTTTGTGGGTGATATGCTCAGCTAAACTGGCATGTTATGCCCAGTCTGTGCTGCACTTTTGCATTACAATAGTTTCTCATAAATAATGATGTGAGAAATTAAAAAAAACCAACATGATAACTCAATACACAACTTAGATCTTTTATATCTAACTGCCTTTTAGCTGCTGTTATAGGATACATTTTTGGCCCTGCACGGTATGGGTTGGAATACCTAAAATTTTTGGGCTTAAAAAATATGTTTGTAATTAGTAATTTTATTGAATAAATTCAAAACAATAATAAAATGGAGGAGACACCTATGAATTTTGCTGATGCATGATTAAAGTGAAAACTGCTCCACACTACCTAATTGTATAAACAGTGTTAGTAAGCCAAATTTTATAGACTGTAAATATTTGGAGTGGTATTTGTCATAGTATTTAGATAAGACAAGCCCCTATACTGTATTTATTCCCAGGCTAAGACATATGCTGCTTTTACACAGATGTTCCAAATCAGTGTATTCGGGCCGCTTATTCCCACCTACTTTCATGAATCATTTGAAAAGGGAGGATGGAAAACACTGACAACTGCAGCAAATGCAATTCCAGAAACTCGTTAATAAATACATTTCACACGCCCCCCAAACCTTGAATTAACAATAAACCTGATATGAGAATGTGAAAATGATACCTACTGCCCATTTTTCCCAGTGTTTGTGCTGTAAATGCTACAGGGAAGGCTGTTGAATAATTTTGCTCAGTGATGGGCTACATACTGCTTTTACAGAGACCAATTTTCTCCTTCAGACAGCAAAAGCTCTGGATTTTGTTGTTTGGGTTTTTTTTTTTAATTCTAATTGCTGAAAAATTATTTCAGCTAGTCTTGCTTATCATATAACAATAAAGCTTTAGGGCAATTGACCCGCTGACCTTAATTCCCAGGAAACTGTCACATTTCTTCTTTCTTCCTTTGTTCGTCCTAACAATGTGACCCAAAATACGACGGAGCTTTAAAGTTTCTCAGCGTAGTAAGGTCAAGCTTTAGTCGCCATAGTTACAGTTCAGCTCCGCGGGTCAGAGGCCAAATAGATTAATGATGTCAGACACATCTTTAAATGCTTCTTACACCGCTTCGCCATGCGGTGAGCAGCTGAGCATATTTGAGATGACAAAGGCCTCCTTAAGTCTTGCTAATAGGAGGATCTTGGGGGATGCCTGATGGAAAGGTCCTTTCCGCCGCGCTGCCGGCGTTCCGCATCGAGCGGCGCTGGGCACCGGCGGCTGCTTGGCTTCACACCGTCAGGAGAACATTGCAGGGAGTGGATAAAGAGCTGCTGCTCCCCCGAGCCTTTCGTTCTGGGCATCCGATTCCTTTGTCCCCGATTCAGTCCAGTGGTTAAAAGCCTCAGAGAGGATGTAAAATAGTTAAGCTGGAGGAATATATTGCCATTCTCGATGAAAGACGTGCGCTTCCCTCCGCGGCGCTGAGGTGAAGCCAAGAGATCTGCGGTTGGCGTGCCTGTTTCCTGGTAGTCATTAGTGAAAGCCCTTCTTCATACATGTAACAGTCAGACATTAAAAACATATCTGCATTCTTCCTCCAGATAATGAAAGTTTTTAAATTGAAAAAGGAAATACGGCTCACTTGATGACTTACCCCGGTTCCTTGTGGAATAGGCCTTGGTGGTTTGGTCTCACATTGCCCGTTTGTATCAGAATTCAACAAGACTTAGTAGCTGTTTGATCATTTTACTTTATGAGCAAGGATGTTTTTCCTTTGTAAGGTCTTATTACTTGCACACCTGCACTATTGCACTTTTTTCAGAGAATGATGCATGTTGCACAAAAATGAGAAGCTCTGGGTGACTTGACATCATTGCTGTGGAAGTTAAAAAACCCAACAAATCAAAACCTCCCCCAAAGCCTAGAGCATTTTCCCATGCACTGTATCCCAGTATCTTCAGCAAGCTCCTGATCTTGAAATAACATCTGTGTGAACCATACGTTTATTCTCGACATGGAAATCCAGCTAATGGCTGAGTCTCCAAACTGAATAAAAAGAATAAAAACTTTATCATTAAGTATGGAAGCAACATCAATATTTTTTTATTATATGTGTACACTGCCCTTCATCAAAATGCATTATCAATTCATCATTGGGTAGTTGACAGCAGGAAAGTAGGAACTGTTGATGTAAAACTGATTTAGACGAAGAGGGGACTCAGAGCCTTTCTGCAACAGGGTCCTGATGCTGCTGGATAGAAGAATATTGTCAGTCCTGGGAAGGACTTGGTTATCTGGCACTGCATTATAGCCTTTGCTTGTGGCTGGCAGAACTGTGTAATATTTCCTCTTCAATCCTCTGGAATTATTTGCAACAGAAGAATTTGGACACCCAATGGTCAGCAAAATAAATGCTGACCTGTCAGGGCTTACTCTATTGGACTGTATCAAGGGCATACAAACAAATATTTATTTTCTTTCAGAGTCATTAATATTTTACTTACGCCTCTGAAAGGTGCACTGTTAGCTTTTTGGATCATTTTAATGAACCTTTTTTATCTTTATATTTGATGTTTAACAGATTCTGCTCCCTTCAGTCTGAAGTTACCACTCTAATCAGGTTTAAATACTTTTTTCATTGTTGTTGTGAGGTGAAAGAAGCAGCTCCTTATTTTCCAGCATTACTTTTCCAGCCTTGTAGGATGTATTATAACCTCTTTCTCTATAGCTCTCATTCCCTTGGTCAAGTGCAAAGTCTCCTTTTCTTCCTCAGGGCACTAATCTCGTACCTGAGATTTAAGTGCTGCCCCGGTTTGTTGTGTTCAGAGGTGCCCTTCTCCAGCAGTCCAAACTGTTTAATTGATACTCACATCCTGCCTTGTGAGAGGTTGCTGCTTTTGCACATACTTTATCACCTGAAGTGAGTTTTTATTTCATCAATGCACGGAATCATGCATGGAAGGTTTTGGGTTGGAAGGGACCTTAACAACCTTCCAGTTCCAACCTCCTGCCATGGACAGGGACACTTTCCTCTAGACTGTGTTGCTCAAAGCCCCATCCAGCCTGACCTTGACCAGTTCCAGGGATGGGGCAGCCACAACATCTCTGAACAGCCTATTTCAGTGCCACCCTCACAGTAAAGAATTTTTCCTAATGTCTAATCTATACCTACTCTTTGTCAGTTTGGATCCATTGCCCCTTGTCCTGTCACTCCATGCTCCTGTAAATGATCCCTCTCCATCTTTCTTACAGACTCCCTTCAGATACTGGGAATGTCACCCCTCAGCCTTCTGTCACATAAATTCTTTCAAGCTTATTAGTATTTTGGAGACTTTCATATGTCAGCTGCTTAAGAAGTTAACTGATATTTTTGAAGAATATTTCTCATAAAGAGTGAGTTTGCCTTGGCCTTGGGAAAAGTGAGGATTTCCATGTGTGTGGCATTCCTAGATATCCTAAATACTGCAGCTGGGCCTGTGGCATGCAACCAAAGTGGGAGAGGGGGGTGTGACTGCACAGGAATTGGGGCAGGGCACCAACAATTCACATTGATAATAAATCACTGGGTGCTAAACGAGTGAGGCACTGCTGGTCCTTGTACAGGCACCATACCAGGACCAGGAGAGATGTTTTCAGGCAAGGATGTTCTCGTTCAAGGTGAAAAAGCAGCTGCTGCAAACTTTATGCGGGAAACTCTGCCACTTGTTTCCTTACAGCTCTGTGCACCTTTCAGCTCTTTACCGGTAGAACAGCTCAGCTAAGGGACTTCTTAATGTGGCAGCTTCTGGACTGACAGCACTTGTGTCCCCTGGGAGCTGTCAGATACTGTTGCTGGGGTTCAGCTTGCCTGTGATCATTCAGTGATTAGTAATGACACTATTTCTTTATGGTCATTATTTTGAGGGAATTTTATGTGACTGACAGAACCACATAATTAAGAAAGCTGAAAAAGAAAGAAAACCAACCCACCCCAAACTTTGAGCTAGCCAGCTCTCAAAATGTGCTTTGTGATGTGGGAAAATGTGTTTGTCATTCTGTAGATGTGTTGATTTACACATTGACAAAGAAACCTAAGATCCCTTGGCTTCTAGAGCCTTACTGTGTGTGCTTTACTGGCCTGTTCAAATTGTTAGGAACTGCATCCCAAATGGAATTATTACCCTGTAATGCTACAGCAGATGAAAGTTAGCCTCAGTTTCCATGTCCTAGTCATGAATTAAAGGGGCTTGCATCTCCTTAACAAATGGGCAGTGATTCTCTACTGGATGCAGACTACTGGGATATAATAAACTAATTGTGAACCTGATAAAACAAATGCTAGAAGAGTAAAAAATGTATTAGCATTTCTGGCTACAAATTTACACGCCATAGCCTTCCAAAAAATCTACCAAAATCAAGGGAATTTGCCAGTTTAACAGTGAGTTTTGCTAGGTTTTAATTGGTGTGTTTTGACAGATGTTGTAGCCACGTTGTGATAGATTTTTTATGTCCATTAGGCACTGATATCCTTCACTGGCTTCAGCCAACACATGAGAGATGGTGGTGAGCTCCACAGAAAGGGACTCCCTTTGTCCACCTCCAGAGATCCCTTGGAATGACTGACAGCAGAGCTTGCTTTCTCTGCTTTGAACAGAGTCCTTTTTGTTTGCAGCCACTTTTAGGATAGTTCCATCAATTTTCCTTGTGCTCCCTAGCACTGCCCCTCCACTCGTCCCTGTGTCCAGGCTTTCATTCCTGGTGAAACTCAAGGCACTGTTACTGGCCCACGTCTTTCCCTATCTGAAACTAATTCTTCTTCCTGATGGTCTTGAGGGCAGCCTGTGCTAGTCACGTCAAAGGTCTGGTTTCTTTCAGGGCAGTGCCTGATGGGGATGGAAATTTCCACAATCCTTTCCCGATGTTAATAGAGGAGCTCTGATTTATGAGAGATATGATTCTTCCAGTTTTAAGTTTTACAATTCATGAAGCCACTCGTGTCTGGGATGTTATTAGATTAGGTATTCATTTTCTTAATAAAAAACGTGGGTAAGTGGAGGCTCAACATGAAGATTCGGAAAGGGAACTGTAAAAAAATTACTGCGTAATATAATTATTTTTCAGGATAATTTGTTTTATACTAACCTCACTGTGCACAATGTGCCCAAGCACAACTTGCAGTGAATTGCAGTATACTTCTGTAAAACATTTTTCATGTATGATAATTAAGTAACTTCTGATAACTCTGTGCTATCAAGTACTGTGAGTTTTTTCTTTTACAACACAGTGCTGTTTACTTTTTTTTTTTGCTTTTACAATACACTGCTGCCCTCATCACTGCATCAAATCAAACCTGTTGAACTAAAGTTTTCGCCGTTTTTAAAGTCTCAAAAAATTTATTTGGGAAGCTTGTAATGAAAACTTTCCGATGTGAAGTATATTCCCTGGGCTTTGAAAATGGCACAAAAGCAGATTTTTCGAGGTGATTTCCTACAACCAGAAGGTTGGACCATTGTGTGTGTGGCTACGTGAGCGCTGTGTACAGTGACTTTAAAGCCATTTACCAATTTAAGACAAATGGGAATTAAACGATGAGGGAAACCTGTAGTAGCCAAATCTACTGACATGCTGCTTCTTTAATGTGAAGTTTAGAAAACCCTTGAGTGTCGTGTCTGATCTGATTGTCTGCCATTATAAATGGTGTCTGGCAGAGTGGATGTAATTTGTGTACAAAATGAAATGAGCGCTTAAGGGTAAAAAGCACCGCAGCTTTTTTAATACAAACACAAGCATAATGCAGGCTGCTTGTGGGAGGCCTTGCTATTTTCCTGTATTAAATCTCATCATTTACTGTGCACCTCTACTTAGGTAATGTTTCATTTTAGTTCCATTCATACTGAGCATTCTTATTTTTATAAAGCATCTGAGATTTCTTTTTGGTCAAGAACTCTTTTGAAGTGCCCGGGAGTATTCTACTTGCAGCTGCATAAATGGTTTGGCACTGTAATTATGATCCCATTTCTCTAAGGTATATGAGAGGAGAAACAAAGAAAGGGCTTCCCCTAATCTTGTTTACATCAAAAAATGGCAAGAACAAATCAGAGACTATAAAAATAATAGTAGCAGATGTAGAGAAAGTCAGGAGCAGGCGAGGAGTTGTGGGAGGTACGTTTTCTTTGCAGATGTTTAGAGCAGACTCTAAATAGTGTGACATACCTTATACTGTAAAAACAATATTTAAGAAGTTGATTTAGAAGCAGATTCAGAAAGAGGGAGGCGTTTTTCCCTTGATAGAACTGGAGATAGAGTAATCATCTTAGAGAAGGCTTGAAAATCAAAAGGCATAAACAAAGTTCAATTTAGTTGTACATGTGTATTCTTTCAGCTGGCAGACCAAATTATTCTGATTGTTTCTCATCAGATTTTAGTCCTTCTGTTCCATGCTGTTTATATTAACTTCCATTAACCTACATGTTTTGAGTGAAAGTTTAAAATGGGCTATGAAAATTGCTTTCATCACTTCTCGATTTTAAAATATGTAACAACACTGGATTGTTCTGTGCCTATAATAGATTAGTTTTAATCAATAGCATATTGATAACGTACAATAACATGACCCAGAATGACTGCATGCCTTTAAATGGGAGTTTAAGTACTTAATTGCTTTTTTTTTTTTTTTGGTCAGTGATTTCAATAGGTTTGCAATACCCAAAGAAGAGGAGTTGTGTTCATTTAATGCTAGAATTAAGATCTTTAGGAGTTTTTGTTTTTGCAGTTGTGATATCCTACTGCACTTTAATGTAACGGACTTACAACAGGAAATCTATAAATTGAGAAGTCTGAAGTTACTGCTTCCATGTACAGGTTGACTTTGAGTTCATTTTCCATTCCTTCAAAATCATCAGTGATTAATATAGTCCCAGGATCCAAGAGTATATATATGCATATATTTTAAGCATTGTTGTTCACTGAATAATTAATGTGAAAGCTGCTCATAAAGCTTGGCCAGTAATGTACCTTTGAAAGGTATTACCATCAATATCTGACATGACTTTGATTTCCACTAATGATATGTAACCAGGAAGACTGCTTAATCTGTCACTGCATATAAATCACTGTAGCTGGGTGGTCAAGGAGACCACTGTACTTGGTAGTTTGGGAATGTAAAGCCCTAATCCATCACTGGCAAACTGGATTTCTAAGTGCTGCTTTATATGTTCTGTTGTAGGTCTTTGTTTATAACGTATTTCATGGGTTTGGAACTCGTAAGAGGTGAAACTGGGCAGAAAAGCATTTATTTAATGCTAAAATCCCAGCACATAATGCTCATTTAAATAAGGAGAACTAAAATGCAGAGCAACAAAAGGTAAATAAACTATAAATGAGCTATGAACTACTAACCAGCTGTTACACTCCATTTTAGAAGCAAAACAAATTAATGCAAAGGAGGAGGGGGGGGAAAAAAAAGAACACCTAAGGAGAAAAGAAAAGGAGTTTTGAAGTAGAACACGAATAAACAAGTAGTGCCAGGCGTGGAGCAGGAGGCTGGCACAGGCAAGTATTCAGGCACTAATTGTTTGGTAAGGCACACCCAGACGTGGGGGGTGTGAGCATGGGGTGTTTTATCCTCTTTCTCCAGCTGAAAAAGTAAAGATGCTTTAGCCAGTGCTAAGGAAAGAGATTGGAATTGGGTTTGATCAGCCTTCAGTGGGAAAGAAGCAAAGGCAATTAGAAAGTGATGAAGAGCCTGTCAGTACATCTACAGAAGACCTTGCTGGGTGCAAAAATTATTCTGTGTAGTAACTGATGTGTTTAGGTGACCAAATATCATCAACTTGGTAAGAAATTAGTTCATTTCATGCAATTACTGCATTTACTTTCAGAACCATATCTTAGGCTGATCCTGTTGGAAGAAAGCAAAGGGAACAGTGGGGGTTCGTATTTCAGGTCTGGTGAACAGTGAAGAAAATAATTTTTTTTATTGAGTAAAAACTGTCTTTAGTATCCAATTAAATTCTTCCCTTTTGGGAAGGGAAAACAAAGAAGCTAGAGGATAATGGAGCTGTGAGCAGTAAGTGTGATGAGTTGAAATAATCAGGCATTGCTGGAAAAAAACCACCAACTTTTTCAGATTATTAAAAGTTTTGCACAAAGAACATAGGGTAGTCTAATTGAATCCCAGCCTTTTGTATGCATCACATGAAGTAAGAGTCCTGAAAAATAAATTACTGTTGAGTAGTGTTTGACACTCTGCAATGTATTGAGAACTGGTTAAAGAATCATGAACAAAGCAATGCAGTCAGTTGATGAATCGGTTGGCCATTTCCATTTTATGAAGATTTATTAGTATATATGTTGTTTTAGGGCATCAGGCTGAAATGATAGATAAGTAAACTTGTGTACTTTGAAGATAATACTTAGTTTGAAGAGTTCAGAAAAAATGAACTCGATGTAGAAAGCGAAGTTAAAGAAAGGAAAGGGACTTATCCTTCGTGGAAAGTGTTCTGTGTATACAGGGGAAAAAAGGCAACTGATTAATAAAAAAATAGGGTAACAAGTGGTTATGGTGAGTGTAGGTGAATCCGTGGATGGCTGTGACAAGGAATTCTGCTGACCTGTATATTCTAGAACACGTGGGTTTATTGCAAGGGCTGTGGGTAAAAGGGCCTTGCCTTCAGCCACCAGCCTGGGCTGGAGGGGAGTCCCAAAGAGAGAGGGAGAGAGAACAGCAGGGTGAGAGCTGAGAGAGAAGGGAGAGAGAGAGCAAGGGGCAGGGGGAAGGGAGCAGGAGAGAGCGAGAGTAGGGGAAGAGGAAGAGTAAGAGAGGAGTTCAGAGGAGAGATAAGAGAGAGAGGTCCTGTTACAATACATTATATCTCCTTTTGTGATGAATATTCTAATTTACAGTGACCAACCAACACAAGACACAAAATCCTATAGAATCTACATACAGCCTATAAGAACTACTACATTACCATACTGTGTTGTATTTAAAACTCTAAAAACTACTCTTTAGACTTCTGTTTGGCTACATTGACCTTTGGATCCCTGAGCCAGCAGAAAGGGATTGTTCAATCAAAAGGGATTCTCCTTCAGCCTAGCTGGGCTATTGTTTTCAGGTTATATAGTAACTAAGACTCAGTATCCTACAAGCCAAAGTAAGCTTTCATTTCTATTTCGATTATAGGTTTTATATTTTCAGAATCTTTTGCTAAGCAATCATATTTATAAGGTTTCCCTGATTCATCTTCCCCAACAGGTGAGAAGGCACTTAGTGAATAACAAAAATTATGGGTATAATATTTTAACCTGGTCGTTCTCTGAAGAATTGAAAGTTGGGGTTGTCCCCTTATTGCCTAGAAATCAGATGCTCATAATACAAAGCAGCAGTCACTGGCTGTGCCTAACCAGCCAAAACCTCTGGAGCATCCCATCTCTGATATCAGAATCCCAGAAAGCCCACCACAGCCCTGAGATCTGCTGTACCATGTTTTCTTCCCCTGTCTCTCCAAGGTGCTCTGAAGGTTGGATGGGAATAGAAAATTGCTAACTGAGCCCTCCCCTAAAAAGCTTCAGCTGTTCACTTTTTGCATCAAACTGAAAATGGTTCTTGTGTCAAGAAGTAAAAGCAAGCTAATATGAATTTTTCCTTAGAAGTGAGAGGGTGAACAGTATGAGACACAAATAAAGTATTGAACAGAACTTAAAAGGCAAAACAACACTGCAGTGTCTTAATTGGATCCTATAAAAACATTTACATCAGTATGGTAGTTACCCTTTTGTCATTGTTTTTGCAGTCTCTGAGACATTATAGAACAATCATTTAATTTCTATGTTTACTTTGAAATGAACTAATGCAGAGTGCTGGGGTTTCTGGTTTATGGCTTGCCTTATTGCTTCACTGTATTAAAATCCTCTCAAAGGTCTTTACCCAGCACAGATCTGTTGATAATTGGAATCTAAGAATCAGCTCTCTAAACAAAGGTCATGTATTCTTTTCTCCTGTGCTGAAATAAATATTAAGTACATTACATGGCAATAGAAAAGCTAAAGGGAAAGAACATTTCTGGTTCTTTGGTTCCCATTTTCTGGTGAGTAAGGACATTAAGCAGTGTGCAGAAGTAGAGATTGAGAGACTGATGTGGAAGCAAAACCTGAGCAGGAGTTACTTGGTCCACAAACCTTTCTGGCTTGAAGTGAAATTGTTTGCAAATCCCAAAGTACCAGATATTAAGAGCCAAAATTTCCTTGGTTTTAACAGAGGCTGATTTTTTTTGACTAATCTATGTACATCTCCTATTACAATCTTAGCAAATTCAGTCCTGCTTTCAGGAAGCTTTTGAAAACAGAATGATAATCCAATCCCTCTTTTCTTCTGGAGCTGACTTTGAAGGGGCTTTCTATGTTGTTCTTAAAGCCCCACTGGTCATGGTTGACCCCTCAGACTTTCTGCCCAGTCCAAAGTGCACGTCCTGCACCCATTTTCAGTTTTGTCCTTAAAACTGTCACAGGAACTTGTAGCAGAGCGCAATTTCATAAAGACATCTGGCTGACTTTCTTCCCCTGTTTAAGCAGAAACAAATATTCCTTCTGATTTTGGTGACAAGGTGCTGTGTATGTAATTTGAGGACCAGTTGAGGATAGTAATTGCTACCGTGTGACACTTTGCAAATTGATGCCACCGTTTGTCAGGTTTTCATGGATTTTGGAATTACAGTGGATCACCAGTCACTGCTGATTATTGCTTTGCAGCGCAGAATTTTAAGAAGAAACAATGGAAAGATGAGGTTTCATGCAAGAGCAAGGCCCGAGCTGCATTCAGTGGGATTCAAGGGAGGCTGATGAAGTGTTCAGGAGTTTATTTCTGCCCATGATGAGCTGCTCATTTGATTGAATAGGCAATTCATTTCCTGACAGCTGTCAATCTTGATGTTTGCTTCTGAACTTCTGTTTTGGCTCATTCATCTTAATCTCTGATTTTCTATTCAGTTGGGATTGTTTTTGTTTTTTGTTTTTTGTTTTGTTTGTTTTTTGGTTTTTTTGGTTTTTTTTGGCTTCATCTCCTGTGCTCATTTTCATTTCTGGTCTCTGTGTTGCCTCTTCCTTTTGCTTGGCAAACCTTTCATCGCTTTCCTGGAGTCCCCTCCACAACCACAGATTAAAGCAGGCTGCTGGTTTTAAATTCTAATTTAAGATGTTATATTTTAAAATCTTTAAAAAAGCAATCTAATAATGAGTAATGAACTTGCATTTGTCCAGAATGGCTAAGATAAGATAGTGAGAGAGATACATAAAAGATACCTCGATTGGGAAATGGCTGGTCAAAAATCAAGATGAAAATGTCAGAATGAATATGTATGTATCTGTCCAAACAAATTATTAAATGTGCTTTGACCATCTCCTAAATGGAATTCCACTGACTTTTTTTTTTCCTAAGAAAAGAGAAAAACCCAGCAGGCAAGGGATGTCTTTTAAAGTTTCTCAGAATTTATCCTAAATTAAATTTTTTTTGGTACACACAGAACCTACTCCCCATCTTATGAATAAAGTATTGTTTTTGTTGTATCCAGTGGTGAATTATGAATAGGAATGCCTAAAAAGTGGAAAGCTACAGTAGTTTCCAGACTATTGACTGAAATTAAAGATGTTTAATACTTCATTTCTTCTAGACTGACTCTCCAAGCCCTGCAGTTGACTAGCCTTGCAATTTTAAAAAAGAATTAAAATTACATATATCATGCTGTTTATTGAACTGGAAGTCAAATGCATTGTTCATATAGATAACACTGCTTAAATATTAAATACATTTTAAAACTGAAATAAGGTTACTCCAGTGCTAGAGCCCTGAAGCCAGGGGACCTCGAGCCTGTCCTCAGATGTGCTGCAATTTTGGGATCTATTGTGTGCAGTCTGTCAGCGTTTGTGTTCCTGGCTCAGGGACTGGAGTAGCTGACTGATAAATTCTAATAAACAAATAGCATGCAAGTAATTATGTGTGCCTATATTAACACTAATTCTTTTAGTAATACTTTGCATCCAGAATACTTTATTCTGGATGAAATTCTCATGTTCTTGAAGGGATCTGGCCTTAAAACCTTCAAGTCTGCCCACTGTAATAATTAAAAGAGAAAAGATTGTCCTTTCTGTTGCTGCACACAGCAGATCAGGCAAAGTGTAGTTGCCCTGTATTTAACAGTGAAGTTCAGCCAAGCTTTTTGTACCTCAGAAATACTTGGGCTGGTTCTAATTTATAGAAGATGAAATTATCAGTCACACACACACACACACAAAACCTCCAAATGCTGTATTTGCTCAAAAATCAAGTATGCAGTTTAAAAATAATGTTTGTTCTGTTGTGAGCATGACAATATTTCAGAATTAATGGAAGGCTCTTGTGCCTGTGGAAGCCTTGAAATGAGAAAGGAGATTTTATCTCTTCTCCTATTCTGATGCTCATGTGCTCCTCTGTGTCAGATTTGCAAATGTTTTGGATCCAGTACTGTGTGTTGCTAGGTGGCACAGATGATAAAAGATGATTTTTCCCTGTTCCTCTAAATGATTTTGTTTGTGGTTGATCCATGTGTAGTGATGACTCTTTTTTCTGGGGGTGGTGTGATGGTGGGGAGGAGGAGAGGTGCTAAATTCAGGTTTATAAACTGAATAATAAAAGATGTTCACACCTTCAAAAATGTAATCAAAATGGTAGTTTGGCCAAAAGTGTGGTAGTTTTGCAAGTTTTTCTAACATGTTTATTCAAGAGTAAAGGGAGCTTTTCCCTCTCTGAGTGAAAATTGTCAAAACCAGGATGATGTACAACTGGGACTGCTTTCCTGTACGTGGCTGTAGATGCTGGTTTTGCAGTACACGATGCTGTTTGCTGAAGGGACAGGCACAGGGTGGGAAGGGTTCAAATGAATTCCAACCCTGAATACAGTCCAACCCTGTGTTCAGCTAGATCAGTTTACTCAGGGTAGAGTCTAGCCCAGCTTCAATGGCTCCCAGGATAGAGATTCTACAAACTGTCTGGGCCATCTTCTAGTCCTTAACTGCCCGAATGATGCCTTATGTCTCACTGGAATTTCCAGCTGATGGAAATCTAAGATGGCAGGTGCCAGGACATCGTGTGGAGGGTAGATAAACATGCACTGGGGTGTTTCTTAGTAGTCCAGTTTATTCTGTGTGGTGTGTGACATTTCTTGCCAGAGCAATGAGGTAAATGCTTTGACATTCTGTATTCTGCATCTGCTCTTTTGGCTCCTTTGTTGCGGAGGGAAAGATTGGTTCGACTCTGGCTAAGCTGACTAGAAACATAATGTCCTGTTTATTCCTGAAGGCATGAGCAGGAATAAACAGGGGCTCAGGAATCCTGCAGCAGGTTCTTAACACATGCCTGCAAAAATCTGGGTGTTGGAGTGATAGGATCCACTGATCATCAGTCCAAGGGATTTGTTGCCTGCACTGTCTGTGACAGCCATCAATTGTCAGGTCAGATTTTGTTCCTGCTGTAGATGCTGCTTCTCCACACACTCCTTTTTTAAGCCCAGACCATCTCTGTGCATGTGTTTATAACAAGATCTTGGTTTTTGTTAGCAATATACACTGTGTATTTTCATGAAACTGCATTTCCAGAGTTCTCAAATCCCTTGAGCTGTGGAGGAAACCTCTTTTCTCAATCTCATGCTTTAGGATGAAACATGTTAGTAAGGTAAGATTCATCTTACTTCCTCTTATGTGTCTAACCTTTACACACCTAAATGTGAGCTCCACATCTCTCAGGTTACAATCAGTGGAGAGAAATAAATCACAGAAAGAGATTCAGCTTGATTAAATTAGGAATTGAAGATAAGTTAGAGTAATTGCTGTCTTAAGCCGTTTATTCCTTTCCATTGTCTGTAGGAAACTCTTGACAGATAAATGGGAGCTGGTTGCCTTAACCCGTGGAAACCTTACCTGAGGTAACTGAAATCCCACCTTCCTGTTATTGTAGCACACTTCATCTGTTCTGCTTGCTTAATTATGGATGCAGCTTTTAGCAGACAGCCGTTCTGTCTGCTTAATGTCACAAATTCAGTGCCCGAGACGCCTGGGAAAGAGATTTTGGGGTGAGCGATGTGCTCCAATTTAAATGTTTGAATTTATGTTGATGTGACAGCTATGTTGTCTAACTAGGAATCAGGATTTTATGAGTTCTGAGAAGGATGCAGCATTGCATAAAGGCAGCTGACAGCTTGTGCATGCTGCTCTGGAATTTCCAGACACAAAGGGTGTGCAAATGTTGACAAGATATAAAAATAAGTACTTGGGAAGTATTGTACTTTGTCTGGATAGTAATAAGATTGGTTTTAGCCAAGCTGTTTCCCCTGGTGGCCAGCACTCAAGTGTCTGGGATGACACCAGATGACCTCCAAGGAGAAGACGTGGGGTTTTTTTGTTTGCTTTGTGCTTTGTGGGTTTTGCCTTTTTTCTTTCTTTTAGGCAGCTAAACCATCTGAACTGGTGGCAGGAGCTGTCAGAAAAATCCGTCTTTGAAACATGGAGACTGACTAGTATTTTCGAGTTAGGAGTAAAAGCAGAAGTAAAACTTAATGTAGAAGCCCGAATCTATTACAAGTTTGTTGGCATGGCTTTTTTCCTAATACTGTCAGCTTTGTAGATTGATGGCATGGAAACTGTTTTGTCTAAGAAGTGAAAAATTAGATGACCACTTGTTCCTGAGAGGTAAAAAGAAGATGCACCCGACACTTAAAATTTATGGGATAATTCCCTGCAAATGCTGGACTTGGACTGAATACTTGTACTTTGAGATTGGGGTAGAGTTGTGGCAGCACTCAATTGTTCAGGAGGATAGAGCTTCTCACTTGTGGTTGGGATTTGATGTTTATTTTAGAGCTCTTCAAGAGCACGATAGTATTTGGAAGATACTTTAACAGCAAGTGAGGCTGTCACATATACATGATAAAATGCATTTTATTACGTGCTTTTGCAATTCACCAAATGGATAACCCTGTGCTAAGTGCAGAATTTATAGGTAGAACAGCATTGGAGGAATATAGCTCAATATTCAGGAATACGGTGTCTATAAGAGGCAATGAAAACACGTCTCAGCACTCGGAAAGGCATTCATTCATTCTTCATCACCAGCTATTGTGAAAGGAACTTCCAGTAAAACACTCCAGCATTTGATTTTTTTTTTAATATTAGACTGTAATGCCCCTTAAAGTTTTTTATAAATTTTGTTTTTTGCCTTTTCCATTCTGTCTCCAATAACTGACAGGTTTTGTCTTTCTTTCCCTCATGCCTGTTTTCTTTCACCACGATGGAAGTGCTGTGCTCTCAAAATGTTAACCTTTCCACCATCCCTGGGAGATATTCATGCGTGAGCACTGTCTCAGTCTTCAGGGATGTTATTCCCCTGGAGCTACAGCAGGATACTGTAAGAACCTGGACTAAAGCTCTGGAGTCCCTTGCTGTAGAGCTCGTGCTCAGGGAGGTGGATGATGCTGTTCTAGGCAGTGACAGGATTTTTGGGGCGAGTCAGGAAGTGCTGGTCGCATGAGAAATGTTTTGACTAGAAACAACTCCAATCAAACAGTTCTCTAGGGATATGACTGTCATGTTTCTGAACAAAGAATGATCAAACAAAAGCTTGCAGTGAGGTCTTAATGCAGTCCATGACAATGCATCCTCTGACTTCAGTGAGGTCAGATTACATTTTGAGTATCAAAAACCTGTCTAAAAATTCCTAACTTTTATACATTTTCAAAAGTAAATTGTAATAATAAATGTATTTCTATCGGCATGTCAATATAAATTAGAGATTTAAAAGATGAATAACTTTTCCATTGTACTTCAATATTTAACTGACTCCAGGGATTTTTGTCTATGTAATAAATGAGAAATGTCTGAAAGATTCAGCTCAGAATCTTCATAGTTACCAACTGTAAATTTTCTATACTGTATTTAATACTGGAAGAAGAGTCCTAAAGTAATTTTAAGTAACATCAGAATTTTGCAGTGTCCTTTAAACATTTTCAGTGATGTAAGAGAGTGACTTTTCCCTACTTACCAAAAAAACCAAACCAAAACAAAACCCAAAGCACAAACCGAGAGAGAGAAAAAGAAATACCTTCTGCAAGAGAGCAAATGCCATGTACTGTGTTTAGGTGTAAGTGTTGAAAAGTCACCCAGGTAGAAAAGGCTTCTTTCTCCTCTTGATCTGCAAAAATAAATGCAAACATTCCAACTGCAGGCTCTCTGTGTTAGGATAGCCACTGGTTAGACCTTCTCAAATAAAGATATACTGAAGCATTCTGTCTTCCAGTTATTCCATCCTGACTTTGGGTGATTCAAAGAAATGCTTTTATTGAAAATTCAAGTGTCAGTTTTGTTGTTTAGCTTCTTTATTTGAGCTTTTAAAGTTAAGGCTTATGGTAGTGCCTTCGAGATGCTTTTGATTTATGTGTTAGTAAAATCTGAATCCCATTCTGACTACATGTTTTCCAGATTAGTCTTAAGTTTATTGGGTTGATATATTTTAGTGAAAAGAAGCATATTTGAAACAAAGGAAATATCAGAGATGATTTTTTATTTGCTAGCTGAGCAGAAAAAGCATAAACACATTAGTAAATTCACTCAGTTTTGTGAGCAGTTCTGGCTGGTGAAGGCTGTGGTAGAAGGTTGGTCCGCTGTTCTTGGGGGGAAATGTTGAACTTTGGGATCACCTAGGTCACCTCTCCTGCCCCATACAGTCATTAACATCCTTTGGGTGCTTTTTCATGCAATCATGGAATGGTTTTGGTTGGAAGGGACCTTTAAAGATCATTCAGTTCTGACCCTCTGCCATGGGCAGGGACACCTTTCACTAGACCAGGCTTCTCAGAGCCCCATCCAGCCTGGCCTTGAACATTTCTAGGGATCTCTAAGTTCTCTGGGCCACCCATTCCAGGGCCTCAGCACTGTCACAGGTAATTCCTTCTTAACAGCCAGTCTGACCCTGCCCTCTGTCACTTTGAAGGCATTTCCCCTTGTGCCATCACTCCATGCCCTTGCAGAAGTCCCTCTCCAGCTCTGTTGTGTCCTCCTTTGGGAATATTTGCCTCCTTTCTGGAGTTCTTGGTTGTTTGTTTTAATTGTAACCAATGGAAGCTTTCTCCTTCTGTTGCTTAGAAGAAAATGTTTACTTTTTACAGTGTTCCCATTTATCTCTTCAGCTCTTGCCTGGGGGGGTGTGTATGTGTATATTCTTTTGCTGATATGAATTATATTTTCTGTCTGGAGATCATAGGTTTTTTTGAAAGTGAAACAAAATGATTAACTGAAGTCAACTATATTATTTGAAGCTGCTGTATGTGTTTATCCTCATAGTGCTTAATCCTTGACTTTGCCTCAGGCTGCTAACCCTGGCTGGTTATTAATTCCTTGAAAATGCCCTGAGCCAACATTGCTGCTGTTATAACTTGTTTGGGGCTGAAATGAAGTTGATGTTTTTCTTAGCTACAGCATCTTCTCGCTGTAATGTCACCGGATCAATTGGTTTCAGCAGTGCTGCTATTTCACCATGTGCCTCGAAAAATGTACTTCTTGTACAGCATCTGTTTAGACTTCTCAAGTTAACGTTTAGTCTGCCAGGGATGTAACCTGTTTTAATGAAGGGATGTCAGATCTCTTGGAAATACTCTCACTATATGGATCCTGAGTGGCCTATTATGAAGAAATCCTGTGGGTTTATTTTATGAAACAAAACAAAACCCTTCGGCAGGATTGGAAACTTGGGCCATTATGGAACAGGAAGAGGAGAACTGTGAAATTGGGGAGAAATACAATAGGGTTTGAAATGCTATAAACTTTCCTTTGTATACATTTTAGGGATTGTTTCATAAACTACTTAAGAAATGTTGGCCTGACATGCATGTGACTGAGAGAGATATTCTTCTTCGGAACGTGCAGCTGAGCTTCTTCCAGGCTGGAGTTTAGATTTTTCTGTTTTAATAGAAGCCTTCCTATAAAAATCAAAACACTCTAAAATTACAGATTGGCTTGAGGAGCAGCGAAACACCTTGGCAAATTATCTCCTAGTGCTCAGGCCCCATCAGCTGGCATGAGCTGACTCAAAGCCCATGTAGCACAGACAGTCTGTGCTGCAGGACGCCCAGCTGGGCTCTGGCTGGCTCAGCAGTGATGGGGACACGTCTGGGAGGAAGGATGAGTCTGAAGGATGAGTCTGAAGGATGTGGTGGTGGAGCCTCTGCTCTGCTGCACCTGAAATGCAGTTGAGGTGTCCTGGTAAATTCCATGAGGGTCTGGCTGTGTGCAAGCCCTGCCTGAGGAGATGAAGGAGCAGCGTGCGTCTGCCAAAACCCCACCTCACTGTGCCTCTGTACATCTGCACTTGATTTTTCATGTTGAACATCTCTGTTTCTAAGGGTTCTCTGAGACACACTCTTGGTTTTTTGAATGAGGTAAAACATCTTTTAAAATAGTAGTGGAAAATCAAAAAAACCCCGCCCTACTCCCTATTTCCCCCACTCTGAACTTTTCACTACGAAGGAAATTTTGTCTCCAAGTTTCTATTTCAGAAATGAGTGACTTCAAAGACTGCTGGAGAAATCACATCCCAAACCACTTCTGCTACCTTCCAGGAAACCTTCCCAGAGGGTATCTTGGAAGAAAAAATCATTTGATTGAAAAAGAGCAACAGAAGGAGGTCATCCATTACCAAGAGTAATATTTAGCAATCTGCTCCTCCCTGCTGAGGACAGAACTCCGAAAAAATATAGAATACTTTTAAGGTTCCTGGTGTGTCCAGCCTCCAGAGCATCTTCCAACTCTTGTTATAGACCAGGCAGATAAGGCTGTTTCTAATCCTTATGTAGGGGGCAAGGTTATTTCAATGTATCTTTGTATCGATCTATAAAGAAGACTTTAATATTTGAATAGTAAAATGAGAACTTTTTAGTCTAAAATGTTACATTTATTATGTTACATATACCTATTTGCATCACATTGGTGTAAAACTTCCTCCCTTCTCATGGTGCCAGCAATGATTCAGTTTACATTTAAATGGTAGAGTTAATCATTACAGATAATTAAAGCAAAGGCTGTGTGAAGAATGCTGAAATTCTGTGAATATTAAGGCATAAAATTATTTTATGCAAGAGTTCTGTCACGAATATAATATGAAATAATTTCATCCATGCTAACCGACTTTATTAACTATAAACTTGGTGAGATTTCAAGTATCTCACCATTTTCCCTGGGATGACACTTGTGGGAGACAGTGTTAAGAGGATGATGAGCAGAGGCAAGTGGTGGCCCCATGGCCTGGCAGTTCCAAGGCAGCTAGTTTTGAGTCAGTGGTTATAAATTATACTTCTATGTTTGCTTTCAATGTAATATTTATAATGTTTTTCCGTGATGATATAATAATTTACCGAAGTCAAAATATGAGATGCATAACACTCGTGGTATGCAAAGCACTTCAGAAACTAAATGGAGACTTCCAGCTGCCTTTTCTCCAGGGATGGAAGTGTGTCTCCTTTGGGAGCTGCATGAATTTTCCTTAGACCTGAGGAGTTACTGTGTTACTGAGGGGAAGAGAAGGGTCAGGACTGGATCTGTAAACTCCATTTTGGAGCTGGTTCTGCCACTGCTTTCTGCGGCAGCCTTTCTCTTTGGGTGATGGTGATCCCAAAGCAAAAGGCACTGGGAAAAGCCTGGATCGATGCTGTACAGTCTATAAAAGCAGTGGAGAAGCTGATTTAGAGAAGTGCTGGTTTTCCTGCATCAAAAGCTAGGAATTAAACGCTGGAAATGAAAGATGTTAAAGTAGGACAGATTTAGTTCCCGTGTTGAGCTTGGTTCTTCTGGCTGCACCGAGAAATCTGTGAAGATTTTGAACATTGAGCGGAATTGGGCTCGGCATCAAGACAGTCTGGAGGTTGAATCGAGCGTGTCTGATCTGGTTTCCTCAGAGCTCTGAGGTTCATCTCCCTGAAATGTGCAGCACAGGCCGGGAATTAGCAAAGGGTTAAGAAGCACGAGTGTTTGATGAGAACAGCTAAAACTTTCGGAGCGCTCCTTGTGTTTTCAGAGGCACAGAAGGAAGGCGAGGAGCTCCTGGCGAGCCGGCGGCTCATCCCGGCTTCACAACGGGGCCAAATTCCGGGTGCATTAAAGATGGGCTAGTCAGGGGAAAAAACCAGCGAGTCACTTCAGTCCCATCCCTCTGGTCCTGCACTGCCCCTCTCCATGCCCTTGCTTCACTCACAGCCCCAGAGGCACAATCTGGTTGTTTCAAGAGGAGTTCTGATCTGGAAAACAGCCCCTTCCTTACCCGGCGGAGCTGCCAAAGATTATTGAGAGCCGGTATCTGCTGACTCCAGTGACAGTTTCTAATAAGTTTTCCATCACCAATTTCTATGGTGATGCGGGAACAAAAAAGAACACAGCTTGACTTTCAGCTCCGGAGCTATTTTTACAAGGCTGGCTCTTAAAGACAAAAGAAAACATTTTCTTTCTAAACTGAGCATATTTGACACTGAAGGTCAGTCAGAGATAATACAACCAGAACTCTGGTGTTTATGCTCTCATTTGCTTATAGAGCAAATTAAACGATTTAATGACCTGATGACTTTGTCTTCTAACATCCCTAAATGAAATATAACCCTCTTCACCCCTTCGTGTGCCTCTCAGCCCATTTAAAGATCTTTTAAGGGGTTTTTTTTGTCCATGAAATCGGCACCTTCCATTACCCTTACCAGGTGCAGCAACTGGAATTCCTGAAATGAGATTCAGGGGCGTTGTGTGACTGCTCCTGCCATTATGCAGACGGTAATTTCTTCCCATGCTAATTATTATCAAACAGCTAAACAGAGAAAGATTAAAAAGCACTGTGTTCCTCAGCTCCTTTTTTTTTTTTTCCTTTTTTTTTTCCCCCTCCTCCATTATATTTTCTGAAAGAAAGGAAAAAATAATCCTGGAAACCAGTTAGTCAGGGAAATGCAGAGAATGAGTATTTGCTCAGAGCCTCACGTGAACCTGGCCCTCCTCTGAGGACAGGGAGAGGGAGGCAGCGAGGGGGAGAGAGAGGTGTGGATGTTTTTATCAGAAGGTGCTTTTCTCACGCTGTCCAAGATAAAGGGACTGACATTCTTGCACTGCTCTAATGGGGGTGGAAGAGTAACTGGATCCTGAATTAGGTGGTTCACTAATGTGCCTATTTTTTCCAGTCCACGTAGTTCTGCCTAGCGCCTCAGGCTTCTGGAATGGTGTTTTTATGCCACTTAAGGTCTTAGGTTTGTACTTTTCAAAGCAAAGAAGATGCAAGGCTTGTAATTTCTTCATCCTCACGTGTTTTTTCTTTTTTAAATTCTGTTCAACCAATGGTTTTGATTTTTAGGATTTTTTTCTTGGTTGATGTTTGGCTCGTTTTTTCCCCCTTTTTTTTTTTTTTTTTTTTGAATTGGCCTAATTGTGGCATTCTGTGATTAATTTTACTTGGATGGAAATGTAGCACATAGTGTATTGAGATCTTGATTTTTTTTTTTTAATTTTTTTTTTTGTCGAGTTTACAGTCTTTTTTCCAATGTGGGCTGTGGTTTCATTACAGTAAGTTCCTGCTTTGGATGCAGAGACTTACGTCAGATTCACCAGCTGCTGCTCTCTCAAAATAGGCAGTGTGCCAGTACCAAGGATTAGCTGGGTTACTGTTTGTCCCACCAGTTGTTTTTAAAATCTTTAACTGTGCAGAAACATCCCTGTATGCCATCCATGCAACGCAGTGCCTGATGCCTTCTGTTCCCACCCTCCTTTTAAATTTTCCTCCCTGGGTCATCTCTTTTGCCTGCATTTTTGGTATTCATTAACTTGATTTGGAAAACATTTTTGTCGGTATATTTGTGTTTTCTTATAAGCCAGCAAGCTTCCATATAAATACCTTTCTTGTCTTAGGTGAAGGCTTTCTTGGGAATGGGTTTCCTCTGTGTTTCACAGTGGCTGCAGTGTTAGGATACTGTCATTGAAATGCTTATCACAGGAGTGAGTGACTTGCTTCCTGATAACCCTAGAGGGGAGTACATCAGCAGTAAGCAATGTTCACCTAAACCACAGTTTACTCCGCTCATGGAACAGTTTTGTCAATTAAATTACCTCCATGCTACAAGAGCTGTGGCTTGGAGACCACGGCTTTGTGCAAGTTCTTCTCAGTCTATCAACTTCACTAATAAGGCCGAACTGAAATCCTAAACTGGTTCCTAAATTAAGCTCAGAGTTGAGCAGCAGGGCTGTATTCCAGTCGAGGCAAGGGGGATGTGCCTTACAGGGCTTGCCTGCAGTACCAAGTGTGTGTCTTTCCCTGGAGGAGCTGAGGCTGCGAGTGCAGGAACCCAGGGCTGAGCATCCCTGTGCCGGCGTTGGGAGCCACCCCTGTTACTGCTGGTGCACTGTTTCTGTGCTCCCATGAGAACCTCTTGGGACCTACCATGGGTTTATTTCTCCTAAGATGCTTCTGTAGCCTTCAGCTCTCCCCCTTGTCCAAGTTAATCGTGACAGTTTTGGAGCAGGCATGTCCTTCAGGGCAAATAGCGGGAAAGTTAGCGGGAGACCATGAACACTTTGATGTATTTGCTGCTGTGCTCCCTGAAAAGATGACAGGTTTTAGCCCAAGTTTAAAATAGAAATCTGAATTGTAGCTGCAGCCTGAGCCAGAGCAGCTAGTCTGGAGATACAGGGGTCTTTGTACTTGTACCAAAGGTGATGGTATTGGGCCAAAACAACGTAGGAGCTTTGGGGAACTAGGAGTTAAATGAAGAGAGACCACAGGGCTGTTCCTCTGCTCCAGGGCAGCTGCTTCCTTCTAGGCTGTGGTATTTAACTTCATTAACCACACTAGGTCTATCAGAGTGTGTTTTAAGACCTACAGAAGTTTTATTCTCAAAAGGAGCAAGAGCATTTTGGAGGCCTGTAAGATATGTGCTGTGAGCATAGAGAAGAGCTGTGTGGCAGGAGCAAGTGGTGGTTAGTCTGGGGAAGAAGAGATGGCAGATTTAAGAGGATATTTTCCCTCTTTGCCTCTAAAACCTTTCTGACAGAAGGTCGGTCTTCACTTTCAAACCCTGTTGTTTTCCCCTGCACTGGATTTTGCCAGGTGGGTAACTTGTGATGAGAAGTGTGGCATTACATCCCCTTCATTGCCCATCTTTGTCGGGAGCCATCCATGGAAGTGGGGAGCAGGGATATTTAGGCTGTTAGTGTGTGTCCTGAGTGAATGAGTATTGAAAAGCTTATGTTCACAACTCCCCTGGGTGCTGCAGCTTTCATCAGCTCTTCAAAGTGTCTGATGAGAGTGACCCAGCTGCTGCTGCACTGCTGCTCTGCCCAAGCCATGTTGTTTCTCTTTAAAGAGCTTGTCTTTAGCCTTGCCTCGCCACACTTGTCCCTAGCAAAGAACTCAGAAACATCAGCAGGTGATATTTTAGGGGAGGGCACTGTGTTGGCATTCATCCATCAGTTGTCTAATGGGTGTGTCCTGTCCAAAGGACTGTGCACCAAGCCTGCTCAAACACACTTCTGCTGGATTTAGGATCACCTGAGGAAGCCAAAGTGAAAATAAGGGGAGAGGAAGAAAAAAAGCACCCTAATTCTAGTTTAATTAATTTCGGTGCAGTTTAAAAAATGTATATATGAGAATTATAGCACTTCATTAATACACACACACATTTTCAGAAGGCCTCATGTAACTCTTTGAAACTGCAGCTCCCAGGCCTGGGAGCACCGTCACCTGGCTCAGGCCACCCTGCACAGGATTCAGTGCTGTCCCATCAGGGAAGACACCAGATGCTGTCAGTGGCGGCCTGGGAGGCTGAAAGGCTTCAGCATCTTGTTACTACTTCCAGAGATTATTTTTAAATCTCCACCTCTTCTAAATCTCTCTCAGTTTAAAGGTATCACCAGCATGTGCTGAGTGTAGGACTTCAAAATACTCCCTTCTCTTTCCCCTGCCTTTCTGTCCCATCGTTTCTGTCTTCCTTTTCCCTCTCCAGGACTACAATGTGAGCTAAAAAACTTGCTGTTATTAAAGATTTTACGAAATCTTCCCAATCCCTGGAAGTGTTCAAGGTAAGGCTGGATGGGGCCCTGAGTAACCTGGCCAGGTGGAAGGTGTCCATCCCCATGCCAGGAGTGTTGTAAAAAACTAAAGATGTTCTTTAGGATACCTTCCAGCTCAAAACATTCCATGATCCTGTGAAACATGGTAGTTGCCAAGGTATTGAAGATTGATTAATTAATTGGGGAATTCAGTGGAAAGATCTTGAAGGTATTTTCCAACTTAAACAATTCTATGATTGTGTATGTCTGATTTGAATTTTTAAAAATGTTTTCTTATTATTTCTTTCACAAGTGAAAAAGTTAACCTTGGCATGTCTCCACTAAACTCTCTTTGGTGGACTCTCTTCTTGTAGTGCAAAAGCCAAAAGGTTCCAGTGCTGTTTGTTTTTTTTTTTTTTTAACTTCAGCAGTATCTCTGTTCTCATGGTAGTGTGCCTGGGTTGCCAGCACTCTGAGTGACAGGAGGAAAAGGTGATGTCTTTGATGCTTTGACAGCTTGGACCTACTTAGCAAGCATCCTACCTAGAAGATATTCTTTCTTTATCAAGTGCCGTGTTTCATTTTGTAAATGACATATAACTGTGTTGGCCCATGTCTCTGTGGCTTTCCCTGGAGACAGAAAATACAAAATGGTTCAATTTTCTGGACGCATTTCATTGTTCCACGTACTGATACTAAAGACTGCATAAATCAGGCCTTTTTAATTGTTGGCAAAGTGACATTGCTGTGCCACTAAAGGATGTTCTTTGTTGAGGGGAGAAAAATATGCTTTCTGACTTTAATGGATTGCCTTAAAAATCAACTTAACTTGAGGAAGACAGTCAAAAACGCTTTGCAGTCCAAGGAGTGAAATTTAATGGTAGCTTGAACTTTGGTAGCTTGATTGTGTTAGTTTTATGTTCAAGTGCCAGTTAACAGCATGACTCCAGCAATATGGTTTCATTGATCCCCAAACCCTGTTTTGATTTGATTTAGCTCTTGTCTGTGGTTGATAAGCCACGCTCTCGATGATTCAGTGAACTGTCATAATGGCCCATCTTGTCTCTGTATCTTTTCATTCCTATTTTCCCATGCCATCTTCTAAGGCCCTGTGAGCACACAGAGGATCAGCAGCAGATTAAGTGGGTAACCAACTGTGGACTAGGAGCTGATCCAGCAAACCATTAACAGGGGCCTTTTTCATTTACGTCACTTGTGTGCTCCTAAAGGTGAACATATGCTGTGGGGCTGTAGTGAATCAGCCTGCGAGAACATTCCTAAGTTAACATCAGGGCTGTCTCAAAGAGGGAAAAGGTGTTTTTTCCTTAGCAGTGCTGATTCAGTGGTGTCCAGCAGAGCTTTTTGGACACACTACCTGAAAATTATTTTAGGTTTTGTTGCGGGAGAAAAAAAAAAAATCTGGCCTATTTCATTGTAGATAAGAAAATGAGACTGAACATGAAATTTAGGAAGAGGTGCTTGTATCTGGCATGGACAAGTGCTGCTTTCTCCTTGGATGAGATTTGCCAAATTACTACATCCAAAGCTTAGAGGCTAATTAGAGAATTTCCTGCTGTTTATGGTTGGAACCATGCTTCTTCTGCAAAGAGAAGACAGACTGTCCAAAATGCTTACCTTGTCCTCATCTGAATCAAATATTTTGCTTTATACTAGCAATAAAGTTGTGTGAGTTGGTATAGAAAGGATAATTCAGAGCATAAAGATGAAAAATAAATTCCTTCTCCAGTGTTTGTAAGCACCCAAACCACACGTATCAAGGTGCCTGTAACATTTCCACATTGTTACAGGTGGTAGTTTGCTAATAAACCAAAACAAGAGAAATACATGTTTAAAGTGAAATGTATTGGTTGGACTATTATTTGAAGGGAGTGTAGAAATAGAATAGAGGATGATTGATCACAGGCTTGACTGTAATGGCTGCAGTCTTTGTCATTACCAGTTCAATACTGGGAAGCTCTAGAACCCTAGGAAGTTTAGAAAAAAACCCTTATTTTTAATCCTGTATGTGAAATATTTATGCTGGTGACTTAACTGCTTGAAAATAGTCCAGTTCTTCTTTCAAAACTGAGACTCTTAAAGACCAGATTTCAAGAATAGAAATACCAGCTTACTCAAGGGCTCCTTTGCAACTTGCAAGAAAGAGAAGCATCAAATGGTATGAAGATACTACTCTGCATGTAAAACCAATCTTAATATCAAGCTTGTATAGTTTATATAAAAAGATGACTTCCTAGAATGGTGGTGCCTTTGTGTTTTGATAAAAATAGCATTACTATAGTGAGTCAATCTTACAAAGGGGATTTTTTGAAACAGCACTTGAGAAAACTGTGAAAAAAGAACGCAGGTGGAGAGGTGGCGTTAGATTTTGGATTTCTCTTTGCCATTCAAGTTGAAGATGGCAATTAACGCAGTCATCTTGATTTTTTTTTTTTTTTTTACATTTAGTCACTCAGCATAGAGCATGAAGCTCCCAATTGAAGCCTGCATGCAGTGGGTGATTGCTTCTACTCTGCTGAATAAGGCTGTTTCTGAACTGCGACTGCATCTCATCAGCAGAGTGGGCTGACTTCACACCAGTTATTGAAAGCACATTTTCATAAGTCGTCTTTCCTGATAAATATCCAGCCAGAATTCTCTTATATGTTGTAGTATGCCTGGCTATTGAGAAATGTTTAGCGATGCATGTATAATGCCAACCGTACAAATACGGGTTTGTAATATTTCTTAGCATATGTGTTATGAATTCTTGCAGTTATCTCAGTCCTACACTGTATCTGTGCTGAGCAAACCGTGGCTGGGGGCCAAATCCATTTTACAGCTGTCCAAAACAGTCTTGTGACCAATCAATCAAGTTTACACTTATAAAATGCCCATAGTATAAGCACCCAAGGCACTGTGCATAATCCATATGAAAATAAATACGATATACTATCTCTGAATGGTGAAGTCAGGTGGAATTAGACATGTTCCTCTGAGGTTGTACTAGATAAAGGAAGCTGGTTCTGTAGGAGGAGATGATTAACACGTGGTACAAGTGCACACAACTTGTAAGGCCAGTCGCACTTTTGAGATGCGGATGGAAAATTGATTGAATGTCTGAAGGGAATGAAAGGGTACTGAATAAGAAGGTTTTATAAATGGGACACAGTCAGGCTGCTGAGACTTCTGCAAATTGCTGTTTTAGCCTTGTGGAGAAGGCTCCTCCCTCACAAACACAACTCCACAAGCTTTAATTATTTCTAAAACTTACCTCCTGCTTGTAAGAGTGGGTAGCCCTGAGGCTCACTGGATTTTGCAATAAGAGCAATGCAGATTGGTCAAGTGTGCATTTGGCAGTATTTTTTTTTAAAGAGAAGGAGATGACCTCCATGTCATGAGTGAGAAACTTATTTTTTTAAAAAATAGGGACAAAACTCCTACAGTACATAGTGTCTCTAGATACTGCAGTTTGATTAAGAACCAGCAAGATGAGAGGCTTTACCCTGTTTGATGATCTGTGCTCTTCCCCACAAGGATGATCTTGGCCATAGGAGGTGGGACTGAAAGTCGGGTTCACAGGTAGCTCCTGATACCTGCCCCAATGCATGAGCCTGAGCTCCAGGATCCTTCTTCCCACTTCCCAGGCTTCCCATTTTCCCAGTCTAACAGTCCCATGTGCAGAGACACACGTGATCCACCTCCTAGTTTTGGGTTCTGTCTCATGTCCATACCAGCTGCAGCCCGCAAGGTTTGTGTTGGAGCATTCCCAAGTTCAGTTTTGCTGCCCCCAATTATCTGCCACCCATTAACTGTTACAACTTAAGTGACTTTTTTTTTTTTTTTTTTTTTTTTCCAACAACAGCCCAGCAGTCTGCTATTAGTAGGCTGCTGGTGCAGCTCCCAGCATCCCGTCCCTCTGTTTGTGTCACAGCAGGAGCAATCCAAAGAAAGCGGCGTTTTTTGAGAAGGGGTGAAATGGTTTTAGACAGGGTAGAATTTATTCTAACACATGAATCCAGCGTTTAAACGTGCGGCAGGTAGACAAAATTGCTTCCTGTTCTGCTAATCCTTTGCTGGATAATTTACAGCCTTCTGGAACTTCATTTCATAGTCTTTTCAGCTTTTGTTGATAAAGATGCAAAAAAGACAGACACGTACAAAAGGACTGTATATAGCGTATAATTCATTTCGTGGAGCTGGGACATCTAGCTGAATGTGCCATTGATTTACCCTGGCACTAATTCCTAGTGAGTAGCTCATTTTGAAAGTAGCTACAAGTTGGCATATTTGCAGGAGCATTGAATTCTGGCATGCAGTCACTGTTGTATTAAAAACATGATGTGCAGTGAGTCTGGAGAGCCTTTGAAAGTGAGATCTCAATAGGAGCTATGAGTTGTATTGTTGCTCTCAGTGCATACAGCAGAAAAACACCCCAAAAAGAGTAAGCTGTGTGTGTTACCAACAGTGTGCAGTTTAGGAAATGGATTTTTCTTCCAAAATGTGTCAGTGATGGTGCGTTTATTAAAAAATGGTTCTCAAAGCCACTTTAAAGTCCATATGGTATCTGTTATGATTGGCTTAATAACAATAGCATAATTATGTGTATTATATCCTTATAGGATTGAATGTGCAACAAACATTGCTTGTGAGCAGCAAGTTTTTATGAGATGACAGCTGTTTTAGAACCAAAATTATAGCTTATTTATTGTGTGTATGCATTCGAGCTGGGCGAAAAATAGCGAAAGAATGAAATCTGCTAAAGGACTATTTCTCACTAAGTGTTATTTTGCAATAAAAAAGCTGGTTGTGTTCTAAATGAACAATAAGAATGGGTTGGTTGGAAATAACATATTTCTGTAAAATAAGATGTTTCAAAAGGATGCAGAATGTACCAAATATCAAGTTTTTTTTCGCTTTCCTCGGATGAGAAACGGGACCTCCTTCAGAATTAGATAACTTGGCTCGGTAGTGGAAAGTTGTAGTGAAAAAGGTGAGAGATGAGTAATCATCCCCTTTGTAAAGCAAGGATGGCCATGGCCTGGGTGGGAACAGAGGGGAGAAAAGGGAGGAGCTGTTGAAGGTTCATATTTTTTGTGGGTCTTGTAATGGAAAATCTGTGCTCAGGTTTGTCAGGGCCAGTGCTGACCTGCAGACCCCAAGCATTACGTACCAGAGTGAGTTTAGCTGAAAGGATTGGTTGCAAGGAGGTTAGCTCTAGACTAAGGCTCTCTTTTCCCCATTTTCCTTGCTTTTTCCAGAGGTCTGCCTGTCTGAAGGAGTGGCAAGTAAAGTACCACTGAAAAGTGTGAGGTACCTCAAGCCTTTCACACTCTGCAGTCACTATATCCAAAATAATGGTCAGGGCTTTAGGAAAAAAAAAATAAAATCCCTTGTGGAAATGAGTATTTTAATTGAAAGTCAGTTTTCTACTGCTATTTACTTGACAGAGAAATGTGTGTCAGTTACAGGTTTTAGGAACTTGTTGAAGGTCACACAAAATCCAGAGTTTTAGCTTGCACATTGTTATCATCACCTTCTCGGGGGATTTAGGAAATGCAAGGTGGGAACTTGTAAAGCTGTACTGAGGAGGCTGTGGGGGAGGAGTTCAGGTGGGTGTCTTCATTCCTGCAGATGAGCTGGAGCGTGGTTTCCAAGAAGGGGAAGAAAAGGTACATGCAGTACAAATGAACAGACATTTCATAACGAGGCTTATAAAGCATTAAAATTCAGGCACAGCTTCTGTACGAACACAAAGCGAGGCTCTTGCATATACAGAAAGAAGCCCTCGTTCTGTGTGAACAATCTTGGCACAAAGGGAGTTTTCAAAATATTATAAGGTTGTTAAGAAAGTGATAAATGAATGTAAAATTTCTGGTGTGTGCTGTGAGTGAGTGGTTGAGTCTCGCTGAGGTTTAAAGCTAGGAATAAGAGTGACAGCTCAGCTTTACCCTGCGGTGATACTGTGACAACACCATTGGACAAATTCCCTGTAACAACACAGGAGAAAGGGTGATCAGAAATAAACTGGGCTACAAAGAGCAACTTCAGCGATTCCAAAATATCCTGAGTGCCCTGAGAACAAAAATAACAGTGGACAGGAATTGTGTGTGATCCCTGCCTAGGTTGTGGATCTCATTGCTGCAGGTAACGTGTCTGTGCCCGAAGGGCTGTTGCCCAGAAGGTTGCTGGGTTGTGTGCTATAAAGAAATCCAAGGTGGGGGTGATGGAGAAAAGGAGAATTCAGGAAACAACAAGGCGCTGAGTTGCTTGGAGCTCTCACTGCTGAGGATCAGGGGCTGGGCTTGGGCTGCATCTACCTATAGGATTTTCCAAATTCCAGCTCTCAAATGCCTCACCACCACATGCAAGGTGGGGGGCTCGGTTTCCAGGAGTTTTTCTGAGAGCTGCAGCCATGGCAAGCGAAGGGCTGTAGCTGATGGGGTGTGTGGCCCTTTCACAGGCAGAGGCTTTGCAGAAAAGCCTTCCCTGAGCTGCTGGCTCTGCTGGCTCCCCCGGCTCTGCTGCTGCTTGGCACCCGGCATCCCCGGGGACGGCACAGGAGCCAGCAAATCCTCCGGAGTCTCCAGCTGTGCACTGCTGGTGCCTTCCCAGCATCAAAACAGGTCTGCTTGGAAAGGCAGCGGCGGGGAGATCATGTGCTCTGACAACTGATGTGGGCAGAAGAGAGATCTCTCTTCTGCAGGCACGGGTTTTCCAGATGCCCTCGTGGAATGATGTTCAGTGTGATGGCTTCCTTTGAAAACCCTTTGTAAACTCAGAATTCTTCCCTGCTGTGTAACAAAACAGGTTTAGGTTTGGGTGGTTTTTTTCTTTTTTTTTTTTTTTTTAGGTTCATTTTATATGAAGAGGTATGCCAGATCCTTTGAACGGCAAATACTGGCAGATTGGATCATGTCTCTTTCGTTGATAGAAGTTATTGTCAACTGCATGAAACAGTGATGTTGGCTATTTATGCAGTGATAGTTGTGTTTAAGTAGCTGTAAATTGTGTAGCTCTTGTTAATCTCTCTGAAAAAAAGAAGCCAAATAAAAGGCAGTAGAGTTTTATGATCTTGGGTTTTATTCTGCGGCTGCATCATTTTTTACCAGAGCTGTTAAATGGTTGTTGGGCTCATAATTTGATGGAAATACTTTGTAAAATAGTGAGCAGCTTATTCAGTTTTGTCAGTTGTCTCTGATGTGATTTAAAGCAGTTAAAGAAAATGACAAATTTTCAGAGCTTATTACCTAATGCACTGAAAAACAGATGGAAAGAAATTATACATTTATAATGGCTGATCCTATTGGGACCAGGCTACAGGATCTTTCAAATGTGTATATCCTAAGTAATAGAATAGAAGGTGTAATTTTGAGGCACAAATACTCATTCCAATGTTGGCTTTTGTTTGGAAACTATTTTCCTGAACTCCACAATGCCTTGCACAGAAATTCAACAGATTAGGTTATGTTTGACAGGAAAGGTGTTTATTTCTTTTCTTTCACAGTTATATCAACAGGTTTTCCAGTGGCCTGGAAGCTTGTTTGCAATTTAAAGGACTGCTGGACTGCTTTTCCTTTAGGAGAAAGTTGTGAGATCAAATGCTAAGTTCTGATGGAAAAAGAGTTGTAGCTGATGGGAAATTTTTGTTTCTAGAGGAAAACCCTCAAAACTCTCTTAGCACGACATGTTTGGATCTAAAATAGCTTCCTAGTTATGATTTTTGCTAGCAAAGGCTTGCATTAAAAAAAAAAAATCTAGAACAAAATGTTACACTGAAACGAAAAAGTAAGACTTTTTTTCTTTTTCTTGAAATGCATTGCAGAAACTTGTGACTGTCTTTTGGCTTTTTTCCATTTCAGAACATGAAGGGATTTAGATGTGGGATATTTGGCATAGCAGAAAATATAATTCCAGCCGAATTCTAGTCTCTGCAAAGCAGTCAGATAAAAGATTGTAATTTTGATTTTAAGTTTTTTCAAGCTCAGACCTTGTAAGGGTGCATGTTGCAAAGCATCATAGAAACATTTGCTGGTTGGGTATTATAATAAGATCTGAGGCAATAAATTGTGTTACTTAGGGAAGTTTTGGAGTCTAAGCAAAATAATATATATCTAAGGTGACAGGTTTGCTGGATTCTAGCAACTTTAGTTCAGCACTGTTAATATTTGTGGTACTTTTTAGTGTCCTGAGTTTCCAATTTAGGAGGTTCTATGAGACATTATGTCTGTGGTTACTGCAATGTTGCTGTTTGTCTTTCCCTTGCTCGAAGCGGGTGTTTGGGAGTGAACAAACCATCTGTCGTGATGAATCTATTGAAGAATTAATTTAGGAAACAGTCAGTCTTTCAGAGTTATTTTTAATGATGGAAATGATTCAAGAAGGAAGAAAAATATTGCTGGTTGCATCTGTCCCAAATGCTGTAGGTGTGTAATGCCATTCATTAGGATGATCCAGGTCTTGCTAGGGTTTCCACTTCAGCTGGGAGATTTCCCTTCACTTGACTGGACACTAAGTCTACTGTGAGTAAACACTCAGAACTCTTCTTTCACCTTCTTGGCACAGTCATCTGCCAACTCTGTAGTGGTGGAAAGGGGCTGAAATAGATGGTGTGCCACAGTGACCCTTTGTGCCAACAGGAAAGGACATGCAGTGGCATCAGAACAGATATGTTGAAAAAAACAGTATTTAATCTGTAGAAAGAGACCCTTGCACTGAGCTAGGATCATTTCAAAAGTGTTGCAGTATTTTTCCCACTTCGATTTGTAAGTCCAAAACATTGCAGTGGAAGTGTATGTTGTAGAAATTGCACTGGGCGTCAGGAATCAGTTTTCAGGTGAAGGTTCTGGTACCAAAGCTTGTCTCCTCTGAGATCTGAGTGCGCATCATGAAGACTTTTGGTAGAACATATGGAATGATGTTGCTGTGGTATAATACACATACCAGAATGGATTTGCACTGAAATGAAAAGAATTTTCTTTTCCTAATTTCCTGTATCAGAGATGTTCCAATATGGATTAGACCATCCATCTGGGGAGAAGAGCCTGCTTGACACAATACAGGCTGAATATTGCTTTGGGATCAAATCAACACTCCTCTTGCTGCCAAGAAAAAGTATATTGAAAAAAAATATTGAAATATATATATTTCAAATATATAAAATTATATATGTTTTTTCAATATATTGAAAAAAAATAAGTACAGTATGAAGTTATCTGCTTTGCTTTGCTTAACTTTCAGGTGAACACTGAAAGTAAAACTTCAACGACTTTGGTCAACCATTTAATGATTAGAATCATCAGGCCAGTTGAAGTAGCATGCTGCCTGTTTCTACATCTAACCTGTTCAGGCTAGGAAGGAGCTTGAAAATAAAACAACATCAGAATCTTAATGTTGCAGACAAACACCTACACGTTCCCACTGAGTGATTCTTGCTGCTTAAATATTCTTTGCTCTTCCGGTTCTGTATCTGCCTGTAGTCTTGAGGACGATTCCTTGGAGATCAAGGAGTCAAGCCAACCAACACAAATATAGAAGTGTTGACAGCAGAGAAGAAATCTGCCTCTTTGCAATCTGAATCTTGGGTTTGTCTGAGTTTCAGTGTTGTGCAAGAGCCTGTAGGATGGGGCTCTGAGCACTGGGCTGAGTTGCTCATTGTCCTGAAGAGAACATTAATGTGAAAGTCCAAAATCGTAACTTGAACCTGGCACACTCCTTTTGTAATTCTTACTTACTTACTGCTGGTTGATTAGATGGTTTGTGTTGCTTTGACTCACAGGACTAATTCTAATTATTAACATGTTTCTTTCTCTTATTAGTTCATTTGGTGATTGGAATATTTTTGCTTTGAAAAAAGATGTAGATGCCATCAATAGAAATAGATTTTTAAACTGTGTTCATTACATTGAGTTTGCCAGAGAGGTCTGAAATTCTGGGGAAAGACAAATCATCATAAGTCTTTTTTCAAAAGCTTAAACAAAGAATTTTGGTTTTGTATTTAACATACTCAAAATAGATTGCTAATTGATGGCATCAGCTATTCGTGAAGAAGAGTTCCACAGATTAAAAAGTATTTTTAAAATTAATATTTTTATTGAAATATCGCCCTCTTCATATGCTATTATGCAAGTTTCATGTCTAAAATGGAGCATAAATATTCAAGTAAAGTTCTTTAATATGTTAAAATTCTACATACGTGAAAGTCTTACCTCATACTTGTCAGATGAAATTTGTTTCCTGCAATGGGAAAATAACAGGAGTTTTCTTAATTAATTCTTAATTAAGTAACATTTTCCTATTCAAATTCATTTGTTCTCATTTTGTCGTCAGTTAAAGAAGAGTTTTCAGAGACAAGTTTCATACCTGTATGCCAGGATGATCAGGTCAAAAAAGCTGTGATTAATAAAGTCTTTTTGTTATAAATATATTCCAGACAATTCCATCTATTTTGTTCTCATCAGAATCAAATTATAGCAAATACTTGCTTTACCCAAGATCCTCTGTTCCCCAAGAGCCCTTCAGCATTACTTGTAGCACTACCTGGAAATACTAATGAATTTAAAAGTACCAAAAGAATTTAAGCTGATTACATTTAGTGCCTTTTTTCTTCTGAAGGTGTCTCAGGCTCACTTGTCTTTCCTTAAGTGGAGCATTTCTGGAGGTTTTTTCCATTTGCACGCTTTGCATGTGATGCCTTCCAGGATAAGGCCTGTACCACTGACAGTCTGCAAATTAGAAAAGAAAAAGCAAACTCTCACGTCAAAACTGAAGATGGAAAAAATGTGAAAATATCGTCAATGTAACTGCTGTAAGTAAAGCACATAACAAAAAAGTCTACTGAGGGAAGGTCAGTGACGAGCTCATTTCTGTGGAATTTTGGGCAGGAATATACAAAATGCTGTGTTGCTTCCCCACCTCTCTTAACTAGAGAGATGGATGCTGCAGCAAACCTTCTTGTTGGAGACTTAAAGATTTTGACTTGAGACAAAACAAATATTTCCCAAACTTTGTGAAGAATGAAAAAGGTGAATTACTAATGGTGTAAAATACTTGGTGTGCAAAGTGGCATTATGTCGAACACAGCTTGAGAAAGCTGAGGGCTGTAAGCATTTTACGTTCTGAATAAGTTATTAAGAAGTGTAATAAAAAAATAAAACTTCCAACACCTGCATAAATAGAGCCAGTGCCAGGTTGGAAGTGTGCAGGAGCCAGACTTGCTGTGCAATGAGTACGAGGCATGTGAAACTTGTTGCCAAATGGTGTTGCAGTTGCTTATGGTTTAAAGAGAGGCTCACGGATGAGAAAGTCACTGGGGATTATCTAGAAACTAAAGGCCACTGAAAACCTGTGGGGTATTAACTGGAGTAAATGTATTTGGGAATATTGTGCTTGATTATCCTGGTCTTGGTCATCTTTTCACACTTCTGTTAGGGGTAGGATCTCAGGTCTGGTGGGTCTTTGATTTGAAGGAATACTGCAGTTCTCGTGGTCTTTCCTTCCAGAAGAGGAAAGGTGGGTTAGGAAAACAAACCAGCAAATGGCAGAACACACAGTCCATGCGAAAAACCCTGTGGTGGTATGTGGGAAGAATTCAGCAGACCAGTCACGTATCCATCACGTCCAGCTGTTGTCTCTTCCTCTCTGCAGAACAAGGCTGAGTTTCAACAAGAACTCAAAGAAATGCCGGAAGGAAGATGAGAGCAGAGCCTCTGAGTTTGTGCTCTTAGGGAGGCTTGAAAGGAATTACAGAGTCTGTTTCTTATCCGGTGCTGTGCCCGGTACCAAAGGCACAGGTGGGAACATCTGGAGGGGAGTGGGAGATCTCAGAGCTTGGTTTTACTTGGAGACTTGCATTCCCTGCTCCCAGGTACGTGCCCCTGAGTTCCTGCATTGCTGCTGTCCGTGCCCTGTGCCAGCATCAGCACTTTCCCTGGGCTTGGGCCTTCTCTGCTCCATTCCCAGGCTGGTGTATGGAAAAGGGAGGAGCAAGTGCTTCTCCCGAGGGCAGGACCTTTCACATCTTGTTTTGCTGCTTCTGTACGAAGTGGCAGCCTGTCTTTTTTAGCTGAGATTAGCGGGCACGAGCTTGTCAGCAGGAACACTCATTTCCTGGAAGCAGGACATGGAAAAGGCAGTTGCAGGGTACAGGTTAAAACACAATCCAGTAAGAGGTAGTATGGAAAAAGCAATGTGGACTCCAAACTCTCCATAAGCCTCTATATAACTGTCAAACAAGCCTTGCTGAAAAGTACGGAGTATGCATACTGGATCATCCTTTGGGAATAAATGGCACATGGAGCCTCATTTTTACTTCATTCAGCTGCTTCATTATACTGGCCCTCTGTTTTTGGAGGACCTGAATTTGTAGAGGTGGAATAGATATCGATTTTTTTTCCTCTCTTCTTGAAAGAATAGGCTTTTGGATCTTTTTATTTTTCAGTTTCTAAGGCTGTAAATCAGAGAAGGGTTGTATGGAACCGGAAGCATGGAGGCCTTTAATTTCTATTTGTCCAACCATTGGAGTATTAAAACAGTATGAAAAATCCTATCAAACACCATCAAAATTTGCAAAGTTTTGCTGTTTTGGGCCACTGTGACCTTGAGGCAGCACTTGGCAAGGGTAAAAATGTCATGTGCTTTGTCCCTAGATGCTGTCACAGGAGTGTCTCTTCCTGGTGGAGGAGCAGGCACTTAAGGTTGCACTTAAAAGGCTATGATTCTTTTCACTGTAAGCAATGGTTTTCGAGTGGGTTTTTTCCACAGACTGTTAGGACCACGGAGTTGTTTAGCCCTCTAGTTAGCAGCAGCAACACTCAGTCTGACACAGGCAATTAAGTAGTATATTTTCAGGATTGGAAAGGCAAGGCTGCTTTAGAAAGAAAAGTCAGAGGAGAATTATGATTGCCTGCGAAGCCTGGATAACACTTGTAATATTTAAGATATATATACTTGGACAATGACTTGCATTGCAATGATTTAGGAATTGATTTGTAGAGGCAGGGTTGTAATACTTCATGTTTTTAATTACAACTGATAGCACTGAAGCCAACAGCAAAAAATAGTGTGATGGAAAACCAGGTAATTAGGGTCTTAAACCCAAACCCAACCCCAGCCCTCTCTAGAGGCAATGTTGTTAACAATAATTTCCATTGTTGCAGAGGGTGGATTCAGTTTTAGTCCATAATAAAAGATGCTGAAATAGATTTCCTGGAGTTATCTGTGTGAATAATCATCCTCCGTGGCTGTGAAAGTATGGGGGAATATCTGTTTATACAAGCTGCACATTCTCTGGCAATCAGCATTCGCTCCTTTTAATTAGAATTTAAGATTGACTGGCATATTTTCCATATCGTATGTTGAAGTGTAGAAAACTCTTCACTAGTTATGTGTGTAAGTTGCATTCTTTAATTTCTGTCAGATTTCTGGACTTCACTTTGGGTAATCCTGAGGTATCCTCAAAGAAGTTCCACTGACTGTGACGGGACTTAGCTGGTAACTCATACAGCAGCTCTTAAATAATGAGTCACTGAAGTTAATTGATTCTTTGAGTACCCAAGCTGCATTCCAGTCTTATTTTAAGTATGTACATTATGTTAATAACAAGAGAATCTTTCATAAATAATACTGTAAATACTTCTAAATAGCAGGCTTTTGACCACTGTTATGGGCATGGCTTCTGGAATAAATCCTTCAGTGCAATTCAGCACCCCAGGTGTGGAAGAAGGGAGAAGTACCTGCCTTGGAGCAAAAAGATTTTCTCTCCTTGTCAACAGAGAAAGCAAAGATACAAATGAAAAATAACAAAACCAACCAACATATGCAGTGGCATCTCCTAGGAAGGCTGACGTGGCTGCTTAGATAAAGATGCTTGCAAATTCTTAGAAATTGTATTCCTTTTGGAATTGCTTGGGAGGATATTAGCATAGGATTGTTTTTTGGTGAAGCCACCCAAAGAAACGCGCTTTCACTGTACCTCCATCTAAATAGAAAAACCCAACAAAACCACCAAAAGCCCCTATTTTAGCCCAGAATATTTTTTTCTTTCTGTAAAACTTGGCCTAGCCTGAACATCTCTTCCTTTGGCTGACTCGTCAGCCAGCAGGTTTTCCACCGGCAGGGAAGAGGCTGTTGTGACAGTATTAGGAGGAATGGTCCTTGACCTTCTAAGCCTCTCACAGGCTGTGGTTTAGAAATTCATAGCCTTTAAAGTCCTGCTTTTTGAGAGTCTAAGATATCAGCCAGGAATTCAGCTAATGCTTTCTATTGTCTGTGGTTTTGTGCTTAAAGCGCTGTGTTTAGTTGATGCTTTGCTGTTTCTTCCCAGTTATTTAACCTTTGCTAAAAACGACTGAGGTTGTTTCCTCGCTGTTGCCTGATGCAAGTGGCATCTTTTTGTGTGTGTTGGATGGGCAATGATGGTGTGCTTCAAATACTCCACAGGGTTTCCCCTTCTAATGCTGTAAAACAACAACAACAAAAATAACTACAATAGAACTTCTAAAGGTTTGTGGTTTTTTTTTTTTTTTTTTTTTTTTTTTTAAATTTTTTTTCCCCCCAGCTGTCCTGGCACTGGGGTGAAAACAATCGATGTTTGTTCTTTCTTCTGTAGATTTGACTAAACCTGGTGCTTTTTGGTGCAGGTGGAGCTGAAGGCTGGGTGGATCTCTTACTGAGAACATTTTTATGGATGGCTTGTTCCTCCTTATGGCTCTTTGTGGCTCTGAGCATTGTTGGTTTTTCAGAGGCCGGGGTACTTGGGATTATCGTGTTTTGCGATGTAAAAATCAATAAAATTTAGGAGAAAACAGGATGAGTAAGTGAGTTTGCCAATATTTTGCCTTTTTTAGTTTTGAGATGCTCTGATCACCTTTCCCTGATGCAAACCATATCAAGGGGAACAATTCCCATTAGAGAGTAGTGCTGAGGAAGGACTAAACTTTATAAAGGAATGACTCAGGCTTGCCTGCATGGAGGAAACAAGCCAAGTGCCGTGTAAAAATGACTTTAGTACTGTCCGAGGTTGGTGGGTGAGGGTTGGCAATGCCGTGGAAAGCAGGACTCAGTGCATGCCGTTCAGTGACTCACCTGTCAGCAGCTGGAAAGCTGTGCTGAGAGTTGTGCAAATGTCAAAACGCCGAGTTTTCCCACTCTGTGTAAACTGTTCCCAATCCCCCTCTTTTTTCTCACAAGTGGCGTTTTGTGGAGAGTATCCCAGCAGTTTTATTTCCGAACAAATAAGGGGAAAAATCTCTTTTTTCTCCCTATTGTGGAGAAAATAGCTGGTTTATGTCCACCCACATGAAGTAAAATAACATAGGTGCATTTGAACTGAGCCTCCTGAGCACTTCCTTTTCCAGACAGACAGTTTCTCCCATAATCTCAACTTGTAAGATCCTCTTACTAAGACCTGCTCATGTTTTACTTCAGAAGAGCTTCTGGGCCTATGAGGCTCCAAGTTCTGCTGACATCCAGATCTGCTGTGGCATCTGGAGGTAGTTTAGAGTGGCTGAAGAAACCATATTCCTTCCTGGAGCTAACTGTGCACATGCCATTTTCTGCAGGGTTTGATCTGCGCTGTTAAGTGCTCTGTATTTTCTCTACCTTCCTATTTGACTGTTAGATGGAATTATTTTTCGAATATAACTGCTCAGTCTCTGCTTTCCGGGTGATGTATTAGAGTGTTAAACTTCTAGTTTAAACATCGCTTAAAACCTGAACCTCACAGAGGTACAGAGCCCAACTTCACCCCGAGGAGCTCCTGTAGAGCAAGTGGCAGGACTCTAGCAGGTTAATTTATGTAGTGAAGCCTCCAATTCTGTCGTTAATTCTGGTTTCTACTCTCTCCTCCTGTGGCTGGAACCTAGAAGTTGCCATTGGCATTCCTTAGTGAAAATACGGGATTAAAATCAAGACAAATGGTCATAAGTAAAAAAAAAACTTGGGGGTTTAATCTAAAAGTTAGGTTTCAGTTAATGGCAGGAGGAGGGTTGTGGTTTGATCTACACCAGTGTAAATGTAATTTCGAGATGGGATTTTAAAGCTTTATTTGTTGTTAATTGCATAAACAAATGGAAGAAAGGATGGGGAGAGTAAAGTTAATTTGAGAACAGATAACTCTTCTGAGACAAATCTTGAATCTTACTGAAACAGGGAGGTTAAAATAGTACTCACTGGGCACTAAATTTAACTTTTCCAGTATTTCTTTCCTGTAGGCTGATTAAATTGTCCAGTTTCAAGGGAAGCAAGTGTTTTTTTTCCACATTGTGGTAATGCTTGGTATTCAATATCCAATTTAGGCTGTTTTTTTAATCATTCAATATTTGTGTTGAGTCTTAGTAAGTGAAACTTTATGCTTATACATCTGAGTTCTTGTTGAAAAATGCCTTAATATCTGCTCTTAAGAGTGTTTATATACATTTATGCCTTACATGTTTTTCAATGAATAGTACAATTCTACATCTCTGTTTGCAGTTTCATAATTATATTGCCAATGTTTTTAAGACTCTGTGGGACAAATTTTAGATGATCAATGTGGTGTCCAGTAAAATATTCTTGAGAGCTTTGATTTTGATAGGAAAAGCTTACCATAATGCATAGGAAAAGATAATGGCTATTCTTCAATTAGCTACTCCCTAGTCTCCTGTGACCTTTTAACTCCCAGGCTATCAGATAAGGTTTTCCAGTTAAGCAGCTGCATTCCCTCTCAAGAGAAAGCCCTGATAATTTAATTTGAATCTGAATTTTTTCTTGACTTACCCAAGAGTGTCTTAAGGTGTCTTTATTGAAGGATGACCATGAAAGACAGAAAATAAGGGAAGTTCCAGGCAATATTTATGAGGGCAGTTAAAAACCAGGGTTGCTTTCTCAAACGTGCGTGCTGCTTGACTGAAACCTGCGTTAGGCACTTACATCTCATAGCTGCTTGTTTACATATTTGCCTTCTTTCTCATTTAATTCCCTTTAATCCGGTTACTGGGAGCTGTATGCTCTGAAACTGAAAGGCAAAATGTCATCTCGCTCAGGAAAGCAGCAAGGGGGGCAGAGGGTTGTGGAAAAATAAACTGGTGGGGCAACACAAACCTGGGGAGGTAGAAAGCAGCTGAGAGGGGAACCAAAGAAAGGAGAAGTCCCCGTAGACAATGCAGTTGTGAGAAAATGTCACGTGTACAGCCTTGGAAAGGGGAGAAATGTTGGGATTAGACTAAGGGAGAGGGAAACCATGAGTGGGATATCAGAGATATTAGAGCTGAGACAAGATGAAAGAAAATTGTGGAGACAACCTCTTTGTCTCTGGTGGAAAATCTTGGACAAATAGTGCTTATTGCCCCGATAACAATGCCTCACTGGGGCTCAAGATTATTTCTTTTCTCAGCGGTAGCAGTTCCCAAAGGGTTGCTTTGAATTAAATACTACAGGTTGTGGATTTCTTGGCAGCTGTCTTTGTTTGAACATAAGCGCAGTCATGGAAGGGTGGATTGGCTGTAGAAGACAATCCCTCTCAGGAGTCTGAGGACAGAAGGATGTCATGAGCAATGTGAACGTACAAGCTGCTAACTTTATGTTCATGCAAGCTGACTTGAACTTGTGTGAGTGGGGACACCCCTGGTCAGAGTGGGTCTCTGATGCATTTTTACTTGTGACAGCATCTGCTGAGTGCTGGGATCCTCCCGCTGTCCCTGCTGTGTGCACTGCCAAGGGCTCCCTGCAGTTCTAACCCTGCACTTGTGTGTGTGTTACTGTGGGGAAAGCCTGGGCTTCACTGTCACTGTTAGGGACACGAAAGAACGAAGCAGGCAGCAGGAGGTCAACAGGAAAGCTCTCTCTTTATTATTCTGACTCCATCTTAAATACCTTTGATAAGCAGGCCAAAGATTGGCTACACAGGTCTTTGATCTCCTTGGTGAACATCACCATCAGTCATCTTTCTCCTCCCAGAGGAGAAATATGTCAACAAATAGATAAATGCTAAAAATATACATAGTTTTCTTGAAGCTGTGTGAGAACAAAACACAAACAGTGAAAGACAGGCAAACTTGAGGCAACACCCCACCTGCTGTGTTCTTGCACTGTGTCTACCAAAGTGGACACCTTGATCTTCTCCTCAGCTACCAGGGCCTCTTATGCTTCAAGATTTGAAAAATTGCTGCCAGCTGTCTCTTAATCTTGTTCAGAGTGCAGATTTCCAGCCCTGAATGTGCATGGGGAGAGTGCTGTAAAGCCTGCAGGGCTGAAGTTAACTGGATGCCTCACACAAATCAGTGGGAAAGGGGGAGTTTTCTCCACAGGATGGGGAGTTCAGTGGTTACATCCAACTTGCTTTCTAGAAAAGACTTATGGCTACCTGGGGAACCAAGGGGAGCAGCACATTATGGAAATTATTATTTGTGAACGTCCTGTGAAATGTAATCTCCCAAGCACTGTCATTTACCAATTCCCAATTTGCTTCCTGCCCACGTGGTTTCGGCAGCATTAGTCGCAGTTGGTCGGTTTAGCAAACATTTTTTGTCATTGCGTGTGTTTGCTATTACATTCTTCCAAGTGTAAATCATGGAAAGTGAAATCATTAGGTGGTTGAATCATAATAAAAGTATCTCAACTCAATGTTCTGGAGATACCTATGTAGCCATTTATAAAAAGAGTAAAATGAGAGAAAGAAGAAGAGGAAAAAATATGTGTTCCTGCAATTTTTAAAGCTGCTGTATGTTTTAATAGTTCTCTTTTTTCACCAAAAGGAATTAATATTTTTTCTGTTTCATGAATTTAATAAGTAGATGATACCATACAGAATTCATAGTTACTACATTTTTAACTGCGGCTGAGTAAATTCTCAAAGTATTTCTTGTGTAACAAAAGATGATAGTTTTTAAAAAAATATTTCCTTGGGATGCAGCAAGTTTTCTTATAGTTTTCAGACTTTAAGATATTCCATAAATAAACAGTGTCTTGCATCTTTTCTCATGCATTTTGTTCCTTCTGGAGAGTTTTTAAAATGATGTGTTAAAGTAGAACATGTCATCCTTTTTCACTGTATTTTTTTAACCAAATTCTTTGACATGTGAATTCGGTACCATTCATAAATGGTTGTAGTCCATTAAGAAATAGATGATGTTAATAAAGCATTCTTAATGCATTTACCAAGCATCTTCATTAATATTTGCAAAACCTGTTTTTATTAATATTGCTGGTTTCAAATATTACAGATGTTACCATTTTATCAGTTCCCAAGTAAATGCACAATTCAGTTCTGGCTGGCTGGGTCTTTATCAACCTGCTGGTGTCAGGGTCTGATGCCTCCCATGCCTTTACCTGTTGAATATGATTTTGATGACAAACTTAGTGAAAGTTCCTGCATGGAATAATACTTTTACACCATGACAACAGTATCCAAACATTACTGCTCTTCCTGCACTCATTTTCTTTTATTGGCTAGAAGAGCAAGTAAGGGGAGTCAGAGAGACTTGGGAAAGCAGAGAATTGAGCCTTTTTAGGGTTGTGGGTTTTTTCCCCCCTTCACTAGACCTCCGGGCTCAGTATAGGTCAAAAGTTCCAAGACAGAAATTATGCATAGATTGAAATTAACTAGTACAATTAGAATGCATAGAATTACAGAATATTCTGAGTTGGAAGGGACTCATAAGGATCATCAAAGTCCAGCTGCTGGCCCTGCACAGGAATCACACAGACTGCCCCTAAATAAATAGCAGAACACCCAAATGAACTGGCTTTGACATAAAGATACACAGAACTTTTTTCCTCCTCCATAACAGCCCTACAGTTCTGTCTTACAGCAGGTTAAATCGAGCCCACTGCAGGCCTTGGGACATCTGTCTGTAGAGATTGTTCAAACACTTCCTTTGCTCTGGAGATAAAAAAGCTCCAGTCCTGTGGAGCCAAAAGCCATGCTGGAAGCCTGGATTCCCAAAGTGCTGGCTGAGGGCTTGGCCATGCTGGGCTGGGCACAGAGACCAGTGTCACACTGGCTGACAGCATGAGTAAGTGGCTGGAGAGGGGAGGTCAAAGCATCTGATAACTGGGGCTTCTGGAGCTTTCCAGCAGTAACTGCAAGAGGTATTAATTTGGTCTGTCAAAACAGACGAAAGATGTACTTAGGAGCTGAAGATTATTCATTTAAATTATGAAAAGGCTGAAGTTACAGTGATGGATGTTTTGGAGGATGCAAGAGGGGACTTAGTTCTGTTTAAATATGAACTCGCTGTGGAGCTGTCATAACATCCCCTACCGTAAAGAGTGGAATTGCTGAGCTGCAAGATTTGTTTTCTGAAACTATGCTTAGGACTTACCCCGCCTTCTGCTCCAACAATATTTCTCAGATTAGGGAATTTAATCTTTTTAAACTTGGCTGTTTAGTCAGTGGTGACCCTCGTGGCAGTTGTGGCATGAGAGCTTTCCATGCAGCTCTGAGCTTTGGCTGGATCCCGTGGGTGCTTTGTAGGTTACATGAGAGGGAGTCAGGTCTTCAAAACTACATCTTCTAGAATGCATTTCCTCTAGGAAATGCAGGTCCAGTGCATTCATTCTTCTCAAGGATCCTTTGGGCCCACCAGGAGGTGAATTTGTCTTTGTGAAAGGCTGTTTTGGGCACCAGATATTATATACACTCCAAATCTCAGCTTCAGTGAGATGGCAGTGATAGAGTAAATGTTAATATCCTGTAAATTAACGTGCACTGTTTCAATTCCTTTTTCTTCGTTTTAAAGAACTATCTTAGATGCCTCAAGCAAATACAATTTTATTCTTTTAAAGATGAATTTTTAACTAGTAATGGTGGAACATGTCCTGCAGTTGCCTTTTTAGGAGATGCAGTTCGTGTGGAGTCTTCATCAGTTTGTCACAGGAAAGGGACCCCTACTAAAGGTGAGGGTATTCCCCACTAACACATACAGCTGATTTTTGTGCCATTTCTTGTAGGACCTGTTGCAGCTTTTGTAACCATAGTTCTTTTAAAAAACGTCATAAAGGTGTATTTAAAATGCATAATGTGAATTTAAAGTATAACTACATTGGTGTATCTTCTGGGGGAGAAAAAAAGGAGACAGAGTTTTTGCAAATCTTACTTTATGGTCTTGTCTTTGTGTGATTTCTTGTGGTTGTTTCTTGGCTCTTTTTTTTTTTTGTAGGATTTTTTTTTTTTGGTTTTGGGGTTTTTTTTTGGTTCTGGTTTTTGGGAATTTTTTTTTTGTGTGTGTGGTTTCAGGGTTTCTTTTTGTTTGGTTTTTTTCGGGTTGCATTTTTGTTTTCTTTTTATTTCTTCTTTGTTTCTCTCTTCTTCCTCTAGTTAGTTTTCTAACTGCTGATCTTGCAGAGGAAAACCAAATTTTATCGTGAGCAGAGCAGAAAATAGCCATCAACTAGTAAGGAGTTACTGCTAGTAGATCTATGCTCCTGGAATATTGCAGTTCTTTCCCCATTTTATTCACTGCAGGTTTGATGAGGGTTTCAAAAGTCAGAACCTTCAGGAATTTCAATGTACTTTTCTGCAGCTTTCCCCATCTTCTAAGAGAAAAAAGTTTAGGTTAAACTTGGGATTAATTAAACTTAAAGGGTTTTTTTGTGAAATACCCTCTTAACTGTTTGGGCTGAAACAATTGGGAGCTCATAAGGATATATGCAGATATCTTATCTAAGTCTAGAACTTGTTTTGAACTTTGAGACTTATTGTTCTTTGAGATATGCTTCATCCCATTACAGCCTTTAAAATGCTCAAGGCCAGGCATTTTGGAACAAAAGTGGTGAATAAGTGACTTGGATTTAACATAAATATGAGGCTTCTCCACCTCAGGAGTTCCTATCTCGACCTTGATTGTGAATAATCCCTCCAGGAGACTCAGACAAAGGCTTGGTGTGTGTTTGCTCAGAGAGATACTGCAGCTTTCTGCAGCTCTTTACAAACTAAGAGACTTCTTGAAGTCTTCATGGCTACAGACATCTTGGCACAGGAGAGGACCTGGTGAAAAACACGTGTGTTGTCTTACAGCAAAGTGGCCTTTTTGTAAGAGACACGACATTTTTCTGTAGAGCATGCCTGGTTTGCCTGTTGGTAAGGTCTGTGTAGTTCACCTTTCTGTGCCTCTGAGCATATTCCAAGATGCTTATGAATACTTCTGTGGTATTCTCTCTTCCCTCTGGCTCCCCCCAGTCTCCGTTATTAAAGATCGTGCTCATAATTAGTTAAAAACTTGCCTTGGATTGAACGAGTTTCCTTTTTGGAGAAGGATTGCATTTTTTGTGGTGAGACAGAATTTCTCTTTTCTGCAGTCCACATGACAAAATGCAGAGCTGGCCGATGGGCGAATTCAGCAAAAATAAAATAACTTGTACCAATATTTTTAGACTTTTTACTAAATGCCACTATACCTCTTACTGGCACCAATCCTTGATTTATGGCACTAATGTCTTCTAGTAAGAGTCACCAGGCTGCTCCTACCCCTTCCTAGCACAGATCAGATGGCTGTGCAGCATTAGAAGAATGTGAACTAGCAGTTTAAATGAGATTACTGGGATTAGTCATCTGGATGGAGAAGATTTAAAGTGGCCTTGACTGAGGTCCTTAGAATTGTGAAGTAGACAGCAAAGTCATTTATGCACAAAGAGGAGAAATGAGAAATGGGAAATAGATACAACCTAAGAATGGATTTGGTTTAAGTTTTGGGTATTTCAGAGGAAATAAAGACATTATATTGTCTTTCATTGCTCTGATGAACATGGAGGTTTTCTTGTGGCAAGAGGTAAGAGAAACATACCATGAAATAATTTCTTTTTAAATGGGGAATTTCATAACAGTAAGAATTACTTCTGCTGTGGAAATCAAGTGAAGGGAAGGTGCTCTCTCTCTAAATCTATCTGGAAAGTGCCGTGTGTGTCCAAAAGACTTGCTTAGGACACATTTCATCTATTTTTATATTACAGCAAAAAGGCTTTTATGCAGGGCCAAAAGACTGAGTAGGAAATACAGAGTAAGACTCAGTGGGTCGACACAAGTCCTGTGTAATCAAGGTGTTGCAATATTGAAGTAATAAACTCTCCCCACAACTTCACACCTTGGAAGTAGGTCTGTGCTCAGTTTTATTCTTGGTTGGTGCTTGCTATTTCCATCTCCTCAGTCTGGGGGCCGTTGTCTAAGGAATATTGGAATTTGTCTTTATTTTTGGTCCTTTCCTCTCCCTCATGTGCAGAATCCAAGTGTTGTCACCCAGTTCTCTTCTGCTGCCATGTGTAGCTTTTCTCCTTTGTTCTAGTGTAAGAATTAAGGAGGGCTTTTTTTTTTTTTTGCTTGTAATTTTCAGTAATTAAACTGATTAGAATTAAACTGGTGGGGAAACTGCATTTGATTACACAGGCAATACAGAGGAGGTAAAACTCATCTAACTAGGTTCCTTTCCAGCCTTTAGGCTTTTAATAGCTAAGTTAATTTCCTAGAGGAGTATGGGCTGATTGAAGGGAAAACTATAATCATTAATTGCAGTAGATTTAATTTGTTTGAAGTATAAAGAAAAGACTGCCTGAGACTTTGGGGGAAGAAAAGAGCCAAGCTCCAGCACAGCCCCTTATTTCAGCCAGATCACTGTGGATTTTGCTGCCTCAAACGTCCTCTGGTAACATTTTGGGACTGTTGGTGGGTTTTAGACATATCGGTAGGAATGATACCAGCATTATGTGAGATAAATTAACAGGACATCTTTTCCTGCAAATAATGACCCTAAACTTGTGCAAGATATCACCCTGCAATGTCCCTACCTGATGCTTTGGGGACAGCAGATCCCCCCTGGCTCCACCAAGCCATCTCTTTGCTAATGTGCATCAAGAATGTGTGATCCATGCAGCTGCTTTTCAAGAGAAAATAGAATTTTCCATATTCACTCAAGTTTGGGGGGGGTTTTATTGTCGTGTAATTTATTTCTCCCTGATGGTTAGAGCATGTGACTGGTATTCTGGGGCCTCTCTCTATTAATTGCCACTAGAAAAGTAATTTTATATAGAGCTATAAAAGATGATTCATCTTTTTCTTTTCTGAACAGCTATAAAAACATACTTTACCTGCTTCACAGATGTGCTTTTGTATGGCATAAGATGCCTGTGATATCCTTTGACATTACTGGTCTCTGTATTCATATAAACAATGTTTGTACTTTGCCTAATTTTGTCTTTGTTTTCTTAGTACATTTTTCAGAATTACTCAGCTACCTCATAAATCACTCTAGCAGTATTAGAATAGTGAAATGAAGTGTTTGCTCAGCACAGATTAGATTATGGCATCCTTGTTTGTATTTCCTAGACGTGGAATAGACCACTGGGAGTTACGTACTAATCCTGGATTCAAATGGTCTGTGTGAAAGCTTGGAGCTTCCTAAGGTCTTTATTTTACCTCGAGGTAAAGTATGGAATGAAAAATAACTCATTAAAAAGATCATCTTATTGACAGCAAGGTGTTGGAAAGTTGCTCTGGATGGACTGCATGTGTTGCAGCATTTTGGAGAAAAACGCTTCAACTTGGACCAGTGTGGTTTTTGGACCAGTGTTCAGCCCACCAGGGTTTTTGAGCTACATGTATTTGTCTCCCTTTTTGCCTTACAGAAAGATTGGTTAACTGAAAGCACAGAACTCCTTATTTAGGCAGCACTTTAAAAATGCTCAGTAACAGCACAAAAAAGAAGCAGCATACTTTCAAGTGATTAATCAGCTTTCTCCAGTTTGTCTTTGGTTTATTTATCTGTAGAAATTGTAGGATTTTTCTTTCTTGTTCTCAGTCCTAAGCTGTGATTCAGGAGCCACAGTCCTTTTTATTGAAACTCTCAGTGAGAATAATTTGTAGGCTATACAAAATAGCTTGTGATTGAGCTGTGGCCCAGGCAAAGGGGCAGATGTGTTCTATTACTTGCTTTACAAGCTGATACTGCTCTTGAATCAATGGACAAACTGTGACTAGAAGCAATGAAAAACAAAAGTAGCAAAAAATAGCAACTATGAGCAGTTCTTGCGGTTTTGGGTAGCGGTTATGGCAGAAAGGATTTGTGGTGGAAGTGCTTGTGGTGATGGTGGTGAACTAACCACAAAGCATCTTTGCCACCAGAGGGTGAATTCACATCGTCTGGCTGGGCTTCACAAAGCACAGATGTCCCACACTGCCACCGTGGACAGTGTCTGCCTGTCACCGTGGGCTGTGGAAGGGAAATCACCCTTCCAAATATGTTCTGCACCCAACCTCTTGTCTCATCTAGATGATGGAAATGTGTTGCCTCCCTGGGAATAACCTACGTGACAAGGTAGCACGAGTCCTGCTTGATACAGGCAACATTTCCATATCTAAATTGACCAGTGGAATCAGCAGGAAGCAAGGACATGAAATTCTAAGGATGGCCCACTGGTGCCTGTATGATGAAGTTATTGATTAGGAGTTGCAAGCTGATGATTATTTTTCTGTCTGCACGGCGTTATCAGCGTTGGCAGTGCGACATTCTGCCCTCCTGTTGTGCCTCACAGAAAATGAAAGCTCCTTGTCCAGCATAACCTCAGTAAATTTTTCATCAAAGCCTTTAATGCTGCTTCTGCCAGATATTACCTGCTGGAATGCACAGCCTTGGAACAACATTGTCTGTTTACTGCAAAGTTTCGGATAATGGCTTTAATCTCCTTTATCATTAAGAAGTGCTTGTAATTTTTAGTGTTAAAGAGGGATTGTAAGAGTGTAAGAAATGGACTCCTTGCTTTATTCCTCAGGAGCCATGGGGAGCTCACATCACACAGGTGATGGCCAGGGAAAAGGGGTGCAGGGCACTGTCTGCTGGGAAAATAACCACACAGCAGAGCTCAGTCTAATGGCTGTTGGGATAAATCACAAACCGTGAGCATCTGTAGCTAGGAAAGATTAGAAACCCTCCACAAGCTGACAGGAACAAAGAATTGTCCCACACAATCTAAAATCTGTCATTGCCAGGGATTTCATCTGGGCTCTTGGCTCTGTCACGCCTTTGAAAATATCTTCAGGCTTTCCCATCATTTTGATTATTTGTGATCTTCTTTTTCTTTAAAGTTCCTGAATAGAGTTTTTAAAGTTTTCAGGGAATGTGAAAATGGTAAGCTAACAGTGTTTTTTTGACTGTGTTTTTATCAAACTTTAGTTTATGTTTCTCCATTTTAAGATGTGTCATGGACTGTACGTTCCAAGAGCAGTAAAATGGAGAGGATGATGGATCTGACTTAAGCTGACTTACTTTTATCATAAAAGGGGCAATTTCTGATGTCTCTGATAGAGTAAGTTGATGGCTACACTTTATTCTTACTGTCTTTTATGATCTTCTCCAGATTTTTTTAGGCTATAGCTTTTTGAAACAGACAGTTAAGATAAAGTATGGATAGTATATTTGACAGCAGGATGCAGAAATATTTGGGACAATATTCTTAGAGGCAGTGTATGATGTCCAGTCCATATTTTACCATAATGCATGATTCCTGCTTTGACTGAAATATTGAGGTTACTAAGTTCCACTTTCCCTTACAAAGGAGTACATGACTGTTGTTACACAAATTTTTAGCCCTATAGGAACAGTTTGGGCCTGTGTTTGAAAACAACACCCCCACGACTTTAAAATACATAACCAGATTCTCTGTTTCTTCTGTAATGTGGCTCCCACTGACCACAGTGGGAGCTGCTTCTAATTTCAGGCTATATAAAGAAAGGATCATTAGAGGTGATGCAACACCATCATGTGCAGAGCGTGTTGCACTCACCCAGTTGGACACATTTTAAAGTCGACTTCAGTGCTTTGCAGGCTCTTCAGCTCCTACAAGTCTGTGCTAGTCGCTTGCAGGAGCTTGTAATTCATTGTCAGAATCTTCCTTCCAGGCTGCTCTTGCAAAAACAGTGCAATAACAGCTTGCCTTCCTCTTAACTTGGAGGCAAAAGTTGCAAGTGAAGTCTTGTCTGTGCAGCTGAAAAAAAAAAAACCCAAACCATAGCAAACCAAAACACCAGGGCTGTTTCTGTTTTGTAGGACATCAGGTGTGCCTTTCTTCTTATTTTCATTTTTTTTTTTTCAAACTGAATTGTACATGAGTGTTGCCGTCCTAAGGAAACACAGTGGTGTGGACATGCAGTACTTTGAGTTGAAAATACACCCACTGAGGTGGCCCTGCAGCTGGAGCCATCACTACCCGTGCTTGGTTTGCCTGTGAGTAGAGCAGGAGCAGTGTGGGATGTGCCTGCACCACAGGGAAACTCTTCCTGCTGGTTGCCCCATGGAAAAATTGGCAGGACAAGGCCCCAGGTAGCTTCTTTTCAGCAGTGGTCTTTGATTTCCTAACAAATTAGGGTTTTTTAAAATTGATTTGGAGCCTGAATGTTGAATATTAATGTTTCAGGACTGAAATATATTAGTTTTTTCTCGCCTTTTAACTTCGTGTTAATTTTCAGAAGGTAGCTGTTGCTTTATTACAGCTTTTTGCAATCTGACTTTTTCCTTAGAGAAGTGAAATACTGGACAGGTTTTTGGTAGCAAAATACTGAAATGAAACCTAGTGATAAGCTACACTGTTAAGTACCACAGCTATGTTTTAAAAACTAAAAATAGAAGAAAAAGGTCATAAGATTCAGGTAGACTTTGGTAGGTTCAAAGCTGGCTGTAATTTTGAAAAGACAAAAGCAACAAAAGCTTGAAGAACTTCACTCTGATTTTTTTTTTACCCTGTTTTCCAGATAACATATTCTAGTTCCTTTGGGATACTGGAAAGATGCACGAGTTATACAAATTTCACTAATTATTTTGGAACAATTACTACCAAAACAGTTTTTCTAATTGTGCTAGTAGAACCTTGGACCACGTCTTATTTTATTTTGCATTGGCTTTTAAATATTGATGATGAGTCTACTTAAATGGATTAATTATATACTGCAGCACTTTGATTCCCTTTAATGTTACATTTACAAACCACACAAATGGCTGTGTGATGAAGAATGGGCTCTAATAGGCCTGAATATTTTTGTCTTTATTATTCTGTGCTGGAAGAAGTTCCTGTTGCTTTGCACTTTGTTCAACACCTTCATGATCCAGAAGGCCACTTGTAGCTGACTGAGCAAATCACAAAGTGATGCACAAAATGGATGAAATCTTAATTCATCTCTTCCCCTTTATCATCCAGTAATGTGTGTGACAATTTATCACCACTTTATTTGTTTTAGAATGAAGTTATTCGTGGTTTGGGCTTTTCTGATGTTTCCCAAAAGGAGAGAAATGGAGAAAGTGAGTGTAGCTTCTGCAAAGGGGCACACACCAAACATGGCCATGAATTTTTCTGTGCTGAGCAGCCACTTTCAGCCTTTTCTGAGTCCTTCCCTTCAAACTGCAGGTTCTGATTCAACAAGTCTGTTGTCTTCTGCCTCCCAAGGATGACATCAGCCTCATCAAACAGGTTCTTCTAACTGTCCTTCTTGAGGCACTGGCAGGAAACCTTCTCCTCCTGCATCACTTTCTTCCTTTTGGTTTGGGATAGATGGTTGGTCCTGTCTTGCTGAAATTAATTCCACTGGGTGGGGATGAAAAGTATGAATTTCATTGGTAGGAAAGTGTGAACAGCTGTTTTTGCAAAAAATTTCACCTGGAAGTGTTTCGTGCAGTTTATGTTTGGGACCATTCTTAAAAAGAAAAAAAAAAAAATTCATTTGGGTTTTGGGATATTAAGTTACTTTTTTTTCTTGTGGTTGTCTGACTTCCCCACCAAGAAGCAATTTTGGTGGAGTCCTCAGGCTACTGCAAAGTTTAGGCTTCTTGTAAAGCTGCAGCCTAAAACTTCAGACCATCTGGAAGTTTATACAGCAGCATTTAGGAAGTACTCTGGGCCAAACACCTTCTCTGATGGATTTTTCTCAGGATGTATTAGTCAACTTCAATTTCTGTTAATTTTCTTTCACCCTGCATTAAAGCAATTACTGTATTTTGCTGTATGGTAAAAAACCTGTCATTCTGCTCCCTCTGCTTTGAAGTTATGCCTCTGATTAGGCCAAGTTGAAAATGTTACCCTGATAGCTGTGTGCTCATTTTTGTCCCATGCTGCTGGCTGCTGCTTTGCCTGTGTTGGGTTTTTGGTGCATTTGGTGGGTTTTTTTTTTTACTCTTCATATCAGATTTCAGAGATGCTTTGCATATGACTGATTAAGCTTAATGGATGTAATGTATAACTTATAAAAATAACCTTCTTGCATAAATGCACATCATGTATTGAGTTGGTAATGTATTAGAAGAAGAAAAATAACTGAGACCTTTTGACAGTTATTGTTTCCTTATTGAATTCAGAATGTTGTGAAGGCAATTTCCTTGACAGGATCAACTCCAGAGCACTTACTAGTATGCTGATTATTTTTTTTTCCCTTAATCTACCTCTGACATAACCTTTACAAGCCTGAAATTAGAGACAATGACTACTTTATTTGCAACGTTAGCAAACCTCAGTTTAAAAAATCTGCTCTCTGTACAGAATTTTTGAGTGGGGAAGAGAAAAATCACAGGTTGTGACAAGTGAGCCACAAACCTATTTCATTGGTTCCAAATACAAAACCTGTGCTTCTAATTGCTCAAAGCCTTCCATTAGGGTTCTTCTTGTTTGTTGGTTTGGTTTTGGTTTTGTTTTTTTAAAATCTTTAACTTGTACTCTGCAGTTTCAGTATCTGAAAAAAAAAAGGTGAGACATGGAAAACTCAGTACCTTCTGTAGTTTCCCACATCAACTGTTTTTGCTAAAACAAAGATGATGGAAACTTCACTGTGTGGTTGTGCTTCTAGGGATCTTGGCCTTTTAGAAAGAGAGTTTAAAGTTGGTACTTCCTATTATGAATAAAATGAGCCTGGGTAGACCATTGCTTCTATTTACAGAGGGATTTTATGGGCAGAAGAGGAGATTTTTTAGTGCATGAAGCTGAAGTCTTTTGAGTATATATTGAAAGCATGATGTGTTCTTGACCACAGATTAAAAATAAGCAAACCTGGAGAGGAGCAAGTTGTTTGTAGGAATCTTCTGTAGATTGTTCCACTCGTATTCTGGAGCTGTTTCTGGGCTATGGTAACTTCAGTGTTTTAAGTCCTATTTTTTCCAGTAGTAGATAATTTCCAGTAGTCTCTGCTTTGCTTCATTAGCCACTGACATAACTTTGCCAATCTGGCCCAGTCTGTCGTTATAATGTTATTTTTTACCTCTCCTGATTGCTGTGGCTTAGTGTGGAGGGAAGCATTTTAAGCAGAGTGGTGACTGTATTTATTTATTTTTTAATTTTTTATTTACTATACCTGCTGCAAAATGGCTTCATGATCTTTAAGCCTACAGCTTTTTACTTTTAAGGCACCCAAACACATTTCTTGCTAAAAATGTTTGGATGTACAAAGGTGCAGCTGTTATCTCACTCCTCTTTGTTCTCTCTGGTTTCTTGAGAGAAGATGAAACGAGATGCAGTGACAGGTAAGGATGTCTCACAAAACACGTAGAAGAAATGTAGCTTCCCATTCCATAAATTACTGTTGCTCTGCTCACCAGCTGCCTCTTATGATGTTTTATTGATGAATAAAAATGGTGTCTGAGGCAATAGAATGTCTTGCATCTTACAATACTGCCAGTTATAAAGATGTCTCCTTGAATAAATTTCACAATTAGAAAGTATTGACAAAAATATTCAATCTTTTTTACATCAAAATAAGCTCAAACATCTGCTGCCAAGTCAGACAATATCAACTAATCTTTTAAAAGTATATTTTTATTATACTGACAGATGCATGGCTGCATGACATAGATGTCAATTTAAGTTACTAGTGCCATTAATACTTGACAAAGACATGCTCCCAGAAGAATTTATGTTCTTAAATTGTTGTCAGATGAGTATATGCCAACAAAAAGTAACCAGTTATTCAGCCATGTTTTTAACAAAGCTAAAAGTGTGCTATCTCCAGAGACATCACAAAAATTGCTATTCACATCTTTCCTATTCTCTGAATTCCTCAAAACTGACAGCAGAAAAAAATAATTCTGTGCCTGCAAATGCCTGTTTAACCAACCCATACAGACATCCTTCTGCACTTTTTGTATGTTCTGGCTGGCAGACTTTCAGTTTCCTTTGAGGTGAACTTCTTCAGCATTCAATTGCTTTCCTCTAAATTTCAAATAACCTTACTGTTTGGCAAGAACGTTGTTGTAAAGGGAACAGTGATGAAAATATTAATACCACACCAGAGTTTCTCGTCTGCTTATTCAGTCAAAAAAGTGTTGGAAAGTGGTACAATGTAACTAATTTAGAAGGCTGAGATTTAAAACTTTGATGGCCAGTCAGTCCTTAACTGTTAAATGTGCTGGTATATTCATTATTAAAAGTTGTACATTTTAGTAACCAGAGCTTTCATTGTGGGTATTCCATAATGAGCAACTAAGCTCACTTTAAATTCTTTCCTTCCAGGTCTTTTATTTTCTTTCCTTTTTTTTTTTCCCTTCTCTCCCCGCACTCATATTTTGGAAAAGATTTCATTTCTTAAAGCAAGAGTTTAATTCTCAGAGTACAGCAGACCTTGAGAACCCAGTTCACTGGGTTTCTTTACTAGAGATGTCCTGCTGCTGTTAAAAAGCATATATATCTAGTCCACTGAGGCTTTAAGTCATTTGAAATACTGAATTTCTGGTTGAATCTCGGGCTATAAACATCTCATTAAGGGCTAAATTGTTATCCTTAGTGTTTAGAAACTGTGTTGTTTTTTTTGTTGAAGTAATTTTTTAGAGTGGATTTTTTCTTAGAGATGTGGCTGAACTTTGTAGAAACAGTTTTTCTGCTAATGGTTCAAATGTCCCTATTAAAAAGAAACCCAGAGCTAAAGGGCTGAAAGCCATCCTAACACTTCTAGATGTATTTCTGTTCTCTGCACTGAGACAGACTGTGAAGATTGTGAAGATGAGATCTAGTCTCTCAGAATGCAGCATTCAAGTCTCCTTTTAAAGTAGTGGTGATGCACAGCATCTCTAGAGCTGTAAATTTGTGTCATCCTGAAGCCACTATTTAAACCACAGGAACTGGTCCCCAGATATGGTGCCCTTTTTCCTGGTGGATGTTTTTTATTATTTTTATTTTTTTATTATTTTTAAATTTTTTTTTAATTGAAGCCTATGTTACTGGTGTATGCAAAAATATTTAAGATCAGATGAACTCTCACCTCTGTTGCCTCTTGAGGGCCACTGCCAGCGATGTTTTGGATGGGGCTCTATCAGTGTGTCTTGTATTTCAGTCTGGCACGGCAGTCCATAGCCTGCTGGCTGCATGACCACTCTGTATATGTATTAAAATAATATTTCGAGTTTGTATTGTGAGTGGATTTTCAGAGTTAATGGCCAGCAATCTGTTGTGGACTGTAGTTTTCAAGGAGGCAATTTCAGAGGGTTTGGGCAGGTCACTTTGAAAGGGTGGTACAAGTCTGAAATGAGGTGCAGGAAGCCTTTACTCACATTTCTTTGGAGCCTCTCTTACTCTTGTTTGTTTTCTTTGATTTTCCTTTGCCTTGGTAACTTGGTAGCAATTCAGTCTTCCTATTTCCTCCCACCCCAAGTCTCCTGGACCTTGAGAACCTCGTGCAGCTCTGGAAAAGAGAAGTAAGGACAAGGGGTTAGCCAAGGTGGATTTACAATTTGCGGTCATAAAATCATGGAATCAGAGTGATTTGGCTTGGAAGGGACCTTAAGGATCATCCCATTCCATCTGTCCTGCCGTGGGCAGGGCCACATTCTACTAGATCAGGTTGCTCAGGGCCCCCATCCAGCCCAGCTGGGACTGCTGCCAGGGGTGGGACACACACACTTCTGGGGACACAGGGTGTCAGGTGTTCTACCTGAGGCTGGCCATGCCCTGAGCATAACCTGGGGGCCAGTTCAAGTTTGGAGGCTGGAAACCTCATGAGACCTTCTGCAGGTTGCTCATCCAACTCCCCAGAGCTGAACCTCTACAGCAGGAGCAGCTTCCAAAGTGTTTTCCAACTCGTGGTGGTTTGGGAGCTGTGATGTCCAAGATGACCACAGAGGGGCTGAGAGGAGAGGCCGTGCTTGCTCCAACATCACACCGTGTGATTGCAGCCCTGGGGCCGTGCTGACCTCTGGGTGGGAGAAGATTCATTAGGTGCTAAGTGACAAGTTACTCCTGTAGTGGTAAGGCTTTCCCAAATGTGGAAGGAGACTGTGTGTTTTATTGAAGCTTTCAGGGAGAGTCTGGAAAGTCTGAAAATAAAAATTCTTGCTTTTTGACACGTTATCTTTCTAGCAAAGAAACTATAGATATAAATCAGTCCTGTTCTTTCCTGGAATCATAAGAAAATGGTTTGATTTTCCTTCCTATTATGCAGGCAAAATTTTCTTGAAAAAGAGTGCCTGTGAATTATTATTGCATTTTCAATAGCTGTAGTAGATGCATTGAAGCCAAAAATCCGTTTGAACTGTTTTTACTGTTTCTATAGAGAAGTATGTGGTGCTGACTTACATGTTATTAAGAAGTTTTTGGAAAGTATTGGCAAGATGAACATTGTCAGGAAAACATAATGAGAGAAACATAATTCTCTGAGAAGCCATTGAATGAAAGTTTGCAATGGGGATGTTGGCTGGGTATCCGAAGGAACTTTTTTAGTACTGGAAACTTTGGTAACAGGCTTTAGCTGTGTGTCTCCAGTCTTTCCAACATAATAACTGAAATCCTAGAACGTGACTCATGTAAGGATTAGAATAGTTTAATTGTAGGTGTATTCTACAGTGCTAAAAAGATGAGCTGGAACAGCAGGCAGTAGATGACACTTGGTTCCTTTCAGTTTCTTCTGACAAGAAACTGCTGATTTCTATAGCAGATAAGTACTTTTTACTGCAGGGAAAGTGATGTTACCTGGTACAGGAGGTCTTTGGAAGCAGCTGTAAAAATATGTGAGGCTGGTTCTATTTGTTTCTTTGTTTCATAGTGAATTTCAGTCAAGGCAAGAATAAATATAAATATAGCAAGACTGGCATTCTTTGCAACGTATCTGCACACATTTATTATTACCATCATTATATCTTTGTCAAAGGCAATATATAAGGGCAGTATTTGTTCCCTGCTAGCACCTAAAGAGAGGATAGCCAAGAGATGTTCATCACTTACAGATAATGGTGGTGTTGTTTTTTAAAGTTTTCCATTTCGTGTCTGTTGCTCCAACCTTTCTGTGTCTCCAAACAAGCACTTCTTTGAAAATGGCTCCAAATCACTTTCTTTCAGAAAAAAAAAGGGGTTTTGTCCCATTTTCCTTCATGTTCCAGGGTATTAGGACCAGACTTGATTTGATATGGTCAGCTATGCTGGATATTAAACTGAATTTTTTTTTCTTTGAAGGACATTGCATTTTCACTAATGTAGAAGTACTTAGTGAGTAATGTTGAGGTACTTTGGAACACAGATCTTAACTGTGATGGAAAATCTGGCTTTCTGGTGAAGGCAGTTTTACTGAAGTATCAGGGAAAGCTGGCTGCAAATGTTTGAGCTGAAAATGGATATTAAGCCAAAGCTGTTTGTAGAATGTCTGATAAAGAAGAAAACAAAGATAATTATCACTTTATGTAAAAGTCTCAAGAAAGTGATGGAAAAAACCGAATAGCAGGGAATTTGCCGTTTACAGACTTCTATTGAAGAAGCAGAAGAAAACGATATAAGCAATAACATACAGAAAATATCTAATTTATTCTCTGTATCTTGCTATATATCCTTGTCCTGGAGCAGGGCATGGATTGAGGTATCTGCTCTTTACTCATCAGGAAATAATAAGAAATACCCGTGTCTCTCCTTTATGCTCTTACTTCATTTTAAATATATTCCGATACAACAATGAGTTGTTTCCCACACGTCTAAAGGACAGGTTTAGAAGCTTAGGCATTCCTTCTGTTTCTGCCTAGGCAGAGAAAGGAAAATATTTGGCATGACTCCAATTGTGCTAGCTTAATTTGAAGGACCATCTTGTATCACCGTGCTCTGAAAATTGCTTTCCATAAGTGATTTATCAAGTTTCTGGCCTGGGTAGCTGGAGGGTTACAGTGCTGAGTCAATGAATCCTGCTGAGGGAAATCCCAGCTCAGTTGCTCAAACCCTTTTGCATCAATGGAACCAGGATTTCTCATCGTCATCCCCAAAGGTCCCAGGGCGTAGAAAACAAGGAGAGATAATCAGAAGTTGCATCAAAAGTCTGTTTAAGTTTCTCTACAATGAACATTTGGAATTAATTCGGTAATCACAAAGGAATACGGTTTATGGAATTATAAATGCAGGATTGTAATTTCATAACCTATTCAGTGCATTAGCTTTAGTAATTGTATTACTGTTTTATTTATTAGCTTGCATTTTCAAAGATATTGCCGAGGTAAAGATTGTAATTGTAATTTACAATAAGCGATTGTTTTTGCATGAAATGTTTTCGGGTGAGGGAAAAGTAGCAAAGTTACTGAAACAATGGAACATCTCTTGTGAAACATCTTTTGTTTTGGTTCCATGTATATTTAGGAAGCTCAATGCTAACAATTCCCTTTTTGTTTCTCTTACAGCTAATTCCAGCCTTCTTGGAGGTGGAGGAGGTGAGTCTTTGCTTAATGCTTAATTCATTCTTAAACAAACTTGAAATGTATGCTGGACCAATGCGGAGGTTAGTTGATTAGGAAAGAATATGACTTCAAAAGTTGGAAATATAAATTTATTAGATGGAAGACTTCACCAAAGTCCATAATCTTTCCTATCATCAAGAGGTAAGGTTTGCAATTGCTGCTGAATTTGGTTTCACCTCTGGATTAGAATAGGGGCTGACACATATGTGAGGCTGACTAAAACATAAAGGAACTGCTGAATTGCCATATGCTGTGTTGTGTTTTTAAGTATTTGGGCTTTTTCATTTACCCCAGGGGAATCTCAAATGTGTGGTTAATAAACATTTTTAACAGAAATGCTGAAATATTAAAATACAGTAAAACGTAATTTTAGTAAACGAACAGGGCTTTGTCTTTGTACATTATTAAATTTTATTTTTATGGCTTAAACTTGGTTGCTTATCTTACTCTGTTTGCCAAAACAGTCAGGTACATTTCAGTGCAATTCTTTGGTGCAGGTCAGAGACAGTACAAACGTATCTACTGATAAGGCAGGGATGCTCAAGTACATATCGTTGTATTGCTTCCCAATCCATGGATGCTGATTTATTTTAGTAGATTGATGCTTTTTTACTTCTGGTGTTACTGCAATGCCGTGTCTGTAAAATCTACACGAGTGGTAACAATTCAGGAAAGACAACCCCATAAAGAGCTTGAGCCCAGTTTTCAGTGACTTTCCCTGTCACTCAGAGGCAAGTAAGAGAGCTCAGTTCTGGAAATTTCACAGGGCAGGAGCGGTACAGGCAGCAACTCATCTTCCTTCCTGGTGGGAGTTAAAAGAACTCCATGATCAGAGCTTACATATGTAAGGGTAAAGGAAAGGGCTCTATAAAAAGACTGGAGATCTCTGTTGCTTGTGAGGCTGCAGGATAAGTCATCAAAGCTTTTGTTTTAACTGAACAAACAGCTCTTATTTTGAACTATGAAAAGGTGCTTGACTACTAAATAAAACCATCTAAATAAAACCATTCACATTCCTCAGCTGTGTGTCTGGACATTAAAGTACGGGGCATCCTTACCTATTAATCCTGTTGGATTAATCTGTTTCTTTTGATTTGAGTTAGTTGTTTGCAGTATACCAAATTTTTCTTTGTTTAAAAGATAATCCTTTAGGAGGTAATCCTTTGCTAGCTGTTCCTGTTTTGCAGAGCTGCTCCTGTACCTTCTCTCCAGCACTTGCTCCCAGCTGATAGCATCGAAAAAAAAATTATAAATCAATGCAAATGTTCAAATTCCAATCAGGTTCCCAGAGCACTGCTGCTGCTGAAAGGATTTGGCTATTAACTTTCTATGTTATTTATTCAGCTGGACTGTACTTCAGAAGTTGATGTCTGTTCAGTGTGGCCCTTGATAATGTGGCTCTCCCTTTGCAGCAGATGGGGGGAGCCTGTGCTGTGGGTCAAGCTGGGATTTTGCCTGTATTTTATGTGTTAAAAGTGGTGATTAAAAATACGTTCTCTCCCCTCATGGCAGGCTGAGGTGATGGCAGCATGCTGCTGCCCCTTCTCCTCATCTTCTCCCTCCCTCCTTTCCTCCCTTCCTCCCTCCCTGCTCCTGCCCTGACATCTTTTGGGGCTTTTGCTGCCATTATAAAAATCAGTGTCTTTGGGGCTGTGGGAGGTTGGCTTTGGTCACCAGTGGGTTCCTCCAGGCATGGGCTGCTGCAGCCCCTGTAGCCAGAACCCTGACCCCACATCCATCATCTCTGCTGGAAGGATAACAATGCACCCTCCTGCTCGTGGTACAGGTAAAATACCGAATATTTTGGTATATAAAATGCCAAATCGGACAGTTTCATGGCTTAGAGGCTGATTGCTCATGGCTGAGGGGGCTGTGTTTGTGGAAGTGCCATCAGGCACCCATGGGTGGGGCAGCTGATGACCTCAGAGCACGCTCACTCGGGGTTTCCAAGTTTTCTGAATAAAAATCCTGAGAATTTCATTGCCAAAGGACTCTGGATTTTGGACAGGCACCTCAGGCTGCATGTTTTGGAGAGGAGCAAAGTGTGTGGGGCTTGCAGGCTGGAGCCTGCTCAGGGGTACACAAGACAGAGGCAGCCCTGGCCAGCCACAGGCAGATGGAGCCTTCTATTTGGAGCAATAGCTTGGTACTCTCCACAGGCACTTTCATTCCCCATGGAATGGTTGTGGATTTTAAATTCCGGGTGTAGTTTTTCTTTTATCCAGAAGAAAGTGACGGTAGCACGCTGCGTGAAATATTGATAGTGAATTATTAAAACTTTATTATATACGTAAACACCAAAGCCTTCTTTTGATTGCAGATGCTGAATATTTATGATAATGCATAATACCAGTGTAGTTTCTTCAATAATGGGATTCAGATCTCCTTGGTAGTGCTCGTTAATTTAATCTCTCTGTCACTGCTGGAGGTACGAATACATGTCTTAGTTTTACAGAAAATGAAAACTGGAAATTTCCCCTTGTCCAAGCTTATGCAACAGGTGTGATTTTGAGCTGCTTTTAAGCTGTTCTGTGTTTGAAATCTTTTCACAGCTAAACACAAATTAATTAGAAATAGTTATTTGCACATCCTGATATAATGCTTGCAGAAGTGCTTGCTCTGGGTGTTAAAACCAATTTCTGGAAGACACCTGCTCAGAAACCCAATGGGCAGCAACATTGGGGGTGAACATTGTGCACCTGCTTGCGAGTTCAGGGGTGGTGGTTTTGGGTGGCTGCTTATCATCCTTTTGTCACCTGGGAGCCACTTCAGGGCATCCTTGTATTTGATTTCCCAGAGCCAGAGCAATGGTTTGTTCTTGCAGCCCCCATTTAAATGCCGTCTGTTCGTTTTCATGACCATTTGGAATGAAGAGATAAAAGCACAAAAGATACCAGAAACAATTTTTCACAGAACTGTTTAATCATAAAATCAAGAAACCCACAATGGAGTCTTTAGTTAAATATAGATGTTGAAGGTTTCTTTCTGCTTTTCACATAACTTCTGTCTGCTTTTCACATAACTCTGAAGTTTCCAGGATTTCATTATGAGTTTGGTGAGTGAGCCTTTTTTCTTTTTCATTCTTTACTGTTTTTAATAATTGATTTTTAATTAGAAGGCATATTTCACTTTCAGGGCCAGATTTATCATGCATTCAGCATCTCACTGCTAATAACTTGCATGGAGCATTATAACTTATTTGTGCATCATGCATTATTCGTCCCATTATGTTCAACAGTGCAAAGGTGAAAATTGTGAAGAAAATTACCTGCATTTGGAGGGAGTGAAGAAAAACACTTGGTATTTTTGAGAAGAAGTAAGCTCTTTTAAAAATGTGTCAAGGATTTTGACTTCAGAAATCTAAGTGCCCTGTTTTGCATGGCAATGTTTTTTCTTTACAATCTTTTACATTTGTTTCAAGGAATTAAAGCATATTATTTTATGTACTTTATTCAAGCAAAGTGAGCAAGAGCTGAGGTTTGTCCTCCCTTATGGCTTTGGGTAGTCTGTGGGGATTTTTTTTGGTATTATGCACTGCTGTTCCCACCTAGCATTCACTTATTTCCCTCATGGTTCGTTTTTCCCGTACTTGATTTGCTGACTGTAATCACATTTTTGTTGCATGCTGATTTCTGTATTGGCTTGATTTCTTTGACCTTAAATTGAGAGTATATTTAATTCTGGATTTTTTTTTTTACCCCCATAAGATTTTGTTGCCTGTGCTAGAATTTGGGAAGGAGACGTCACCTTTTAGTGTGTCCTACATATTATGAGCATAGTTTCTTTCAGCTCTCTACTTGAAATGGATAATTTTGTCTTTAGAAACTCAGAGGACAGGTTCTATTTGCAGTCTCTTGGACCCATCGTTTGCACCCAGTTTTAAGTTGATTGCCCCAGAAGATCTGTCTGCTTTTCTGTTTCTCTCCATCTCTCTTTTTTTTGGCCAAGTGTAACTATTTTTTTCCAAGGGCTTTTGCAAGCGTGGAAAAAATTTAATTCATGTATAGCCATAAGTATTTTATCATCTCTTAAATGTAGACCAGACCTACCTGTCTGCCCTGCCAAGACACAGTTTGTAGGCCCATTTTAAACAATTCTTATGGCACAGGGACCTTGTGTTCATGGTCACAGCAGGGAGCTGGGTTTCTCTGTCCTTCATTGCATAGACTCCATTTTGAACTTGGATTTGCTGCTTTCATATCTGTGCTACATTATAATAGTGACAAAAAGAGTGCTTTCTCTCAAAAGAAATTACCACAGACTGACTTTTATCCTGGAGTTTCGTCCCTTCAAATGTGTCAGCTGCTGTTTGCCAGCCACCCTGCCTATTTGTCAATTAATTGTGAGCTAATGAGCTAAAAAATCTAGTGATTATCCAGTCAGTAGTGTCAGGAAGGAACAGCTGACACAAATATCTTGACATCCGTCCCTTTAGCCAGGGATAAATTTTTATTGTCATGGCTGTTTCTTAGGTACATTACTTGCCATGTCCAGCCATCTTCTGATAGTTAAATCTCTAGGGGGAAAAAAAACCCCAAACAAACCAAGAAAGGAGGTTTTGCATTTTCCTAATAGTAGCTTGACAGCAGTTTACCCAATGAATATTAATGACACCGAGAAGTGAAAGTTGTACAGGAGAAAATTGGAGGCAGGAATGAGACAAGTTGCAGAGCACCCTGTAGCAATCTATATAACAGCAGAAGCCTTTAAATACCAGACTCGCCCTGCACTCACCCATACAGAATGTGTAACAGGAAGAAGACGAGCCTGTTTTCTCCTAAACCAGGACTAGATGCTCTCTGTTTTGGATTTCACAGGGCTTGAGTTTGATATTTACATAATTTAAATGGAAGCGAAGCAGGGGTTTAAATCCAAAGTTCAAATTTGTGCATGACGTGCACAAAACATGAAATGCATCCCCTGAGAGGGAGTTTGGGAGTTATTCTTTCATCAAGAAAATAAGCGTTATTATTATTTTGGTTTGGTTTTTTTTTTCTTATGTCAGTGTGTTGGCATGTTCTTTTATCATGTCAACTGCATTTGTCAGATTGGGGTGTGCTCACAACAAATGGCTCCATGGAACAAATGTGCTTCATCTGAGATTTCAGCTATCTTCAAAAGCTCTCAGTTGCTTTGTACACTGCTGTCGTCATAGCCTAGGTATGTAGATAATGGCTATGGAGGTACAAAGATCTTCCTGGTGAATAATGACCATGAGAAGAACTGATAATTTAAGGCAAATGGCCATTTCCCTTTGTTGCTAATTAATCCCTTTTTGGCTGGGAGATTGCTGCTGCAATTCTGTAGGGCTGTTAAAGTGTTTTATCTCCTTGTACTATTTGCATGCTCTTCTTTTTCATCTCTGTAAATAGAGAGGGTTTGAGAGGGCTGTATCCACAAGTTCCCCCACTGTGATAGTGCATCAGCCAATTAAAATGTTAATATTTATGTATTTTTTTTCTACACAGCTGTAATAGTTCCATTGGTAGGCCAGTAGCTCAAGGTAGACAGTAACCCTTTCAGGGTGTTTGGTTCAGCCCAAAATCTTGTTATTCATGAGCTTTCTGTTGTATCAGATCAAAGCAAATAGATTTCTCAGTAATTTAACATCTTTTATAGAATTTATTCAAACTTCCTATGCAAGCAAAGTCTTTCTTTACAGGCCAGTTTTTCTTTCTTTCTTTCTTTCTTTCTTTCTTTCTTTCTTTCTTTCTTTCTTTCTTTCTTTCTTTCTTTCTTTCTTTCTTTCTTTCTTTCTTTCTTTCTTTCTTTCTTTCTTTCTTTCTTTCTTTCTTTCTTTCTTTCTTTCTTTCTTTCTTTCTTTCTTTCTTTCTTTCTTTCTTTCTTTCTTTCTTTCTTTCTTTCATCTGTGTGTATATGTTTGGTTTTGCCTTCTGTTATTGCAGTGGAGTTTTAGTTCAGCTTTAAATGAAAATTAGTGGATTTTCTCATTTCGTAGTGCGTCTAGAGATACAATGATGAAAGCTCTATAAATAAATAAGCACAGTTTATTTCGAAGGACCCTTAATATAAACTGCTGTGGCTGTATTTAAAATGTGCGCTCTACTCTGGTTTCTTTTTTGTTTTTGTTAAAATATGATATATATTTTGCTCTTTGGCTAAATAGGGTGCCAGCTTCCTTTCTCCAGTCTTTTTATACAATCTTATGGGTAATAATCATAAACAGGAAGTCTCTGGATTGATTTTAAGTATTTCTTAGTTGTTGCCTAATTGTATCCTGCTAATTACTCTTTCCGAGCAGTTAGTTAAAAATAAATAAATTATGTTTTGCTATTTACAGGAACTGATACAGCTATGTGATCAGTTTGGGTTTTTCTGATTTGTGTTTTTTTTTTTTTTTTTAAATACATGTTCAGCCTGTGATTACTTAAAGGAGTGCTCTGGTTTCAGCCATGATACAGAAACATGACTGTTTCGTTCATGAAAATAATTTAAGATTTAGTCCATCCAGTCCTAGGCACTGCTGTCCTCAGCCTTTTAATATCTCTGCTGCATTGCCTTAATTGGGCGTTAGGAAGTGATGTTTTATTTTTCACTCATCAGTTACTGAGCGCCGAGTCCACGACACTCTGAACTCCCACTTAATTTTGAGATCTCTTTCTGTCTCAGATAGATGGTTACACTAACTCTCCTCATTTTGATTAATTTCATTATGAGGTAATTACAGTGTTATGTACTCAGAAGTAAAGCATGAACACACACAGCTCCTACTTTCTGTCTATACATGACTTTCATATATATATACATATATATGTATGCATATCACTATATATGTTTTGGAATTGATCTTGCAATTGCTTCATAAAGTCAGATTTAGCATGTGTGTACCTAAATAAATGCATAAAAATAGGACATTAATTTTCTTAGACTGGGACCTTTAGTTCATGGTCATTGAAAATTTGAGGCACTCTTGATACAAATCCGAGGTGAAAAGGCAGGTGGTTATGTAAGAAATGTATTTCTTTCCTTTTTGTTTCATCTTGAGCCACAGAGCTGCAAATGTGGGAGAGAGGAGGATCACAAACCTTCCCTAAATGACAGATCCCACACGATGTATGAGGCAATTCACAGTCTGTTACGTCAATGCAACATGGTCTAGAAATGTCAACACTTTTTACAAACAAATACCTGTTTGTCGCATGTGTCTTGTATGCAGAAAACACAATTTTTTCTTTTAACAAGTTGCTGCTCAATCATCTCAGGAACCTTCTGCTGGGGTTTCTTCCTGTAGCTGATGATGAGGGGCACAGTTTCCAAGGGGAAACAGGCTGGTGATGCCTTGAGTTTTAGCTTTCATGTTTTCAGACTCTGTGCTGCCCTGGGGTGCAGTGCTGAGACTCATATTCAGTGTTAGTGAGCTCTCTTCACATAGTGGGGAGACAAAACAAATCCTTTTCCTGCTGAGGACCAAGGACAACTTTCAGCCCCAAAAGCACAGACAAGGGTGGGCTGGAGGGAGGAACAAGAAGGATGGGACCTCAGAGCCTGGAGCTGGAATTGGACAATTAAACCCCAATATGCAAATGGACCTTATAAAAACTTACAGAAATGTAAGGTCTTGTGACCAGTTTGGCATTTTGTGACCATTCTTAGTCCACCCTGGGTGTAGCCCTGGTCAGGCCCTGTCCTGCCCAAGGTGGATCCTGGAGGCCTTTCAATAAATCCCTACTTTATTCTCCAGCTCTGTCCAGTTCCAGGTCAGCCTTCCCAAGGCATCACTGGGAGTACTGGAAGTGACACACATCGCTGTGTGTTACAGTGAGAATAAAGTTGAGCATTTCAGTATGTACTAGTCTATGGTATAGATTATGTACCAGTCTACCAAGGAGGATTCTTAAAATTAAGCATTTGGTTGGTTTCCTTAAAGAAAAATCTGTACATTGGGACATCTGTCACAGTTGTTCAGTTTCATGCCAAACAATCTCGACAGTGCTCCTTTCGATGAGGTAAGAACGAAGTGAACACGGCAGGAAAGACATGTTTTGTTAGGCTCAAACAGTGGGTGGTGATGTTTTTAAATCTGTTATTCAGAGGTAAGATCTACAGCAATTTTCCCGGTCCTGAGGAGAACCAGGAAAGGAGGTCCTGTAGGAGGACCAGGCTACAATTAGGAGGAAAATGTGAAATGCATTTCAAAACATTTAGAATTGTTTTAATAGGTTTTACAGGGGTGTATTAAAAGAAATAGAAGTGAAATAAGGGAGTGATAGAGGTACTTGACTTGTAGATATAGAGGCACTTTTGAATATCAACCTGTTTACTGAAGCTTTCATGCTGGTATGCCTAAATACAAAACAAAGTCCTTAATCAGTAGAATGTTCCTTAAAGGTATCTCTAAGCCCCAAGCTCATTAATTTCTGCATCAAATGTGTATACAGGTGTTTCTATGCCTATGAAGGCCTAGAAAAATTGCACCAGCTGTTTGCTGATTCTGGATGGTTCTTCTTTAAAATGTGCACGTTGAATAAAATGAGAATATGGGCATTACATGAGTCACACCTCCCAGAAGGAAGGAAGAAGATCGGTGTGTGTCTGCTGATGTACTGACCCCAAAGGTCAGAGATTGGAGATTGTCATCGTCCTTAATTCCCCACCTCCTGTAATGAAAAGAATTTACAATGGTTTCTTCTTTCTGTTTCTAATGAAAGCAATTACTTCTTAGTCACTGTATTTTCAAAGACAATTTTGAATAAAACCCAAGATTAAACTACAGAGCCAAGGAAAACCCAAGTATTGAAATTACAGATATTACAGAAAGAGTTCACAACTCTCCTCCTGCTGCACAGAATGAAGGAATATGAAATCAGGTCTGCATTCACCTCTCACCTTCCATTTCAAATTTTCTGCTCTTTCTGCAGAGCTTCACCACTCATTTATGAATCGCTCTTTCCTGATCACATTTTTCCAAAGTTCTTTCTTCTAAGCAAAGCCCTTACAGATTATAATATGCAGCTTTTCAAAAGCCAAGAAAATCTCCAGCAGAGTAGATGCCAAGATAGTTGAGTCTTGGAAAAATCTGTCCTCCTTTGTTTTCAGTGTGCTTTTCTTCCTTCCAGCTTTAAGAGCCCTGTATCAGACAATGTGAAGTGGAATAAACTTGTGGCATAATACAGAAAATGAAATGTTTTGATTGGTAATGAAGGATTAAAACTCTTACATCTGTGGAACTGCTTTTTAAGAAACATTAGTGCAAGACCTGCATGTACAAGTCTCTCTTTGCAGTTGCTCATTTTTTTGAATTGATAATATTGGGTGGCAATGCAGCTTAAAGTTGCTGCTTTTCACTCTAATCACATATGGAAGACTATGAAGTAGACAGCTTCTGTGATTTAAGAAACAAATAAAAAACTCCCTGCCCTTTCTAGGGCTTCAAGTTTAGCCTGAATGACTTTATAGCAACAATTTAGATTTAATTTTTAAAACCAGATGTAGTGGGTAAACAGTAACCTGAGATGTGCAGTGACCAGGGCCAGTAACTGCTGAAGATGGCGTTGATATGAAACAAAACACGTGATAAACCTCGTTTCCATGAGCATTATTATCACAGAGCCTAAATACTCCACAGACCTAATTACTTTGTGAACAGAGGAGTAATGTTTTCTCCAGTTTCCAGTTGGAAAATGAGCCTAGGAAACAGTATGTTTTGCAAAAGGTCCATGTAGAAAAGAGCAAAAATCAGCTCCCTGAAGGCAAAGCAAAAATGTAAAAACCTAGATAGGTTTTGCAGGTAGAAATTTTGATTCCTGTTTGGAAGGAAGAGGAATTTTAATTTTTGTTTAAGTGTTATTGGTAAAAACAGGATGATGTTTGGAGAAAGGGAAAACATACTCTACTGAGAGCAACTTTCTGACAATTAGACCTTAATTGGTGATGCAGCAAATTCTCTAAGGGAATGGCAGGACTACCAACTGGAAATAAGTACTGCTAGATAAACAGTTCTACACTAAGGGGAGAAAATCTGAATATAGAACAAATGTGATGTATTTGAGGCTCCTACCGTTAATAATTCTAAATACACAGAATTCACCGTTCTTATTTGGGCCTTTTTTTCATTATGTTACAGAAACACTGTTTATTTCTAATTTTAATTTGTGTAGTATTAATAACAAAGTGTTTTAAAATATTTTATGATAAAAAAGTCTTTTGGATTAAGAAAATACGTAATTTTATGATGAATCAAATCTAGCCTCTTTCAACAGCTGGAGAATTTCAATGATTCTCCTACAAAAAATGCTACCTGATGATTATGTGTAGAATAGTTGGAGTTCTTTTCTTTACAAGCTCACCTAATTTACTTACTTTTCCTTCATGTTCTTCATGTAAGTGCCTCATATTGTGTAGAGTTTATAATTCAAGTTCCTTTTAAAGCTGATTTTCTTTTTAAAATGATGGTTGTGCCATTTGGACTGGCAGATCTGTAGTGTTGTAGTTTTGGCTACATATACAGTAGCAAAGAACAAAATATTTTTTGTCACACTTCTGTTGCAGTTCAGTCTGTTCCTTTTACATTATCAGCTTGTTTCTCTGGGCTTTACAGAGGCATCTGCTTTAATTTTTATTGGGCAGGGCTGCGACTTAGCAAACTGGGGTAAGCTTCCCAAATAATTCACAAATGTGGTTGATTAAATCAATTATGTCTTGGCTGAGCGATCTATGAGTGTATTATACACACACAGCGTTAAAAGGATGTTATTAAGGTACAAATCCAAGTACTTGAAGTTAGGAAGTGCCAAAATTCAAGTTGCCTGGAGGCTCACAAGGCTCTATGCATGTGTCTATGTATATGATATTGCCTCTAACTGTACAACTTCACTGTTCTTCCAGCTGGAACATCATCTCAGTCATCCTCCTCGCTCGAAGCAAACCCAGGGTTTCCTTGTTGAACACATCAAGTCTGGTCTGCAAACCAGTATTTGTTATGGTACTTTACCAGTTTGGGATATGATTTGATAAGTAAATTAAAGATTTCATAGGTAGTTTATTTGTCTTCCCCAAAACAATGGTGTTACCTTCGCCAAAAGAAGAAAGAAAATACCCAAACCCAGAGATGAACATCAGAATTCTAATTTTAAGACCCAGGCTATACAACGGGGGGCTGATTTAGTTGAAGAATGTAATAAGTCCTTCTTTTTCCAAAATTAGGTCTGATAAATTCCAAGCAATTCTTCAAACTGGAACTTGTATATGAGTTTAGGATGTAACAGCAGATTATAAATCATCTAGTTGAAATGTACCTTGAGATTCCCACCTTCTTCTCTACTTCTTGTTCCCAGTCCCACTACCTGCATTTTACAGTTTACTGCTCCCTCATTCCCATCCATTTGGAAGACTGCAGGCCTAAATTTACATATTAAAGAGGTATTTGGTTTAGGGAGCATTTTTACTTAGACAATTTCAAACTTTGGTCTTAAAAAGGTGCTTTGATGTGATTAAGGAGCAGAGAGCTGATTGAGAGCGGAGTGATGGGTGTGGAAACAAGTGTGGAGGGGAAGAGATGAGTGATAACTTCCTCTGCTGCTGGGCAGATGGTAATGTGAGACTGTGTTCTCAAACATTTGGGGTGCAGGAAGTGAGTGTCCCCTTTAACTTTTTACCTTGCTATTCACTTCTAAAAACAAGTCTGCATGTCTAGTTCCTCTCTGCTCCAGGCTCACCATCCCATTCTTTACTGGGAAATGGCCCAGTTTTAGTCCCAGGCCAATTTCCCAGATTCTCTCCCTTTGAATTTGCATGTGCCCTTTCACTGCCAGCTTTATTCTTATGCCATATCCTAATCACAGCTTTAGTCACCAGTCCCTCTCATCTTCAATCATATCATCAGCCTCTAAATGCAGGTAGTGGCACTTCTTCCTTTCACCAGTTTGTGCTGGGATGAAGGGAAAAGTGTTCTGAGCAGGCAGTAATTTCTTAAGCCAAATGAATTCATTACTCAGGGAAATGAAAGAGAACCGCCAATTTTAAAGCTGCTGCGAGTGAAGGAAAGTTTATGAAAGCTTACAGTTGTGGTTGTCATCTTTGTTTATCTTGCCATCACCATTTTGATTTAAAATGTTTCTCCCAGTCCAGCCGTACCACAGTGGTCGCTCTGTCTGCCCTTCCGTGGCTTTAGGAATGAAGGTGGCATTGTTGCTGTAAAAGGATAAAACCCCTGGTGTTACTCCCTTCTTTGTAGTTCTTCACCCTTGATGACTGAGCAGTAATTTCTCTATGGGGATTATTTGTGCAAGGATGGGGCCTCTGTTCAGTCCAGATATAACCCAGCTGCGGTGGAATTTCCCCCCTTCTCTGGGCTCACAAGCAATTAGCGCTGCCTGCCCTTGCAGGGAACAAAAGATGCAGCAGAAACCTTCTCCCTTGAAATGGCAGCTGGACAAAGAAATGGAAGATTAATCTTGAAAATTATTTCAAGTCACTTTTTACAGCGAGGAAAAGCCACGTGTCCATGACATAAGACGAGAGCTCTTACATGTGTAAGTTTATATGTAGAAACTGGTGGAATGAGTCTCAAAAAAAGAGATGTTCTTAGTAACACCAGGTAAGATAACAGTCATGTGTGAGCTTGGAAGGAAATTTGCTCTGATGACAGGTCAGTTTTTCACCAGGAGCTGGAAAATTGCAAACATATGATTATTCAAATAAGATGATATCTGCAAATAAGATATACTTGGCAAATACTGTAAAGTTCAGATGAGATATTATTATCTTTCCCTTTGAGACTTGATTCAGCAGGAGCAGTTGGGTTGGTTTTTTTTCAACATAAAGAATGTGCATGTTTAGAGGAAATTGTTTGATTATAAAGGAAAGAAGTACCAATGCACATCAAATATTAAATAGGATTCTCTCTTTTTCAAAATTAGTTCCCAAATTTGATGCTATAAAGTTTTAGCAGTAGTGGGAGAGCTCCCAGAAGACCTTTCATTATGTTTCATTATTACAGCATATGTGAGGCCATGGTACCCTTGGTTGCTATAGTTCCACATTTAATCAGGAAAAATACATTTCATGGCTACACAGCTGGATAATCTTATGTATCTGTAGATTTCTCCAGAAAAAAATCTTACCCATAACCCATAATACCTTGATTTTCCTTAAAAATATAACAAACCAGGCTTTTTTCTTTTATTTTTAAATTTTATTTCTTAACTATATGGTAAAATTTAATGTCAGACTTTGTCTGGTGCTTCTCTGGGTTTTCTTAATAAAGGGAAAGTTTTTTACCTTTTAAATTTTAGTATTGCGGCACAAGTATGGCAGAGTTCACACTCACCTGATGACAGGTTTGCCATCAAGGATAAAGGATATGGCTGCACTTTCCTAAAAACAACCTGAATTCTTAGTCAGGTGGTTTTCTTTCGTTCCTGTTATTTAAATCCAACTTATTGAACAAGTTGGATCAGGTCTCCTCTGGAACTCTTACCAAAAAGCTGTTTAAATAATATGTAGCTTTAGGTGCTAGATTTAGTTAAATATCTGTCCTGCCAGGGGAGACAACTGCGAACAAGACTTGTTTGGCTTTACAATTCCAGTGGTAATGTTTAAATTATTTCACAGGGATGAACTATCCAGGAAGGCTGCTGTGGTCCCTAAGAGCTTTTATGGGCAAATTAATGCCCTAAAACTCAGGGAGTATTTGTAGTGTAATAATTGAGGAAAGCTGATTAAATATACGAAGCATTTAAATATCCATTTTAATTCCTGACAAATTGGAGTGTCTTGGCATTTAGAGAACTACAGTTTTGCAGTGGTGTGTCCATCTGATGTGAAATAGAACCTTTGGGATCACAAGTTTGTGACATCCATGGTTGTCTTTGGTCATACTGAGTCTGGGCTGTCATGGTGCTGGGATCTGAAGGTTTGTGAGTACAGTTCCCCCTAAGATGGTAGAGGACAATTGGGAAAGTACTTGTTTGATTATAACCGTGGATAAATTATAATCATTCCTTTCCCTCGTGTGACCCTGCACACAGGCAGACCTTTAGCAGGTCTGGGAAGGGTATTCCAGCTACTTTGAAAGATTCCATATATAATCAGGGGAAAAAAAAATATTCAATATATAGTCAGGGGAAAGCAAGACTCGTTCAGACAGTATCACTTTTGTTTAGGTCACTCTTGGTGGATCATTCTCAAACTCCTCCCTGTCTTCTTCGTTGTTACTTTGCAGCTTCCATAGGCAATCTTTTCAAGTTCATCACTACCTAGACTATCACGCCATTGAAACACTTCCCCTGAAATCTTCATTTATATCTTTTGGTTGTTGGTACAGCTTTAAGCCTGAAATGAAAGGATTCCTGTTGCTTTCAGCTGGGGGAGAAGCTGTCATATCATTCACTGCCTCATCTGTGAGCAAAGCAGGTGTCTGTGAAAGGATCAGGACACACAGGAGCTTTGTAGACTCATTAGTTTGTTCCACACTGCCCAATCTGGTTTTGCTTTTGTAGCACAAAACATCTGTCAACAACAGTGCACCTGAATTTCTGGGGAGAGAGATGCCAGCAGCACTCCTGCCTGCTCCTTTCTGGGTAAATCTCACCGAGATGCAGTTGTCCTGAAATTACAAAAGGCAGCAAATCGCTGTCTCCTCCTCATCTGTGGGAATAAATCAGAAATGGGAGCTGTGGGCTTGGCATTTAAGCATTTCCATTTGTAGTGCACTGACATACTAATGATGGTAATTTTGCATTTGTTACTACATGCCTAATCTAATTAAGTTTCTCTTAGGGTACAATTGTTGTTTTCTGTATTTAATTATGTAACCACCAGGTGCAAGTGTTAATAGTAGCTGAATTTAGAAGGCAGTCTTTTATCTTTGTACTGTGCAAGAACTTTTGTCTGTATTTGCAGTTTCCAGTGAAAAAAGCGCTTACAGTATTTGACTGCTCCAAGGAATTGTAGGAGCATTTCTGATTGATATACATAGGAAACACTAACGAGGACTGAACACTTATATTGCTCTTAATTTAAACGTATTCAGAGCCATTTATGAGCTCTACATTTTTGGTTTCAGGTGTTGCAGTAGTTCAGACTTCCTTTCCCAGCTCTCCTGTTGATTTGACAGATCTGCTCCTGTCTGTTTGAAAAAGTCTGAGCTATGCAGGGATCTGTTGCCTGAAGCTGAATTTCATGGAGCACTGGTAAAACGGTGACTTCTGTGACTGCCAGCCTGGCTCTGGGAACTTTTTGCTGCCATTTCATCAAAATGCTTGTTCAAACATTTTCAAAGAGTTTTCAGCAGAGTTCTTTGCCTGCAAGAATAAACTCAAGTATTATTTTTAAAGCTCAAGGATCTGAGCTTTGAAATGATGTAAGAGTGTGCTTGGAGGCAATTGACTCTCAAAAGGTTTTGAAATTATAACATTAATTTTTAAATAAAGTGAACAGGAATTGCTGTAAACGTTTCCACCTGCAGATTGGCAATTGTTTTAATCTACTAAGTAAAAATAGGTAAAGCTTGTATTTTCTAGCTTCTAGTCATTCATTAGTAATCCATAATTAGATAAATTTGGCATTAAGTGTAATAGAAAAATTAGATAAATGATTGATGTATGTTTATTCTAAAGCACAAGGTACCCATGCAACATTCTCCTTACTAGTGGAAGAAAATTATCTGCAGAAGCATTTTGCAGCCTGTTGGCGTTTGTGAAAATGTGTGAGTTTCTTAGAAGTATGGCCTGGACATACCATGAGCTCAAGCCTGCTGCCAGCATGCCTTCTTCTCTTAGTTCCTTCTCAGGGATTCATTCAAAGAAGGATTTTAAGCTGACCATGGAGCACAAGTCAGTGGGAGTGAACCAAAATGCATTGCTTTTCCTTTGAGGATCCTGTGGGATCATTTTGCCTTGAGCTATGAACTGTGATTTTACAGTTGAACCATTTTCAGCATAGAAGAATAAAAGTCCAATTTATTCTGGTGCAAGAATGACAGTATCCATTGGTTTAATTCCACATCCAGGTAAACAAGCTCGATCTGATAATTCTTTTTTTCATTCAGCTTTCCAGGCCTGTTAGTGGTAGAGATTTGCCCCACTCCTGCCATGTTTCTTAGAGACCTAAGTTATTTCAAGTTTAGTTTGTTTCTTACCCTTCAGACCTTTACTTCAAACTCCACTCCTTTGATGGTTTTTCACGAAATTTGTTCAGAGGCTTCCATTTTTTAAGGTAGTCTTTTAATTACTACTGATTATGCATTGCATCAAAGAAAAGTGGTTGAAAACTTGAAAACCACAAATCAAATATACATCAATGGCTTACAGTAATGAATGCTAACATACTGTTTCCTCAGAAAGAACCTGTTAGGGACAGAAGACCATGTGTCAGGTGATGTGAAAAACAGTAAGCTTGACTTCTGAGAGCAGCTTGCTAGAGTTAGTGGTCAGGTTTCATTAAAAATAAATTTTAAATGTATTAGAATAAGTGTGTTTAGTATTAGTTCATAGAAGTTTTAAAATTAGTATCAGGATTAGGTCTTCAAATTAGTATCAGGATTAATCCTTTCTGGCATCAAGGCCTGGCACTGATGGGAATAACAACTTTTCACTTAGTTCCTATATGCTTTTGGCTTCTGGATGTTTCCATTATTCCTATTCCAGGAGCTGTTTTTCCCCTCAGAAGTACAATGATTTATTTGGGTGATAACACGCAGGCTGTGGTATTTCAGAAGCTGTTATCAGTTTCCATGTAGGAATGCTTGGAAAAAAAAGAAAATAACACTATCTTGCAAAAAATATGCTGGCCTCATTAAGTGCAAAAGTGTCTCAAATGGCCCTTAAGCAGCACTTTGGCTTCTCCAGCTTCTCAGCATGAAAACATGTCTAAGTAAGTTATATTATTTCAGGACAGTGAACAGCTTGCTTCAGATCCAGCAACTGTGTTTATTCTTTGGTTTTGGTTTTTCTCCCAAGTGAAGAATGTCACTCTACACTGTTTACATTTGCATCTCAAAACAATTAAGCTAAAACAGCTTCGTAAGATCGGGAGCTGGCTTTCTCTCAGGGAGAGCTTTACATTCAGTTTCCAGAGTCATGCAGTAGATAGACTTATTTTTGTGGGGTTTTGTTGTTGTTTCTTTTTTCAAGATTGTGTGATTTCATTTATGTTCCTCTTTCTGAAGATGTTGGAATGCTGTTGATTTTGAATTGTGTATATTGGTAGGAACGCTTGGATGTATTTTCTGTATAGTGCTTTAATTATGAGAAGAACAACTAACTGATTTATTCTGTGTTTGGTGATATTTCTTATTATATCTTTGGGTATCTTACTGAAATGCCTTTTTCATGAAAAAGCAGAGTAGCAAGCAGTAAAAGCTTTACTGTCTTTGATTACAGGACGAGGCACTCACAAAATGCAGAGACTTGACTCCTTTTATTTTTCCATGTCCTTGTGCTACATCCATCTGTGAAATAGATGAAGAGCTTTTCTAGTCTGAACTGAACTTGGTTTATGGCATAATTGTATTGTTCCAGTGCTTCACAGCAATACTACAGTATGTGGAGAACTTCAAACAGACCCAGTGTTGCCAAGTTTTAGGGCATCATCCTGCTCTCCTCTTTCATCCCTTCCCCATTTCCAGATTTCATCAGCCTGCTCCTGTACACTCACAATAGGTGTTGGTGAGTGGGCAATCCAGTACTCCTTCGTTCCCTCTTACACTAACTGGTGTTTCTTTCTCAGAAGACCAAGCTTTAAAAGTCATTTTGCCCCAGGGCAAGGCACTGGGTGAAGATTTAGAAGTCTGTAAAGCTTAAGATTTTCTGAGGCTTCTTATTTCTAGATCCTGATCCTGTTTGCTCCTTGTGGGGTGAAAGGGGATGCCTGAAGTTTGAGTGACCTGTCTTCTGGGTGCAGTTGCTTCCTCCCATCTTTCATTTACAGCGACAAAGCCCTGTTTTGGCCTAGAACACCAAGTGGGTAGGTTGGATTTTGGCACAGAACACCAAATGGATGGGCTGGATTTTGGGGTAGAACACCAAGTGGAGGGACTGGATTTGGGGCTAGAACAGCAAGTGGAGGGACTGGATTTTGGCAGAGAACACCAAATGGATGGACTGGATTTTGGCAGAGAACACCAAGAGCCATTGTGCAGCCTTTGTGTGGTGTCTGCTGGAGCCACCTCCCAGCAGGGCCATGTGAAGGCCTGCAGCATGTGACATCACTTTTGTGTCCTGTATTTGTCGTTCCCTATACACTCACTGCCCAGGCTCTTTGAATCTCTACAGACCCTCTGTCATCCTCTGACCTGAGCAAGCTCCCTGTGAAAAGTCCCAGAGTGTTTTTTCATGTCCCTCCCTACTTGCCAGTGGACAGGGCAGGTGTGAAGCAGGACAAATGGGGGCTCAGTTTCTTACAGTCTGAAGGAGACCCTGATTTTCCTTCCTGTGTTTGTCCTGCCCCTGCCTGCAGGTTGTCCCTGCAGAGCTTGGGGCAGCTGCTCCCTGGGGTGGGCGAGTGGGCTGCAGAGGCAGACTGTGGGAAAGGTGCTCCTGTTCCTAGGGCTGCTGCTGTCACCTCTGACATTCCCTGTGCCCCCAGCAGCCACTCGGGACCAAACCTCCACTGGGTTTGCAGGCAGTGCAATCCCAGTTCAGAGCTCTGCAGTCAGCAGCAGTTCAGAGGGCACCATGTGGGATTTAGCCACTGTTGCATATACAGTTCAGAATAATTTTCTGCTCCTTTGATAGCTCTTGATGTGTTTTATTCAGTTCCAGTCTAATCAAGTTAACTGTTTTAGCACATTGTCTTTCTTCAAACCTTTTTACAGAAGGCTGGTGTAATCTCTCTTAAGAAGAAAAAATAATTCCCCTTTCATCTTTCTGAGGAGATCACTTTATTCATGTGTAGTGACCTGGCTCAGCATTTGATAACTAATGTGTCACTGCAAGTTCCTCATTATGGCCCCAGCTTGCAGACCACCTGGAGTGCTCCATTATTAATGTGAACTTCAGGTTCAGTTTTTAGCTGTGTGCAGGTGCATATGCACTATTCATTGCAGGCTGGTGACACTTGCCCTGTGAAGGGACAGGAGTACATGTGGCTGAATGTGTCTTACAGGCCTATGGAGCACTTATTGTTTTCATAGCAGCCAGAAGAGGAGTGTAAGCACTGAGGCTCCAGCTCTGTGTTGATTACAATCTAACTTTTGCTTTCCTTGGCAATAGCCCTTTGATATATAGGCACTTAAATCTCGGTGCCTGGAGAACAGGAGTAGAGAAGGCTGAGAGGGGAGCATAAAGGGGAAGCCACACTCGGCTTAAACCAATAACATGGGAAAAGCTTAGTTCTTATTCCAGACATAAATGTATCTTGGGATGGTAGATGATAGTTACGTGGCAACCAGGCACTGCAGGGCCCTCCAGGTTGCTGCTGGTTTGTAGTGCAAGATGTCAGTAATCTTGTTGATGCAGCCAGGATGCTGTTAAGATGATGAATTTAGGAAGGATCTTACATCTCCTTGATGGAAGCTTAATTTTGTCTGAGTTGTTTTGTTTTTTTTTTTCAGTAGTTCTTTAAGCCACCTAAACTCCTCTAGCCATCCATCTTTGCATCCTGAAATCAAATAAGTGACCTACTGAATTAAATCTCTGATCTTAACTTGTTTGTTTTATAGTCTAAATAAATGAAAAGGCAGGAGATAACAGAGCCTAATGCTGCATACAAATCAGTGGAGCTCGGTACAGTTGCAGGGTTATTCATTGGTTTTCTGAGGTTTCATTTTCAGGGTTATTTCCCTTTTCTGTTTTTAAGGGGGAATTTCTTTGTGGGCTTCTTTTTGTTTTCTTTTCTTTTAAAAGAAATATGGAAATAGCAGAAGTGGGAGGAGAGGTGGATTCATAGGAGCAAGGAGCTGGAAGGACAAAGGGAGATGGGCTGAAAAGGAAGGGGAAAAGAAGAGTTCTGAGTGTGTGAAAGAGAGTGGGAGGAATAGGAAATCGGAGTGTGGGATTGCAACACTGGGAAGTGTGGGCAGCAGTAAACTGGACTGGGAAAGAAAATTCCTGAAATGTCTTGTTTTCTTTAAAGACACCAGCCTGATTAAAGTAAAATAGCTTCTGCTTTACTTACTGAGGACCAGCTCTTGTCATACTGTATCTGCTGAAAACAAATAATAGAATACATCAGTGGATGTTTTTAATGGAGAGCTAAAGCACAAAAAGGTACTTTCTCAATAGCTTAGTATTTTAAATAAACATCTCCCTCAAGTGCCTAAGGATTAAGGGTTTTCAGATCTTACACAACTGTATATGATTTGTGTGGTTCTACTTTGTAGTAATTTTACTCTTATTTAAACTGAATATACGCTGGTTTTTGACATTTTGTTTTTGACACATGTGAGAGTGGTGCTCTGTTCTTCTCACAGGCTACTGTAGACAAATGACAGTAAGGGTGTTTCAGACTGATGTTTCTAGTTATGGCCAGTAGCACTAGAAGATGAAAACTCTGAGATGACTCTGAAAATTTTGGTTTTCCTTTAAAAAAAGACCAGTAAATTAGATCTCTAGGCACTGATTTTCTAAATTTGCTGTTATTACAGTGATTTTGCCTTTTGGAGTTGTTTTCAAATATGTGGATATACCTGTCTTGTAGCATTTGAAAGTGCTAAAGTCCCATTTAAAAGATGAAATAAATTTAAAAAAAAATTGAATAGTTTAGGTTTAATTTAAAATACCAGGTAATGTTATTAAATATCTGAAAATTTCCTCCCAAATCTGCCTTAAACTACTACAACCAGGTAATGTTATTAAATATCTGATATAGTTCTCCTCCAGACCTTAAATATTTATGCAGAAACATCCAAGAATTTGTATGCTATATTTAAAATGTGTCTGGTAAATGCCCCTTGTGAAATAAATTATTTTTATTGCAATTTAGAAAAGTACATATTTAATAGTGAAATGCTTTGCTTATGTACTTACATAACTCCAGTGTATAATACAGGTCCAAAGGTCTTTAATTTATTATAAAGATAGGACTTTAATGACAAAATAATGGCTCTGATGTATCTGTACCTTTGGGTTTAGATATTAGAATGGTTTCATATCTTTCAACTCTTCCTTATGTGATGTTACACTGGTGCCCCAGACATTTTTTAATGCATGAGCAATCAACATAAATGAAAATGAGAAAGCATTCATGTTAAGACAAGAGGCAATGTTACTTTCAATAAGGTGACTTCAGAAAACTGTCACACAGATATTTCACTGGAGACATTCTGGTTTGACCTCTATCTCATCATGCCTTCTTCTTCTTTTTTTCATCTCTCTCTCTCTTTCTATTTTTTTTCCCCTTTTAATTTTTTTCTTTTATGATTAAACAGATGAGAAGGGGTTTGTAAAAGCCCTCCAGAACACTGGCAGAAATTCCTTGTAGAATTGCAGGTCTTTCTAATTTCCACGTATTTTCCTGCAGGAGAATGGCTTTCTAAGAGCCACGTTAGCCTTCAACCTTGGCAAGTGTAGAAGTACATCTGCAGTGTTATGATTGAAATGTTATACCTGCTTATTCTAAAACTGACATGAGAGGTGACAAATGACAGAGGCATTACTGGGTCAGGTGAAGTCTTTGTCATAATCCCTTTTCCCTGAACTTTTAGCTGATGCAGCAAAGAGAATCCTGTTTCGGGGATTATTAACACCACCTGCTACAAAATTCCTTTGGGAAGGACTGGAGTGCTTTGGATTCAAACACTGGCTTTGAAACGTGCAGGAAAATGGCACAATCTCTGCAGACACTCTAATGACTACTTTGGGTTTGGTATAAGCCAGTCTTTCCACTGCAAAAATGTGTTATTAGGGATATAAATGCCATTTCTCCCATTGCAATGTGAAAGTGAATTTCCAGTGAATTCCTTAAGTTCTTGTGTTTGATAGGATCCAGAGGTACAATCTGCTGCAATGAATTGTGCAGCAGGGTTGAGCTGATGTCTGCTTGAAGCCCCTTAGTTTTGGATGGCACGAGTAGAAAGCTCTACCTCCATTATACAGGATTTTTTACTTTTCTTTCTCCTCAAGCGCTGTTTCATGTTTTGTAAGCTTCGCTTTGTGTCTGGTTCATCACAAGGCAGATTCTTCCCTCAGGAAGAAAAAGTGGAAAAGTGTTTTTTATCTTTGGTCGACTTCTCCTGCCCTACTTCTCTTCCTGGCAGGGCAGGAGTGTGGTACCTCCCTGGCTGGTTCTGGGGAACGCGCCTCAGCTCCAGCTGGAGAGCGGAGAGGAAAAGTACCTGACCAGAACCTGGGCACCAACTCTGACTCCTGCTCACCTCCCGTTCCTATGCTGGCTTTGGGATAATTTCAGAAGCCAGATGAGGGAAAGTGCCTTCTCTTAGCACTGATAGGACTGGAATCCTGCTGGAGCTGCCTGAGGCGGAACAGGCAGAGCAGAGGAACAGGCAAAGTCCTGGGCTCTTTTCATCACAAGCTCTGATTGCAGATCCCCCTGGAACTGGGGAGGTGAATCTGTCCCTTTGTATTTCTGAGTGAAGTGAGTGCTGATTGATTTGTCAAGTGATTACACGCTCAGATGAGATACTGGGATGTACAGTTTGATTCCTATTCAGCACCACAGCAATGCTCGGGCGAAGCTTCGTGCAGTACAAAGAAGACTGTAGTCATTGTAGGAGAATGTGTACACAGAAATCACCTTTCTGAATGGCTTTTTTGAACCTTGTTCACCATTGCCTCTCTTAGTTTGTTTTCCCTTGGCAGAGTTTTCTGACTTTGCCCTTGCAAAAAGCAGAATCTGCTGTTGAGGTGTTGGCCAGAAGGGGCTTTATTTCCAGATAAACAATCCCGGTGTGCGCTGGAGTTAATTGCCTTTTTTGGCTCTGTCCGTCTTTTTCAACCTCGGGGGCAGTAATGTGTACCCAGGCCGTGAGGAGGTTTCAACTTATCAAAAAGAGCTTTAAACAAAGGTTCTGGTGGCTTTATACATGGAAGGATGTTCCTCCTGTGAATATAAATCATAAGAGGATGTCTTTCAGCAGAAATTCCCTCTTTCTCCCTCAAAATGAATCCCCCCAAGACCCAACTACCCAGAGTTTGTTCTTGGCTGACCATTGTGTTCTGCCATCCCCTGTCTGACATCATTGCAACACAGTATTAAAATCAAATTTCCAGTGTCAGGGAATCTGCAGTCTCCTGTGAGACAAAGCTGTTTTCTGCAGTTTTAAGCTTTGAAAGCTCAAATGAGATGGCATGTTGCACGTTTTTAGGAAATACGTGAGTGCTGTTTACTACAGTTACCATTTCCTAATATGTGTGTTTCTTGCAAGGTAGTTTTCAGTATCTGAGGCAAAACGTGCTGTGAGTAATTCTTTCTCTTTTCATTCAGAAGATTTTTGTATAAGACAATCTTAATCAGTTTTTATGATGTGGCGTGAATGTAGTGTGGTATCCGAGCTAATCCTGGAGCCTATTTTAGAAATTTGAGGCTATTTAAAACAATTCTTGGCGTAGTAGTTGCATTTCTAAGCAGCGGCTCTTTTCTTTGGTGCAAGCAGGTTTTTTTTTCTTCTACTGCACATTAATCACACATGTTCAGAAGAAGTGACTCTCTGATTAAGGACACTGCTGTAGCAGAAGAAAAAGAATTGTTTTTTAAGTTTTAGTGCCATCACGCCACTAGTAAAATTAATTTTTTTAAATATATGCTATTGAATTCCTTTGAAGTTGTGGGTTTGAGCTGTTTGTGAGCTCAACCAAAGCTCTTTCCCTTGTGGTTTGGGCATCTGAAACCTGAGAAATAGCAACTAATTGTTATTTGTTTGGCCAAGACCTGGTTGGATGTCACCAGATTGAAACCTCTGAGTCTGAAAACAGAGCAAAGAATGAATAGTCTTAAGCTGAGAAAGATGCAAATTGATAAACCAAAGACAACCTAGATATTAAATATGAAATTGAGGGGTTTTCCACATATTGGTGGAAACATCAATGAAGAACTGGTGAGAATTAAAGACAACTGCTGAGCTGGAGAGAGTCTGAATCCCTCAGTTATCTGCAAGTCGCTTGGTGGTGATGATCAGAGGCTTAGAGAATCCCTCAGGAGCAAGTGTGGGCCTCTGTCTATCCATCTAAACATGTTTGTATCCACAAATACACGAATTTAGGACATTTCATTTGGTTTTCAATGCTCTCACTTTTTTTACAGCTGTTGTTACAGTGGTTTGAGACTGGCTGGGTAAAATTGTCTAAACTTCTGGGACTTGCAAGAACTCAAAACGCAATTGAAATAAGCTTGGGGTGTGTTTTGAAGTGATGTGTGGACACAAAAGTGATTGACAAGCCACTCAGCATGGGCCTGTTCCTTAGAAGTCTCAGAACAATATAGCTTTTGGGGTGGAGCTTTTTTTTTTTGTTTGCTTATTCCTTCTCCGTAAGTCAAGTTTCTGAGTTTCTCTGGGAGGTCAGAAAAATCACTTTCAGCTCATTTTAGGGCAAAATAATGCTGCTCCTCAGTGGTTTGTCTTCTCAGTGCTGGCGTGGAACCCAAGCAGAATTTTGCTCTGTTCTGCTTGAGTTTTGTAGCAAACCTCTCCCAGTACCTCTTGAATTGCCAGTGGTGATCCAAAACACTGGCATTCCTTCCAGATTGAGATGCTGGTGTCCAGATATCAACACAGATTATTTAGGAAGCGAGGAGAATTCATAAAGGAGTACCACAAAGCACTAAAGGATAGATTGTTGTTCTGATGTCCTCAAGACATGGAGCAAGAGAGGATTGTGTGTCTTCCCCTTCACTGCTTCATGGACAGAGCAGGGAAAGGGCAGATGTTTGCAGGGTCTAAAAGGAAATCGGGTTCTTATTAGAAAAAAGGCATGAATAAGATGAAAAGGAGTATGTGTTGTACTTAACTGTTATCTGGATTGCTGCTGGATACCGGCATGAAAGGGAGGCCTTTTGGGAGGAAGCTGCAAGACAATACTGCCTTTCTGGGCACGGGATCATTGTCTCCTGTCTGGCCTGATCTCTGGAAATCCACTTCAGGGAGTAATTTTAAACTTCCTTTAGACATCACTGGCTTGCTGAAGTGATCAATGTTTTAATTTCATTTTGTCGACACATTTTGGTAGCACATTTTAAGAAATGTATGGCTCTGCTCTCTATTGAAATTTAGAAACGGGAACAGGCAAACCAAACCCAGGCTCTGCCCAACAGTTCCTATGTGTGAGGATTTCTCTCTGCCTTGGCCATGTGCTAAATGCTTAACTTCCCTTGGAAAGGATAGGACATTTTTAAAAATTAATATGGTGTATTAAGAAGACTTCAGTTGTACCTTCATTGCCAGTCTGGAATGTGCCAGTTTTATAAAATGGAAAGAAATCTCTCTTAACTTGCAAAAATAAAGATACCCCTTGAAACACAGGCAGGGAATATGACTTGTGTTTCTTGAAGGATAGTTTTCAGTGTCTGAGGCATATGACTTGTTCCTTTATTCCACAGAGGTATTTTGATGACCAAAGCAGAAACAGAATTCCTGTGTGTTATGGTTTTCCTTAGAGTTATGCATCTATTTCCTTATTTAGCATTTAAAACTTCAGGAAACACACGATCATCTGTGTTGGACTAATTTATTTTCAGTCCTAAAAGGTAAAGAGAGCGCTGATGCTCACCCAAGTTTCTTTGGCACATACATGTATCTCTCCCTGCAAAGTGCTGCAAATAACAAAAAGTAATTCTCCATTTCATTAATGCACCTCAGCTTTGTTCTTTGAGCTTCCTGTCTCATATATGTAATAAGTGAAAAGGAAATGAGACTTTGGAGGAGATAATGTAAACACACACTATTTCTGTGGTTTCACTGAAATGAAATTAATGCCTTTTGTGAAAAGTTTAATTATTGCATTCAGAATCTAACATGGACCTGGCCAAGTCTGTAGTGCCTTCATTACTTCAGGCATCAGGTTTTATGAAATATAATATTTCATACTGTAAATATTAAGGTGCTTTATTCTCTGCTGACTTTTGCACGTAAAGCAAAAGGAAAACAAAAAGTCAGTTTTCTTCTCTCTTGAGTCTCGTCGGTTTCCTCTCATCAGTCTCCTAATGTTTGTTAACTTAGAGACAGGGACAATTTAATTTTTGGTACATCAGATTTCACTGCCAGGGTGTGTTCTTTTATGTGCTGCATGTAGGTAAAATAAACTGAGAATAAAGCAACTTAAACATAACACAGAAAGATTTAAATGAGTGCTCAGGCCTCCCTGCTTGTAACCTCTTCTCTAATTCTTAACTCTTTTGCCCTGGATTATTTTCCCACCCTTCCAAGTAGGAGTTCCACGAGTCCATGTTTCTGTCTAGTTTCCTTCCCCTGCCCCCAATCTGTTGTGATCCAGTCCTTAGATTAAATAGTCCAGACGTGTTCTTAAAAGCGTTGAATTTTTTTGGCTGAAACTTGTTCCTCTTTTTTTTTAGTTTTGTTTTTGGTTTTGTTTGTTTGTTTAAGTTGTTTGTTTGTTGGGGGATTCAGGGGCTTTTTTGTTTATTTAAAGTGTAAAATTTAAAATCTGATGAAGACAAAACTTTTGTCCTTCTAATAAATTTAATTTTTTTTTCTTTTAACTTATGCATTTCATCCTTCTTTGCATTACCAGTTCTAGAAGTGAAAAGAGATATATATTTCTGCTGCATATATTTTGCCTTTGAATACTTAATTCCTGTCAGTTTTGACCAGTGTCTCTCTGTTTATATTATACAATATTGGCATTGCAGAATGATAATTTTTTTTCATGTTTTTATCCCTCTTCCTTTGGGCAGTTCTGTGGCCTGGGGGTTGATAAGTAGATAAGTTCACTCAGCCAAATGCCCCTCAGCCTCACTTTTATTTTTAGTTCCTGTGTTTTGAGGAATAGAAAAACCCCTCTCTTTGGTTTTGAATCTAATAAAGTGGCCTAGACCTAATCTGTGAGGAGTATATTTAGATTAGCTTTGTAATCCTGAGAAGAAAGTGTTTGTTAGGTGATTTGTGTGTGTCACGTTTAGATGACAGGGAGGACTTTGCAGGAATTGCCTTTGGTCTTTTAATGGCAATTAAAAAGCTTTCTCCGTCCTCACCAAATGAACAAGGGCATAGAAACCTCAATACTTGTCATTTTAGACATTTCACTTACATTGTCAAAGTTTCAAATAGACTTTTTTTAAAAAAAGACAGAATCAGTGCTATGCTGTCTGGTTTGTGTGTTTGCTGAGGGATGATAAATAGTTTATAAACATCAGAAATACCGTGTCCAGTTCTGGGCTCCCCAGCACAAGAGATATGGAGCCTAATTGGCTGTTAAAGGCTTTCCTGTAGTCTGAAATATCTGAGAACCTCCACACATCCAGCAGCTACAAAGGCTTTGGTGAAGGTTGGCCCTGGGTTTTTAAAGATACAGGAGTCTGAATGATTAAAGTGAAATACCTTTCTCATGCCAGAAGAGGATTCCAGATGCCTTTTAGCATCCCATATTTCTCAGTTGGCTTCTCATGCAGGCAGTTTTAGAGAGGAGAATGCAGAGAAATGTGTCAAACTCAAATATATTTAAAACCTGATCTTGGAGGAAAAGCTGACAGACTCGGATTTGTTGTGTATATAAGAGAATAGTGATCAATTGTTTTCTGTGCCTGGTGGCTGCATTAGGAGAATAACAGCTTCAAGTTGTAGTAAGGGGAGAGGCTTCCTCCTAAAACTAGGAGGAAGTCTCAGCTACACGACCATTAAATAGTAAATAGGCAGAAAAACCTTTAAAATATTGGCCAAATGTTTGGCAGGGATAACACAGATCTTTAAGTAGCATCAGAGAGCGTGAGATTATAAACGGGGTGACCTCTCGAGATCTGTTCCTAATTTCTGTGCATTCTGTCTGCAGCAGTATCTCCTTACTTACATCAGCACATTAAGAGAGACTTCGGGGGATTCTTTGGGTGGAAAACCCACAGTTTCTGAGGAGTCCTTCACTTGCTATGATTTATTTAATTGGACATCCAAGCAAAGTAGGTGTCAGATTATAGAATTGAGCTTTATTGCTGCTGGATAAGGAGGGGAATTAAGAGCTTGCCAGAATTGCATTAACCATCTGAAGTGCAGCCTTCTTGAAATGCTTTGTCTGGATCATCCCTAGAGCCATCCACATCTTCAGCACGTTTTTCCCGTGAAATCAAATCAAATCCCTACAGGCCCACCAAATCTATTTTCATAGAATATCAGCTAAATTTCCTGTATAAAATGTATCAAGTCACAGTGAAAAATACGTTGATAAACAATGTAGGGATGTGAGGCCATGAACACCTTCTTGTCCTCAGCAGTATAAAGAGTATTTTGGGACTCTTCTTCAGCTGCCCAGTGTGTAGAATAGGAGTAGCTGATGTCTCAGTCATCATTCTAAGTACACATATAATTAACATTCTTAGCTTCTATCTGAGGATATTGACATTCTCTGTGGAATCGAAATGGTTTTATTTCAATGAGTGGAGGAACATTCTGCACAGTCCTCTGGTAAGTATGAACCCCATGCATTATGCTAAAAGATATTCCAATAAGAGACTGTACTTTTTCTAATAGTGTTAGTTCAGTTAACAGAGGATCACTTGTATGGAAAACCCTTCTGGGAGGTTCTTTGATGTAAACACTCGCCTTTAAGTGAGAGAGAAATTGCTCTTGCGAGCCATAATGTGCTGGTTGTGTAACACTGTAGTGCTTTTGAATTTGCAGTGGGAAACACAGGCTCTTGTTATGGCTGGAGCAGTGAAATCCAGTCCATTTCCACACTGCCCTGGAATCCCATTTTCTTGGGTTGTGTCAACAACAGGCTGGTGTGTTCCAGAGCTGATTGGCCTATAGCAGGCTTATGTGCTGGAGAAATATTCTTCTTATGTGTGAATATTGATACTGCAAAGATATCCTTATGTCCAAAAGCTGAAGGCTTGAAAACTTCTATCTTTTGTATCCTCCATAATACTCCTCCTTCCCTCCTCTCTTTTTTATCTTTCATTTTTGTGTTTTCTTTGTGATTGTTACGTTAAATTTTAGGAAGTGGTAGCATTGTCCTCTCTGGGTATCTGTTGGGAACTTTTTCAGTCTTTAAATCTAAGAGTAAGGACTCATTAACAGCTGAGCAATGTCTTGCATTCCTGTGTTCCTAGTAATTAAATATTAATAGAGATTTGGTCATAAAACAGTTCTAAATAGTGATTTAAACTATTTGTATGACTGTTGCTTTTCTCAGAATCAAATTAAACTCCTCTCTTATCTGGAATTTTCCTTTACCACTTTTCTATACTGTTATCTATGAAAAATGGTATAGAAAAAAAGTTGATTCTTCTAATTAAAAATTAAAAAACAGTCTATCTAGAGGTCTTGTATGTTCTATATCCATCACAACAATCTGAAAAAAAAAAGGAAAAAAAATCCATTTTCTGTAGTATTATCAATTTGAATCATGACTAATTTCTAGGAAGACCCATTTAAAGAGATAAAGGATTATGCAGCCTCTAAAAATTGATCCTTTGTGTACAAATATATGTGCTTTTTCTCCTCCTTTGTCAGGAAGACTTGGATGATGATGTGCATTATTAGATCATTGTGTAGAAGGAAGAGATATTAGCTTCTTAGTCATTGGGAATTACATAAATGGTGCTTAGTGTGGAGTGTGTCCCACATAAAAACTCACAGTTGATATACTCCGGCTCTACTGTGTTGCTTAATAAATCGATTTTTTAAAATTATTATTGTTACAATGTTATTCTCTGTAAATACCTGTGTTCATTTGTTTTATTTGAATTGAACATTTCCACAAGTCAAATCACCCAAGCAAGGGTTTTGGTAGCTCATGCCATGGTTACAAACTCCAGTCCTTTGGAAAGGCATGAGAATAGTTCAAACATCTGCAAGCTTTTCTTCTTCTTGATAACAGTGATCCATCTATTTAAAGCTAGATTGAGGCAACCAGGTTTTTTTAACCTCTGCAAGGTGATTAGGCCTTTCAAAAATTTGGGAGTGATGAGCTAAAAGATTCCATGTTTCATTACTTAGTTCTGAGCTGTGCAGATTGCACCCTCAGTTTTCAGGTCAGAAAGCTGAGGCCCATTTAAAAGGTGACTGTAGCAGACTACTGGAGAATTTTAATTTCAGATAAAATAGTGTAATCGTTTTTGCTGTTATTCACTCACAGAGTCAAATGTCATTAATCTTTGTGTGAGTTTTAGAGGTTGAGGAAAAGCCAAGGACCTGATTACAAAGTACTTACAGAGTGCTAAACGCAGCTGTTTAAGGGAGGGCAGCAGTGGATGGGGTGAGTACGTGGGTGAAATAAGGTGTTTGCCCGGATCCTTCCCCTTGCCATAAATTTTATGCAAGTTCAAAATCAGTATTTAAGCAAAGAATATTTTTTTTTTTACTATTCTGAGTCTTAGTGCATAAAAATATTCATAGTTTGAGAGATGAGCGAAATCCATATTACAAGTGTTCTTTATGACTAAGTATTCTAGATCTCCTGAATCATACAGACCCTTTTATTACAGTCGGTCTGTAAAGTGCAAAGCACCTCGCCCTTCCCTGAAATGGAAGAAATGCAGAAACCTACAATACATCAGGAGTTAGAGATTGATGAACTCAATATCTGAAGAAAGTACTGAAACATCATCATGAGATCAAAATGAAAGGGCAAATAAAAAGAGCTTAGGTCAGCTTTTAAAATGTAATATTCTTTGGCTAAGATCCTACTTCTTCATGCTTCGATTTAATCTGTCAGGGCAAAAGGGCAAAGGTTCACATGATTGCTGGGGAGGGTACAAGATGCATGACAGAGCAATTTGCTGAGTTTCTCTAGATGAGTGTAGACAAAGCTTGCATGTCTTTGCTCTTTGTCTCTCTGACAGTAGCCTTTAACATAGGCTCATTGTTCACTTTTTGGGTCACTGAAAGGCATTTATAAGGTATTTGTGGTGCAGAAAGCACATGAAACTGTTTTCTAATTTGTCTTAATTGCTTGTCTCAGTAAATGGTTAATTCTCATTTGTATGTGCTCAGCAGTTCAGAAAAAAAGGTGTTTGTTCATATTTGAAATCTCTGTAATTGCCAAAAGCCCTCAGAGGTGTTGGTGGATGATCAGCTCTAGACCACCTAAACCCCTTTATTGTCCCTTCTCCTACTTGACTTTCAGAAATGCCAGATGATTATTTTATGATTTGTGCCACTTTGCTGAAGTTGTGCTCAGTCCTTTCTCTCTTTGGAGTGATGTTTTGTCATCTGAGATTGTAGTTTTTGATTTCCCTCGGTGACAGCGTGTGTGTTAACCCTTTGTTGTGCTGTTAAAACCCCATGTGCTCAGATTGCCATCGAGTTACCAACCAGTTCATGTGAGGGAAATGTGTGAGCACAGAGACATGCCTAAAAATGTTCTAATTTGGCCAGGACAGAGTTATTTCTACATCAGGAGAGAATTCCAAAACTCTTCTGCTATTCTGTGCACTACCACTAACATGCATAACTTCTGAGGAAGATGGAACAGTGCTGCCTTTTCAGGCTTGTAAATCGAGTTATTGATCCTGCAGCTGATTATTCCCAAATAACAGGACTTTCCAACCAAATGCAATGGCCTGTTTCAGAAATGTGTCAGAGATCTGGAATTGAAGTCCACATGAAATATCATCTTGGTTGAAAGAGTTAAATAGCCTGGTACACTTCACAGAAATAGGTTAGAGGTTTCATGTCTCTTGCTTCATTTAGTTCAGCTATACTCTGCTGATACTGAGGGAGAGAAAATGTCTTGCAAACCTAAGTTTGCCATTAGCTGGACAAATGTAATGTCTTATATACATATGGCATATTATAGTAATGTTCAATCAATCACTTGTAGTAGCAAATGACTTAGATCAAGGTTAATTTTGGTAAGGAGTGGCAAGGCCACTGGTAGACATAAAAACAGAGAGGGTAAGACTTTGCAATGTATTTGGACAATTCTTAAAAGCAGTCTTCTTCAGTCTGTGTGCAGAGTCATTCCCACTGCATTTCTGAGCGAAGGAGGAACATGACTAATGAGCTTACAGCAGGTCATTTTACGGTCCAAGTTTGTGTCATCGCATTAAGCAAAAAGTGATAGGTATTCAAAGGAAATTGTTCAATGTATCCCAGCATTCTGATCCCAGCAGTGATTCCCAACAGCCAGTGTAGTCATGGCATGCAGGACATCAGTTTGCCAATACTTCAGACTTGGGGAAAAAAACCATTACTTGTTGGTCAGACTTAATAATCATCTTAGAGTCATCCTCTTTTCTTTTTTTTTTTTTTATTTTTTTTTTTTATTTTATTTTGATAACTTCCTTTGAGTGTTTCATTTGCTTTTTTTGAAGAGAAGAAAATACATTAGGGAGCCCATAATGCTTTGGACTGCTGACCTGAGTTGGGCAATGTCCAGGTGCAGAGAAGGACTTGAGCAAAGGTCAGCACCTGAGCAGTGCAAGCTGCACAGTCCGTGAGGGGACCTGTTGGGGAAGATGAATCAGGGAAACCTTATAAATATGATTGCTTAGCAAAGATTCTGAAAATATGAAACCTATAATCGAAATAGAAATGAAAGCTTACTTTGGGTTGTAGGATACTGAGTCTTAGTTACTATATAACCTGAAAACAATGGCCCAGCTAGGCTGAAGGAGAATCCCTTTGGATTGAACAATCCCTTTCTGCTGGCTGAGGGATCCAAAGGTCAATGTAGCCAAACAGAAGTCTAAAGAGTAGTTTTTAGAGTTTAAAATATAACACAGTATGGTAAAGTAGTAGTTCTTATAGGCTGTATGTAGATTCTATAGGATTTTGTGTCTTGTGTTGGTTGGTCACTGTAAATTAGAATATTCATCACAAAAGGAGATATAATGTATTGTAACAGGACCTCTCTCTCTTATCTCTCCTCTGAACTCCTCTCTTACCCTTCCTCTTCCCCCTGCTCTCGCTCTCCCCTGCTCCCTTCCCCCTGCCCCTTGCTCTCTGGCTCCCTTCTCTCTCAGCTCTCACCCTGCTGTTCTCTCTCCCTCTCTCTTTGGGACTCCCCTCCAGCCCAGGCTGGTGGCTGAAGGCAAGGCCCTTTTATCCACGGCCCTTGCAATAAACCCATGTGTTCTGGAATATACAGGTCAGCAGAATTCCTTGTCCCAGCCATCTGCGGATTCGCCTACAGGGCCCAAGGCTCAGGCTTGGCCACGGATCCTGATATGAATGTTTGCAAAGTGGCAGCCAGAGTCGGGAACAATCTGAGCTGAGCGACGCTTCCCTTATCAGTTGCCTGATTTCGTTTGGTGTTTTTCAAAGGTGTAATTCCACTGTTTTGCCAGACCTGGCGTGCTCATAGGCTTGGAAACTTAAGACAAATAGCAATTGTCAGAGAACGCTAACCTGCTGGCTTTGGAAGTAACAGAAACTAGGCATAATTTTTATGGGTGTGTTGTCTAATGTCACTCTGCTAGTGCATGAGCCTGTCCCAGCAGCATCTCCTGCCCTGTGTCCATGGAGACACCCTGCCTCAGTCCCCAGGAGGAGCTGGGCCTCAAGAACCCTTCCTGCTGTAGCATTTTTCTGTTTTACCCTGACTGAAGACATTCTTGTTTCCAGGTCTGTTCCAGCTCCTTAGAAGAAAAGCAAGGAACTTATTTCGAAACCATTTGTTTGCAGAAGTCACAGGAGCATTGAAAACCAGTGTTAACATTTAGATCTTTTAAACAAATGAAAATTAAGTGGAATTTTTGTTTTGCCTTCAAGTATTTTGTGCTGCATCATAGGATAAATCAGTACCCAAGATTTTAAGTAGCTTTATTGTTCGTTATGTCTTCGCTATTTTTCTATTATTTTTGGCATGCCTTCCTCTGCTGATGCTTATGTTGACATTTATTCTGATTAGTTTAAATGAAGGTTTTAACCCTGGCTTTATCCTTTTAGATGGCATTGCTTATGAAAGAGTAGGAATAGTAAATGTATCTAACTATGCCATGCATTTAGGTAGTTTGTATTTAATGTCTGTAACAATACATTTCTTTTCCGAAGGAAATGAGCCATGCACTTTCTGTGAGAAATCTGTGTTCCTACATTCAGTCGCTCGATGGAAAATTCCCCTTTCAGGTTGTGTTTTTGCTATACTGAGGAGTATAAAGTATTTGTTATACCGAGGAGTATAAAGTCTTGGAGTGTTTGTACAAATTTTGGCATTGTGCAAAGGCTGGGAAGATTGTTTCCCTGTGTGTATGTATCCAGTGATGGAAGGTGCATGGATTCAGGGTGGGTTTTGTTCATAAGTTTGGTTGTGTTTTTAAATGCAGACTAAATGGCACTGAGGTGTCCTGTTCCATTCTTTTGGGTCCAGTTTGGGAAGTGATTGGGTTCCTGTGGCTGTTGCTAGTGTGGTGCGAGGTGAGGGCACTCAACACCCTGTAGATCTGATCACATTTGAACCTCTTTCTGAATGGTGCTGTCGCTGATTTTAAGGAGTTCTGTCTTTCCCTCATTTGTGTGTTGGAGGATTTCTACCTGCAAAACTTACATGAGACTTGCCTATGAACATTCTCGATGGAATGTAGATACAACCCAGCTTTTCTTAATTCCTACTTTTTCCTTAATTAAAAACCTTTCTTTTTGTAGCTTTTGAATGAAATATAAATAGGGTAGGGGATCTCTTTTACTATTGGGATTAAAGAGCAAAAGAAAACATTTAATCCCAGATGATAGTTTCCTTTCATTAGTTTTGTGAGATATGCTTAAGGAAAACATTTGTTCCTACACAACCTGTTTCACTGACCAGAGAATATCATATCACAGTTGGAGAGTTTGTATTTGTCAGGAGCACGCTGTTTATTTCCTATGAATGAAAAGGTTTTCATGTTCTTAGTGCCTGTCATTTGGAGAAGAGTTTGAGAAGAACAGTAAAGCTAAAGCTGGTTTGCATTTTCTAAGTGAAAATACTCATTTTGATAAAAGGAAATCCTTCATATCCATAGCCTGTATAAATGGTGTGTAAACTATCTGGATTAAGTCATCACATGCCCAGGATGATTTCTGCAGCCTTGCATATCTAGAAGCATTGGCATTCAGTTACCAGGACATGTCTGTAAGCATTCCCACAGGCTAAAACCTGGCATCACAAAGTACCCAAATCAAACATACCCATGGTTGGTTGGTTGGTTAGTTAGTTAGTTAATTTATATAAGGAACCCTTTGTCCTGTTTAAATATATATTCCGCTTTATGTGCTGCTAATGGTACATCTGTTTTTTAATTAGCATTGGAGTTTTTTTCAGCTGAAGGTGAAAAAAAATAACTAGACTTGGTTTGAGCAGTCATTAGTGTTGGGCTTTTTTGTTTTGTGAACAGAGTAAGAAGGCAGATTAATAGGGAAGCTGAAGAAGTCATGTTCTTAAGAGTAAAACAGAGTAACTCCTTACTCTCTTTGGTTATATCACTTTGTCTGCAATTGTGTGTTTTGACAATCTAGTATTGGCTTATTTTATGGCTGTGAGCTGAACAGAAGCCTCCCTTTTCTCATACAAATAAATCTGAGAGCTCTCAAGGAAAATAAAAATCGATGTACCAAAACCGTTTGTAACAACTTAACTTCTGACAGTGAAGGAAATCTGTCTCCAGTGGAACACTGGTGGGCTGGTTTGGTTTAGTTACTCACTGATTTGCAGACAAAAAAAAAAAAAAAAAAAAAAAAAAAAAGATAAATTATACAAACTGGTCTGAAAACTCGAGTTTCTTACCCCTAGCATTTACTTTGCATTTTTTTCAAACCACTTTCCAACATTTTACATTTCTATAGCAGTAATTGAACTTGAAAAGTAAGTGGTAATTGACGTTGCAAACCTGCTGTAGGGTGATTTGGGTTATCCAGGAAGTCAGGCTTCTCTCTGACACTGGAGAGATGGCATAGCATGTTTCAGATGATTAAAGCAAATCTACTGCTAAGGCTTGAATTGAATGTTGTGCATTTAAAAGTAGTGTGCATGCAGAATATTGCTTGAAAATGTGGAAAAAGTGAATGTTGTTTCATAACATTAAAAGAAACAAAACACGCTCATGTAATTAGTACCCTAAGGAAAGGAATCAAAGCTATGTAAGGTAATTAAAAAGGCTTGTGCACAACTTATAAACTAGTTTGTTGTGGATGCACTGTTTTGATTTCTTGTGATGGCGACGTTCTTGGAATCTCGTTTGAGAGGTCAAACTGAGTCCCAGGAGCTTATCAGGCTCAGACAAATAACAGCCGTGTTATAAAACAGAAAATAATGCAGGGAGGAAAGAGGAGAAGGACAGAAAAGTACATTTTCAAAGGTCAAAGAGATTCTCACAAGTCCTGGTGGTCAGTTACCCACTGATTTGTATATTTTCTGCTTTAAGAGTGTTTGCTTTATTGTGTTGTAGAAACAGTACCAAATTTAAAATAATCTATCCCCAAGCTAATAAAGCCAATGATTAAGGGTGGTATATTCTTAACCTTATCTTTAATTTACGAAGATCATAAATCCATTGGAACAGGGGCAAGACCACTATCTAGAAAGCAGATGTGGGAGCCAAGAGCTTTGGCTCTTTTCCAGCTGGTTGTTCTGGGCTGAGTACCAGATCTATGTCCAGTGGTAAGAAATGATTTTCTGGGCTCCATTCAGAGCAGAGTGACCACTTGATCAGAGCTGCAGAGAGGATCTTCCCATCCTGCTACCCGTGAGTCCCAACAGCTCTTGCTCTGTCCTGGCAGATTTGCTTTCCTTTCTTGGATCTGGGCACAAATGGTGCTTTTTTATTTTTTAATTTTTATGTCTCTCATTGTCCTTTGTGAAACGCGCCGTAGTGAAATGGTGTTTGAAACGCGTGTGGCAAAACCCCGTGAATGTCATTTTCAGTGAATGTTTTCAACAATACTGAAGCAATTTGGAAGCACCTTTTAGTACACAATTAATTCACAATCTTGCTTTCCTCTCACATGTGAAAGAAGATTTTATCCTCTTATAGTCCACGTTTCTCTAAAGCAGGAGTTACAGTCAGTGCTGAAAGGTACAAGAAAGTCACAGCTGTGAGTTAGAACGAATGTTCTCATGTTTTCCTTTTATTTTAACTTAATTCCTATCCAAGTTTGTTCTTCTACATTTAAACTATATCCTTCCTGTTATCAGTAGATGCTCCCTAATTAAAAGCTTCTAAAATGTAACATAAATTAAGTACAGAGGAAGGAGTCAAGAATAAACAAATGCTTATAACTAGCTTGCTGTCAGTCTGGGGTGTAGCTGGTTTGCATGGGTGGTTGAATAAAGCTTAAAAAACATCCAAGCCGTAGATGCTGAGACAAAAAGCTTGGAGAAAGCTGGATTACTACCTGAAACAAAAAGCCCAGTATGATTCAGGAACTGGAAATCCAAACTGGATCATTGGAGAGGTATTAATTGCCTTTCTGTCTGAACAATATTGGCAGGAGTGAATCTAGATGTCAAGACATTCCTTGGATTTTTTTTGGAGTCAGAAATGGTAACTTTTTTTTTTTTTTTTTTGTTATTGAGATGATTTTTTTGTGTAGTGAGTTATTGCTTCTGACCCAGCTCCTCTTCTGCTCTGCAGCACTGAAAGTCTGCTGAAGGACGGGTGAAACATAATGAAGTACATCTCAGCGACAGTAATTCTGAAGCCATTGACACAAATTATTGCTATTATTGCTGTGCTAGATAGTGCTGTGTCAGGCTGAAATTGCATTTGGGTGCCTTTTAAGTTTCTCCACTCTTCTCTGCAGTTGGGCAGAACATCAGCCCAAGACCCCAAGGGCCATGTTAATTACAGCATCACTTTGCAAATTTACTTCCACTTTTTTTTTTCTTTTTTTTTTTCCTTTTTTTTTACTAGTGTTAATGTCAGCTGAGTATTCTAATTTCCTCGATTCAGATAGCAGTGATTCTGCCAAAACTAGTTACGTTGGAATTTCTTGTGGCCAGCTAGATGTTGATTTTGCATATTGATTTCTACTGATTTTTTTTTAACAGGTATGTGAAGTGGTTTAGGTTGTAGTCTCTTGTCAGACAGTGGAAAATATAAACTTCTTCTCCCCAGCCAAATGTGCATGCCAAAGAGAATAACTAGTAATAAGAGAAGTACCTGGCTAGGATGTAAAAAATTGTGCTAATTGCTTTTGATGGGAAAATGAGATTTTAATTTATTTAATGTCTTCTTCTGATACATTCAAGACACTTGCTATTAGAAATGAACAAGGAAAATCAAGAGCAGCTGTACATTCTGAGGAACTAGCTACCAGAAACTGAGCTGAGATTACTAATATCTAGCTTTTCATTTTATTCAAATGGACAACATCCGCATTTCCCTCTATTTTTGGGGCTTTTTTCATTCCAGTATTTGAGAAGTCGGAGTGAGACAAGAACTTGACAAATTCTCATAACCACTCGAATAATTCCTTTACTCTCAAACATGCCGTGACATTAATTGTGCTAATATTTAGCATTGCTAAAGGAATTTTCATCGTCATGTTTTAAAAGGCTGTGCACAAATAGATTGGAAATGTGAATTCCGGTGTGCAGATAAGAAAAAAAACTAAGCAAAATAATTTTGTATGTTTTAACGGTGAGACGTTCGAGAAGCTGGCATCGCATTCATCAGTCCTCTTATTTCCCATCTGTTCCTTGAGCAGCTGCATATGCACGGGTTTTTCCTCCTTCCCCCAGTTGTGGGCAGAGAAGGGACCTGAGCACAGAAATTCCCTGCTCAGTTATTGGGGGTGTGTGTGGAGCTGGCAGGAAGGGCATGGGAGCAGCTGGAGCAGAGATAACACAGGAGGAGAGGAGGGAGCAGGATGCTTTGCATGCTGCCTGGCCTGTGTGATGTGGCTTTACAGAAGAAGAGTGTCACTGAGATGAAACAGGCTCAGAATGGAGATGGACTGGCAGGAGCCTGTCAAACCAGTTGCACGCGAAGCTCTCAGACTTTGGAGATGTTCCTGGTCTCCCCATTCCCACCATTTTCTGCTCCAGCCTATGTGATCTGCAGCTGTGTGTTCATCTGTCCTCTCTCAAGTGCTCCTTTATAGTTGACTATGAACTTCATTGCTGTTTCCCTTTACTCTTTTCCTCTCTTTGTTTCCTGATTTTACTTTCATTCGGTTTGATCTTGTGATCATGCCCTTTCTTACATCATCTTTGCTGTTTTACTTTCCTCATCATTTCCTGGCAAAGCCCCTTCCAGCTGTAAGGGAAGGAACATACACAGCTCATTCAATATTTACTGACCATCATATTCCCTCTGCTTCCGAGCTGTATTAGCGAATCCTTGTCTGTTTTGTCAGCCCCTGTGAGCTGGACTGACTGCTAAATATTGGCCACTTAGAGAAGGGAGCTGTCATTTTGAAAACACTTTATCCATGAGCCTGTATTTGCTTATTCATAATCCCCTGTCGCAGGAGCACTTGAAAAATTCCATTGTGTGCAGTGCCAAGCTGCTCCTCCAGAGGCTCAAAGCTCCGTCAGCTCTCCCTAACTGGAGGGCAAGGCAGCAGGTTAGACTTGCCCACATCAGATCCCTTCACTGTGGCCATTCATTTCCATATCTTTAAAGTCAAATCAGTGCAGGGTGTTGGAAAAATCTCAGCCGTGAAGTTTTAAATACACAGTTCAAGCAGCTCAGGTTCTTGATGACGAGCTTGGTCTCATGTCTACGTACTGAGTCTTAAAAAATGTGTGTGAGTTTGTGCATATACCTACAGACAGCCCTGACTTGGGCTTCTTTTGTCTATTCATGACATAAACAGAATTTATTTTTTTTAAAAATTACTTCTGGGTCATTTGAAGTTATTATATGGAAAATTATTAACAGAAATATATTCTGATTATAATATTTTACAAAGCATATAAAGCATTTTAAAATAGGCATATTGAGGCATGTAATTTAATAATAAAACATTATTAATATTGGGTATCAGTAAAGAACCTAAGAGCAGAATTGCTTGACCTTGATTTTCTGACTGTATCACTTGCATGGCCACATGATTCATTTGCTATGGTCAAAATGAAGGGGGAAAAAAAAAAAAAAAGAATCTGGAATTGTTTTCATAGCCCAAGGAAAATATGTGAGCAGTAATAAGAAGACTGGCCATGTCAAAATCTGGAATCATTCTTCAAATTTGCTTTGAAAATTAAGCTTTTAACACCAAGCAACTGGCTCTCTGGAATATCTTGTTTCAAGGAAAATACTGCAAGCAATAAATTGCAGTATCAAATGGCCACTGTAACTAAATCTTGTTCTTCCTTCAGTGGCCTCAGGACAATTGGTCTAAAGTCTCCTTTAAAGAAAAGGGCTATAATTACTACTGCAATTGTTTGCTTTGCCTCAGATGTAGAAAATGTGCTTCCTCCTCTTTTGTCCTCTTTATGGCTATTTTAGCTTCATCTTTCAGTGTTTAACTGTTTATGTCTAAATAGATTATCTGTAAGGTTTAAAGACTGCAAGTGACTAACATGCAAATTGGCAGCTTTTCTGATAAGTTCAATGTCAAAATTAATTAATATCCCAAAATAAAAAAAATTGTGTTTGTTCCCAATGTACAGAAATAGTAATGTTTACATAGCAAATAATCTACTGATTAGACTTCTAATGAGATAAAAAAGCACACACTAATTAAAAAATATTAAAAATCCCTTGGAATTTGTTTTTACTGGAAATTAATACTCAACATTTTGCAGGACAGAGGGTCTTGGCAGATCCAAACAAAGCTGTTTCTACACAGTTGCTGATATTTATAATTACAATAGAGAAAAGAGTGTTTTATGGATGTTGAGAAAAGATCAACACTAACACCTAACAGATGGGTTGTATCAGGAGAGCATTTGCTAACAATACTTGATCTTAAAGACCTGCTGATACTTCATGGAAAAGATTTGAGAAACGGTTCAGCACAGATTAAAGAAAAAGGCTTCTAATAACACAGATTTCACAACTGCAGAAGTTGTTTTAGTGGAGTAATTAAACAGATCTCCTTCTCTGCATTAGTTTTTCCACATGTCAGTTTATTTGGTCGTGGGTTCTTTTGTCAGGCTCTAGGGTTTGGCCTCAGCATTACCAATTGACTTCTGTACGTTGCATTCTTAAAATGCATGCACAGAAATGTTTGAGACAAATAATTAGATTTGCATGTGTAATTAAATGAGTTTAAATAGCGAGCACACTGTGAAAAGATCATTTGTGCAGAAACTTTCTGGCTTTTCTAGCTCTCTAAGATGGCAAACCAGGCTTAAACAGTTTGTAACTGGAGAGGAATAAGAATTCAGAGGCAGAGAGATGGAAGTTAATTGTTTGTAAAATATTTATTTTGCTACAGTGCATGAAAGTAATGGATTTTGGGGGACATTAAATGATTCATATTCTCTATAAAGGAAAAACTTCTTGCTGTAGTATGAATTATTTTAAAAATACATTTGCCAAAACCTGCTGTTAGCACAGAGTATCTCTAAATGTCTTAGGTACCCCTGTGACTGCCTGCCCAGACAGGTGGGAGCGTGTGGATGGATCCTTCTTTTTTGCCCTGGGAGCTGAAGGACGAGGCCAGTGTCTAAACTGAGGGGGCCTCAACTTGCATCTCTCATTACTAAACTAGAGTTGTACCTCCTTGATGGGATGCCAAAGGGAAAGCTGTTCAAATCTTTGCAGCAGCCTTTGCAAGTGAAGCTCTGCCGTGTAGGATTTGCATGGATGAGAAGGTTTGGGTGGGGGGTTGGTGCTCCCAGGGTGGCTTCTGTGAAGCTTCCAGAAGCTTCTCCCATGTCCAAGATTGTCTGGCTCCAATATGGACCCGCTGCTGGCCAGGGCTGAGCTGAGCAGGAACGATGGCAGAGCCTTTGGAGAATGTCTCTAATAACAGAAACAGGGTTCCTGTGCAAGAGCAATTGCAGCTACAGAGAGGAGTGAGGATACCTGAGAGCAGCAGCCCTGCAGACACCCAGGTCAGTGCAGAAGAGGGCAGGAGGTGCTCCAGGCACCAGGGCTGACCCCCCTGCAGCCTCTGGGGCAGCCCGTGGTGAGGCAGCTGTGCCCTGAGCCCTGGAGACCTGCACTGGAGCAGGGGGATGCTCAGAGGAGGCTGGGATCCCGTGGGAAGCCTGTGCTGGAGCCAGCTGCCAGCAGCACCTCTGCACCCACAGAGAGAAGGGGCCCAGGCTGCAGCAGGTTTGCTGGCAGGGCTTGTGGTCCCGTGGGGGTTTATGCTGGAGGAGCCTCCTGTTCCTGAAGGACTGCACCCCATGGAGTGGAGCCACACTGGAAGATGCACTGAAGGACTGTGTCCCATGGCAGGGATCCCACACTGGAGCAGGAAAAGAGGGGAAAGAATCTCTGCCTGGGGGAGAAGGAGCAGCAGAAATGACGTGTGTGAGATGAAGTGACCACAGGCCACCCCTCTACCCCCATCCCCTGTCCCCCTGTGCTCTTCTAGAGGAGACAGAGACATCAAGGAGTGAAGTTGAGCCCAGGAAGAGGGAAGGGATAGAGGGGAAGGTGTTTTAAGGGCTAAGATTATTTTCTCTCATTACTCTTCTCTCTGATTTGATTGGTAAGAAATCCAATTTCCCCAAGCAGAGTTTGTTTTGCCCAGTATGGTAATTGGTGGGTGATCTCTCCTGCCCTTATCTCAATCCACGAGCCTTTCATTATATTTCCTCTCCCCAGTCAAGCTGAGGAGGGGAGTGATAACTCAGCTTTGGTAGGCACCTGGCATCCAGCTGGGGTCAACCCACCACAGTTGGATACTTCAGAGGTGGATTGACCCTGTGCATATACAACCATCTTCTTATTGCTTGTAAACTTGTCCCCTTATTTGTGCAAAATGAAATATTCATCGCTGGATGTTTGCCAAGTTTATTCACTTTCCATATTTTTCAGGTAAAAATGGCTCTCCAGTTCCCAGGAATAAGAGTGGTATTGTTCTTTTCCTGAAATAGCTGTAACGCTTCTGAGTTTTGGAGTTTTGACTCGGTATTTGCCTACAGGACAAGCATCTGCCCCTGCCTGATAGCATTTTATTGCTTAGACAAGTTATAACCAATCGTTGAATTTTCAGACTTCTTAATATTTTAACAAACATACTCAGTAAAGAGTTGCATCCATGTGGAACGTGGTCTGGTGCAGAGATGAAAGAGACTTTTTAGGCAAATATGTTTCCATGCAGTTCTCAAATGCAAATAATAGTGCTATTTCATTAGTATGAAAATAAGCTGAGGAACATTATTAAGCATGCAGATAAATCCATGTCAAATGTCATGACTCCTGCCAGGATATTTTTATAAATTGGTTTTCATGGCTGATTTTGAGCAGCACCTGAGCAAAAAGTAAACAAAAAGTGGCCTCATGCTCAACAGCAAAAATCCATTTTTTTGGTATTTAGAACATCCATTCCTTCTTCTGACTCAGGCAGATGTTATTTGGGGAAAAGCAGCCACCCATGTAGCACAATACAATGGACCAAATCAAGTCTATACACATTAAGTTCAAACTAGCATTTGCTAACTCTCAAGTAGTTCTTCGTACTATAATTGTCTTAAAACATACTTTTTCTGTAAAAGAAATATTTTCAGCATAGCTAGTGCTGTTGCTATCAACCTGGGGAGACCTGTGTCTGAGATTGTGCAGAGTAATTTGCTGTTGTTACATCTTTAGCTCCTTTGCCCCTGTTTGTCATCTCAGTTATTTTTTCCCCTAAACTACTGTATATGTAAGTGTTGGCCCTTATAAAACATGTCTGTGAACATCCTGTTGCTCTCAGAGTGCTTCAAGTCAAGTGTTTGCAAATGTTTTCAGAGCGTGGCCCACGTTTTTGCTGTGCTTTAGGTTGCAGAGTCTGTGCCTTCCAGTTCTGACTTGATATCCTGCTTTTCTGCTTTATCAATACTTCAGCTGTTGCTCAGAAGGAAAATAAATATTTCAGGAGTATTCTGTTCCTCCTAATGCAGTTCAGCAGTTGCAGAGGACCCATTGCTATCAGATAATAGCAAGCTTATCTAGAAACTTCTTAGCTCAGCACTGGTGAAGCACAGATGACATTATGAGAATCTGTGCCATAACTGATATTTTTCCCACAGATACTGTAAATTCCAGGTAATGAGCAAAGAGTTCATTTCTTAATTTGTTCAAATGAGTTATATGCATCAATGCTTAACAGGAACTTTTTTCATCATTGCAAAAATCTGGCTCTGGGAAAGAAATACACTCCCCATTCCCAAAGGTGAGCTGTTTGAATGGCAGACTCGAAGCCAAATGTTGCCTCACTGTTAAAAAAGCTTTGTTAAATCGAGCTGAATTCTGCCTCTTGTGTAAGCCCAGAAAAAATATGGTTGCCTTTGAATTGGGTAAATCAGAACTTCTGGTAACAGAGCCCACAGCAGCATGAAAATGTCCTGTGCTTTTAGAAGAGAAACTAACCAGAAAACTCTGTTAACAGGCCCTTGTTACAGCTTCAGGGTATAGATAGTAAGCTGGGATGGGGGAAAAAAAGAAATTCCTCCAGGCAGAAATGACAATTACGTTTTGAAAACACTTGAAGAGGGGGAGAAATACGGTCAGATTTTCCCCTGGCACTTGCTTAGCCAGCTCAGTTCTAAAACTTGTTGCACACAAACCAACCCTGGATTGGTGCCATGGGCTGCATCCAAATTCCTGTGGGCAGTAGGTGAGGGGGATTCTGCCCCTCTGTCCCTCTCTGGTGTGACCCCAGTGTCACTGTTAGGGAGACGAAAGAACAAAGCAGGCAGCGGAAAGGTCAGCAGGAAAGCTCTCCACTTTATTTTTCTGGCTCCATCTTACATACATTTTGACAAGCAAGCCAAAGATTGGATGCACAGGTAGCCACCTCTTTGATCTCGTTGGTGAACATCACCATCAGTCATCTTTCCCCTCCCAGAGGAGACATATGTAAATGAAGTAGATATATTCTAAAAACATACAGCGTTTTCTTGAAGCTGCGTGAGAACAAAATGTAAACGGTGAAAAGCAGGGAAACTTGAGGCAACACCCCACCTGCAGAGCTGTGTCCACATCTGGGACCCAGCACAGGGAACACATGGAGCTGTAGGAGTGAGGCCAGAAGAAGCCACCAAGATGATCAGAGGGATGGAGCAGCTCTCCGTGGGGAAAGGCTGAGAGATTTGGGGTTATTCAGCCTGGAGAAGAGAAGGCTCAGGGGTGACCTGATTGTGACCTTCCAGTACCTTAAGGGCACCTACAAGAAAGATGGAGAGGGACTGTTCACCAGAGCATGGAGTGACAGGGCAGGGAGGAATGGACCCACCCTGACCGAGAGCAGGTTTAGATCAGATGTTAGGAAGAAATTGCTCACTGTGAGGGTGCTGAGGCCCTGGCACAGGTTGCCCAGAGAAGCTGTGGCTGCACCTCCCTAGAAGTGCTCATTGCCAGGCTGGATGGGGCTCTGAGCAATCCAACAATTGCTCTGAGCAGTTCTGGGATAGTGGGGAGTGTCCCTGCCCATGGCAGAGAGTTGGAACTGGATCATCTTTAAGGTCCTTTCCAATCCAAACTATTCTATGATTCTGTGGTGTATTAACTGGCTTTGTTTTGCACTTTTGGTGTTTAAATGTGTTCGTAATTGGGCCTCTAGTTTACCCATTCATGCCTGTTGAGGATGGTATTTTACTGTGACACTCTCTGTTTCTTTGGAGGTGTTTCTCTCCCTTAGTGCTGGATGTTCACTTATATCGAGATGCCCTTAGAATCAAGCTTTTATATAATTTTGAGATAGGGCTCCTCCCTTCAGTAGAAATTCAGAAAAGACAAGGGTTCCCAAGGGTGTGAATGGAAACCTCCATTGGCACATTTTTATTTTTTGTCTGGGTGATCTCCGCCGTGGACTGAAGCAAGGAACTGCACATTTTGCTTCTCAGTTGGGCACCTCTCTGGGAGGAGGAGTGACTCCTCCTGCCCCGGGCAGTGTCTGGCAGCTGTGCTCCGTCCCTGTGTGATGAGGACAGCTAACAGGAAGAAAACCATTGTTTCCTGATGAATTGGTTCATCACCTTTCTTGGGAGAAGCTGCTCCCATTAGCCTTTTACTTCCACCAACAAATGGGGATTTTTTACAATTTTCAAACATAAAATTACCCCCTTCCTTTTTTTTTTTTTTTTTCTCCTTCTTTTTTTTCAGATCCCTGGATGTTCTCACTTTTGACAAGATGGATCTTGTTAGGTCATCTCTCCCATCTCCTGTCTCATTCAGGGTTGTCCCACAAAAGCAGTGGTAGCTTTTTGTCCAGTTTAGTGCTTCACTTTCCCCTGGAGAGGAGACTTTAGGTGATGATCTAATGCATCTCATTGGCAACTGCTTTGTGAGACGTGACATAGAAATGTCTGGATTTTTAATGCAATGTGTCAGCTTATGATTCATATTTAAAATACTTCACCTGCATGAGTAATAACAATTTAAAAAGTAGCCTCCTTAATAATCTATAGTGTGTCTTGTAAGAACAATTTCCAGGGCAGGAACAGATTAATGGAGTCAGGACTGATTTAGCATAATTCCCTTAGAGATTCTGCAACACACAAACTACACCATTTGTTTGCAAAAGTTTTGAGGTTTGTGTCTCTTTATTTCAAGTTAGGAAAAAGCCATCTCACGGTCACACATTTTTAAAATTTCCCCTCTAACCTTTACTACCTGTTTTGATTGGTGTCTTTTTTTTTTCCCCTCTTTGTTAGGGTCAAAATAGCTTTTCTGTAGAAAGTTTTGAATGAAAATTTGCCAAAAATATCTGAGTTATATGCTCCTAAGTAATTTACGATCTCCTGTGTCAGAAGCTGTTCCAGGTGGTTAATTATATATATGTTAGATATGAACCTTATTTGTGCCTGAGCTTTGCTGGACTCAGATCTTTGCATAGTTTATGATGTATCACAGAATAGATATAGAAAGGTTTGGGTTGGAATGGACCTTAAAGATGATTCAGTTCCAACCCCCCTGCCATGGGCAGGGACAGTCCCCATTAGACCAGGCTGCTCAGAGCTCCATCCAACCTGGCCTTGAACACTTCCAGGGAGGGGCAGCCACAGCTGGCTTCATTTTAATCAGGCATATGCTCCTATTTCATTTTTTCTTTTATTTTTTTTTTTGCTTTGAAAAGATACTGAAAACCTACCTAGTATTTCTTTTAATATTTACCAAAAAATATTTAAATGCTTTAAATTTTATTATTATCCTTAGGAAGGGGCAAAAGGTCTCCAGGTAGGTGTTCATAGCAGCTAATTGGGTGTCCTTGTCACCGTGTTGTGAACTGGCCCCACGGGAGTCAGTAAGTGGCAGTGTAAGAGTTCATTTATGTTTGGGGAGTTAATTTATGTAAGAGTTAACTTCTGTTGGCACACGAGTGTGACACCAGGGTGCTGCACCCTTGGCACCTCCCAGATACAGACCTCCAGCGAGCAGCAGCATATGATCTCATCAAAGATTTATAAACTCGGGGGAGGGCGCAATGCCAAGGGATAAAAATGGACAAAAGGCACCAGAAAAACCTGAGGAATAGCCTGGAAGCTTCTGACACCTCATATTGTAAGGGACAGAAGCAAGTAAGACAGAAACGCTTTCCCCAACTCCCAGAGGAAGGGAAGAATGACACTTCACGCTGTTTTTGTCAGAAAACTCTTAGTGGAGATGAATTATAACCTCACTAAACCATACCCCCCACTGCTGCTTCTGCGTCCAAGACAAAAGATATTGTTGTTGGGGAAAAAGTAGTTGTAGGGTCTGAGCCTTTTCATTATCTTCTTTTCTTTTAAGGCAACAAGGAGTACAGCTGTGAACTGATCTGATGTAAACATCTGCAGAGATAAATATTTTTGGTGCATTTATTTGATCTCAGCCTTTAATCTCTTGCCATTTTAATAGCGTTTGTTTATAATGTTACCATGTTCCTGTAAGGACTCTCACCCTTACAGACATCCATTGCCATTTCCAAAAATGATGCTCAGCTTCACCACAGGCCATTTGAGATTTGGAAAATCTGGGATTAGTTCAAATTTCTGTCCTAGTGAACTTGTCGGTATCTCTCTGAGAAATAATCTCATTCCCATATTACTGACTTCCTTTAATTTGAGTCTATGTAAAATTGCTCTAGGTAATAAGGATTTATTCGTTTACAGAATCACTAAAGACAAAATCTTAGTAGTAACTTTGAAGCTAAATCATATTTTTCCGACCAAGTAAAAAAATAAATCTTAAAAATACAGTTTTATAATCAAAATGCTGGCAGGACTTTATTCATGGCTGTATAAATACCACTGCTTAGATGTAGCCCTGGAAGTACAGAAGTACCTGTTTGTAATTTTAGATACAGTTATATAAATCTGTTCTGTTTGTGTCACGTAATGAACTGAAGCAGTGCTGCAGGCAGTTAATGAGGTTTGCTCCAACTTATAAATATAATATCTGCAGAATTCTTCTGCATTTGTTGTGGCATTAAAATATTGTTATTCTGTACTGCTACTGACATTGTTGCTCTTAACAAAAGCATCAAAATGGGTGGTTACTGTTATTTATTTGAAGTGGGGGTTACATAATTTCTTTGTGGAGCGTAATGTCTTTTTTCAGCCTGAAAAATGTAATTCTTTTTGTAATGTCTTTACTCTGAAAGGCACAGAATGCATTTCCTTTTTGAAGACTGCTATCTTCCGCTGACAGTCCGTTCTGAGTGTCAGCTGGGATTTTTTTCCAGGGGCAGGGTGTCAAGGGGTCTTGTAACATCTGGTGTTGTCATCCTTCTGCTTCCCCTCACAGAGTGAGGCACCTTTTCTTTTTTCAGTTTCTGAGGCACAACAATTCTTTGGACAGAAGAAGTATAGGGCTGCTCACCAACATTTAGTATGAAGTCACTCTTCACATCACAAACACATCCCACCTCCTGTACCCACTATGAATTTCCACACCAGTGGTCAGTGGTGGGTGCTGGGTCTCATATTTTACACTAGAAAGTCACTGACTTGCATGAAATAAATATTGTCTGGGATAGAAGAAAACCTTACAGGAAGGACAATACAATTGAGGGTGGTAAAATATCCTAATTAACGTTGTGGTCATGTTAAACTGGACTAACCCTGGGAGGAAGGGAGGGGCAAAGTTGTTGTAAGATCTTGAGCTGGCCAGAGCTGGGGAAGGGATCTGTCCCATGGCAGAGCCATTAGACTCCAAAAGCCACATTATATTTGGATGTGAACTACAACATCTCACATCTTACACAGAGAAAACTTGAAGTGATTAGGCAGGACAGAACCAAAATAAGGAGCTTTTGCAGACAATTTCCCCTTTTGTCCTGGCTGGCAGCTTCCTGCTTTCGAGCTCTGTTTCAGTCAGCTCGGTGCCCTTGGATAGCAGCAGGGTGATGGGAAGAAGGTTTTGAAGAGCTGCCCCTCCCCACATCTTCCTGTGAGTCCTCTCCTTTCCTGTCTGCCACAACCAGCCAGGAGAACCCTCTGCTGCTGAGAGCCAGTGTGTCCTGCTCCCCAGGCCCCTTCGTGGGGACAACACTTGGAATCAAGAAGCTAAACAAAATACCGCACCTCAGAGTAGATTCTTTTCAGATGAAATGAAAGATGGGGAAAAGGGCACCCTGTGGTAAAAAGCAGCTTTCAGACTGCAGCAGTTTGAATTGTTCTGCTGCAGGATTGCTCTGCAGGTTTGGATTAGATGCTCAGATATATGTCAAAGTCAGCTTCTTCTCCATAAGAGGGTTGTGGTTTCCCTTTTTCTGTGCTAAATCTGCTGTTCTTGACTTCTTCTGAGGCTGCCTGTGGGCTGTGGTCACTGCAGATCCTGTCAGGGTGTTAGCAGTGACTGGGAGCTGCTGGAGCTGGGGCTGCACTGCCAAATAAACACCCAGAGACGTGACTTACCCCAGCTCTGGGCAGCCCCAGGGATTTGAAAACCTGTGTCCACATCTGTGCACTACACTGCAGCAGAGGCGCAGCAGCACAAGTTGGCTCCTAAACTGAGTGCCAATCTCTGCCATACCTGGTTGTTTCAGGCAGTAAGCCGCTTTGAGTGTCCCACAGAGCTGCCTGCAGCTCCCTTTTATCCAGACATCCTCCTCCAAGAGCCTTCTGCAGACCCAGTGCTGCCTCACTCCCTCCTTCCCCAACTTATGTGGCTCCAACTTGCATGACGATGAGTCAATTCAGTGCTGTGAATTCTAATTTTCATGTCAAGTGTCTGTTCTTCACACACCAAATGAATGTGTGCAGTGTCAGTTTTCTTGGCCGTTTTGGGAAGGTAGACATTCCTCCTGAAGTTTCTCAAATAATTAGTTCCCTTTGGTTAGTTTTTTTTTTTTTTTTTTTTTTTTTTTTTTTTTTTTTTTTTTTTTTTTTTTTTTTTTTTTTTTTTGTTACCTGTGACACAAGAGTGATCCTTACCAAAACAGATTTTTAGAGTTAGAACATTTCTACTTGTTGTAAATTAAAAATTTAACTATTGGCATTCACTGGCCTCTGCCTTGCCTCACAGAGCATTTCTATCCCATTCTGTTGTAAGACAGTTCTGTGGAGCTCCTCATAACATATCCATCAGTGATCCCAAGTGTTAGCATTTGTTATATGCCGTATGTTCCGACTACTTAACAAATCCTCATTATTCCTTAATTGCCTACCTTTTAAAATGAGGTGTGGAGTTGGGAGACAGAGTATTCAGGCACTTACCTAGACTTTGAATCATAAAGTAGATAAATGTTTTTTTTTTAGAAAGCAGGAAAGAGAACATTATCTAAAGAAAGAATTGCACTCATGGGCTCTTGGCAGCAACATGTGAATTGCTCGCTTTTATACCTATGAAACTAAATTTTGGAACAATTTGGTTTGTTCAGTGTACACTTTGTTTATAGAGCTTTTTAGTTAGAATTGTCTACCCAGATGTTGGATCATCAAGAGGAAGCCAGTTTAAGCACAAATTAATGCAGTGGTCAGTTTTTTAGTATTTAACTCTCAGCAGCGGCCTGTTACAACAATTTTTGTGTCTCTGTACAGTGTAGTTAGATATTAATTAAAGAGAAGGTTAACTTACACACTGAAAAAGGAGAAGTTGGTATGTTATAGTGTGAAGAAACAGTAAGAAAAAAATAGCTTCAAGTAATACATAGAAATTGTATGAGTTAGTATTTATTGACTGATGTCGAATATGGCTCTTCTATCTTTGCTGGTGAAGGCATTATTAAATATTAATTATTAGTAATTAAGTATAATTAATAGCATTTGTTTTATAATGTTACCATGTTCCTGTAAGGACTCTCACCCTTACAGACATCCATTGCCATTTCCAAAAAGGATGCTCAGCTCCACCAGAGGCCATTTGAGATTTGGAAAATCTGGGATTAGTTCAAATTTCTGTCCTAGTGAACTTGTCGATATCCAATTTGTTTACAAACTGTGCCTGCATCCACTTCTGCTTGTGGCAAAAGTGGAGCCTGCAGCCTTGGCTCTGAAAGCCCTGGGCACTGTAGGGTCAGCTCACACAGACATCTTAGCCCGTGTCACAACAGGGACTGTGCCTGCCACTGCTTCATGCACCATTAAAGAGAGATGAGCCTTGCAAATCAAGAACAAAATGAAGTTAGGACTAAAAACTAACCAGCTCGCTTGAATGCCATTTTTTATTGACAGCCCATCACTCTGTGCTGTGGGGGAAGCTTGTTATTTCCAGCAGAGTCTGGGGCACGTCTGCACCCCCATGTTTTTATTGCAAGGCCAGGCAGCACTGTCGTGCTAACATGGTGCTTGGTGCTTCAGCATCACTGAATCTGATGCCTTAAGTTTTAGCTTTCATATTTTTCAGACTGTGTGCTGCCCAGGGGTGTAGTTTTGAGCCTCATAGTAAGCGTCTGTCAGCTCTCCTCACAAAGTGGGTAGGCAAAACAAATCCTTTTCCTGCTGAGGACCAAGTACAACTTTCAGCCTCAAAAGCACAAACAAGGGTGGGCTGGAGGGAGGAACAAGAAGGATGGGACCTCACAGCCTGAAGCTGGAATTGGACAACTGAACACCAATATGCAAATGGACCAAAACTTATAAAAATGTGAGACCTTGTGACTGGCCATCCATTTTGTGCCCATTCTTAGTCCACCCTGGGTGTAGCCCTGGTCAGGCCCTGTCCTGCCCAAGGTGGATCCTGGAGGCCTTTCAGTAAATACCTGCTTTCTTCTCTGCTCTGTCCAGTCTCTGTTTCAGGTCAGCCTTCCCAAGGCATCAAATCATCAAGGTCCCATGGCTCACTAGTTCTCCATGGCATTTTATCTGAGGCTCACTCTGTGACATTGTTCTCTGGTGGCAGAAGCTGAGGTGGAGACAGGAAAATGGCAGGAGAAAGTATCTGTATAAATGTGTGCAATGAGGAAGACCAGGAAGGACAGTAAACAATGGCTCACAAGGGTTAAAAAGCAGGAAAAATGAGTGTCCTGTTTCTTGGTTAATGTACCCCATTGATTTCAGATCTCTGCTGCAAATTGTCTTTCTTTACTCGTTTTTCCAAAAGCAGGTGATCCAGCGGTGATATTCTTTCTCACCATGTCTGTTTCTGTCTAGCCTTCAAAGTTAAAATTTTCTTTTCATAAAGATACCGTGTTCTGGTGTGTAAAGCTTGCTCCAGCATCAGCCTTTAGTTTTGGGCCTCTGGAGCATTTTACTCTGAAATGGGAAAAGCAGTCAGAAATGGTGTTGTGGGATGACAGGGCTGGTGCTGAAGGCAATCTTGGCCCTGATCGATTGCAGTTGTGTTAATTAATAAAGAGTGGGAACAGCCGTGCCCTCACAGCTGCGTGTGATAAAGAGTCAGTGAGCTGGGAGGAGGAAGGGACAGGAGGGGTGACAGTGACACACTGTCTGAGGGACAGACAGGGTTGGGTGGCCGTGCTGGGGACAGCAAGGAGCTGCAACTGCAGAAGGAAGAGAGAAAGAGCCAGAGCTGTGTGGAGCTGCCCATGGGAGGCTACACAGAAAAGGTATGAGAGACATTTAGATAAGAGGGTGCTGGTGCTTGAAGCTTTCTCTGGTGTCAGTTGAACCTTCTCTGTCAGTTAATAAATGAGACAGGGAATATGTGGCTGTATAAACTCAGGAAAATTAAACTGGTGGTAGTTTTTAGTCATCATGGAGAACTGAGTCACAGGTCATCAGGTTGGCAAGTACCTGTGTTGCTTCCCTACCGTGAGCCTGCAAACCCTTCAGACAGATGGTGCTTCATTGCCCTGCAACGTGCCGTGGGTGCAGAGAGCCCAGAGCCACTAGAGATCCCAATACATGCCTTGGTATTCCCAGCTCAGCCTGCCTCCTCATCCTTCCCATCACAGTCCTCACAACTGCTTTCCACCCCATCGCTCTCTGGCGTGATTTTGCTCGAGACTTGCTGTTTTATAAAATAATCTAGGAACAGGATGGTGATATGAACACATAAGTATAAGAAAAAAAAAATCCTCAGTGATTCTCTAATATCTCCATAAGCAGTCTCATCACATTCTTTTTAATTTGTTTGTCTGTTAGTAATTTTCAGCAGGGGTATTGGAAAGTCTGAGCTGAGTTTCAGTGTGTTCTGATAGTCGACTGCGAAATTGTTTTGCATTGTCTCTTTCTTGACACACTTTTATCTCTCAGGAGCGATTTTGCATTTCTGTTTCACTCCAAGTCCTTCCACGCCACTCAGGGACACACCAGGCAGGGCTAATCCTACACAAGTGACAGAGAAGGTGGTCAGGAAGGAGGCAGCAATTTACAGTGTAAACTTAACACCTTTTTTGACTTCTGTGTGGAGGGAGAGGTTCAGGTTGGACTGTAGGAGGATTTTTTTCAGGGAAAGGCTGATTAGACATTGGAATGGGCTGCCCAGGGCACTGGTGGAGTCACCATCCCTGGAGGTGTTTAGGAAAAGACTGGATGTCAGTGCCATGTTGCAGTCGACCAGGTGGTCTTGGGTCAAAGGTTGAACTCTGATCTCTGAGGTCTTTTCCAACCTCACTGATTCTGCAATTCTATGACACAGATTAGCATTTTGGTTCAAATATTTTTTCTGATATTCCCATCCATGTAGAAGCCTGTTTCACTTGACTCAGAAAAGCAAAATACTGAAAAGGTGTAGCAGCATTTGGCAGTGGTGCTCTGCACTGGAAAATCACGGGCTGTGGCTTGTCTACAGCATCCACATACATGACTGGAGAATTATTCAGTTCTTGGGAAGTCTAATTTTATTAGGTCTGAGAGGCCTTCCTCTGATAGGCCTTTGTGAACCTTTTAACTTCCTTCCATATTCCCTTAAATCTGGATATTTATGCAGGTTATTTCTATCCTATTTTTTCACGCTGCCCTTCCAGTGACTGCTTTAAAACAAGTCAATCTTTTCTAACACATGTGGCTTTCCACAGCTCAGCTATGCTCCCTGGAATAGTAATTGCTTTGGCAGATCAGTTTTTTTGGAAAGGCTTCCAAACAGTGATCTAATAAACCTGATATGTTAAAATACTTCAGTATTCAACAAGTGTTTGGCGAGACGAAGGATGTTCTTGGACTCAATATATCCAAGGACTGTAGAACACGTAGTGTCTTACTCTGCTTGCAGTGCTGTAGCTGATTTTATACTTTGGTGCCTGTGGAGTTGTTCAGGGTGTTTTTTTCCCTGGTCTGGGATGTTAATTCCTGAGGCACAAGCATGTCCATCGGGCAGGTCAGCGTTCAGAAGTGGCTTTCTCCAGCTGCGTGCTCTCTGTGCTTGTCTGCCTGGTGAGAGTTTGTACTAACACATTTCCTTTAACTGGATGCTGAGCTGATTGACTCTGTCATCACCTGCTGGATTCCTTCAGACCCGGGGGATTTGGGGAGGCCAGTGGGAAGGTGGAGCTGCTGTTCAGCAAACCCAAGTTTAGTTGTTTCTCCTCCCTCCCAGAAACAGAAGGGCTGTTTCCAGAGTAATTGAGAGATAGAAAGGAGGTAAAAATCTTAACAAGACATAAGTGGTTTTGTTGAGAGATATGTTTTCTAGGAACAGATGGAGACCTAAGGATGACCTAGGGTCTTGTCAAGGACTGGTTTTCATGTCCTTTTCTTCCTGGATTTTTGTGTGTATTGGCATCCACATTATATATATATATACAAATATAAAAATATGTATAAAATCTTTTTAAAAGAAGGGAATGAAGTTTCCTGTCCCTGCAGTGCTGGCTCATTGGCTTGCAAAAACCCAGATTTTCCTCTCTCGACCCTTTTTTTTTTTTTTTTTTTTTCCCTCTCCATTGAAAAGAGTTTTGTCCTTTCCAACACTTTTCCCCAGCTCATACAAAAGAGGTCAGCGATAGTAATCCCGATGAGCAGGGCCTGAGGCTGTTTCTTTCACAACTCTGCTTTTGTTCTGTCAAGGATCCTTGCTTTGGTGGGAAACTCTTGAATCCTGTAGTTTTGCTGCCTCCAATGTCTCTGAGAAGATTTAAAAACCCTTTTAAAAATTGCTGTAGCTCCAGTTGGCTCTGATTAGTGACCACAGGTAACACTGCTGTTTTTTCTCCTGAGAGACCATCCCAGCCCTGAAGAGCTCTTCAGGTGCTCCTGGTGCAAGGTGAGGACAAGAGACAGCAAGCAGGTCTGAAAGCCCAGTACCATGAAGTGGTGATTTTGAATTTTGGGTTAGTCACTAGCAGCTGGTTAGGTGGAGCAGGCCACGAGACTCTAGGTCTTCATTTGTGTGCAGTTTGTACCAGGAAATAAAGATCAATGGTAGTGAGACCACCTGAATTTCATTGTTACTAGTATGAGAAAAAGAGGCAAAATGGTTTTTGCAGGTCTACCAAGTCCAGCAGAGGAGAGGGGACTAGTGTGAGAAGAAATGTGCCACATGGGAGTGGGGAAATGGCAGGAATAACTCATTCTGTGGTCAGGGGAGAGATCTGTGCTTACTGTGGCTTCAGTACATGTTGCACATCATGTCCATCCTGGGATTTATACTTTTCCCAGGAAGGGCACCAGTTCTGTTTTCCTAAGTCAGTACAGGGATTTATTGTACACAGATTTATGAAACAGGGTGAAATAAAGGTATTCTAATAAAACATTTGATGATTTAAATTTCTCACATCTAGATATCGTTTTTAATTGTGTAAGGACCAAAAATGAACTGAATTTTTTTAGCTGGCATGCTGTGTCCCAATTTAAAATGTTTGAGTTAATCTAGAACATGTAACCCTTTTTTTTCCCCCTAATGTCTTCTGAGATTATGCAGTGTACTAAATTTTCAGAAATAGATGTTTAAGCTATGAGAACATTAGACTGGGCTGCCTGCTTTTTTGCTTCTTGTTGTCCAAACCTTTTTGTAGCTTGAAAACACTGTTGACTTAGATTGGTTAAATATGTTCTCTTCCATTCTGTATTTATCAGTGATGATATTCTGCCTGTGTAATATGCTCCTAACTCAAATCAACATAACAAGATCAAGTGGGTAACAGAGGTTCAAGACACCTTGCTTTCTTCCCAGAAAAATACACAAGATGGTGAAATAGAAGCCCAAACAAATAATTAATTATTGACTTCAAAAGCAGAGAGGAAGAGACAAGCTACATAAAAATAATGAAGTCCTGTCTTCAGAGGCTACTATTTAGCCACACATAAGAGAGCAGTGACCTGTGTTTCTTGGGAAGAAAAGATGATGGCAATTAATGTTTTTCTACAAATCTTCCCTTCTAAAACATTTTCTGCTGAATTACAGAAAAAGGTGTCAGTGGAATACTACAGAACAAAAAACCAAAGTGGGTTTGAATTAACAACAAATAGTCGTGATAAATTAACACTCACTATCGTGATAAAAGTCTAATAAGGGAAAATTAAAAAAAAAAATCCTTCTCACTCTCCACTCCTTTAGAAATTAAATAACACTGGCAGTTCAGACACTTGCTAGAGAAAGCAACCTGGGTGATTAATCTGTTTAGTTCTCTGACTGACATTTGCACAGCTAATTGTGTAGTGATGATGCTCCTTTAATAGGTCTGACTATTAATAGAAGATTTGGTTAAAGCTGGAACTTGTTTGTTTAAGAATATCACTGGAGAAATAATAATGCTTCATCAACTTCAGAGTTTCATCCCAGGTTTTATGACACATCGTGGAACTTTAGTGCTTTTATGACTTGTAAAAAAACTTGCTCGGATGTTTGACATTCTGTGCTTCAAGGAATCCTGATTGGCAGTTGATTAGCCTTTTGCTCAAGTCATTATCTTCTTTAGTGAAATTAGTTGGCTAGAAAATTGCATTGTAATTCATCAAGGGGAAAGGAGCGTTTCAAAAGCTCTTGAGAGTATGATCCTTTTTATTTAGTATACAATATGAATTATTTTCCTAGCAGTCTCTTCCAAAATGTCCTATTCATCACATTATAGCAGCTTGTATTGAGTTATTATCTTGGTCTTCATTTCAGTTCTTTTCACTGAAACTTGGTGATACCTGTGTTTAAATTAGCTCATGAGTAATCCTGGAGGATGTGTGTGCAAGAGTTTGGCTTTGAATCACAAAAGCACTGAAACAGGCCTCTAGAAACTCACCCAAATTCGTGGAAAAGTCCTCTCATTATATTTAGCTCAATGCTAGCAGTCAGATCTTACTCATTGTAAAGGAGAGTTTTTTTGCAAAAAAACCCCATGCTAATAAATAATGCACCAATGTTATGGTAAGGTGAAGAGAATGTAACTGCAGGAAGAGCGTGTAGTGCACTAAAAAAAAGCGAAGGCAGTAGTTGTGATGAACGTTCCTCATTACCTGAGTGGAAAGCAGGGTGCCTGAAGCACAGTGCTGATGAGGGGGAGCGTGGTGGAGGTCACCTGCTGGAAGCCCTGGGGAAGGTTTTCCCTGCCTTGGCTTCAGGGTCTGACCTGTCTCCTCCTGACCCCTCCCTGCTCTCCCAGAGCTCATGGTCAGGACTGACATGAAACAGCAAGGAGAGAACAGGAGCTGCATTCCTCTGAAGGGGCAGCTCCCTGCCCTGTCCCCTCCTGGAATGACAGGAGCAGAGCCTGAGCAGCTCTGGGGACTGTCGTGTCACCTGTGAGGGGCTGCACAGAGCTTTCCTCTCACCAATATTTCTGATTCCTCTCTGCTCCATTCCCTTCTTGCACTTGGCTTGTGGAGTGTAACTGGCTTTCTGTGGTGTTGTTTCATGCAATGTAGCTCATTCTCTTTTTCTTTGTGTCTTAGAAGTTCTTTAATCCCCAGCCACGGTTTAAGGTCACCTTAGGCATAAAGAGAGTCTTTTTGACACACAGAGTGTCACCAGCTTCATTAGCTTCAGGTTTTTTTTATGCAATTAACAAGGTTTTTTGATGGTGTTTTACTGCAAGCTTGCTTGGGTTTAGAGGTTTTAAAGCAGCATCTTGATATTAGAAGTTTTAGTTGAATTAATTACATATTGAAGTGAAATACAGCTGCATGTGTACCTTATAAAATTAGCTACTATGCAATGATTATCCAGTGGAATTTAATTCCTAGCTTGCTGACAATCTCTTCCTACACAGAAAGACAGAAAACATTTTTATCATTTAGCGTTTCTCCTGTGAGAGTCTGTAAGAAAACACATGTCAGATGAAATAAGAACATTCTTTGTATGTGTTTATGTGTTTTAATGGCAATTAACTCACTGGCCATCCTCTAAGTCCTTAATTAAGATGATGGGTTTGTATGTAGCTTTGTTCCAGTATTGACAGACTTGTCTGCCCAAGACCATTTAATGAATTACCTCACCATTGCAAATAATGGGCATCTCCCATAAACTAAAGCATCACCAAACTTCTCTGTCTTCCCTGTGCTAGAACAGGCTTATTCATCACGCCATTCCCTTTTCTCTGCACCATTATTATTGCTGCTGTTGCCTCTTATCTGATAGATGAGTAGCAAAAATAATTTGGGCCAAACTTAAATCCATTTAAATTGTGTATGATCTAAAAAAAAAAATAATAATAATTGCAGAAAGTTGCCTCCCTACTTTGAAATTCAGGGTTTTGCCCGTTTTGTGTTGCACATTTTGGATCTTTCCTCCTTTAATTATTGTTGTTATAATAGAACAGGTGGGTTTTTTTCTAATGTAAAACCTTAAATTCCTGGATTAATAAAATGTACCTGTGTTACACTCTGTACAAAGTATTTGTCAGATGGAGTAATTAAAATTAATAAGTGCTTCTGGTAGAGGCGTAATTGTGCCCTAAAGGTATTGAGCACTGGACTGGAAGATGTTTTTAGGAGTTTCCAACAAAGTAAACAAAACAAATTTCTTTAAAAGCAAGACTGCTTTGAGAGTCAACCCAAATCATTGCAGCCTGTTGATCACTTCTTGTCTTCCCAAGAGGAACTCCTTGGTCTCTCCAGGAAGCATTTTCAGCTCCAAGCTGTTCCTCTTGGCCAGCGTGCTCTGACCACGCCATAAATTATTATTACTCCTCATGCATAAAATATGGGATGGAGGGCTTGGTCCTGTGTGCTCCTCCCATCCCCAGATGTTCCATTAGGATATGCTTACCCAGAGCAGTGTCACAGCCTTTCATTATTTACAGAAGTCAGAGTAGCAGCCGGGGTGGCGATGATGGTGTTTGGTGCATCTGCAGCTCTTCTATCTGAGGAATGTAAAGTACTTTACAAACACTGGTTGAACAAGTGTTATCTTTCCATCATTACTATTAAGTGGCTCTACTGGAATAATCAGCCAGCTATTAACTGGAGTTTCTCTCTTCTCCAGTCACGGTGAAATAATTGACATACTTACTATGTGTGCTCTGATTACCTTACTTCCCCTGTTCCTTTTGCTTTGTACCTTTCTCCTTTAGGACTAGTCTTGGAGGAAGGAACTTGGTTTTTAAAGAATGTTTGTTCTCTGACTGTGAAACTGGAAAGAAAAGAATCATTTCATAGGAAGGTTATTTTATAAATTGTTGAAGAAATTGTACGAGGTCAGGCTCTCTAAGGCCCTGTCTCAATGTGTGTTGCAGAGAATGTGCCGCTTTCTTGGATGTTTGTGGAGTTGCCAGAACACCTTTTAGACAGAGGGAGAAACAGAACCTTAAAAAATCGTTTGGCAGTAGTGATGGGCTGCCCTGTATGGTTCTAAAGCTTCTTGGCAGTATTGTGTAACTCTTCTGTCTAGGAAAAATATAAAAGTTGCAGACAGCTTTTATCTAACCTGACAGGGTGCAGTAAAATGTGGTACTCACAGCTCAGGAGGTGCTATCTCTCCAAATGCTGCCAAAATGGATCGGTGTGCCACAATACAGGGCTGCTTTATTAAGCTCCCTGAACGAGAAAGTGGGATGGGATTTACACATTTCCTGTCTCACTAGCCAGAAGTACCTCTGCTCCCTTTCTTAGGGAAAACCATGCACTTGTAGGATATTCACTTTACGGTTTGAGACCTTGTATTGCTCATTTGCTCTAAAAGTGTGATGGAGGAAAAGCAACAGAAAGGGCTTTGCTCTGTGGCTTTGCTGGTTGTTTCTGATGGGTAGCTTGTAAACTGTGGTGTTGCTAAGTCAGGCAGTCATCTGAGGGGTGAGGGATACCTTACAGCTAGGAGGAGATGTGCTTTTCTCCAAACACAGAAACAATGCTGGTCCTTTCACAGCATATTTTCTATTCTTTTCCCTGGCAGATGCCAGAGTTACACCATTTGAAAAGGCAGGGGAACATGGAACATCCTCTAGATTGTAACTAGGTCTCCAATACCTGTCTTAGAACAATTTCCAAAATCTTCCCTTCCAGTTTCTGCCGTGTTTCTGAATCTTCTGAGTTAGATGAAGTATTTGAACACAAATAACTTTATGTTCCCATTGTTTAATGTGGTCATTGTGCTTGACAGAGAATAGATATTACGTAGAAAAAAAAAAAGTGTACAAGTGTAGATTTATGCTTAAAATTTGTAGTATTTCTTCTGTTAAAATTGACTACAAGCATTACCGAAGGTCTGAAGCATAAGGAAAAGAAATCAAATTTCATGTTCTCTAATCTTGCACACATTAAATTGCTTTTACAATGATTTTTAAGCTGTACTGTGTTAGGTCAGGTCTGTTGCTTGCCTCTTCTGGGGAATGTCTGCATATGTTCCTGAGTGTAACAATATCTCTTCTTTTTATTTTATTTTTTTTTTTTTGTAGCTTTTCTTTTCAGTAGTGTAGAAGAATTACATTTATGCTCTTGGGAACTGTTAATGGTTTTGATTCAGTGAAGCACTTTTTGTATGAATAGATAACATTTATCATTTGCTTAATAACTGTCAATTTATGTGCTCGTGTTGAATAATCAAAAGTAAGATAGAGAAAACACATTTGGTTTTTTAACAATGTTTGACTGTTTGGAGTGTTTTAAGAAGGGTATATAATTACACATGTGAGAGAGACATTGGCAGCACAGGTATTTAGAAAGAATTTGTTTGCTTGTTGAGAAAAAGGATATGTTTGACAAAAGCCTAATTGTTGTTTTCCCATACCTGTGCCAAGGAACAGGAGCACTGCGGTTGGTGCTTTGTGCATTCACCCAAACTCTCTGCAGTCAGTGGAGAATGCTCCCAGAATCCTCATTTATGCAGAGACCTTTCAGAGATCCACATTTACCTTCTGTGGTGTCTCATGTGTATTGTATTCCATTTCATTTTTTTTTTTAATTATGCCTTGTTTTGTACAGTGTAAATCCATTTCTGCTTTACTTTGTAGCAGTTTTTGTTTTGATGGGTAGCGAAGCGGTGCTCTGCCCTAGTGTAGGTAAATGGAGCATGAGAATTGGGGAAAAGGTACAACAATCACACCTCCTGCAGCAGGAGTGGGAGCAGAGCCATGAATACCTAATTGACTGTAGTGATGGCTGTGCCCATCCACACGTTATTTTTGAGTGTGTTTTAGCAAGGCTTGGGTTTTAACTCCTTCACTAACCTCAAGACCAGAATTATGTTTAGAAAGGGCCTTTAAAGAGAGCAATGCCAGCACAGAGGGAAGCTTTCCTCTCAGGTAAGGAATTTTTTTTTGTACTGCAAGGAATCGCTCTCCTTACTCTCCTCTGCATCGTGGGAATGATTTATTTTGTCCTTGACAATTATTTGGGAATTCATCCATGGAAATGAGAGTAGTGGCACTGGCTGCTGGGTCTTCTGGCTCATCCTAGCACTGATACACTAAAAAAGTTTTACACACGAATCTCTGCACTTCTCCCTTCCCCCTGCTGCAGTCCCTCTGATTTTTGATGTTTGAAAGCATTGAACCCTGGGTTGTATGGATATTTAATGTTGCTATTAAAGCACTTCTGCATCATTTCAAGTTTAAGCATAGCCTGAAGCCAGTAAGTAGAAAGAGGTTTAAGAGGAAGGAAGGGGCTCTTTTGGAGCTGTTCTGCAGTGGTTTTTTTGATTGCTCACAAAGTTCTGGAGGCAGATGTGGCCAAGGTCTTACAGACGAAGAGGCTGGTTGGACTCCTGAGTCAAAAAGACCTTTTATGTTAAACAGATGGTGCCAAATTCTGGACTAAATCCATTGTGGAATTACCAAGGGGTGTTATCTTTTTGGGAAATGCTGTTTAAAGTGTCTCTGATTTTGACAGGGATAAAGTATACCTCCTGATTTGCTGGAATTAAAACTTAATTAGGCCAGATTTCTCTGAGAAGCCCTAACAACTGCGTTCTCCCTTAAAATCTGCAGGTTAATGAATAATAGAAGAGCAAGATTGAGCATGGCTATCTAAAATTCTTTTCCTTGTTACTTTTTATTCCGTACTTTTCTAGGGTATCTATTTAAAATATCCAGGGAACATCAGTGGTTTCACAATGATGAACTCTGGCTGTAAAGAAAGTGCAAATGCTGGCTCATAGAGCTATTTTGTTGCTTTCAAGTAGGCAGACTTGCAACACTAACTCATGTTTGATAGGGAATCTGCTGAACCTGAGAAAACGTTCAGATGGAAGGATGGTGGATATTCCACCAATAAGTGCTGGGGGTGGAAGTTGGAGCCCTGATGTTCACTGAGTCATTCTGCCAGTCACATCCATGATCTTTCCTGCGTTTCACAAGTGTCCTGACCACAGGTGCCCGGACTGCTCTTACTCATTCACAGACAGGGAGGTTGCTGCAGTGTGACCCGGGGCTCCTTCCAGTCCGAGACAGTTTTGTCAGGGATTTCTTGTCCAGCTAGAAAGGAAATATGTGATAGTATCAATCTGTGCTTTGGTTGTGTCCCATCCTATATAAGCAGTCTGCAGATTTTGAAACACTCTTACTCTGGTTTCCTTGTGCTGTTACCTACTATTAATCCCCAACACATTATTTAATCTAAGGGCTGTTTGCAGATGTGTGTGATAGAGAGTTGCAAAGTTTCAAAACCAGTAGATTTCTAAAAACTGATGTCCAGAGAGAAGCTAAAGCCGCTCTTAAAGTTATTCTGGGGAAACCCGGGGAGACTCTACCATTATATATTTTGTTGGGATCATGTGGCTGGTGTATTTCAGATGAGCTGTAGCACGTGTGACTTTTACCTGGCTGGCAACTCCCAAAAGTCCAGGCTGGAAGTGAATGAAGGGGAGACAGGAGATCTGGGGCTTTCTGGAGCTACAGGGAGGCTCTGAACAGTTCTGGAAATACTACCCATTCTTTTACTCTCAATTTCCCTTGTTGTGCTTTCTTATTTGTTGTCCATCTCCTTTGCAAAGTACATAAAATTCTCTGATAACAGAGCTGTTCAAAACAAATATTCTTTTAATATCTGTGTCTGTGCTGACATGCACATAAGACATTAATTGAGAAGGAATGATGTATTGGTACTCAATAAAAAAAATCCTCTTTATTTTTAAAAAAATCAGGAAAGAAGTGTAGTTCAACAGAGAAAACTGTCTTTCAGAAAGTCATGAACATCACTCTTTACATTACTCCATGCTACTGAATTTTGTGTAGTAATGTTTTAAAAAACATTTTAAAAAATCTTTTGTTGGAATGTTTATGTAAAGGATTTCAATGGGCAAATAGGTTTGCTCAGGCAAAGCAGTACTTAAACTCCAGGCCTTTGCATGTCAGTGTGAACTAATTAAAATCATATTGTGCAATAGGTCAAGAGATCAGGAAGTTGGCCTTCTAATTAGGAGAGATAGTTGTAAATAAAACCTTGTTGTTGAAAAGGAAGAGCAAAATGAAGAAGATCTGGATGTGAGAAAAATAAATCAGAACCCTGGGTGTCTGCTGAAGGCTGTGTTAAAAGTCACCCCTTTCTTTTGCCTCTCACCCTGTTACACAGAGAGAGACTTGAGGCTCCAGCTTGTCCCTCATTAAGGCTCTCTGGGCTCATCCCTGCCCATGTTGTGCATGCCTCAGTCCTCAGATAACAAATAATAGCCTGGCCTCCCCAAACAGAGCCTGGCTGCAGAATTCAGATCTGGTTTGTATTTGCTGTCAGCTTACACCTTTCATCCTCCTTAATGCTTCAGCTACGCCTATTTTTTTGTGGTTCTTGCTATCACCACAAATGGGCGCCTTGCCAGACTGCATAGGTGTCGTCTTGGGACTGTTTTTGCCTGAGCTTTTTTTCGCCAGTTATTGTTTAGCTTTGGTTCTTCCATCTCAATAATTGAAAAGCATTTATTTTCAATAACATGTAGGTGTTGGGTGTTGTTTTACCCTGGAGCGTAAACATAATTAGTAAAAAAATAATAACAATAAACAGATTTTTAGATGGTGGAACAGCTCTTCAACTTTTTCTGTCGTTTTTCATCACTTCAGAAGGATGGAAGGCTCATCTAGTTCAGCCATGGATTTGTTTTGTAAAGGGAACCTGAGCAGGTGGTGGGACTGCATATGCTTAAGCCACCAATCCAACCTAATTTAGTCTTTGACTCTATGGAGGCATATATGTTGAAAGTAAAAGCATTAATAATATTAAAGCATGTAAATCTAAGATACTCATTTATCTGAGTGAAAGACACCATCTTCCCATAGGACCATGACCAGCTTGTCTTTACAGTGTGTGATACTGGAATGTGGGGAATATTTATGGTGTGGGACTGTACATTAACCATTGCTCTTCTGGAGAGCGTCTTGTCAAACATTTCCTCAGCATATTCACACACGTTGCTTTTAGTTTGACCTTAGGTGTGCATTTCGCAAGGACTCTGCTGTGTAAAAAGTTGTGAAGATGAGGAAGGGTTCCTTTTCTCCATCTTCCCGAGCTAGAACCATGGGATTAGGTTATTTCTGTCAATCTTCTTGGTGCTCTGAGTTTGTCTCTCCTGCCCTCAGCTCCTGACACTTCATCCCTGACAGCACCACTGCAAGCAGAACCCATCAGTCATTGTAAGACAGGGCTTGTTTGTGCCTGTGCCCGGGGTGGCTTCTCAGTGTTTTTGTTCTGCCATGGCTCAGTTGTTTGTTAGTGCCTGTTTACAGCTGAAACCTTCAGGAATGAATATCCTATCACGCTGACTTCTGTGTGAGGCTGATACAGAGCTCGAGTTGTTACTTTGATCTTTTCAACTGCTTTGTGGGGCTTGGTACCAGACTGCTGCTTTGGAAATGTAAAGATTTGTTTTATTTGGCTGAGAATGGGGCATCCCCCCTTTATTTGCAGGTACACTAACTCACTAACTAAGAACCCTGAAAATTTCAAATAAATTTAAACTCCAAACCAATACAAGGTGCATTCACCTTGCTTTTTATAGTTAGGGCCTAGCATGTGCTTTTCAAGGAAATTTCCATGTCCTGTGGCTAAATACTTGATATTTAGCATTGTCATGTACCTTGGAGCACATGAACTAGGTTTCTTTCTGGTAAAAGTAGACTGGAGAATGTGTCCCTAATGCATTCCACTGGAAAACTGGCATTCAGCCCTAGGACCAGACAAGATCTAGCTCAAAATAATAATAAGTGAAAGCCCCAAACAAACAAAAACTCTCTCCACCATCAAAAAGCACCTGAACTGTGTGTAGTATTTATGCAACATGTTCTCACCAGCAGCTGCTTTACTCCCCAGGTGTGCTCTCATTGGTCCTCTGTATTTGCTAATGAAGATGGACCCAAAGTGGTAAATTTTAATAGAAAAAGGCAGATGAGTCTTAATAACCCCTTTGTATTGGTGGCTGTTCACAGTGCCTTGCCAAGTTCACCATGGTCTCTTCTCATAATCCAGCTTACAACTTGCTATTTGCAAGCCTTTGACTACTATGAAAGTGAGTAGGTGAAGCTGTTTTTAAAGTATGTTTTCTGAGTGGGCGGATTAATATTAAGAATTATGTTGAACTTTATTCTGCCTTTGACACCACTGACAAACTATTAAGTTTTTTTTTTTTTTTTTTTTCTTTTTCTAAAAATGGATAAAGATTTTGTGCTATTAATGTTTCCAGAAAGGAGGCCAGACTTGAAGAGGGATTTATTCCCTGGATTTATCACTGGGTAAAGGCTTTGGTATCTTCAGCCAGTGTTACTTGTCCTCCTACTTTATATCAGAGTGGTTGCTCCTTTCTAATGATATCAGGCTGCAGTTTAGATATGAACTACCTATGGTTTAATGCCTCTGATGTGAACATTCCAATGTAACTTCTCAGAAACAGATGAACTCTTTGTGATTTTAATTTCTCTGCAAGCTTTTTAAACTGGCACCATCTTTTTTTGTACAATGCTACAAATGTATCGTGTTCCCTTGCCTCCCTTTAATGAAAGCTGGAAAATAAAAACTGGAGGCTTAAGTATAATACCAAATATCACAGGATATATATTGTTCAGTCGTTCTACTCATGATTATATGCATTTTCTTTTAAAACTGTATTTTTATATATTGGAAAAATGCACACTTGAGCGTGTTTACAACAGCTTTTATGGGCTAATGTTGAGCTGCTTTTTTATTTTAAAGCCATGTCTCAGTGCTCTTGTATTATTTCGTTAATATTGCTCAAACTGTGGTGCACTTGAGATGCTTTGGCCAGAGTGTTGTTCAGAATTACCTCTTTAAAAAAAAAAAAATCAGTTAATATTGATCCATATCCGTAGAAGGTTGCTATGGGATTGATGCTGTTTACTCGTTAATCACTGCAGACTGCAGCTCAGAGTGTTGGCAATGCGACTTGTTTGTTACATGCGATGATCGCTTTATAAATGTCAATAAAATCAAGACAAAAACCTCTAGGATGACTGGAGCTAGCAACTCAGTATTTTCCTCATTATTTTTGGCAGCAAAGTAGTCTTACAGAACAGTATGCAATAAAACACCAGCCAACTGAGTCCCACACTGTGGCTATAATTACATATTTTTGTTTGCTAATCAGTAGAATTTTTCTGTGTACACTATTATATTTTAATGGTTCTGTTGCAACACCAAATTTACTACAATGTTCTCTTGAAGAAAATGGCACATAATGATTTGGTATTTACTACAAGAAGATATTAAACTAAATAATACATAATGATGCTACACAGATTAACCAGCTCTTTAGTTCTTCTGTTCCTTATCTGTGCTTTAATGGTGTTTTAGGACAAACATAAAGTTATTTGGGAGGGAATTACCAGAATTGCCGAACTAGTAAATATAGCCATCTGTGTGGGATGTCTTGTTTCTTACTTGAGAACTATTAGATTGTAAATTTAAGCTGTGCTTAGTACTTTAATTTCCCTTCCCACAACTCGTGGAGCATAGGGAGGGTTGCAGCCAGCTCAGATAGTAATAAGTCCATTAATTACAGGTTTACCTTTTTTGTAGGTTAAAACAGCTTGTGTGGGACTTGATTAAACAAGCTGTTGTGGTGTGGCCCTGTGGAGGACTGGGCATGGAGCAGCTCAGAGAAACTCCCCATGCAACTTTGGGAATCAGTCTTCCATTTAAATCTAAAGGTTGCTTTCTGTTATCAGGCTTTATGCCCTTCTTGGGTTTTTTTACATTGTTTCTGTCCAAAGTGACCCCCAAGTACAGTGGGCAGTGTGGAAGGCATGTTATCTCATTGTCTTGTTTTTATTTCTGTCATTAAATAAAGAAACAAACACTCAAGGGTCTTTATTCCTTTCCTTTTTATTCATTATTATTCTGTCACTAATTTCCACTTGATAATTTTTGAATATACCTGGCATTCTTAAGGTAGTATAAGGCTTTTCCATTTACCTTGGAAACAGAACTTTGCTGTCAGACACAATCTGTCTAGCAGTGGAAAAGGAAGGCATGGCCTGATGATGGCAGCTTCCTCAGTGCTGCAGGTACGGTTCATTACGTGTGAAGGTTGTGGTTTTTATAGGTTGAGCTATAGATTTGATATTTTTATAGATTTTTTTCAGTTTCTGCAATGCAATCTGACATACTAGTGCGAGGAAATAGTTTCTCTTCTGCATTTGATTGGCAGTGTAAGTCTGCATCGGGATACAATACTGCTTTTATAGGGGAAGTTGTATTTAGTGTATGTGATATTTTTGCATGTGGCTGAACAAGTTGATATTTCAGCATTGCTAAATGTTGATTGTGTCCTAGGCCTTGCAAGTTATCTTTTGGCAAGATCTAGTCAGTTATCTTTTTCTTGATTGTTTTGCACATGTGATTTGTCACAGCATCTCAACAAAAGGAAAGAATATTTGAGAATATTTGTTTTTATGGGTAATTACTTCTCAGGTTTGTGTTAAAAGGCTGCCTGAAAGAACCTTGTTCATACATCATTTTCTGGTTAATCTAGTGTTTACCTTTTTCTTCCCTTGTATTTATTCCATTAGAATACATTGTAATGTGTTCAATTGGATTTACCTATTGCAAGGCAATTTTTGTATAATTAATACTGTTAATTAATCTGGTTTGAAACAGCACTCCAAATCGAGAGGATGTTTCTTGTGATTGCAGGCTGAGAAGTATCTCAACCAAGTTTTCTCCCTTCAGTGGTTCACAATAAAAGTAAATTAGCACAAGTGAAAATGATCCAGGAAATAAGAAAACCAGCTGCTCCTCGGTAAATAACTTGGAGTTTTCCTAGAGCTGTAAAGCCTTGCTGCAAGCCAGAGAGTATCTCCTTTGTTGATGCTCAGTCTTCCTCCTTTGTACATTCCAGCTGCTGCCCTAATTCAGAATTCCTATGAACCCTGTGGTTTTTTTAAAGCCCCTTTTGAAGTATGCCCAGCACTGAATTTGCTTCTGTAAGTGACCTTTCCTCTGGTACTTTCCTCACCCTCTCTCACAGCATCGTGGAAACCTCCAGGAGGGTTCTGTGCTGCTGCATGGCCAAACTAAACCTGTGTGGGTGAGAGGGGAAGGGAAGAGATGGCTCTTAAAAACAATCAGGTTGCCTACAAAAATTGTCTAGCTCTTTTATTTGAAGTTGTAAATCATGAAAGCTGCCTTTTTTTTTTTTTTTTTTTTTTTTTTTTTTCTTCTCCTAGATCTGCCTACCTTTCTTGTGTAAGGTTTTTCAGCAGTGGAGCTATTCACCTTGCACCATGTACCTCCTTTGTCTGGCTCTGGCTCAGTGTCTTCTCCCAGGCTTTCTCAGGAGCTTTAATGTATTCTTTAATTCCAGCAGTGATGTATAGTGTTCTGGTGCCTGGTGCACCCCGTGGCTAAAGAGAAAAATCACCTTCTCCCATGTCTGGATTAGTTATATTTAATTAGAAGTCATATTTCCTTATGGAAGCCCTCAGGCTTCAAATCTGCAAAGACCTATGTGAGAATGTCTTCATAACACGTTCTCTGCTGTATTTCACCTCCCCTTGCATTTTTGCGGGGAAAGAGTGGTTAACATTGTATTTTTTTTTTTTTTTTTAAATTTTCACTGTAGCTTTAAAGTTCTCTGGAATGACATGCCAAAAGCCTTTTGGGCTGTGAGGATGCATCACTGTTACAAGGCTTCCTTTTACACAGTCATTTTACAATTATTACTTGATAGCCTGCTCTGTCTAAATCCTTGACCTGTGCCTGTCAACTGCTGGCTGATGGTAGTGAATAAATTTGTATAATCACTGCACGATGACTGCTTAATAACTGTACTCCAAATATGCAAATACCTGTTCTGGCTTAATACAATTCATCTGCTTTGACCGGCCTGTGCACTTGGTATTTTTGAAACATTTATAAGTAATGGAGCACAACATTGCAGTCTTCTCTGCTGAGCTTTAATGTGCTGAAGCAGACAACAAAAAGAAGTATTAACAAAAAAATCCAAAGAAAAATAGGCATGAAACAACAGAGAAAGATGTACTTATCTGTGTGTGTTGTAAACGAGGGGAAAAAAAGTCCCCAAACAAAAAACTTCCTGAAGGATTATAGAAAGTTTTTCTATTTGCGTTCTGTTTTCTAGGTTAGCAATATGCCTTTACTCAGACTCACCCGTGGTACTAATTTCCTTGTCTGCATGACACAGAAGACTTCATAAAATTGGAGGACGCAAATTCAAAAGTGTGTTTGGGTCTGAGACACTTAGAAAATGCTCAAAAAACACCCCCCAAACAATGAAACCCAAACCAAAACGCAAAATACCAAAACCACAAGATAAAAAGCAAGGCCACAGTCGTACAGAAAAGACATCTTTCCCAAATTTGTGATTTTTCCAGTGCTGTGGAAGCCCTGGTAATTTCTTTCTCTGATCTTGGCCTTTTAAGCATTTTCTTTGGCCATCAAGTGACATGGGTTGCTGAGACAGAGAATCCTACCACTTTGTCCATTTCTTTGTTCTTTATTGCAACATCAGAACATCAGTAATTAGCTTTTTAAAATTAAAATCTGGTTTTCATTGCCCTATAAGACGTGCTTTTTATCTTATTATCAGATACGTGTTCCTTTAGCCTTTCTCTGAGTTTAACTTAATGTCTGTGAACAGCACAGGAGGAAAAAAGAGAATCTGTAGTTCAACGCCATGAGACAGAGTGTGAAGGCAGCAGCCTGGTGTCTTCAATTGCTTAATACCATCATGGCAAAGAGGGTTTTAGGGAGATTTTGAAGTCACCAATATGGATAATTACTAAACAATGACAATCCTGTAATAGTAGCACAATACGAATGAAAATCCTGGATAAACGAAATGTGGATAAACCTTTGCTGTCTTTCCGATCTGTGCAAGCAAAGTACTGTGGCTGCCCGGGAGGCTGCCTTGGAGTGGCCAGACACATTTCTGCAGGGGTGATACCACCTAACACAACTTGCACCTCCTCAGTAGTTGTTTTGGGAAGCTGGGGGAGCAAGTTGGGGAGGAGTGTGAGCCGAGCTTGGTTTATTAAAGCAAGCACAGAGTCGTCTGAATTTCTCCAGACTTCTCTCTTCCCTCCTCAGTAAACAACAACAAGCAGTTTTTGTGCTCGCTGCTGGGAGGTATTTAGGGCTTAGCTGTCTCCTTTCCATCTGGAAAAGAGTGTGGCATGTCAGGTGTCTCAACACTAACACAATTAAAAGGAAGTGGATGGCTCCTTCACACATGCCTTAATGTCAGCAGTTTGGACTGGGAAAAACTGGGAAAGCACTATTGGAGCCTTTCCTACTGTTTTCTCTTGCCAAAAGTGTGACATTCAGACAGGTTTATCAGCCCCGTGTTTCTCTGAGCCCTTATGCTGCTTGAGTGGGCTGACAAAAGTGTGAATCCTATTGACATTATAGCTCTCATCCTACAAAATTGGAGCAGAGTGCTCGAAGACTAAGAAAGGTGACGTCATGACTGGGAGATAAAACCAACACTTTCTTCATTGTTTAGTTGTTTATGGAAGGAATTTGCCTTGACAGGACAACTCTGACTTGGCTTTTGTTTATTTTTGAATATGAGTTTCTGGTATCCTGAGATATTTAGCTAAAATACAACGAATCTGCCAAATTTTGTGAATTTCCTGTTGGTTTGTGTTTTGTCAAAGCAGGAATAATTGGCTGTGTGCAATAAATGCAGGACACTTAAAATGTAACAGATTCGTGGGTAAGTGAGCTTTGTTTTGAATTGTTGTTGATTTCTTTATCCATGTGGGTTTTTTGCCAGTTTATGGCAAGGACATTGATTATGTTGGATGTTTCAGCTGCTTTTGTTATGCTTGACTGTGAACTGCATCCAGATAAGGATAAGCTTCTCTAAAACAACCAGTAGGTTTTAAAATTTAATTCCCAGTACTTTTCACCGTGGCAGGTAATTACTGCTGGTTTGTAATGCTAAACTTAGAGGATTTCAGCTCAACAATACTCTAAAATGCAACTTTCCCATGACTGACTGTACAATGAGGTTTACACCTGCCATTGTTATGAGAAGTTCTGTTGCTTGCAGCGTATACTGGAATAATGGTTTATTATGTTTTATTATTAGTTTTCATTAAACTTGCTCTGCAGCATGGTTGGTTGGAGTTGGAGGATCCCCAGTTGCAATTCTAGCTGCTGGAAGGCCCCTTGAGAAGCCTCAGGATGCTGATTTTAAAGAAAAGAGGGCATTGTACAGAGGATGTGGGTTGACACATTAGGTAATCTGTAGTTTAAGTTCCAAGACTTGCAGGTCTCATTTTGGTCTTAAATAAGGTGTATGGACTAAGTTTCTGAAAATAAGAATATTTGAGGAGCTATCATGAGTGTAGATGGTAATGAAATGTAAACCTAATTCAGGGAACTAGCCATCACAAAATAAATGGTTCATCTGTGCCCTTTGTGTTTGAAAATGAGAATTTTAAGCATAAAGCTTAAGATCATGCTTTTCAACGCTGAGATTTTGACCAGGAAATACTGCGTAATTGCAAAGTTTTTAAACTTAATTATGTTACAGGCCTATAAACCAGTGCATTGATTGAAAATCTTCAGTTCATTAAGCTTCCCAATGACAGAGGCCATCTCAGTAATAAAAATTGCTGTTCCTAGCAGTGGACTGGCATCTGTGTTGTAATCTTTATGAGATCCCCACCTTTGTTCATTAGACCAGCAGCACCTGTTGTCTCTTGATGGGCAGGATTTATTTCCCCTTGACATTGGTCTCAGAGGCGCAGTTGCGACTTTGGCAGTGGTTGATTCCAATGAACTTTTCAGAGGTACTTCACCAGTTCAGCAGAATGGGGCTGGGTTTCATGGTGAGTTGTTTTTTTTGATTGTTACGTGGGGGTTCAGTTTCTTTGCAGAGTGCTGTGTTTTGTCTTTTTGTTTGTTTTCTTTCTGGTTGTCACACACATCCTTGCAGTGGACATCTTTGGAAAGTCCACAACAACGGGGGAGAGATTCTGTAGCAGAGATTCTGCAGTGCACAGAGCAGTTTCCTCTTGTCATCTAATTTTTTTTTATTAATAATAATAATTAATAGTGTCATTGCATCAAATGCAATGACACGATCCTGGTTTTATGCACTGATGGCATTTGCCACGTGGAAGAGCAGTACCACTTCAGAGATATATCAAGCACAGGTGACTTCCTTAAATAAGCAAACCTCATGGATTTCCTACTGAAAAACAAGAAATGAAAATCTGGAAGAGCACCAGAGAACAGGAATTACTTTGGAAAAAAAGACTATGTAGATTCTTGAAATGTAACACAATAAATCTGCATATGTTGTTTACATCATAGCTTCACTTTATTCAGCCTTGCACACAAGGTCACAAAAGAAATTTGGGCCTTATTATTCCTGGAGGAGTTTGTATTTTTTGCTGTGGTGTTAGATTACCTTACCCTTTTTATTACCATCTGCACTGCAAGGCTAGTTTTGCTGAGGCTATTTTTTTTAAAGCAGCATCCCATGATACCCTTAATTCTGTGTTTCCAGTGCTTTTGCTTCATTTGCAATTTTAAGAGATTTTCTCTAAGAAATAGGTTTGTTCTATATTGTATACCAGTAAATTAACTAGGTTTTTTTACTATATAACTTTAACCCTTTAATCCTGGAGCACAAATGCAATTGTTTTACAAGGAGTTAGTTAAGAAAGGATTTCACCTTTCAGCATCCTTCAGTGTGCAGGGAGAAAGATGATGTCAAAGATTACATATTTTTGTTTAACGTGTTGCTATTAATATGCTGTCCTTTACATAGGATTTTTATTTTGATAAAAACCTGACTTTGTTCGTGTATTCTAAGCAATTATTTTCAGCTGACTTCTTTGTGCAACCAATACCATTGACTGCAGTAGCTTTGAAAATAGTTTTTCTTCATTAATGGCTTCTGGTGAATTGGTGGGAGAACAAAGTGCTGTCCCTAGTGGCTCCTGAAACTTATGGAAGCATGCAATGAAATAGCTATTATTTTTCATGGAAAAAAAATAAAATTACAGTACTACTTTTAATAGCTTTACACAAGCATGAGCAACTTGAACTACAGAGATGAATTGAATCTGAAGTTTCTTGAGACGTTTTTCAGCCCTCAGAATGTCGCTCATATTAGTAGGCCTTCAGAATTGAGGAGCCCCTTCCATGTGCTTGCCCACCCAAGCGTGGTCAAACAATAAATACAGAAGCCTGGTTTTCCTGGGCTCTCCACACACGAAGGCACTGGGTAACAGCATCACTTTTCAGAAGACAGGTCGACCTGCATGAAGTCCTTGCAGTCATTCAAAAGCTGAAGTGTTGTGTGCTGTTTCAGAGCATTAATGGGACCTCAGATTGTGGGGCACCAGTTTGTTGGGATGGGAGGCAGAAGAGAAGGGGGTTTTCTTCCACCACCCCATGGGTGTTTGCTGCCTCTCTGGTGGCCCTAGGCAGGACTCGGTGCTCTCAAAAACCCTTCAAAATAACTCGGTTTCTAAGCCTGAAACTCATTTCAAGAAGCACAGTACCAATAAGGATGATCATCCCTCTCTTTAGTGCCTGCAGCTGTTGTCAATTGATCAGCCTGCAGATCGAAGATGGGATTTCTTTCAGTTGGAACTGACAGTTTTGGGATTTTCCCACGTGTTTCCCCAGCTCTTAAATGGCAGGTCATTTGTGTATGAAAACCAAAGTATATCTGTGTGATTGCCTGAACAGGAAGGCAGCCTGTAGAAAAAAGGCACACTTGTAAAGCAGAGTGAGGGGCTTCCAAGTGAAATCACATTCTTTTATGTGATAAAGCACAATTCCTTATCTCTGTCATGTGATGCCAAATCAGATTTGACTGGGTTTTTCAGCCAGTTGCGCAGTGAACAGTGGGATGTGGTCAAAATGTTTTCCAGATCTGTTGGAATAATGCAGATGAGCATCTATTTAGCATAGTGAAAATTAAAAATAGAGATGAAATATCTGAAACCAATATATCAAGGGTTCTCCATTTTCCTATTAATTTGGCAGCGTGCCATTATAATAATGTAAATTTCTTCCTTGTTACTACAGGATAACAAAATGTCTTTGACCATCATTTTTCCCTCCTGAGGTTCCTGTCGTTATCTGTAATTTCCACTAAGTTTCCCTGTTAATAGTGCTCGCCTCTCTGTACACTGACATTACTAGTTGGTGCATACTTCAGAAAACAGAATATCTCGTGTAAATATTTTGTACATGCCTCTTCTAGGTTTTTTTTTTTTTCTTAATTAATGTGGCTAAGACACATTTTAGCAGAGGCTGAAGAATCATATTTAGATTTGTTAATCTCCTCTGCCTTTGTAATTATTTTACTTTGTGTTATGCAGAGTGTTCATATTTGGCAATATATTTCATTGCTTGGGGTTTACTTTAGTTTGATAATTCTTAAAGTTTTGAAGTGTATATATTATTGGAAACACAGAGTATTTCTAACATGGGTTATTGAGTTATGAAATAAAAAATGCATGCACAGACCATAGGTCATCTCTTTTTATGCATTTAATAAAGTATGGTAGAAAAAGAGGTTATTATGGAAGTTTTGGCTGGTTTGGGTTTTGGGTTTTGATTTTGCTCTCCCCCTTCCTGCCCTCCCCTTTCATTTTTCTGTGTCATCAGTCACTGAAGTGTATCAAATGCTAATTTCTACTTTTCCATCTAAGCCTGTCTGGAGCATTCAATCATTTTCTCTTGTGCCACCTTTATAAAGGAAGCATGCACGTCTACTTGTTCCCTTCTGGCAGATGTCTTCAATTTTCCTTGTCATATGTCAGGATTGGTTGTGATAGAATTGATTTTTTCCTGTTAAGAATTCAATTTTTTTTCAATTATTCTTTCATCCTTCTGGAGCATCTTTGCTTATAAAGGCTGGACACAGAGGTGTGGAATCAGCTCCAGGAAACTACTGATAGACCATTTTTATCATAGCTGTGTTTGCATTGAGAGCACCCTTCCAGCATCCAGAGGGGTTACCCAGGGCAGCTGGGGCCTCCTGTGTGACCACAGGAATGCTGATATTGGGTGTTTTAATCCATCACAGGGTTAGAAGTGGCAAACCTGTGCTTCCCCTCTGCTGGCAGAGGCCATGGTTTCCTTCTGCAGGTCCTGTTGTTTGGCTGTGCTCCGTGGATTTGTGCTGAAATGAAGGGAGGAAGAAGAAGTTGGTGTGTGCAGTTGGGAGAGAAGTTGTCTGAGCAGTTGAGAGAGAGTTTATGCAGTCGAGAGAGTGGCTGAGCCTTCCACAGACTGCTCAAAGGAGAGTGCTGAGCTGGTGGGGACAGGAAAGATCTCAGGGCTGGAAATGATTCATCAGCCACCAAGCAAATCCTTGCATGGACTCGAGTCCTTGTCCAATATTCCTGAGGACTTCTTCCTCTGTGAAGAATCATGGAGGAAGTGCTAGTCCATAAAAACATCTGAGTGCTTTTATGGTGGTGTCTCAGGAAGTACTAAGACTGTAAAGATTGGTAAAGATTATGGTGGTGCTGCTTAGAAAATATATTTGAGGTTTCAATGTGTACTGGTTTACCTATCCTGCTCGGTTTGGAAAGGCATTTAGTAATTAGGTTAAAACAATTAAATTGGGTATTATGAGTGCAGGATGGATTTCAAACGTTCTTTCTTCCCCCCAATGTTACAAAATATTACTCTTGCATTAGCATTTTGGAGTCTGTTGAGCAGAGATTTTTGGTAAGTTGAAGACAAAAGTTCAGCTGAGGTAGAATTGGTGTCTTAGCACAGAGTATGTGCAATGTCCTTACAGCTGGTGGCTTGGTCTTTTCAATAAAAAAATTTGGACAATTTCATTGAAAGTGCAGTATCACATGTTTCTGTAGTCTTCTTTTTCTGATATAAAATACTACAAAAAATTATTTTTGAAAATCAGTGACAATGTGTCCAGGATGGGCACGGAGTGTTGCAAGGAACTGCTTATCCAATTTAGTTGTGTCCCCTGAATATGGAATAGGGCATAGAACTCCTCAGAAAGACAGTCAGGCTTTTAACATTAGCTGAAGACAGTTTCATCCATTGGAAGATGTCATCTGCCTCCCCACTTGGGGATGCCTGACTTGAGGAGATACTCAGCACCTGATAAAACCAGTTGGGCTCTGCCTGGTCCGTGGGATCACTGAATGCCCAAGTGTGAGCCTGTAGAAAGCTGTGCAGCTCCTGCTGGTGATGGGAATCTCTTGAAAACCCATCTCCGCTTGACTTTCCAAACCTGTTCTGGTTTAATTGCTTCAAATGTGCTGCAGGGCACAGCTCTCAGTTTGGACTAGTTGAATCTGAAATAAAATCTGAAATAAGTCTTAAACTATGTTCATACCGACTCTTCCTTTCTTCTCTCCATAAGTATGTGTTTAGCCTTTTTACTTGAGCTTATTTTACCTTTTGAGTTGATACTGTAGTTTATGTGAAGATTATTTCTTCTAGTTGAACTCCATAGCTGCTGTTGAATTAGGGTTTTACTCTAGTTAACATGTTCATGCATACACTGCTTCCTTTATTATTTTATATCCTTTTTCTGAAACTTTTTTGCTATAATTACAGTAAATGATTTCTTGGATTGCATGTTGAGAGGGCAGAATTGCTGTGCCAGCAGCCTTGTTTTATTCTTTTGCTGGCTCCTGAGGGTAATAAGATCTATGCACTCTACTAATTTTCTTGCATACTTAGCTGCAATTGCATCCTTTAGTAATTATTTTTTAATTAACTCCAAAATATTGCATGAATAATGCAAAATTTTTTAAATTGGGAGAATTAAAAAAAGCTCAGAAGTAGGTATTTTTTGTCATTCAAATCAATAAGCATTATTTCTTGGAATTTTTCTGTAAGGCATTAGTAGCATGGTGGCATTAAATGACCTGCACAGTTGTGGAAGTATCAGAGATGTGTTGTAAAAGAGAGTTTGGCATTTAGATGGGGATCAAATTTGTTTTCCTAATTCGTAGTGAGAATTTCTTAGAGCCTTCAGTAAAAGGCTTTTCTAATACTGAAACTTTTATTCTACTTTACATTTTCTAGACGTTTGCTTTCCAATTAGCAGAAGTTGGCTAAACGCTATGTTTTTGCGGAACTCATTGACTAATTCTGTCAGAAGAATGAATTGTATATATTTGGATATCAACTTACAGATCAGCTGGTCTGGGCTGTGGGCGTAAAAATGGGCAGTAAACGTTTATGACCGTGAGTGAGGGTGATGCTTTAAGTTTTAGCTTTCGTGTTTTCAGACTCTGTGCTGCCTAGGGCTGCAGTGCTGAGCCTCGTATTAAGTGCCAGCCAGCTCTCTCCACACAGTGGGGAGACAAAACAAATCCTTTTTGTGCTGAAAACCAAGGACAACTGTTACAAGTTTTCAGGCCCAAAAGTGTAAAGAAAAGGTGGACGAAAGAGACAAGACAAGAAGGATGAGGTTGGAAAATTGGGCCCCAATATGCAAATGGATAAAAACTTATAAAAGTGTGACACCTCGTGACTGATCATCCATTTTTTTGTGGCCATTCTTAGTCCACCTTGGGCGTAGCCCTGGTCAGACCCCATCCTGCCCTAAAGGTGTATACCCTAAAGCCCTGTAAATAAATCCCTACTTTATTCTCGTAGCTGTTCAGTCTCTGTTCCAGGCCAGCCTCCCCAAGGCGTCAAAGGCAACATGAAAACATTTTACTCAAGGTCTGTTTCTGGGTCTGTTTTGCAGTGGATGGCTGCATACACCGAGCTGCTGGGCCCTGCTTGGTGGCGGAGTGTCGCAACCTGAGCGGCTGTGAGACGGGACAGGCCAAAATCACCTGTGGGTACGACTTGCCTGCAAAATGTAAGTCTTCTCTCAGCCTTTTTTTTGTGCTCCCAGCATGTGTTGCTGGTGTGCGCGGTTCATTTCCCTGTAGTCTAATTCAACGGGGTATTCATTTTACCAAATTAGCAGTGGGACTTAATTAAGCATGTTCTGTAATAATGTCTTTCCCCTCAAAGCAATTCAGGCATTTCTAAAGGATTATTTCACCTGTGTTATCCGATGAAAACTTGCATGTCTCTAAAATATGAAGCATCTTTCATGTTTATTTTTTTGCAAGCTAAAACCTATCCTTTCATACGCATAATAAAGGATTGGAAATGCTTTATGAAATATGAACAAAAGATACATTATCATATTTAACTTCCGCGGAGACAGTTTTGGGAAATGTTGCATATTTGATGTTCTTCATGCAGATTGCTTGATTGTGAATATTTGGAGGGGCCCAGGAGATCAAAGTGATGTATTGTGTTTTCAGCAGCTACGTGGTGTCTGATTTGGCAATTACTGTGAAGGCATCTGTCACACTTTAGCTTTTGACAGAGTTTAGCTCAGTGCCGTAATGTTTTTGCACTTTGAAAGTGGAATTGTCAAAAATTTCCCTCCCATTTCCAATAGGAAGATGGTTATTTGACTGTGTTTGTAGATGTTGAGCTCGTCTTGGAAAACACCAACATGTTGACAGCACATTGGTCAGCCAGTGGATTATGTGAGAATATAAAGTAGGAAATCTTTGCAAATCAGGATCTTACAGAATAGTATATTAAAACATGAAGATACAAATACCAAGAAAGCGTTGCAAATGCCACATAACTAGAATTCAAGCTATCTTATTTTTTTTAATTTTTTTTTTGTTTTTTGGATATGCAGGCTGCAGCAGGAACATGGCTCATTCAAAAATATTTGAATCTCTTTTAACTATAATGTAAAATCAAATGCTGGCTGCAGTATCAGGTATCTCTCTAGGCTCCTGTAGCCCTTAATGTCTTAGGTAGATGCAAAAATTGTTTTCCCAGTCATTTTTTTGCTCTTTTAATAATGATGATGGGAGCTTCCGATTATTTCCTTGACAGTGGTAATTTCTATGTGCAGGAAAACTTTACTATATTTTGTATGTAGTTTTGCCATGTGGTAATGTTCATTTATGAAATGCTAATTTGACTGGAGGTCAGGGAAATTGTTGAAGATTCAGTGTGGTAGTTAGAGTGGGTTTATACATGGTCCAGATCTTCACCAAATTCCCATAAAAGGGTTAGATGGTGTTGTTGGGTGACACATCTTGATTTACTGTGCTGGGGATGGTTCATGTTCAACTCTTCCCCTTTAGCCAAAAAGTATCTCTGGAGGGACAGAAAAGCTGCTCATCTGTAGGTGCATAATCCCTCCCATGTATTTTAGTGATAGAAATGAAATACAGACTATCAAGACAAGTGATGTGTGTTAGAAAGAGGAAGGGTCATGTCTGAGGTGTGACCTCCCTTTAAATCTTGAAGCAGTTCCAGGGGTTGCTGAAGTTAGGTTTGAAAAATGGGTTCCTATTTGAAGGCCATAGGGAAGTTTTAGTTCTTCCTGTAGGAATAATAACCAAAACAATGAGAAAACCCATTATCAGCTGAAGCTGGAAATAAAACCTGTAACCGTGCATGGGGAAAAGCCAGTTTTCTTCTTAATCAGTATTCTTAGGAATTGAAATTGCATCAAAGCCATGTCTATTTGTATTTTATTTTGCATCAACATGAGAGGAGGGAAATGATACCTTTAACAGCAACAGGCACAGGGAGACAAACACACAATTTACATGCAGAAGCTGAGAATTAAAACCTCTTGATTTCTTAGCTTTTTTCCCTTAAAATGTATTTGTGTTCTAACCAACTGTTGTTTGCTTTTACTTTTGCCTTTACAAGCTTTAGGTTGTAGGCCCATTAAATTATTGTGTTATTTAAACCATTCATCTGAAAGTGATCAAGCAGTCAAGACTGGTTTCATATTTTTGAGAGCTATAAAGCCACTGGATATGTTTTGTCACTCTCTGTCACTTTGTCTTAAGGCAGTTTAACTGTGGGGACTATTCTGCATTTGACTTTTGTGAGGACAGGAGGTCCAGGTCTGCTGTGAGGCAAGGTTGTGTGCCAGCAATTTTCCAACTTTCACAAGCAGTTAGCTTTTCATTGATCTATTTGTGTATAGAAGACCAACTACAATAATCAATTAACACTTTTTTTTTTTTGAGTAGTGAACTCTTTATTCTGTTCTTTCTGTTCTTGTGACTGTAGTTGGACAAACTGTTATAGTAAATGTAAAATGCATTCCTTAGCATGATAAATTGTTGGGTTGGGGTTTTTTGTTGTTTAACTAAATTCTGAAATGTTATGGTTTTAGTTCCTGCCCCTGGGATTTTTCCAAATCAAGCTCTTGATCCTGAAGTGCTTTGCTTGGAAACAGTTTTCTGGATTCAGCAAAGCTGCTCTGGGACAGCAGCAGCCTGTGTGTGCTGTATGATGCAGGGCTTGGGCTCCAGCAAGGACTCCATATTAAAAAAGGTTTACTTTTCAAAGATCATGCAGCATATTACTTTGTTTTACAAACGACTTGGAGGAAGCTGGGATTAAGTTTGGCACTGAGGGAAAGGGATGCTTTGTTAGGAAGGTAGTAGTTGCTAAATAAAAAGCACTGTGGCCATCTCCTTTATGATCTATTGTATTTTTATTGAGTATTTTGCTATATTTACTTAAGTTAAATAAGAATAGGTCTGACAAATAACTTCTTCACAGTGGAAAAATCGAAAGTAGTAGCTGACTGAAAAATGCAAAGATTTAGGGTATAGGCTGGCTTTCTGTGATTTGTTCTTAGTGCAGCTGAGTCAGAAATCAGTTTGTGGAATACATAAGTAACAGCAAATGTTCAGGGAGAGAAAACAGAAAGTAGTTAATCCTTTTTCTCAGCTCATTATTGTAACAATGTGAACAGACCAAGATTAACATGTCTATGACCTGGAGTTGTTTTCTGTGAACTTTCCGAGGTATACGCTCTTCTATGCCAAAAAGTATTCTGTTTGAAAATAGAAGGGAAGTCAAATTGAGTTTTCTAATTACCAGTTAATGTAACATTCAGTACAGTTTTACAGAAATCAGTGTAATCACCATCTGCCTCCTGTGCTGCAAAAACCTACACAAAGTCCCCCCAAATGCCAACCAAGTTCTTTGCTGAATACATAATTTGGTTGATCTCATCTATTGTTGTTTTTTCAGCAAACACCTGTGCAGGCACCCAAGTTTCCACAGTGCTCTGGAGGGCTGAAAAAGGCAGTGCTCTTTTGCCTTTTCCTCTGAGATAGTTGCCTTCATTGCTGTCCCAGACTGATCATCAATTATTTAACTTATGTACTTCATATTGTTGTTCCTTGTAAAGAACAGTTCATTCTAAATATTGTACCGCTGATCTTCAAACATTGAGCAGTACTCTGATACTGACATGCTTTAAATAACAGATGAACAGTATCTGTTTAAAACCCTACAAATGCTTGTTTTCTTTCTCATTTGATTAATAGTCTCAGTTGGCTCTACTGGCAGAAAATGGTCTGGATGTAAATTGTGTTTATGGCTGGAACGAGGGGTCCATAACAGCTTTGTGGATTTGTTATCTGCTTGCAGAGGTTCACTATAAAAAAAAAAAAAAAAAAACAAAAAAACAAAAACAAACACCAAACCCCTGTCAGGACACATTAGAAAATAAAGTCCCATTCTGCCTGGTATTTAACAGGCCTAAAAACCAGTTGGAAACCAGCACAGGTATGTGGTACCCTGACCTGAGTAGGAAAGGAGCCCCAAACTAACTTCTTTTCTATTGTTACCAAGTCTAGTAACAATCTCTTTCTTTTTCTGAAAAATGTCTGATAATAAAACCCCTAAACCTAGGAAAATAAAACCTTACAGCCTCTAATATGGGATAGAACCAACTCTCAGTAAATCTGAAAGGTGGACTTTTGGTGGAGACACCTTGCTAGACAGTTTCTAATACAATGGTTTATGTTCATAATAAATCTATAATATTTAGAATAATTTTTTTCTGTTTGCTTGACATTTTTAGTACTTTAAGCACTGTCCCTGAGTAAATAGCATATATAGCAAGTCTTCTGGCCCAAGAGCAGCCTGGAGGAATAATGTGAATGTGCTCTCAGAGACAGTTCCTGCTGTGAAATAAGTAGTTAGCAGAAGTGCTAGTATTAAACGCAGTAGGAGGAATCAGCTTTTAAATTTGTTTAATCAGATTAAAAAGTGGAGATTAAAAAGTAGAGATTAAAAAGTGTGCTCCTACTACACAGACATAATTTCCAGTCTTTCAAAGATGAATATTTGCAGGGTATTATTTTAAAGTAAGGCTGTAATAGTACTGATTTTTAAATCTCGCCTCGTTTTCTTGGAGATCAGCTGCAGAGCTGTAATTAAGAGGTTGATTTATGCAGAAGTGGGACTCCAAAACTCTACTGCACTACTAAACTGGCCAGTTGGAAGAATGGGGCATGAAGTTCCAGGATATTCTTACGATTTATAGGATGCCACAAAGAAATCTGTTCACTTATTTTTATTGCCTTGTTTATAAGATAATATGGAAGTTTTGTTTCAAATGGTTTTAAATTTCTGATACGTAAGGTTTGAAGAGTTGCTTTGCTCTGAGTGGTTCTGGTGGTTGCTCAGTTTACTACCTCCCTATTTATTTTGGTAAAAGGTAAGTCTGGGAACTGAAAAATACGTCTGGAAATTGGAAAGGAAGGTGTAAAAGTGAACAATGTGGACAAGACAGGATTGCTTAGGGACAACTGACTTGGCTACTAACTCTCAGCTGGTCAAGATCCTTGGTCTTCTCTCATAAATTGACTGAAGTTTGATGAAATTTCAGTTAAAAAGGTACAGCCACAATGATTAATAGCATATAAACTCAGAGAGGTTAGGATGGTTTTCCAGGAGGGATGTATTTCTACTCTTTATCTTAGTTGAGTAGCCTCACATTATTGTCAGCCATGTGCCCAAACTGCATGACACCTCCTGGGAAAGCAATATATTGCTGGAAAAACTCAGGAGCGTCCTGAAGAAGCACTGAGCTGCAGCAGCTCTTTGCCATCCCTTTAAATCATTGCTGATGTATCATATATCATGAATATATCATTGCTGATACATTCAAAACCAATTTGAAAATTAAGCAAAGCAAGTTAATTCTAAACAAAGGTCCAAGACCCCTTTTTTCTTGAGGGATTTTTTGTTTCCAGATTCCTTTAGGAAGGGTTTTCTTTATAGCTAACAAAACCACTTACCACATATTTATGTGTTTTTCTTCTGAGTGGTTTCTGGGCTTCAAAGGTTTTTTTTTTAATAAGATCATATTACGTATTTTTATGACCATTTTGAAAGTAAGTGCAGTCGTGTCCTTATTGTGTTTTAATTTGATCTAATTGGCTCCAGTCATCTTAATGACCTACTCCATTCCCCATGAACACTCACATACATGCCTATACTGCGAATCTGTTGGAAGGGAAGTATTAATGATTACTTTTTTGGTCCTAAAACCTCTTCACATTTTAGAGAGGGTTTTATTGTAAAGCTTTATGGCTTGTCTCTTCCTTATGTACGTCCCCACACACATACAAGAAGGAGAATTTAAGACTGCATTTATCAACTTCACCTAAACAAGTTCAAACATCATCTCTTCCAAGTGTGTGCGGGGTCTGTCATCAGTTTGGGAAGAAAAGGGACAAGTGCTGTAGCTACCAGAGGTGGTGAATCAGCAGCAATCTTCCATCACAGGAGTGTATGGTCTTTGTCCTTGAATTTGAGCCTCGCTCACAGATATTTATTTCTAATGGATAGATTCTTTAAAATTTAATTTGTGAATGGACCCAAGCATGTGTTTGTCAGCGTTCTGTGCAGTGTCGTGCTGTGGTTAGCTCATGGCATGCTCTGCTGGAAGCTGTCGTTTCACATCTAATTGTTTGGTTACAAATGTATGCGTTGTGGCTAAAGGAGATGTTTTACTATCGATCCTCGCTGCTGAAGCTGAATCCTCCTCGTCTGGGCATCACTTGTTACAGTCTGGTCACTGAGCACTGAACTCCAGCACAGAAGTGGGCACTGAGGAATTTGGAGGAGCGCTGAGCCATTTGCTCAGATTGGGCCTGCCACTGGGATATAATATATCATTGGCATATAATGTGTGTGTTAATACGCCGCAGTAGCAGGCAGCACAAACACGTTGCCATGAATTTCCCTCCCTCCCCTAATATCTGTAATTCAGGACAGTGACATTTTCTGCAGAGGTTGGCTGTTCAGTGTTCCTGAAAGCAGGCACAGAACTGGATTTCCAGGGTGCTGTGGTGAGGACAGCAGCCTGCCCTGTTGATCACAGTTTTGTTTGGCACCAGCATCCATCTGGAAACCCCCTCCATGGAACAGAGAGTGAGTTACAAGGTGTAAACACTTTCCTAGCGCTTAATTTATGTGCAGGGTACTATTTAAAATGTCTCCTAATTAGGTGCAAAATAATTTGCTGGAATATTCCTCTCCTCACTGGTGATGTAAAGTCATTCCTCTGGTATGCTGGCACTGGGGCAGGGCGTTGTGCCCCTTAAGGCTGATATATTTGATTTCCTTCATGCTTGGATATAGTTGGTCCTTTTTTACTCAAATAATACTAAAAAGGAAAAAAAAAGTCTAATGCATGGCAGAAAAATTAGCAAAACTCCCTTCACTGCAGTCAGCTGACAAGGAGAATGGGTTAGAGTGGAGATATTTATACCCCTTTAAGTGCAGTGGTTGCTGCTCCCACTCTAATATGTTCCCTCAGTAGCCAAAGCCAATGCTCAGTACTTAAAAATTAATCTTGGATGCATGAGATTTTTGTCTGCCTGAATTTTACTTGTCTCATTTTAAATGGTGATAGAAATTGCTTACTGTAGTAAAACACAACATTAACCTCGTAGCGTGTTGGCACTTGGTGATTTATGCTGGTTTAGTCTCTGAAAAATATGCAGCCTGTCTCCCAAACCTGGATTTAGCTTATAAAGTATGTTGGCACAGGCTTGGGGCTCGAATTAGAACACTAACTGCTGATCCTCCCATTTTCCCTAGGGTAGCAAAAAAAAGATTTAAAATTGGAGCCCCTCAGAGGTCATTACCTTCATATCATTCCTTCAAATTAATAATAATTATATGATTGTAGCTGGGATGTTTTAAAAACAGTGCAGCCTAATTTTCTTTCTTGAAAGCAAAGAATAGGATTCCTTTTTGTGCTGAAACTGCACGTTATGCAGCCAAAAATATGACAAATTATTTGCAAATGGAAGCAATCAGATCATAAGTAATAAATAAGGATTTTCTTTCTACTATTTTGAAATAAAGCAGAAGGAATAATATGAATCTGAAAGGTGCTGTGATTTTTTTTTTTTTTTTTTTTGGACTTCTCCTTCGCTCACTCACAAATCTCACAGTTGAGGTTTAAAGCTACTAATTTGGTTCTGGTGTGTTTTTCTGATTATGTTTTGAAGGAATAATACAGACAAAAAGCAGGACTGTTTGGTGAGTTCCCTATCTGTAATGTAATTGCTTTAGACCAGGCTTAAGTGGATAGGATGAGAAGGTTGTGTAAAATGGTCTTAAAAAAAAATCTTTGTTCACCCAGCAGAGGAATTTTGAAGCTGTTCCACGTAACAATGTTTTGATCTATGTACTAAAGGTGTGGTTGTTGTTTTTGGTGGTTTTTATTTTTTTTTTTTTTTAGTGAAAGCTAAGGTCAAAGCATTTGAAACATTTCTCTTTAGTGAGGAAACAGCAGATGCGAGACTATGGGGCATAAATAATGTTTTAATTGTTGTAGGAAGGAATCTGAATATGGATTAATCAGGTAGTAAAAAGACATGTTGAAGATGCTGTTTCACTACTGGTGAAAAGAGAGCATCATCCAAGGTGTTTTGCCTTCAAGTGTGGGGATCAAAGTCACGTGGATTTTTGTTGTTGTTGCTGTTCAGCACTAGAAATTAGTTCTTTATTTTAGATTTCTGATAGCATCTCCTTTTTCTTAATACTGCCTTCACACAGATTTCTTTCTTAAAGATTTTTTTGACTCATCATGCAAGTTGAAGACCATACACTGGGGATTTTTTTCATTTCTTATAATTCTCAGATTAATTTCTTCCTTTTTTTGGTATTTGTGGGTTTTCTATGTTGTTTATGAAGATTGAGTTATCTTGTTGATTTTTTTTTTACCTTTTTCAAACATAAAAAAAGCCAAAGCAAGTGGTGGAGGGGACACATTTACGTTGCTGTGTATTTGTAGCTCTGTGCAAGCTTGTCAGGGTTGCAGATTATTTGCTCCATTGCATGGCTTGCAAGTGTTGTACCATTTATTCTCCTCTGAATAGATGCCAATATCTTTTAGATTATTAGCTGCTAAAAAAATAGATTCTGTGCTTGGTGCACTTTTTGGCCATTTACAGACTGCTTGGAGAAGTTTTTAATGGTTGCAGCACAGGGTTCTCAGCTTGCTGGGCTTGGAGTGAAGTTTCACTGCTGGGAATACAGAGGAGCTTGGAAATCCATCGTCTGCAGGGCACAGCAGTCACTTTGATCTGGGATTTGGACTCTTCTGGATGTCTTTAAATGTTAACAGAAAACCCAAACTGTGACTTAAAAGACTCAGCAGTACTCCAAGGGACTGATAATAATTCTAGGACCAGGTTTAGGAGGAAACTGTGTTCATGAAAGATCTGATACTCTCAACGTGAACTTTTTATGACTGTTTCTGCCCATGCGCTGGTTTGTAGGCGAGTATAATTTGTGTAATATAATTTATGCAGTAAGAAGCTAGAAGAAATTACTAATTAAACAACTGTCACCCACTTTGAATTACATCATCTTACATACTCTTGCTTAGCTATTTGTCATGATGTGAATCTCTCTTCTGGCTCCTTGGGAAAGTGAGTTATACTGAATTTCCTCCAACACAGTGGTCTGAATGCTTGTATTTCCTAGTGATATGTCAGAGAGATGGACAGAGAAATGTCTGACCATCTTAATATTTCAACAAGACAATATGTTGCAGCATCACTGCACTCTTGTAAGAATGCTTCCTGTTCAGTTTTTCAATAAAAAATAGCTGGTAGCTTTCCAAGGCTTATAAATAAATACATAAATGTGAAATGCTTTGAAACACTAAAAATAACCCCTTTGATATCTGATTATATCTATGTCTGTCTGGAACTTTTTTTTTTTAACTTACTACACTTTGAGTATCATTTTATACAGTGTTTTTGTTAGAATTGGAACATGTGGGTTGGTTTTGAGAAAGTAAGACTACAATAAGAATACTGTTTAAATATCTCAGAACATGGACTGTAAACAGCAGGTCATCAAGACAAGACTACAAACTCTTTGAAGTACCCATGGACACAACAGTTTCTGTTGAAGCATTTTTGTTTTAACAGCTGCATTATTCAATTTTTAATCCTCCACCAGAACTGGGGAAGCTCCACACATATTTATATGTGACATAAAGAGAGGGGGGAAAAGACCCTGAGACGTTGGGAGGTGTCATGGATGCAGAATAATGTCATGTAATACACTCTGAAAGCTTGCACTTTAGAAAATCACAGTTCACTCAAGTAAAAGATTGCATTTTTGTCAGGTGTAATCTTGTCAGAGGTGTAATTTTGTTTAAAACAATCTTTTTCCCAACAAAATGAAGTAAAAATGGTCCCAGGGAAGACTTCATTTAAAATAAGATTGTTGAAATGCAGCCCTATTCATTAGAGTCTGAAAGTGAACTTAATACAGAATTTACTGGGAAGCCGTGGATATTGTTGGATTTCTTTCACTTTAGAGAGTTGAACAAACAAATAAGAAAAAAAAAAAAGCCATTGTAAATCATAATCTTACACTTGGCAAAGGAAGACAATTTCTGAGAGTGAGTTTTGCCTTTGACTGTTTGGCCCTAGCCAAAAGAAGGATATCACTGGCTGCAGAACTGCCAGATCCCTGCTGTGTGCTTGTTTTTTACAGGACATAAAAACTCCCATTGTGTTGTGATTTATTGATCAAGAATATTTATTACCTATCTTGCTTGGGGGCTACCACTATGTTAGCTTGGGAATAATTAGGGTAGAAGTAAAGGCAACTTGTATTTGACAGGTTTCCCACCGTGGGGAATCCAGAGACATCAGAGGAGGGACAGAAGATCCCTGATGGAGGGATCTGAGTCTTTCAGATAGTCTTTGGATTTCCTTTTGCACCTACACATTCCACATCTTTCTGTATGCAACTTGAAGTTTCCAGTTGGAGGACCTGAGGTTCTCCCTATGTTTCCCAGATATTTTTTGTTTAGTTCTTGTAACTTGTAGCACTTCAAGATCTCTAAAACCACACTAAGATTATTTTTTTTCCCTGTCTCTTTGTTGATTTGAGACAATGCTTTATTTAGCTTTCCTACCAGCTGGTTGTGTCAAAAAGAGCAGTTAGTTCATGGGTCAGAGAATCCCTTGTGATCATACACAGAGGGTGAGGCTGGAAATGAGAAAGGACTTCTTGGGTCCTTTTTTTTGTTTTTAGTAACAATATTTTAGAGGCCCAAAGACCATGAATCAGAAATGAGTAAACACGAATGAGTAAATGCCCTGTAAGGCAGACAGAGTATTTCTGAAAGGAAATCCTGGAAGGTGGACCAAACCCTCACCTCATACACAAAAGCACAGGGGGCTCTGGCCTTTTTCACATGTCATGATGCTGTTTGCTGTGTTGTGTTTGGCTGTAAGCACATGAAGAAATTGTAGCTTCAGAGCTCCTTCCACGGCTCCTCCCAAACAGCTCAGAGTCACCCTCGTGCCTGAGGGATGCAGAATTGAAGTGCTTGTTTAAAATCAAACAATGGCTCTCCATGTGAGTAGCCCACACCAGACACATGCACTGGCATAGCAACAATGGGGAGGAGAAAATTTCCAAATCTGACTTAGGCTGTTTTTTAATAAGAAAGGAACTTTTAGTTTTTGGAATATTCTGTTCTTTAGAAGTATTCTTTGAATTAATTCCAGCTGTAGAAGAAGTGACTCTTGTGTTGAAGCGATACCCAGTGAGGACAAACTGAGGGTATTAGAGCAGTTTGAGTAATCCATTGAGCTGGCATAATTTGGTCATAATTTTCTGTCACTCCTATTCAGCATTGGATTTGAATCAGAACTGTATAAGCAATTGCTGTCTAGCCCATTATCTAATCTGCTTCCTTGTAAGAATCCTGTTTCATTAAATAAATGGTGATTCATTTTAAATACGGGTGAGGTGTGCCCCTGTCTTGTGTTTTTTTCAGCAGTCTGAGATTTTAATGCACCCCTGTGGGGTGAATGAATGGTTTCCTAATCTGCCTAGTGTTTTAGGGGGTGAATTCAGTGTCTTCAGACCTGGGAGAGCTTTAGGCAGGGCTGGTTACTCCGGGCACTGAGCCCTGCTCTGAAATAAATGCTCCCAAGGTGGCACCTCTTGGTAGTGCCCCTTGTAGCCTCATGTGCAAAAGGTTTGTTCCCCTCCACACTGTGCTCACTTTTCCATGTTATCCAACCAGTCACATGTCCCAGCCTATGGCAGAAGAATTCGATGTGTTTCTTTAAAACAAGGCTTCGCTTCAACTGTTACCTTCAGCCCTCCTTAATAGAAACCAGTGATACTGCTCATTTGAATTATTGTGTGTTTTATTGGAGAAATTGTGGCAGGATGTGCTGTTGGTGTTCGGGTAACAAAGTATTTACCTGCCAGTGCTTTAAATCATGAAAGCACCTCTGTTGGCTTACAGTATCTGGATGTTCAGCATCAGGAGCCGGGATTTGGCTCCAAGCCCAGCATCCATTATATGTTGCACCTTTAGCCTAGAAACTGGTAAAATGGCAGGCATACAATTAACAGGGTACAATTAGCTACAATTTCTTCTTTATGTGCTACTCCTGGCAAGTATGTCTTCCTTATCCTACCTCTGCATTTATCTACTTCTTCAAGCTTTCCTTCAACTTTCGAGCACTTTCCTGTGCAGTCACCTCAAGTGGTGATTTCTCAGTATTATTATGATGCATTTTCATGGGTATTTTATTCTTCATCTGTTATGTACCTTGTTTTAAAATATGCCTGAAGACAATAATAGGCATTTCTTTTTTTCCGGCATGAGGTGTGCTGTGTGCCATACTATCAGGGAATCCCCCTTCGTTTTTACCAATCACAGCTCTTGAAACGTGGCTCGTGTATCAGTGATCAAACCATACCCATTTTAAAATTCATTTCTTCTTCCTGCCTATCAGATATTGAGAAATGGTTGACTGCAATTTCTCAAAGTTGCAAGAACTAGTCTAAGCTTGCCTTCTGATCAAATAAAGTCTTAAGACATAATGCTTTATAACAGGCCAGAGTATGATTAAACACATGGAGTTTTAACTTGTGAATACTTGACCAAATAAATGCCATAATCAACTGGAATAGATGGCATGTGATGATTTGCTGGGTGTGAAAATAAATCTTTCTCTCTTTCTTACTTCTTTATATCTTGTTTTGATGATCTGAGTTTTCATTTGCAATCAGTCTCACAATATACATAGTATTGTTAAAATTGTCAGTTGTTTGGGGTATTTTTTAAAGGAATTGTGGCTTTCTAGAGAGTTGTGTTTTGGGTTTTCCTGGGGAATCATGTGTTCTACTGGTGGGCTGAGCAAATATTTTTGTCTTGCCTACTGTAACATCACTCATGACTAGTTCCTATTAAAAGTGTCTTGAGACTTTGGTAAAAATCATGCTTTTCTCCCTTTTTAAAGGATCACTGTTTTGGAAAGCTGGAGAGGCTTCTTTTTCTCTTAGCTTTTGGTCTCAAACAGAATGCATTTCTTTAGCTTCAAAATGCGAAGTTTCTGTTTAAGCACAGATAGTGGGGTCCCTTCTTTTGTGCATTGATGTTTGAAGGTATCCATTTGAGGGTAATTCCAAGCAAAAAAGTCTCTTGCAGCACACTGGATGTCTGCAGGTGTTCTAATCTCCTGCTGTATCACTGTCTGGGAGATTTCACCTTCATGTTTAGGGAGTTCATTCGGGCTAATCAGGATTGGCAACTCTGTGCAAATGAGATTGTAAATGAAGCTTGAAAGTGGAATTTATTTTAAAGAAAATGTTTGGATTAAAGAGGCTGTATTATATTTATCTTTATAATTTCCTCTTCCAGTTGAACACCCATCACATTTTCATAGATTCTTGTATTAAAAATTTTGAAAATCAAAGAAATTAAGGTGGATCATTAATATAAACTGCTGTTCTTTTCCTGAGTATCAGTCATACTTAATGCATTCAGAATGTAATTGCAGTGTATGGAGAATTTGGTCCTTACAAACAAGCTGAGAAAGAGACAAGTAAATTGGTTTTCCTTCTTCATTTTGAAATGTTTTCTTGAGAACAATGTTCTGCAGCAAAGAAGGTTAAATTATGGCTCCCATTTAGGTAGCGGCTCTGTGTTTTAGGAGCAGCCAGAGATGTTATTAAATGCCATTTCTCCCTGAAGTCCTTCCTAAACTCAGTGGAGTTGGTTTGAAAACTGATAGCGCTTTGCCCTTCATGAGCAGCCAGCTTATCTTTATGTTCCTGGAGACTTGTGGAATTTATTAAATCCTTTAAGGAATAAAAATGGCATATACTTTATGCGCACAGATCTTTATCCGTTTCCTTTTCCTTTCCTGACGCTCCACGCGCAGGCAAGGTCAGCGGTGTCCCTGGTGCTGCCCGTGCTGGCAGAGCTCTGCTCTTCTCACAAGCACTCCCAGTCCTCCTCCTTCAAGTTCCTACTTGACTAACGAAACGTTTGCTCTTTTGCCCAGTTCCTAACAATTCCCTGAGGAGCTGTTTTCACCTTCTGGAGAGCATTTGCATTTTATCTTTGTAAGAGAGAGAGGAGTTTTGGCATCAAGCTTTTTTTTTTTTTTTTTTTTTTTTTTTTAAACCGTAATGGGATTGATTTTGGAGTTACCTACACAAGCATTCCCACCACATTCCTGCTTAAGTATAAGCCTTCAGAATACATGGAACAATAACCATTATGTATCAGAAGATTAACTAGACCGGAGAACAATAAAACTTAGTGAAGCAGGAATCGTCAAGTGATGTGGAATGATTTTTGAAGCTTATGTCAGTTTTGTGAGAGCTTTAATTTTACATCCCTACACGTTTCAGATTGCTTGACAATAGCAAGCTAATGGTAGGGTGTACTTTTCCTTCTTAGAGAAAGGAATGGAACAATTAAAAATAAAAAAGTTTCTTGCTTGAGAGGCAGAATGGGGCTTGTTTGAGATTTTTCTGTGAGAAAAAATTCAGCTTACCCTCTTGAAGTTTCAGCAACCTGAACAAAGTAGTGGCAGAGAATTTTTGCTTGTAAAGCCTTTTGGGGAGCTTAATGTAGTTTGCAAGTTTTCCTGTGGCATTTAACAAAAATTATGTTGTGGCAGTGTCACAGTAGATCCTTATGCATCAAAGATTCGTTTTCTTACCTTGGCTTGTGCCCTTTCTGTTAAAATGGTTGCTGTAGAGTTGAATGTGCTGTGTAAATCTGTTTCCATATTTTGGATAACACTGTAGCATATGGTTGTGCTCTCCAAACAAGGGAAATCTAAAAAGAAGGAATTTCTCAAATACATAAATGAGCACAGCTCTTTCTGAAGGACAGCAATTTCTTGATAGTCAAATAATTTTACAATTTTTTTTTTCTTCTCACTTTTTTTCCCCCCTGGGCTTTCCCAGGCATGTTTAATGCATGTGTGTAATTCCAAAACAATGGAAAGAATAACATTCTGGGATGTCCTTTTGAACAAAAGAAACCCAAAGCTGAAATGCTGAAATGAAGGCTGGAATAGCTGGGGGAAAAAAGACAGTTGGTTAAGAGATGTATAATTTTGAAGGTATTAATTCTTTGCAGCCTGAGCTGTCATGTTTCAGACTGCTTCCTGCAGCAGAATATCAGAAGCTACCAATTCAAATTGTCAACACAGAGTAAACAGTCAAAATAAATTAAAATTGCCCTCTGTGATATGTTGTCCCAAGGAATTTGAAAGGAAGTGGTGTTATTGAGATATGTTATTTTCTCAGCAGGGAGAGCAAATGTGCCTTCCTAAGACTTATCTGTCACTTCCTAAATACCTTATTCAAAACCATGCATATATTTTCATTTGTTTGTGATAGGCATAGAAGTGGGAAGTCCCCATTCATCCCTACTGCTCTCAACATAATATCTAACAAGGTTGACAGGTCTTGTAATTTGTTTGCTGCTTCTATTCTTTCATTTCTTTTTCTTCAGTTCACAAAAGAGCTGTATTCCAACTCCTGTCACTTTTTGTGTGCTAAACTCACTTAAAGTGAGCCTACATTTAAATCTCAAATCTTCTGCTCTGAATTAAAAGGTGACTGCACTTACATGAATAGGTTTTGAGGATGAAAATAATAAGCTTCAGTAGCTTAAGATTTCATTGCCTAAATCTGTTAATACATACTAATTCTAAGCACTCCAGTGCTGATTTAAGATCTTACTAGGAGCCTTTTCAGAGAGATTGCAGAACGAGTGCATGGGTACTAGGCACATGGGAAAGTCTGGCCATTAAATAGTTCTTCAGATAAAAAAAAAAAAAGAGCAAAAAGGCACTGGGGAACTTGAAGACTCTTGCTTAAAGTGTGCCTGGGGTTGAAAATTCATTCTGGCAGTCTATGATTGCTGCAAGCATCCAAATGCCTTAAGAAAAGGTTGCAGCTGCTTCATGGGGCACGTTGCTTGATGGAAGATGCTGCTGTCAAACCTCCAAGTATGCATTTGCATTGCCAGGAACTTGAATCAAGGGCTTGAAGTTATTTTATGGGGTGGAGGGAGAAGAGGAATTTAGAACTTTGAACAAATACAGAATTTAGGCCAAAATGTTGCCTCTTAGCTCCCTGCCATTTTCCTTGTTAAAATTCAGTGAGATGCAAAAGGAAGAGGAATAATTGGGTGATGAGCTGCTGCATGGAAATTTCAAGGAGGAGTTTATTTTGCGGCTCTGTATCAAGAGCTTTCTTACTGTGTGACTGCTCCATAAAATGAGTGGAGGAGTGGTGGTTGAACATGTGGGTATGTGGAAGGTGACTACAGTAACCTGTCATTAAATGACCAGGATTGTTTACCCTGTGTGACTGCTCTGCCATGCCCCAAACACCAAATCCTGGCAGGCTCTGGCCACCTCCAGGGCTACCAGCGGAGTAGCAGAGCCCCTGCTAAACATCCCAACTTGCTTTACAGGTTTCCTGGCACCTTTCAGCCGTAGATGGAGGAAGAATGTACCAGACTTGTTGAAACAGAGTGATCTATGAGTGCATGGAAAAAATTCTTCCAGCCATACCATGACTGGAGAATAGGGCGTGTCCCGTGCAGCGTGGGGTGGGAAAGATTGTTTCCTGGAGGCAATCCTCGTCCTCCCGTGGCTGCCTCTCCCCAGAGTGAGCTCAGAGGCGTGTGTAGGAGGAGACCCATTCATCCTGGCCCAGGTCTGCTGTCAGGGCCTGCTGCTGTGTGTGGCTCTGCCTGGGAGCTGTGCTCCTTCCATCCCTTTACACTCTGCCTGCAGAGCTCAGCCTTGGTGCTCGGTGTCGCCGTGCCCTGCTTGGTCTTGTGAGCCTAAAGGAGCAAGGAACAATCTTCCATCTTCCTTGTGCCTCATTTCCACGGCAATGATAATGAAGGAATCCAGCATTTTAAAGTTTGGGGAGGATTTAGACCTAGCTGTGCATTCATTTTGGGTTTTCGTATTTGTGATTCCTCAAGGCACTAGTTTATAAAAATAAATCAGGGGGATATTTCCCGATCTGGTGGCTAGTTATGAAATATCAAACAATATTTTAATTGTTAGTAGATCAGACTTCCGGACGTTTGTCTTAGTGTTTGGTTCTATGTTTATTAGATGTTGGGGGAAAAAAAAGGGCTGTTTCATGATCCTGTGCAGGGCCAGGAATTGGACTCCGTGATCCTTCTGGGTGCCTTCTTCCTACTCAGCATATCTGTCATTCTGTGATCATTTATTCAGTATTTGGGGAAAGTTAGTCCAGATTTCAGGTGTCTGTTGCAGTATGCTTCACCTCTGAGCTGCATGATTCAGTTCTAACCAAGGGCTTTGTGCAGCATGGAGGATCATGGTGTTGGAGATAACAAGGTAGACTACATTATTGCATTTCCCTCCCTTTTCCCTCCCTTTTCCTTTCATGCTTTCACAAAGCAGAGCAGTGTTTTCCCTTGTGTTTCTTGAAGGACTCAGTGAGTAACTTTTGGAAAATAAAATTATTTTCTTGGAAGACATGGGGCTTAAACCTAATACTGAAGCAGCAGGTGAAAAATCAGTGAAGCTGGTTTTAATGTGGGAAGTGGAGAATGTGTAATTGAAACAGTATGCTGATGAAAAGGCATTATATGAAACTGTCAGAAGTCATTATGATACACTAATTAACATGCTTTGCACCTTAGCTTATGCTGTTGTGTGCTAATATTTCTTCCTCTTTTGCCTGTTATATTCCTTAACCTTTTTTGAAAGTATTTGGAGGCAGGCTGTGGTATTTTCAATAGTTTGCTCTTTTAAATGCTTTGTTAGAAAAACCTGTCACCTGTATAATATGGATTTTCCTCTTGATAGCAATTTAATGTGTGTGCTTGGGCTTTTCTTTTCCTAATGCTTAAAACAGATTATAGCACAGATTGTATTTCACCCTAAGCAGATAATGTCAGATTGTAAAGGGAAAACTTTATTCTGTGCATGTGACTGATACTTCCCCTTGCTGGGGGCTTATCTCCCTTGTGTCGTGAGGTTTTTCTGGAGAAAGCCTCCTGAACATAACAAATTGAAACAGCCCAATAGATCTTCATACCTCACAGGACTTCTGGAAATGCCTCAGTGTGAAATCACACTGCTTAAAATGCCATCCTGGCGTTTATGCACTACCTGAGGAAATAACAGCTTAGGCAATAGGTAGGGCAGGAATTGGTACCATGAATGAATTTCATCCAGTGCACTAAATTTAGCTAATAATGCTTTAGACTGATTACTATGATCTTTACACACTTACGAATTTTGCTGCTGCTCTTCTGTTCCCTCTAGCACATGTACATAACGTGAAGTTTAATGCCTAGTACAGATTTTCAGTGCCTTTCTAGGCTTCAAAATACAAAAGGCAGGGCATGAGCTGATGCCCAGCCTTTCCTACCATGCCCACACTTAGTGAGGTTCAGCTGATGAGCCCTCCATCCCCAGATGTGCCAGCACATTCCAAGCACTGACAGGCCTTGCTGTTACTCAGATGCTCCATCTGCAAAAACCTTACCTCAGCTAATGTTTTTGGAATGGAGGAATCAAAAATTAAAGATGAAAATTGGAGGGGGGGGGATACCATGTGTTGAAGTAAATCTGGGATGAGAACAAGCACAGTGAAATCAGACTCCTGTCTCTCTCTGTGGTGATGGATTTGAGATGGGAGCAGTTCTTTCAGTCCCGAAGCATTTAGAGCAATTTTGCTTTTTTCCAAGGCCAAACATGGAAAACTTTAGTACAGCAGGGGGAAAAGCTCTCAGCAGAAAAATCTGTTTATGGAAACCGTTGTGCAATCCATGACTGTCAGGGCTTTTCTTGCTCCAGTGTGCATGCCCACATACACATCCCTGCTGAAAAAATACCATTTACAGTTAATGCCTTAGGCACATCTCCAGTGTAGTGAACATGTATAATTTCTAACATAATATTATGTGGTAACTGTTGGCAAACTGTTCACGCCATGATGGAAGTCAGCTTAGATTAATTACTTCTCGATGTTAGGAAATGGCAGCTCGGAGAGGTACAAGCTGTCCCTTGTGCTTCAGAGGCAGGTTGCTGTCACGTCTGGGCTAGTTCCTCCTGTAAATCACTGCACTGGATGATCTGGGAACACAGGAGTCTATCCCAGGATGGGTGTGGATACCAGGCAGGGAACAAGGTCTGGGCTGTGCAGGGCTAGCCTGGGGGAAGGGGGTCACTTCCACTTAGGGGTACTGCTGGAAGGGTGGTTTTTCCTGGGGCTGTGGTTGCTGTGATCCATTCCTGAACTTTGACACTGTTTCTGGAATTGTGTTTCCTCCTCTTTGCGTAACCTTGTGAGAAATCTCTAGATATGCATCAGTCCATCAGTGCTGCTTCAGGAGTTCATGATTTCCCAGGATCCTGGGAATTAGGTGGGACCTCCTGGCTGGGATCCTCTCTTCACTGAGTTTAGCAAAATACGTTTTACGTAGGTGAAATTTTGCAAAAGTGCAAACAGGCAAATTTGACTGTTTGTGAGCAGCCACTGCTTGGCATTTTGTGAAATCCAGTGCAGAAATATATAAATAACACTTTGGGAAAACCTTTGGGTTTGCTCTCTAAGGTTGTGTCTTCATAATAGCTCTTCTCTAGATTCGTTCTCAGTTTACAGATCCACTGTAGTAAGATTAGCACAAAAAAGTCCTTAAATCCTCATCTTTTCTTCTAATTCGACCAGAATGATTTCTGTAGTGAGACAGTCCTGCAATTTGAATTTGGAAGGTCTTTGGTGCCTTGAATAAACACATGTAATCTGAATTATACCTGTAAATGATAACTGGTGTTGGAATCACCTTTATCTTTTAAATCCAATCTATTTGAGTTGCTCAAGTTCCTTTGTAATACCGGATTGCTTTCTGTGTCTACCATTTTAGATCGATTGGTTTGCTTTGCTGCTGTCAAGGCTTGCCACTCCATTGTTGTTATTGGCAGTTTTTGGAACACTTTTAATGTCCACTCAGTGAATTGAACATTCATTGACAGTTGTTTTCCACAGCTGCTAATACAGTGTGTCATCTCAGTTATTTCCTACTTTAAAGTCTATTTGAGTCAGAAAATAATGAGCCTTACCTGGGCAAACCTGATTCTTTTTCTTTTGCTTCGTAAATGTACTGTACCTACAAATACAGGATATGTTCAAGTAAGGAACCAATAAAAAAGGATATTAATATTGAATTTCTGAGATGAAACTTGTAGGTATGTAGCATGCTGCCTGATGTAATAAGCTGACTTTTCAAATGTGATGTAAGTACAAGAATTGTTTTGGGGTTTTTTTTTAATGATTTATTTCTTCCTTTTTTTTTTTTTTTTAATTTGGTAGAAAAGAAACTACTTAACACTAACACTAGAAGATTTGCACTTGTATGACAAGAGGGAAACAGCTTTAAACTGACAGAGGGCAGGGTTAGCTTGGATATTAGGAAAAAATTCTTCTCTTTGAGGGTGATTGAAGAGGTTGCCCAGAGAGGCTGTGGATGCCCAATCCCTGGAAGTGTCCAAGGCCAGGTTGGGTGGAGCTCTGAGCAAGCTGGAGTGGTGAAAGGTGTCCCTGCCCATGGCAGGGGGTTGGAACAAGGGGATTTGTAAAGTCCCTTCCAACCCAAACCATTCTGTGACTCTGAGAAACCAATCATGCAGTCACCAAGAGTTTTCTAAATCTCGTTCCATTACTTCCAGTAGCACTGTCAGATATTTATAGTCCAGGCAATTATGTTTGGTGGGGGTGGTGGTGATGGGGACAGGCAGGATGGAAAGCGGTTATAAAATGCCATTTCTCGCAAATGGTGGATGTCAAACAAAATGTAAAATCTGAAGGTGCCGTGTAAGCTCGGTTCTCAGAACCTTTGTTTGGAAAGCTTGAGTTTTACTGACAGCTTATGACAGCAAGCTTACATGTTCCAGGGTGGGCTGAAATGCAGCTGAAATGGATGGCAGTCAATCTCAGCCATTCACATCTCCGGTTTTCACATTTTGATGCAGCTAGAATGAGATGAAAAACCAACTAAAGAAGCACAAACGAAGTAATTGGAACCTAATCATGCTTAATTATTAGGCATGTGTTTAATTTTAGGCATATAAATAGGCCTGCTGAAGGGAAAAGGACATATTCTTTTCATTGCCTAATAAGACTTTTGTCATATGTAAGCTCTTCAAGTTGTTGGATGTTTCTGATATTTTAACACGAGGATCCTTACAGTCATCCAGTTACACAGGCTTTTTGTTAAATAGGCTTTAACTCTTTATTGGGGTTAGTTAAGTGGGCTTTAACTTTTTCCCTGAGAATAAATAACCTGACAATAGGATTGTCAAAATGGATAATGCAGCTATGTTTCATTGCCTTAGTTAGGGTTTATACCAGCCGCTTGTTTTGCCCTTGTTATTTACATTTCTCATTTTCATCCTTTTTCATTTCCCCTAAAGGAAATAAAATTTTATTTGTAGTAAAAGGAAGCACATATTTCTCACTATTTGCATTAATGAGCCTTTGATGCCATTGCTAATTGTAGCAGGTGGGGGCAACTTATCCTTGGTGTCTGTTAATGACTGCACACAGCATTATTAATTTCTCATGTAGGGAGGACCTGTTGATATACATTTATATATTATTCAGACTAGATGCTGAGTCTTGTCCAAGGACAGTCTTTTTTGTGGCATTAGAAGTCTGACTAAAATAGGAAAGTTTTGTTCCTGTGTCATACATTGGCACAGGTAGAACTTTCCCATGAAAGTAAAAGTTCTTCCTGCTTAGAATGTCTGCGTCAGAGTTGGTTACACACTTACTTTAATAACAACATGTATCTTCCTTCCATAATAGGATAAATTACTTAACCAGTAAAAAATTGTATTTTTCACCATAAGGGCAAAAAGTTTTAAACATATTTTTATGGATCAGGCACTGAGGGGATGGTATTTTACAGGGATTATTCCTGTTTGCAGCATGTATTATTAGAGCAGAAGTGTCTTGCATTTGAGCTTAGTCTGGAGTTTTTACCTCCAGAGATATATAGCATAAGTTTTCACTTGTGAAAGTTCATCTGGGCTGACATTCTCATTTTTAGCTCATTAGGAGCCTCTAGAACAGAGAGGCTGAGGTATGCTTTGTGGTCCTGAATTTATACATCTCTTGGGTAACTGTAGAGCCTTAAAAGCTCCAGAGAGCTGAGTTTCAAAGAATATGGCAAGCCAAAAGGTTGACTAAAATCATGTGTCCCTGCACCTAACCCCATCACCCCAGTCATTTTCAATTGTTCATTGGCATATGCTTTTGAGCCTTGTTCAATAACAGGTTTGCAGACCTTTGACATCTCTATTTGGAAATGAACTGACAGCTTTCCAACAACAGCTGGTGAAAGGCACTTCTAACTGTTCAGTAGGAAATGGGTTTTAAAAAAGCACATAGTTTCATATTTCCTGCTTTGTCTTCAAGTTCAGAATGATTTTTACTAATTTTTTTTTTTTTTTTTTTTCTGCTTGACATAGATTTAGTTTATGTGTAATATGTGCTTTTTTTACTTTACTGAACATTTCCCTACGTGGGAAGTGTGAAGCCAACAGTCTTGCTGTGGTGTGTCAGCATTGTAAGTAAATTTTATAATTGGTTGAATTGCTTATAAAATGTTACCTACAATGATTGCCTCAGATGCTGCATCTCCAATTTTTCTATACAGTTCAAAGAGGCTGATTGCAATTGGAATTGTTTTTTTGCAATTTAAACATAGCAAATTGAAATCTAACTTGGGGCATCCCATTGAAATGCAGTAGCAACTATTGGCAATATTTCTCTCTAAATTGCTTTGTAAATAGGTCAATTTCCCATGCATATTCCTGGTTAATCTAAGCAGCCAGGTAGAGAGGGAAAGTCAGGGCTTTCCTGGAGTCTGCTGGCAAAGGTCGTAACAAGGAAATAGCTCCTTTAACATAAAAGCCTGTCCACATATGGAATGCTCACACATTCCTAAATGCAAATTTCAAAGCTAATTTCCATTTCAGTATTCAGATACTTCCTTAGACTGATGGCTGGAATTTTCTTAATAATATGAAGTACACGGCTGTGTGTTTATGAAAAAATCTGAAGCCTTAAATTTTCAGTGATGGCAGTAATCATCATCTAAGCAAAAAGCATTCACCTCCCTGCTCTGATCTTCAACCACTACTCTTGTGCTATTGAAAGCTCCCCAAATATGTCAATTTGCTTTCAGACTTTGATCCCTGACTTTTCTCTTGAGCTCCCCCAGGGCAACATTCCACTTCCCTGACCATCTTGTATGTAAATTGTTTTCAAATGAGTGAATTAATCAACATTGCTGAACCTTAATTGAAAATACAACTGATGATGCATGTCAGTTCATTCAAGTTATAAATATATTTTAATTTTCATGTTCCCCAGAGCAATTAGCATTTCTCACTTTAACTTTTCAACCCTTCAGAATTACTTAGGGATTTTAACCTGAAAAATGCTGAAATTACCGTTGTCAAATGCCAACTTTTAACTTCCCTTCTGTTAAATGCTGTGGGAAAAAAACCCTAAAAAAATTGATCAAAACTTTTTGAGGACAGATAAAAGGAAGAAGCTCCTCTCAGGAGATAAATGATGGTGGTAGGCATGCAAAGGGATAGCCTGGTGGTTATCACAGACAAACATTTGAGAAACAAGTATTTCTCTTTTTTTTTTTTTTTCCCTCTACAGTTGTACCTCCAGTTTGTTGCTAATGCAGTTGTTACTTTTGGCCTCAAGTAATGCCTTCCCCACCTTTTTCAGGATATTAAATGAATGAAGTGGTTCATGTGATTCAAACAGCTGTACTAGGAAGGAAGGTGGGGTGTTTTTTTAAAAACTATTCTTATTTTTAAATTGAAGAGGTTATTAAAAAAGAAGCACTTCAGCAAGTTAAATTACTTAATGCTGCACATCCTTGGAACCCTAATCACTTCCAGATGGAGCAATTTATACTTCTAAGAGAGCACTAATTTTTAAAGTGAATCGGGGGTTTGGGTATCTGCATCTTAGAGCACCCTTGTACACTGCAGAGCCAAAGCCCTTAAAAAATTAAGCAATCTAGTTTTGAAAATAAGTGCTTTATTTTTAAACTTTATTTAAGTAGTTCCTATTAAAACCAGATTTTATTTCCTGCTGCTGTTCATATGGTACTCATATGCATTCTTCTGAAACTGCAGTAAACAGAGGCAGGAGGGTAGGAAATGTAATTTGGAGCAACACCTCTGGAAAGACAACCTCTGTGTAGGTGAAAAGTGAGAGAACTTTATATGTGCCAATCAAGGTGCTTCATAATAATTACTGTCTTTGCCAAAAATCTTCTGTTTCTCCTCACACATCTTGCTTTAAAATCCCATTTTCACGTTATCTTCTACAGTTAATTGCTTTCAATAGCATCCATTTCTCTTTTGTCTTGTGGGCTTGAGGAAACGAGCACACCACTCACTGCTGCAGTGTTCAGCCATCCTCTCCATAAAATCAATGCAAAAACCACAGCCTCACGACTCACTCCTTGGCCTCTTGGGGTGCTTCCTCACAACAGTGATGATTTCTTAGTGATCTAAACACGGTGTAGCACAATCTTTTCCCCAGCAGCTCTACACAGGCTCCCGTTCCCTGGAAAAAGGGCTGGGTGTAGTGGTGCTTGTGGCTCAGAGCTGTAACCATCCTTACAGAGTGGAGAGGGAGTCTCTGTCTCTGCAGTTGGGGAGAAAACTTAGAAAATATCAAGAGAATTGTGTAGAGAATTCTATTTGAAATTTTAGCTGTTTCTAATTGGGAGTGTTGAATTTGTTTCCATGAGTGTGATCCGAAAGATGGGTTCATGGTTAGCCCCACTGTTTATTTCTGTTTCATTGCTTAGAAGACAAAAGGAAAGAACAACTTATCCAATACTTTAAGTCTTTAAAATGCTGAATCATGTGTTCAATTTGCTGTACAGATACGTGTAAAAAATTTCATGTGGAGTTCTGTATAATTTGCTTTTTCTTTTAGGGTCAGTGGAGTATAGGCTGGGAAAACATGGTAAATCACAGAAAATTATAGTTATATATTATGACTTGTTTTACAAGTTATATTTATGTCACAATTATAGTTATATTATTACTCGTTTTACATACAGTTTTTCTCTTTGTGCTCAGAAGAAAAAGGGGAGAAGCAGCAAGGGAGTTGGCACTGGGATAAACTGGGCTGTGAGGACCAAGTGAATCATGCCACATCCACTGACTTGTTGATGCCAAGATAACACCAAGTGTATGTCATCACTTCCCACCTTGTGACTTTTTCTGTTTGTGTGGAGGTTTCTTGGACAGCCAAAGGCGTGTTCCCAATCACACCCCGTTGTCCCTAAAGGTGATGTGAAGGGCTGGCACTGGGACGTGCCTGGGACATCCCCTCAGCTCAGGGTTTGGGTGACTCTGTCATAGCCAAGGGAAAAGCTGCAGCACAGCCCACACGTGCTGCTTTCCTTCTTTAACAGGCGCCACTGTCACTTTCCCCTGGAGACAGAAGGTTTTATTTAATAATGAGCTCTGTTAGAAAAGAAAAAAGGTGCATTTTATCATGTTTTGTGCTTGTCAGAGGTGTTTTTATTTGCTTTGAAGTCGGTTGAATCGTGAAACAAGCCCAGATTCTCTTTGTGTTTCTTTCCTACCTACAACCTCAGTAATTTATGTAGACTTTTTATTGTTGAATATCAAGATATTTTAATTATCTCTAAATTAACATTCCACATTTTTCCACCATAGATTATCACAGATAAACTAATTCTCAGATGTATCTTAGATCAAAATACAGTGAGTGGATTTCCAGAAGCTCACTTGCTCTGTGATTGCAGGCTAAGAATTTTTCCTACCATGCCAGTGAATTTTTAAGTAGTAAATGCAACCTATTTTAATGATAATGTATTAGCAATTAGTTTCTGAAAGCTGCAGTTTCTGTCATTATTGTGTGTCTGTGACAAACTCCATGTACAGTTACTGGGACATATACGTGGAACACTTTTTACCATTTTGAATTTGTTCAATAGTACTTGAGCAAAGCAGGAAAGATTTTTAATGATTTTCGTGCTACAATAATTGGGTGATAGTAACTTTAGTGTTGGGAAGAGTAAAGGAAAGGAGCAATGTTATGAAATACCAGCATTACAGAAACTACCAGCTCATGAAAGCATGTCAATCCACGGAGTTAACGTTTGGCACTCTTGGTTGTTGTAAATATCCTTCATTTTTGGATTGTTTTAAGTTTTCTTCAATCAAAGGCTTGTATTAAAACCACAAGTGTGTGCCTTGGTATATATTTACTAAATATATTATATAAAAGCTGACACTGTAAAATGATCTAAAATAAAACCTTTTTTTTTCTAGAGCAGGTCATACTCTCAGGACACAAGATTTTATAATGGTGTGGGTTGGTTCAGCATAGAATTTACAGACTCGAAAATTTGCTACTGCTCATTTTACGAAAGCTAGATTACAAATGAAAGACTGTGTATTCCTGTGATATGTGAAGGCTAGGCCTGCCTTGCCAGCTGGTCAGCTGCCAGGTATAAATTATGCTGTAGGTATTTTCATGTAGAATATGGATAACATACTGCAATTTCTGTGTTTAATTTATTAAAGTACAGTGAAAAGCAATATATAGTCAGCATTTGTGTCCTTTAACTGCACACTAGGCATATGCTTTTGTTCTAAATGTAATCAAAATTATGGTATCTCAGATACCACTTAGTGAAATCCATTGGCAAGGGCTACAGTCTTTATTGTGATGACTATATTTTTGCATGTCTTTAAACGAAATGGCTTTGCTGCTCCTGCTGATTTTGGAGGCGATGTTCTTTTCCTTGCAGCGTGGTGCACAGCTGCTTTGTGGAACAGGGAAATGTGGTGAGGTTGGTGGTACTCCTACTTCTCAGGCCCGTGCTAATAGCAGGGAAATAAATCAAAATCAGGACTCTGATGCTCTTCCTGCTATTCCTAACACCTGCTTCTACGGGTGGCCAGGGATAAGTTCTAAAGTGGTCCCATGGCTCAGTTTAAAGTGTCTGTGTTGGCAGCAGATTTCTGGTGCTGAGAGGAACATCCCACAGGCACAGACTCTCTTGGAAGATCATTATAGCACAGGATATGTGGCTTAGTGTAGTTTAAAAAAAATTCACATGCAAATCTTCCATTTGGACTCAGTACAGGTAGAGTGAGTAGAAAATTCTTGCATGATGCCTTCTTCCCTTCCTAAAGTAGCTTAAAAGTTGATGCAAAGTTATCTTTGAAGATTCAGCTGCCAATTAAAGCAATAGCAACATAATCAGTCATTACAGCATACTTTATTTTAATCACCCGAAGAGCTAAATCTTCTTTTTCATCTTTGACCATGTCTCCACATTTTATTTCCATCTGAGATGTCAGACATTAAAATGGTATTCAAAAATTGGGCATCTAATCCTGGGGGCCAGGATGTCTTATTTTAGCTAGTCCATGAGGAAGTTTGAGTTCTAGGGAAATATTTATGTAATAAATATTTACACCAATATTTATTGTTAACTGGTATTGTCTGATCTTTGCTGCATAAAGAATGCCACTTTTTAGATTGTTTTAAAATTTGCTTAGAGTTCCATCAATGAGGGTATAAACTCTGTCCAAAGAAAAGGGTTTATCTTGTGGTCCTGACACAAAAGAACCTATCAATCCTTTGTAATCAGGGCAAAATTTAGGTTCTGAGCCCAAATCTGTGGGCTTCTCCAGCCTCTGGATAGTGAATTAGAACCTCGAATATTTTTATAGCTATAACCTTGAGCAGTTGTTTTGGGATAGATACCAATAAATATAATGGGTCCACGGGGAAGAGACAGAGCATTTTCAGATTTATGAAGGGGAAAAAAATCAATAGTCTCCCTGAGGCTGTATAAGTCATGAGTAGTACCAGTAGTTTTATGCAAAGTTGACAATATCATGAAATATAAACCCTTGGTTTGGAATTTTACCAGGAATTAAAGTGGCATTAAAAAGAAAAGTAAATGTTTTGGCATATGGATTAAGAAGGTGGTTTGTATTTCTTATCATTTTGCACTGCAAATTCCTTTCAACTGAGCAATAAAAGATGGTTCGGAAAAGATTTAAGGAGAGGTTGGTTCTCAGTCCACATGTCTCATCTGAATTATGTCTTTCACCACCCTCTATTAAATGTGTCTGTCTCTGAGGAATGCTCATTCTGTAAATGGTGGGTTGCTGGCACTGCTCTTTAGCTAGCTGGGTGTCATGGAATTAGGAATAGATGCTGATTTTCAAACTGTTGTTTGTGCTATTCACTCAACGCATAGCAATAGCAATTAAATTGCAAATAGGCACATCTACAAACACAACAGTTTTGAGAAGTCATCTGGTTGCTCCCAAGTCTCCCTGGTTGTCCTCTGCACATGTTGGTTTGGTTTTCAGGTTGCTGGTGAGTTTTGTCTCAAAGGGAAAAGAAAAAGAAGATGCACTCAAGTTTAGAGATATATATCTGTATATAAAAACATCAAATGTTACATGGGTAACACAAATTGCACCATGGCATGAATTGATGCGTGCTTATTGGAAATTGTACTTCTGCCTTTAAAGGATTGCTTCCACAGGAGTGACCTGTATTTGTGAGTGAAACAAATGGAAAAGAATTCTGTACTGGAAACATTGCAGTTCAGTGCTGTCCTTTCAAGTACAAGTCCAAATTGCAATTTGTTCTGTTGCTACCCCCTCAACAGTTTTTAAATTATCGTTTTTCATTTTCCCATATGCATTTCAGTATATCCAAGGAGTAACATTGTCCACGGGTGTTTCACTTCTAGTTGCTTTAAAAAGTCTGTGGGCAAGGAATTTGGGATGACTTCTTATGTTACTCTGCCATGTTGTGAATTGTGGTGTGTTGTTTGAAGATGGGGAAGATTTCGCTGAGGAAGTTTCATATTTATTTTACCTCAGTATACTACAAATTCAGATGCCACAGAAAAGATAACACACAAGAAGAATGCAGGAGATGTTACACTGAGAGGTATTGAGAAGTATTATATTTCTGCTGTTCCCCAAAAAAGAAAGTGGCGTTGCTGCTGGAAAACTAAGCTCAGCAGCGTGTGAAAGATTTTTCCATTCTTTATCTACATCATAAAAGCCTTCAAGGAGATACTTGTTTTACATATAGACTGGAAGAGAATCCTGCTTACTCTTCGTTAGTTATGGTAATAGAGGTACAAATGAGAAGACCTATGCAATCTGCACTTGAATCTGTGGAGCAGCTTTGGGTTGCCCAAGCAGGAGCTGCTGGCTCTGCCCGCACAGGTCGATTCATGTGGCCAAACCTCCTGGCCCCAGCAGCCTTGGAGTGGGCAAGGAGGGCTGGGTGTTAGACGTGTTCTCTTTCACGTGCTGTGAACAGAGGGCAACTCTGTCTCTTCCCACCTGGAGGAAAATGTGTGTGTTAAAAAAATACAAAAGATGGGATCCCGTGCTTGCGTTCAGGCCTTGGCCAGATGGGCTTTGCTGGGCTGGTGACTTCCACCACCCATCCTTCCTGCCTGGCAGGGAACTGGAATTCTGCACTTCCCGTCTCAGGGTTTGGCCATGTCTGTGGTCAAGAGGATTGAATTGTATCAGGCTCAGTTAGTACCTGCCTGAAGTTTTTAAAATGGGAAAAAAAACCAACCCAAAAAAAAAACCCCGCACAAAACAAAGGAGAGAAAAAGTTTCAGCTGTTTGGGATGTGCGCACAGTTTGGATATGCGCAAGTGGAAATAAATTTAAACATGCAGTCCCAAAGTAAACAGATATGACTGTGAATATACACAGGGAACAGATCAGTTGAGCTTTACACAGTCATTTTTCAAGTTAAACATGCTTTAATGTAAGCCATAAATTTCATCATATGAATATTTTTATGAGCTGCATTTCATCCATTTATTACTCTGGAGCTCCAGATAGTGACAACAGGTAAATACAGTGCCAGTTCTCCTGCATGTTGAGTCACCAGAGCCTTCTCTCTCCTACACATTGTTTGAGCAAGGGTAACAAATTACTGCTATCGTTTCAGACATATTTCAGTGAGATTTTTATTTGACAGTGCAGCTGCCATGATTTCATGCATTAGTCCAGGCTGCTAATTTCTGACTTCATGTTCAAGGTGGAGGTTCTAGTTTTAAGGGTTCAAATGTGTTAATAATGGTAGCTTCTCCACAATATTTTCACTATTTTTTTAGGATCAGATTTTACATTTACTTGGATCTTTAATCTCAGCTTGTAAATGAAAATAATTTCCAAATCTGTAAGATTGTAGTGCTCATGAAGCAATGAAATACACTTAAAGCAATATATATTAGAATAGTTTGCTATAGATTTCAGACAGATTATTGTACATATGCCATATTACATGCCCCTGTGTTATTAAAAAAGTCTGGAGTGACTAAGAACCCTTTGAGAAACAGGGTTGTGAAAGAGCTCTGCTGGAGTCTGCCTTGGGCAAACAAAATCTCGATTCCACAAGAATATTCAGGTGAGGACATGGAGTCTGCTGGGGAGACTGTGGCCTGCCAAGGACCAGATTGGTGCTGTCTGTCTTGGGGTGCTTAACTGAGGGATCTGCAGATGTGAGTTAAGGAAACACACCCACCTCTCCCTCCTCCCTCCTGAGCAAGGACAGCTAAGTTGATAATTTAGGCATATCTGTGAAGTGTCTGATGGATAAATGCCACCCTTAAGCATGGGCAAAATACAGCTGGCTACTGGAAAAGTGCTTTTTGAGGATGGCAGTACATGCTGGGCGTTATGTATGTCCTGTGTCTTTAGAAGCAGTTTAATATTTTTCCCATGTGTACCTGAGAAGTAACAGCCTCTTTTGAAAGCTTTACTGCACAGGAGTAGATCACAGCACCATCCAAGAGCCAGTGTAGCTCCCTAAATCTGCTTTTCCTGTTTCTGTCTTATTAGTATTTTCATCACTAACTTCAAATTAATCAGGGCAGACAAGTCCTTGCAGCCATGAAGCAAAGTGCTGGAAGCAGTTACTGCTTTTGTGAGTGCTGTGCCGTAGCAACCCTGTCTGTGGCATGTACCAAAGCACTGCAATTTGAATTTTGGGCGATGAAGGAGCTAACTCTAGTGTTAGAAACCTTAATCTGCAAATGGTATGGGGCTCTGAATGTGGAGTGACCTTGTTTGTGCCATGCCTGAGAGCTGTACAGTAGCTTTTCTAATTCCTTTCCAAGAGTAATGACATCCCTCATCTGTGTGTTGATGACAAAATTGCCATGTTTCTAGAAAAGGGATTGTACTGTATCATGTAATCTTTTTCTCTGTCTTCACTCAGAAAGGGATTATATTTGCTTCAAAACATCATAGTAACAAGAAACTGATTCTGTGAATTTGAGAATAACATCCTCTCTCTGCTCCAAATACCCAAACCTTTTTATGATTGTTATTCATTCCTTTATGCAGGGAAATCCACCATTGCCTTTGGTCATTGCAGCTTCTTATATCTTCTACTAGTGCTACACTTAAAGATTTTTGTCATGCCAATTGAAATAAAAATTGTGTGCTGAATTGGAAATGCTTTATGGTCCTTACAGTGGATAAAATATGTTAATTTGTGTAAATGCTCTTCTGAGTGCAGATGCTTGCACTGAAAGCATGCTTATCTTAAAAGCTGCATGTCTTTCATTCTTTTATATGCACAGTTTATTTTTTTAATACATCTAATATTTCAGAAGAGTTTTTAAAGGAGATATTGGAAGCTAAGTGGGGGAAAAAAAAAACCACCCTCCTTGCTTTTTTCATAAATATTCATGGTTTCATAGAAAATCTTATAACTGAATTGCTATTTTCTTCTGAGGTTTTGTGTGTTCTTCCCCTTTCCCCCCTTTTTTCCCCCCCTTCCTTTATGCTTCATTTCATTGCTATAGATTAGCAATGCTAAAGAATGCTAGGTTGGCTGTGCCATTATATGCTTGACATCAAATCTGGTATGTGAAGTGTTAGTCTGCTCACTTTCCTTACATATGTTTTATGTATCTTAATAACCTGTGATAACACACAAGTGAATTAAGCAGGGTTAACACGATGAACTATGTACTCCCAAGGTTTAGAACATAAGCTGAAGCATCTATTTGTGTGTCACGGTTATTTAGCTTATAAATAGAAATATATGCACATTGCCTTTGAGGACGGCAACCACAATATTGCATTATAGGTTAATTGTGAAGGAAAACTTAGTAAGAAACTGATTTTGGAAGTACTTCTGTTTGAATGCTCTCTATTGAGAAAGATTTCTGTCAGAGCTCACCTGTTAAATTCGTATTCTGAATCCAGTGGTCGTTTACTTTAGGTGAGACTACAGCCTGGTTCCCAGGTATGAGAATAGGCTAATTCTCATCCAAGGGAAGTGGCTTTTGTTTTGTCAGATTCAATATCTTTTCTCATTGATGAGATGTCATCTCGGTCTTCCTGTTTTTAGTGGAACCTCTTTTGCTTGAAAGAATTGGCAGAAATGATGCCAGGTAAAGCAGAAATAAATGTCTGCTGCCAACAGCGGGGCAGTGCCATTCCAAATACCGACCTGCTAGAAAAACATGTGCAGCAAAATGCATTCATACGTTTTCCTTACAACAAAATGCGGGCATATATAATATTATAATCATTAAATATTCATTTTTTTAGGTTTTCAACTCTACAGCTCCCGTAAATCGGTGCTCTGTATAATACATAAAAGATGGATGGTGTAGTGTGGCAAGAGTAATGAATTTCACTTTTCCTGCTATGAAACCCACAGAGCCTGGTACCAGCTGATCATAAATAAATGCCCAGTCAACAGCAATGTCAGTCCCTGTAAGGAGAACTTTGGGGTAGATAAATCAAATGTTGTTCAGGATGTTTTTCTCAGTAGGAAAGAAATACACGAGTGCTTTCTGGATGTTATTCACTGCTGATTATTCACTGCACAGTTTTATTCCATCTCATTCACTGAATTTCAATGTATTAGACATTTAAAATTCAGTCAAATGCTGGGGAGAGAGGGTAGAAATGGCAAAGGATGAGGATATTCAAATCTCTGTGGAGAAGTGAGTTTATAAAGCTGAAAGCTGGCAGTGCACTATAATAGCAGAGACCTGTAGTCCTTTTTCCCTGGTCAATAACAGTCAAAAAGACAGCTTTGCATGTATTACAAATATATCCTTTAATAATGTATTTCTCTTTCAGAGATTTGCCCTTCTTCCCCTGTCTTTTCTGTCTGTTTTTTGCCATGTGCAATTTGAATTCATCTGACATGTTCCTGTTTGAGTAACACAGACAAACGGAGTCATTTATACATCCCACACCTGCCCATGGCTTTCTTTGGGGCAGAGCAGGAATGGCTACTAAAATCCCAAATTTGCTTGTTACTGCTTACCATGGATTGCACTGGATTGGAAGAGTATTGTAGAGGAAGTTATGTTTTAGGCATTTTGCTGAATTTAAATTTCTACTATTACTTCTATGAAAGCTAAGTAAACAGAAACAGAGGTTGCAAATTCAGATAATTTCTTGTCCTTTCAGTTCTTTATTTTGTGTATGGCCATGGAAATGGAAAATCCAGTTATTTGTCCCTGGTGACATCTAGGACTTGAACACAAAGGGAGGTCTTGAAGAACTGAGTGTAGGGAAAGGTGAATATACAAATAAAGTGTGTGTTTAGTTAAAAAAACAAACAAACAAACTTGTTTCTATGTTATATATACTGGTCTGAAATAAAAATTGATGGAAGTCATTCCTAGAAGCAAATAATATTTAAAAAGTATTAAGGATAGGCTTTACATCCTCTAGCCTCATGCAGCCTGTATTCCAGAGGCACAGAATTTAATGATTCAGTCAGGAATGAAGCTGAGATTCAGATTTATTCCTCTGGCACAGTGGAGTGTAGGGCTGTTGTGGTCAAGTCTGAAGTTGGCCATACATGTGTGTAATTTCTCACTACTTCCCTTCATTAGGATTCTTTTTCTAGTTTCTAGGGGTGTTAGATTTCTGCCCATTGCAATTTCTTTTGCTAACATGTTTGAAGATAGCAGGGAGCCCAGGAGATGAAGAGCTTGAGATGAGTTACATATGTAAAACGTCACTGCAATTATGGCCCTGTCATCAACTCCTTTCTTTCAACAAATAAGCCAAATTATAAAACCAATGCATGTAAAGAAATTGCCTCCTTCTACTTGTTTCAAGTGCTTTTGAGTGGGGAAAGTCCACCAACGTTTGTGTGAAACGCTTAAATCAAATTGCTCTGGCTGTTTGAGCTCAGCTGTGGTGCTACCAAAAAAGAGTTGTCGAAATAACTTTGGAAATCTTGCAGATGGTTCTCCTGGCTGTTAAAACCATGGATTCTGACTCGCTGAAACGCTTCTCTGTGCCATGCCAGATTGGAGGCTCCTCTTCCTTGTTATTTTGGTTACATTTATTATATATCTATGAAGTAAAGATATTCCAGATGATGTGAGCCAGCTCACTGCAAAACCCAGCTCTGTGACCTCTTCTAATGTTGAGTAACAACAACAACAACATCCTTATTAATAAAAGCCACCAACTTCCCGTGCAAGTCTTGCATACTGCAGTGATGCTAAAGTTGATGACACAATTAATGTCTTTCACCTCTAATGATAATATGGGTTAATTTAATATTACATGGATGAGTAAAGTGATTAGTTGCACTTTGTTTAAATAAAGGTTAATAGCTAAATATGAATAAGCATAAGCTGGACACAACCAAAGTGGCAGGAGAGGTGAAATGCCTTGGCTAACAATATTCTGGATGTATATAAAAAGAATTGTGGATGATAACACAGATACCTGGAAGCACAAGAATAGGAGGATCCTTTCATCTTAATTAAAAATATTTAGACTTGAATGGAGAGCATTGAGAGGTTGAAGAAATATCTACTAAAAATTCTGCAATGGGTAAATACATAAAAAAACTAATGAAGAGGCTATTGGGAAGGAAAAAAGGAGTGCAAACCAAGAAGTATGAATTTCATTTCATATTGGAGCAGTGGCAGTGTCACTGATAGTTGGAACCATAAGGAATGCCACAAGAAAGAGGAATGACTGAATCTTTTCCTGTTGGTGTTTTTAAATTACTCCTTGCCTGGAAATACGTAATGTGGAAAGGGAGTGAAGGAAGAGGGGATATAAAATGGCCTGAGAAAAAAAAAACAGTGCTAGTTTATTCTGCTTTACTATAATAATAAACAAAAAGGAAATCATGATATAAAATGAAAGAGCAAGGCAGACATAAGTTAACACGTTTAAAGGACTTGATCCAGTTGGTTTAATGTGTTTAAGAGCTCAGTGTATATCCTGTTGTGTCTCAGATGAAACGCTCACTGATACACACTAAAAGAAAATAGATGAAAGACTCAAATTTTCAAGGCAGGTATTTTTATTTTTTTTTTTTAAGCTGTGAAATCTGACTGCCAATGCATAAAGATTTCCTGTTAAGTGAAAACAGAACAAAGGAAAACAGAGATAAAATCTCTTCCATCAAACTCTGCTGCATCAAAGCATACAAGGCAAATCTTCCTTTCACATTTATTTAGTGAATGTTAGCGTCTGAATCTTTGAGGAGACTTTGGGCCACAAAATATCATCGCCCTTTGGTTTTGCCTACACCACGCTGTAGTTTTCAGGGGGGAAGTAAGAATTCCCACACAAGTAAATGCCTCACAGTGTTGTAAGCAGCCACAGGATGGAACATGGGCCTGTTACACTGCAGCAATGGACTGCCAAGGCTTCAGAGAGCTTGAATGTCCCCCCAAAATCCTGTCACTGCTGTCACACGTTTAACCCCTTTATGCCAGGTTTTGTGCTGTGGCACTTGATGATAATGGAGCAGCTGCCATTTGCTGGCTCTGTGCTGCCAGCCTTTGGATCAGACATATCACTGGCAGCAGAGGAGAGTGAGTGGTGCTCTCTGAGGAGACAGTCCTGACCTCTACACCTGGGTTAGGAAGAGAGGAAATGCTACAGGCATCAAGGAATTCCATATTTAATAAGAGCACCCTGTGGGCCTGTCCGCTTTAAACATCTCAGGCTACTGAAAATCACTCTTGATTTTACATCTTAAGGAACTGTAACCTTTTCGTTGGCAGAAAATACAACGCAATTAATATGGAAATCCTTGGCTATATTACGTCCATGCTTTTTTTTAAAACATATTGTAAACAGTGAAGAAACCAGTGTATTTACTGCAAAAGTATCTTGAGTTACCATGGTGCTGTATTTTTTTAGTCGGTAGTGACTTTTTTACCCAGAATCTCCACCCAGATGATCTCAGTATCTAGCTTAGATATGAGGTGACACAACAGAGAGTGAGAAAACCTTAGGCCTGGGAAAGGGAGAGGACATTTACATAAAGTAAATGAAGGTCTTTGATTGCACTCAGCTACATGAGATAATGGGTTAGTGTGGTCATTTCTTTGGGGAAGGTTTTTATTTTTTGTTTATGAATAGATTTAAGGAGCAGAAGACTAATGCTATGGCTCGAACCGTTCAAACTGAAAGGGCGGATTTGGCCTAATACAGTTTGATAGAAGCATCTAGGAAAATGATTCAAAAGGCTTTTTCTGAATTCCTTTGATCATGTAGCTTTCAAAGCATAATCAGACTGCTCTTTGGTTCTAAAGTAGGGCATTATCAAAGAACATGTGCTGCATAACATCTTGCTGCTCTGTAGTCAACCAACTGCATCACTTAGTCTTTTACTTCGAAGGATGCGACACAAGCCTGTACAGTTTGTCTCAGTTTCTCTTGTTTGTTTTTTACACCTTTAATGTGTTTTATTAATAGAAAAAGAGGAGCCTCTGCACACTTGCAGCACTGCCTCTGGGAATGTCATTCCAATACAAAGAGAAATGCAGTGCCACCTGTGCAGAGCAGTCACGTACGTCCGTGTTTGCGGTACGCCAAGATCTGGGGTTTAACTGCCTCTTACATCTCCTTGTGTTTACAGCTCAGTTCTCTCCATAGGCTTTTTTCCTGTATGCTTCTGCACAGCCAAGCGTTCTGTACACTTATCCATGCCTTTGTGACACAGCTTTCTTTGTCTTGCTGTCCCTTGGGCTGCTTCCAGCCTCTTGAGACCGGAGGTGTTTACGCTCCTTGTCGCAGGTAGCAGTGAACCCTTGATTAGGCAGCCAGGCTGATGTTACTGCTTGGGTGTTGTGCAGCTGGAAATCACAGCCCTCAGCAGTAATGACCTGTGTGTCTTGGGTGTTTAATTCATGCATTAAATAGAAGGCTTTCCTGTGCTTGCTTCAGTTTTGTGAACTTACCACATGAAAGGGATTCTTTGCACTCCTGAGGTCCCGTGGGCATTGATCCATAGTCTTTATCTGTGCACAAAGTTGCTCTGAGAGAATACAAGCTTTGGAAAGCTTGTCCTTTGGTACAATCCAGACTAGCAGGTATGTTTGTGTTCTTGGTGGATGTGTTTGTCTGATTGCCTGGGTGAGATAGCAGGTTTGTAGATAGAGTCTGTATCCAACATTCAGGAGTGTTTGCCAGAGGTAGCTGGCTGATCCTGCCTGTCTCCAAAGTAAATGAATTACTTTCCATTTATTTTCAGCAGCAAGGAATTTGGGCTTTCTGAAATGGTACATTGGCCTCAACTTTGGAATTAATCAAATTCAAGTTTTGTAATTTGTTAGAGCTGGTATTGAAATGGGTGGCTCAGATATGGGTGGCATAGGAAGTGTAGCAGCTATTTTGATTAGGAAATCGGGGACCACTGTGATGGGAATATTTTGGCAGATTTCCACAAACACAAAGAAGCATTATTTATGCTAAACTGCTATTCTATCACTTCAACAACTAAACCCAAGCACTAATCCAGCAGATTAGTCAAGCCCTAGTTGTACAGTACCATGCACCTGATGCTGTACTGTGGGCTCTGCTGGCTGCAGACTGTGATGGCTCCTCATCCCTGAGGTAAGGGAAAGCCAGTGGGTGACACCTTTCTTCTCCAACTTCCACTTGCATTTATGCACTCTTATTGCACACATTCTGCACCAGCCTTGTCCAAAGGATTATGTCCTCTTTTCATAGGTCAGAACTAGTCTGTCCCAGTGTGTCCAGAGGGCTGTTACCAGAGAGAGCTCATCCATTCTGACCTCTTCAGATGCATGTTACCTATTTTCAGACTGGGTCATAAGTTGTCATGTTTCCTCAGGGTGTTGCAGTCTTTGTATGACTTATGACTGGGTACGATTATCTTTGCCTTATTACTTTTTCTTTCAACTCTGCCAAGCACAGGCACTACCAGGTGTTTCAGTTCCTGCCCTGTGACATGCACTCTTGAGGTATTTTTGGGGTAGAGGGCAAATGAGATGTGTTCCACAAATAGTCCTTGTGCTGCAGTGGAATGGGGACGGCCCTGAAATTACAGGCACCTCACATCACCTACATCAGATAGCGTTACAAAGGAATTCAGCCGCAGAGTCAGATCCCTTCTAATTGAGGGGATATCACTTGGGACTCTTTTCCTTGAAGACTGCCCACACATTCTCTTAGAGATTCAATCATGAGATCCTTTAGTGAGGAGACACCCATTGAGCTGCTGAGCAGATGCCTTTGTAATCTATTTGTCTGTCTAAAGCTATTAAAGGTGAGGACTTCCATGCAGAAAAGCCCCAAACCTACAACAACTTGCCTGTGTTAATTTTGCATTCCGTGTCTCCCTAGATTAAAACAACCATTTTCTGTGTGGCCAAGACAACAAATCCATGCCACCCTTGACTTTCTCAGACTTCCAAGCACGTTCACTAAAAGGCATGATGTGGGGCTTTTTTTTTTCTTTTTCTTTTTTTGGCCAAGTGTACACACCTTCTTATGCAAAAGAGTTTTGCATAAATGAATTTCAGGGAGGCTTTCTGATGGGTGACACCTTGACTTGGCCTGCTTGAAGAGACCCCCTCTGAAGTATTTATCTATAATATAGTATTTATTTATCTCTGAGTGTGGCTTGTGGGCAAGGAATGGAGCTTGGCAGAGTCCTGTCCAAGTCTCTGAGAGAAAGGGGAAACCCTGCACCACCTATCTTCGGCTCAACAAAGTGCAGCTCAGGTTTCATCAAAGCTGTGGGGAAATCCTGTCGTTTCTGATTTGTTGGCTTCAACGAAATGAAAAAATAAAAAAAAAAAAAAAAGAAGAAAGAAATCTTCTGAAAAACAATCTTCTATCTTATTTGGCAGATACGGCCAAGTTCTGCCACCAGATTTCCCAGATGTAGTTTATGTAATCACATGGGGCAACTCCTTGTTAAAAGAGGCAGATATTATGTATGTGTCAACATACAGCTTGCATATATTAGAGTGAAGAAGATCTTCCCACGTGTGGACTTCTCTCTTCTCTGGAGCCCTGGCACAAGAAGAGCAGGAGCTATCAGGATTCAGAACATATTATTCCAATCTTATTGTAAAACACAGACAATATTTTCTCTTCATTTCTCTGTTTTAGGATAATACTTTCTGAGCAGTGAAGTGGTGTACACAATTATGCTATCCTGGCTTGCTGGGCATCAAGTCTTATGAGATGTTGCAGGGATTTAGGAAAAAAACCTCCTGACATCCTCTGTTGAGAGAACTCTGTCTGCTAAAACATAAAGCTTCTTGGTCATTATTAAATGTTGCCAAGTGAAATGATTGTGTGAATCAGAAACTGACATTTTCCCAACAGGGAAAAGAATTTCTAACAATTGAAAGTTTTCTGAAAAAAGAGTTCATCTTCCATGTTGGATGCACTGCTACAAATTTGGTTGCTCCCTAATCAGCTCTGAGTATGAACCTAATTTCTACAAAACTTACCCTCTATAATGGTTTTTCACAGCTTCACAGGGGCTGTGATAGGCTAAGACTTGGAGACAGAGTGTGTTATCCCATAAATACTTGCTGGCTTGGTGAAGAAATCTCCCGTGCTCAGCGTTTGCATGTCATTACCTTGCTCCCAGCCGTTCGTGAGCCGTGCTGCTGTCTCAGCTCTGGGAACAGACAGGTTTGGGCATGCATGTGGATGACATGCTTTGTTCCTGTCTGTGTTGCAAGCCAGGATCGTGGAGGTATCTCCATTCTCAGCTTGAGCGTTATTCACAGTAGCATGTCTTATTTTCCCAGGCAGGCTGTTGAAAGGTGCTAATGAGCCTGCAAAGAAGAGAAAATAAGGGCTCCCATGGTTTTCTAGTTCAAAAGCTGCTTCTGGTGGCAGACCCAGGTCCAACAGGCTGACGCCATCTGAGATCATTTGCCCACACCCGGAATGCACATCCAGTTTGCTCTTGTCACACCGGGGTTGGCTGAGACCTGGGCATTAAAATATTTGGCCTGAGGTGCTTTTTTGATGCACACTCATTTTCTTCCCAGACCAAACCAATGCTAACAGCTTCTTCTGAAGCAAACTAGAAAGCAGATGTAATATGTAGCATATTGCTCAGTAGTAATCTTATTTTCAGACCAAAGTAGCATTGCTTTACAAAGATAGTCTGTGCCATAGCAGCTTCAGTCCAGACCTGTCAGCTATCCATACATCCATTAGATTTTGCCAGGTACCACCTTCCTTCCATTGAGTGAGTTCTCTGAGAGAAAGTGATCCTTGGAGTCTCAAGGGCATCCTCTACAATTTTAGTTTCAGGAAGAAGGACGTGTTCCTGAGACACAACTACTCTTTCCCACACCACCACCATCGTCTCTGGCACAAAGGGATACCTGCCAAAATTGTCTGTTATCCTTTTGATATGAACAGCCTTATGCGGCTCTTAACTTGATGCCTCAATAACATCTGTGACTTGCTTGATGGCATGTCAGTGTCCCATCCTCCTGCCCTTTTGGGTCTCTGGTACCTGGGGGAATGGTGAGTGGAGAAAGTGTGACTGTTCCCATCCCAGTGCCTTCACTTCTCCCAGGCCCCTGCTGGGCAGTATGAGTATTCAAATTAAGTTTTCAAAGGTAGGCGGTGACTTTTTTTCCTGTGTCTGTAATCTTAACTTAATCACTGAGTAATTAATGTGCATGCTTCCACTAGTACACTCTTGGCTGTGCACAAGCATGTAAATACTTGGCTTTGGAAAGCTGAGGACTTTCTCTTTGAAACATTTTGCCAGATTCCTAAATGGAAAATAGCTAGGTGATGGCAATGAACGATTTTAAATTATTTTAATGGCAATAAACTGTGTCAGCTGAGCTTAGTTCTTTAGCATTTTAATCCATTTTTTGAAAAGAAAATTTCCAGTGGAAAATACTTGAATTTTTGATTACAGTTTTTTTCCAGAATGTTTATCCCAGCTCAGTTCAAAATGTTCCATGAAGTTGAAGACCCAGTGGGTGTCTTTCCATGGTTTCACAGAAAACATTGATGACTTCACTTCTTGTTGTTTTTGGAGCCCTCTGTGGTGTGTTTTTTGCAATGTACCTGTCATTTGGGGCCCTTTCTCAGCTTTGGTAGGAAAAGAAGAAATAAAAACAGAGCTTCATTAAGTTGACAACGTGGTTCTTACTCACTCTGTCACCTATTTGGAAGTGTGAAACCGTTTTTGGTAGAAAAAGTAATGCTTAAATATTTCTTATGAAGAAGCATTAAACTTCACCTACAAATATTATGAATAGGTGGTATTAACCAAATCAGTACCACATGCTGCTACACCGTGCTCTTTTAAAAGAAGGTGCCTTTTTTTTTTTTTTTTTTTTTTTTTTTTCCAGTGATTGAGTTGAGTATACCTGCATTTTTGTAACTCTTTGGTGACTTGCAAGGTTAAGTGTCATTTATAAATATTGTTTATACAACCATCTCCTTAATCAGCCAGGAAGCAGCGAGTGCATGGTGGTAGTGCTTGTCCCAGGAAAGTGAATCCAGTTCACTGGAGCATCCCCTATGCACTGGCAAGAGGAAATTGCTCACTTGGGCAAAACTCAGGGGTTACCAACTTCAGATTTTACTATCAGGAGTTTTATCTCATTTTCTGCATCCTGTGGTGTCCCTTCCCCTCCTAACTCCCACAGCTTGGCTGTTCTTTACAGCATTCTTTGAACTGAGTTAGCCACGAGAGGGGTCAGAGCACAACCTGGTGTGAGTCACTCCTGCTCCCTGAAAGGAATTAGAGCTGGACTCACCTGTTTCTCATTTGTTTTCCATGGAGGAACACTAATGCTAAATGCATTCATTAGGGATTTTTGTTTGATTGCCTTGAGTCCCTGGGATATCATTAATTATTGATCTCTAAAAGTACCTTAAAGAACAGAGGAAAGTGAATTGATTTTGAGCATTGACATGAAATGCATTCTTTGTTTCGTTAACAATTTTGAGTGAACAGGAATGATTTTTTTGGGAGATTTTACCTGTCCTAATGATGTTCAGAAGTGAAGAGAGAGAAAGAGAAGTGTCCTTGCAAGAGCTGAGTGCTTTCTGTAGTGTAAATTAGATGCATTAATATCTTGTGAATAAAACAGAGTGAGTGTCTAGTGAAAACACTGCTCTAACCCCACACGAACATACCATGTGTTTCAGTGAAGAGTGTGAAAAACTCTCAGAGGTCCAACATAAACTTTGGATCCACGGCAGGGTAAAGTGCACCAACAGTATGTAAATGAAAGTAGAATTCTTTTCAGGGATGGCAGTGTTTCTGTATTTCAGATTAATGCAATTTATTAATATGACATTTACAGTTTAGGGTAACTCCCAACCATCTGTAATGTTCAGAGATGTTAGTTCTTAATGATTTTGTCTCTCCATGCAATGGAATATAAAGTGTCTCTCCAAAACTTCTGGCATTGGAGTATGTGTATCCTACAGTCAAAGTGCAGTAGCTTGAAAAAAAAAAAAAAGTGTGATGTTATTAGATCTAATTGTGTGTAATTTTAAAAGCTGTTTGACATCTAAGGAGGGATAAATGTTTTCACACTTCAGCCTTCAAACACTGTTCTCACACCGATTACACTGCTGTCTCCTATGATGTGACCTTCTCTTTACTTATCAAGCTTCTCCTTTTTATTAATTTATATCCTCGATATTAAGTAGATACTCTGCTTAAAGATTTGTAAAGAATTGGATTTTTCTGCATTTGTACTTTTTTGGTATATGTTAATTAAGGTAAAGATGGTTTTGGAATTAACATGCCCTAACATACCCCTCGAACCTAAAATTCAAATTATATTTACATCTGTACATAATAATACTTTGAGAAGAAAAATTTCAAATTTCAAAGCATGTATCCCATTGAGGTTAACTTATATTTATTGTACAAATTGCACTTATACATGGGATTATTTAGTGTTGGGTTTTATTGCAGAAAAGCTTGGAACTTCCTTCTGTGCTACAAGGAACCAGCATTTATTTGCTTTTGAATACAAGTAGGATCTTTCTTCCTCAGATTTTCATATCTGATCCAGGAATTTGTATTTTAATATCTACATAATACCATTTCTGTTTAGATTTGTATCTCTTCTAAATAGAATGAAGAATAAGGATATGGTTGTAACATGTTTTACATATGCTATGAATGCTTTAAGAAAGGAAGAAAGAATGTCAGTTAAAAGAACCTCAAAATAACAAAGGGGTAATGCAAAATTTTGCAGTGAAATGTAGGAGTCGTAAGTTGTTGAGTCAGTGTATTGAGCCTCTGAGGTTTACTTTCCTTAGTCCCTCAAATAAATATTTTAATTCTCAGTCACAACGAGTAACTTTGAAGAAATGCTCTTCTTATATTTTGGCATAACAAACTCCACGGGTCCTTCGGGAATCCTGATTTTCTGAATGGTGTTTCTTCAGTTGCTCTCTTCACCAATTCCTTTCTCTTTTGAGTGGGCAGGTGAAATGGAACTAAGGAAGCAGAAGTGACTGAACGCTGCTGGTGGCTATGGTTGCAGCGGGGAGGGATTTTTAGGAAACAGATGGCTGTCTGCCAGCAGTGGAAGCAAAACCCTTCACTCGAGGGCTTAAAGAACACCTCCTGACTTTGATCACAGTGCAGTGTGAATGAGGGGCAGAGCTGTCCTGTGCCATGGGTGGGAAAAGTCAAACTGCCAGGGAAAGAGAACCAAAGGTCTAGAAAATGTGGGTTGGGTACGTAGAGGAGCCTAGATGAAGTTCTTGGTTTGTATGTTTTAGAAGGCAGTCTGAATAAAATAAACAGAGAGAGAGCTAAATGCAGGAATGAAAAAGTGTTCATGTATTTAGTTAGAAATTCACCTTGAGTGACAGGGTTCAGGTGGAGGCTTGCAAAAGTGAGGCAGCGCTGATCAAAAGGCAGGAAAAGCAGCTTAGTTAGAAATGGTCACATTTGCAGTGGAAAAATAGGAAGAGGAAATCATGTAAGAGAGAGGATGGAACAATGAATGCAGAAATACCAAAAGGTAAGGCAGTGCTGTAGTTCAAATATTGATGAAAATGGCAGGCTAGGTAGTGGAGCCTGTGGAAGAATATCGAGTTTGCTAGTGAACAGAAAAACTACTTCTTGTGCTTCAGAGGAGCCCAGCAGTTTTCCTTATAAGCCTCTTCTTCAGAAGTGAAAATAATGAAAGGTTAAAAGGCTACAGCACATTCAGAGAGCAGCAGAAAGCAGCTCATTTTGAAGTGTATCCAAAAAAAAAGCCATCAGTTTGGGTCGGTAGTGGTGCAGCAGTGGCTGAGAGGAATCAGTTCAGGTCTGCAGGATTAGGGGAAAACAGGAAGGAAGAGACACAGAATGTTTTTTGGTGGAAAATGCCCAGATTTCTGAGGGTTACCTGCAGTCTTAGGTTTGTCAGTCATGACACCAAGTGTCTTCAACAAACACTAGATGGAAACCTTAACTGTTTTTGAAGAATAAAAACACAGGAGCATGGATCTGTCAAATTGCAGTGTCTGATACACTAAAATAAATACTGAATTCCACAGAGACTGAAGAGACAAAGTGAAAAAATATAGCACCACTGGAAAAAAGCAAAGAGCCCTGTAGATGAATGCTGTGAATGGCATAACTTGCATGGCCAAACATGCAATCTCAGAAATACAAGTTAAAAGCTGCATGGTTATGAATTGGAGAAAATCTCGAAATACTCCATCTTCATTTTGAAGACCTAAAGCAGAAAGGGATGTTCCTTTCTTTTTTTCCTTTGAAGGAGAGAAATCTTTTGGTCCTCATGACAGAAATGTCAGCATTGCAATAATAAACCACTGACAAACAATTGGGAGTTGTCATGGATTTCAGGGGACCACAAGAAATATTGTCTGCATAGTTATTTGCTGAAGCAGATATTAAGTGATCCATTTCTCCTGCAGTTTTCCAGGTGACATTTTAATGCTAGCCTGTGACAGCTGCATACTTTAAAAAATAATAATAAAAGCAGTCCTGGTAATGTATGAAAAAAATATGGAAGTGATTTATTCAGACCTCACAAGTATAAAACACATCCTGGTTAACAAGAACACTAATTTAAGTGGCACCGGTGGGAGTTCAGAGAATATAAAAAGGATGTTCTTATTTGGTAGCTTGTGCACTAAAACACAATACTTAATAATGTCTCTTTCAAAGACAAAAACTTAATGAGAAAAGCTGGTATGTCTAAAAGAGATCTTTATAGAAATGTGCGTGTTTTCACACTCCATTTTCTTGTCAGACATATGGATTTCAGTAATTTTCACATCACCAAAATGCTGCATCAGATATAAGTATCAAGTATTTTCTTATTAAAGAAGTTTAGTTGCCAAAAGGCAAGTAGAAAAGAAATAGGAAAGACTTTAAATAGCTGTTTGAGATTCATTTATGCGGTGCTGAGAAGCCACATAGAAAAGTCGAGTGAGAAATTATTTAGAGTCCCATAAAAATAAGTAAGATTTGCTATTACAAGAGAATCGTTCTTATATAATGCTCATTCCACAGTCCATTTGATACCATTTCAGCACTGTGCTATCTTAGCCTCATTATTTCATGGTTAAAAGGGCTCTCAGGCTAAGCCCAGTAAAGGATGGGTGTGTCTACACTCATCCATAGGACCAGTAGATTTGGATTTATCAAATTCCTAGGTCATCCTGGAAAGGGACAATTATCTTTTTTTTCCCCCTTTTTTTTCTTTCTGTCCCTAGCAGTTAGAGAAGCATGTTTTACTGTAATAGGTTGTATGTTTTATTTAACCACCTAGTTTCTGGCCTGGAGCAAGGCAGAATAAAGGTGATTTTTCAAAAAGTTTATGACTGTGTGCATGGAGAGTTGATAGAGCCTGTCAGTGGGATGGGGCCGGTTCCCATCTCTGACTGATCTGCAGCTTCTCAGCAGGGAATAATCAGCAGAAAGCAGCATCTGTGCTTTCCCATGTGAAGGCCACTGAGGGATATTCAGGAGGTGTGGAGCAGGATGGCTCCAGCAGAAATCACGGGTTTAGGGAAAGCTGATGGAGCTTTGTGGGGCCCCAGCTGGGCAGGATACAGGGATAAGCAAATTGAAACTGAAGTCATCCTCTCTTCCAGTACTCAGTTTTGGGTTTGGGCTTTGTTTTGTTGGATTTTGTTTTGGGTTATTTGGGCATTTTTGTTGTTGTTATTTTCTTGTTATTGCTGTTTTTGGGTTTTTTGAGCTTTTTTGGGGGATTTTTTTTGTGTGTTTGTTTGTTGGGGTTTTTTGGGGGTTTTTTTGGCAGCTATCAGAGAGATTTTTCTTAGTCAATTCCTATTACCCTTCCTCTGATCTTTGTTCAGAAATAACACATGTACTTTGCTCCTGGCAGAAAGAATGGGATCTTTTTTTTCAACAAGGTCTCTGCTAGCCCTCTCCCCATTTTCCAGAGATTATTAAATTCTGATCTTTACAGATTCACTTGTTTCTAACGCTCAATACATTAGGAGTTTTTACTTTCCTCTAGAAACTAATTTCAGACATTGAAACCAGTAGATACCCTATTTCCCAACGGTATAGCAGGAGAGATTAAAAAGAAAACAAACCAGTACATTGCTGAGGGACCAAGGTGCTCTTACCTAACTAATCAGTATTCAACCATTAATCCTGTTCTTTCCCAGAAAGCAAAATCTCTCCCTTCAAGGTTACAGTTACGACCTATTCACATACCCAGATGGCTTATGGGCATTATCATGACTTGTGAATTGAATTAGTCTTCATATGGAGTGTCCCATTTTTCATCTATCCTGAGGTTTATTTGCATAACTCATGGCAAAGGGTGCACTGAGAACAAGCTCCACTTGGAGCCCTCCTCCTTTTTCCTGTGGCCAGCAGTGCCCGAGAACAATAACACTATTTCAAATGCCTGACAGGCTTTCACTGGTTTATACATGATATAGACTTTTCCTCCAAAAACAGGTTTTCATCATCGCTGCTCGGCATCACTGATAGGTTGTCAGTGGGAAAAGAAAGAGTTCAACGTGGTCATGATGAATGAATTTGAAAATGCATGATGTTGCACTTGAAGGTTTAGAGGCAGCATTGCCTGGGTAGATGCACTTTGGATACCAGCATTTTACATGGTATAAATAAATAAATGCAGATGCTCCATCTTTATCTCTATTACACACACTGACATCTGCCATAAACATTATATTTGCTTGCCAAAAAACGAGCTTTTTCCAGCACCTTTTATGGTGCACAGCCACGTTCTGAAACGAGTCTTTTTTCCACATCAGCCACATCTATTAATGACTCCAGCAGAATTTTTTTCACTCCCAATTCAGAAATTTAACATGTTCACCTGCAGCCTATTGTAATTCAGCTCACTGCAGGGAAATGGAAGCTCAACATTTGCAAATAGGCTCTCTTTCCCTGAATGTGATGGATGTAGGTATAGATTCCCTGTACACTGAATGGGGTGCACATAAAAGCAAGTATTCTGTCTTGCTCTGAACGTGATGAATGTGAGACTTGAATGCCTGGGTACTGAAAACACACAGTGCCTGAGTGGGCAGGTAGGCTGTATCCACACTTCTGATCTCTGCTGCGTGCCTCTCCACACCAGTCATTTTCTCTGGTGCCTGCTGAGTGCCAGATTGCAAGTCTCGTCGAGGGGGAATTCAGTGGGAATCTAAAACCCAGGATTTGTGGGCCACTAATTGAGACAACACAGGAAATATCAAGGAACATCTGTTCCCTACACTCATGTATTCTAAAATTAAAAAATAACAAGTGGGGGAAGTTTTATCCTTTCATAGCTTTGGTAGCCCTTGGTGTAAGGAATAAGTAGGGGATGTTCAGAGGTCCTTTTCTAAAAGGCCCCAGTTGTCTACCTCACAGGATACCTGCTCTGCTTTTCCCTGCTGGAGCTGAGGGGACCAGCATTAACTGGTCATGCTCCAAGATTCTTCCAGCTCAGGCTGCAACTCAGCACTGCTCCCTGGAAAACACCAGTGTGACCTTTCTCAGAGGGAGAGGACGCTCAGTGACATGAAACCGTGTGATCTGGAGGACAGAATAAAGGGCTGATTTTGTCCCTGGCATGGGTTCTTTTTGTAGCATTCTGAGTTGCACAAGGCAGGCTTTTCGTGCTGTGCAGCCCAAGTCTGGAGAAGCTGGGCACTTCCAATTTCCACTGGAAGCAATGAAAACATATTAGCTTGGAGAAAAGTGTGCTGGTTTTAACTTAGGGAAATAAATAGAGATTATGGGGTTATTTGGGAGTAGAAGGCTGATCTAAAATCAATATCCAAAGCCTTTGAGAAGGGACTTGAATTACTGTCACAGTCCAGGATGGAGCAGAAGACTAGTACTGAAAGGAAGTGTAAGCAGGGAATGGCCTCAAAGAAGCCAAACTGATTCAGTTCGACAAGAATTATTTTCTACACTCTAGTCCCCAAGCCATCCTTAGGGGCTTCACGCTGTCCCTGTGCATGCTCTTTCCAGCCAGGCATCAAGACCCTTTAAAGGTAAAAATGGACAGAACAAAAAAACTAACATTAGCGTGGAGCTGGAAGAACAAAAGAGTGAAAGATAATTGATTCAGAAGAGAAAAGGGACTTGCAGAAGCTTAGCTGCTCTGAAACAGAATCTCAATTTTATTACACAGAGTAGATTGCAATTCTCAGTGACAGACCTCTGCTTCTCTTCTGACTTGAGTTTCTCCAGTCATTCTGACAAAACAGTAAAAAATTACTTTTTAGGCCCTCAGGGGGTGATGAGGAGCTGTTGGGATTTACAGTGTTGATTAATAGAGTATGAACTGTCAAATCTGAAAGGCAGCTATCCCAAAATGCCAGGAACATCCTTCTGACACGCATTATGAGTGCACGTGAGCTGCTTGCAGTGTTTATTACAATATTAATCGTCACACGAGGTGTGCTCTGCACTCCTGTGCTTTGATGTGACAGCAGTTTTCAGGTTGTTCTTGACAAAGTGTCTGATGCTGCATCCCACAGCACCCAGTGAACACATTCCATGGTATGGCAGCTGTCTGAGCAGACCTGCTGCCTGCCTCTTCCTCCTCCTGCTCCTGGCATCTTTTTTTTTGGGCGTCCCACCGCTTCCCCCACGGCTTTTTGAGGGAACTGTTTGGATTTTCAGGGCATCCCTTCATTTTAGGAACAGCGCAGCCAGTTCTGAATTGGAACTGTGCCTCAGTGAACGGGGTTGGAAATATGAGTTTTGCAGCACAAGGGTAAGTAGGGTCCATGCCAGGCAAGTGCACAGGGATAAGAAAGCCAAGAAATATCTCTGTCTGTACTCTTCAGGTTTATGTAAGCTGTCTAACTTGTACTGTGTGCACATGCCAAAGGATAAGTTCTGCTAAGCTGTCCTTAATTATTTATCCCATATTGTTTTTTAGTGCACAATGAAAACAGAGAGTTTTTTCCTGTTGATTTCTTCTCTGTCAGTCTGATGGTGCAGTGGGTGTCATACCTGTGACATTCAGTCTAAACTTCAGCGATGTAACAGGTCCTGTTAAGCTGAAAAAGTCACTTTGGGGCCTTGAAATACTCCAGACTAAATATTCACCCCTTCCTTTGATGAGCTGAAACAGGAGTGTAGTTTGACTTTGGGACTAACCTGAGTGTCTGTAACTGTTTAAGAAAATATAAACCAAACCCCAAACTAGAACACCCCCTCACTGTTGCCACTGTCAGCTTTCTGGACATACAGGGCTGAAAAACGTCTTCAGGAAAGAGAATTTCACTTAAAAATGTAGCATGGATTCTTGCCCTGAAAAATGAAGGGTTTATTTCTCTTATACGAAGAAGAAAGTAATATAAATATTGGGGTATTTTTGCTTTTGAGAATGAATAAGAATTGATTTTGCAGACAGCACACATTTGTTTTACGCTTTAGTCTGTGTTTATAAAAAGCACATGCTATTGGTAGTAACTGAAATAGAAAGAGATCTGTGGAGCTTTATTTGGTAAAAGCTCTTCAGTAGAAGTGTTTAAAGATTATACAATTCCATCTGTGTAACTCTCTTGGTATTTTCTGAGGTGCTTTAAATTTTTAGCATAAAAGAGACATTTGAATTATTTGGTTTTAATTGTGTTTACCTAGAGGCCTATGGAAACAAGTTTAACGCTTCCCAGAGTAAAAGCACAATCTAGGAACAGTTCCTCTCTTCAATAAGAATTTGAATAAATGCGAATTTGTCTACAGAGATTTGCAGCTGTAAATGACTGTCATTATTAGGAAATATGCAGCTCATAACTTGTTTTTCTTGATAAAGTTAGGAGTTGAGAGTTCAGGCTGTGAGATGTGATGTGAATTTTAAATAGCAGGCACTAGGAGGAGAGCCTACAGGAGATTTAGTGAGTGAAGAAGCAATAGCACTTTAACTGGACAACTAAATACATTTGTAATCACAATTTTGGGTTAAATACAGTATGAACTATATTTTTAATAACTTACAGGTGTGGAGGGCTTTATATTTATTTTCTTCATTTTTTACTTGGAAGTATTTTAAAGACATTTTTTACGTACCCTTATTCAGACCAAAGCAAACAAACAAACAAACCTCTTTTATGGAAATCTCTTGCTTATTGACACTTAGAGATCAGAAAAGAGAGAAGCAGATTCCTGTAAAATTTCCAGAAATGCTTGAGCCGTAGCAGCAACAGTCCACTTTCTCTTTGCTTCTGAAGCTTTCAGGCTGTTTTCTGACACCCCTTGCACCCTGTGCTTTGTGCACACACACGTTTTGATAAGAGGGAAAATCACAAAAGTGGAGAAGATGGATTTTGCCATGAGTGACCTTGGGCTCCTAATTGCTGGCTAGCGAAGAAACACCCCTTTGAAGTGCAAAAGACTGGGGACTGCACAAGTGGGAAAACAATCTCTGGGATATTTTTCATTGCACAAGTGGATCTGTAAATGATAATCAAAGAGCAGGCTATTCAAATGCTTCTTCTCCTCTCGTTCTTTTCAATGCTTCCCATTCTTGTGCCGCATTCCTCGTGCCCGCTTTGGCATTTGGAGATGAAATGCCACCTCGTGTGGTGACAATGAGGCCAATTCAGTGCCCTTCTGCAGGACGTGAGGCTGGATGTCCAGCTACACGTAAGGGATTGATGAAATAGCTGTGAATAGCATATTTGAGACAGAAAGGTCACTGTCAGCACTTGGTGTGCTTATGCTAACCCGTTATGTTAGGAGAATAAAATGATGCATTAAGCATAATTAAATGTGAGTTTGAGATGCTTCAAAGCAGAACCAGTTATTGTCACTTAATTGGCTTGGTTGTGTTTCGTGTAAATGGCTCTTCAGACTTCGTTAGTAGTGGGATATTCTTGTATTTTTGTAAGGCATTTATTCTCTTAGCAGCCTCAGTCTTCTTGTCAGCTTGCCATTCTTTGATAGCATAATTGTAGTTATAACTAAGTTATTATATCTGTTTGGGTTATCAACTGGTATCTGCTCTAAAAAAGAAACTATATATCTGGAAAAACACCCTGTCCAAAATCCTTTTTGGAAGAAGGTCGCATCTGCTATTTTGTAATAACCTGCAGGTGTGGTTTTGTAAGGACAGATGAGCATAAGGAGGGCAAAGAAAAGAGAGAGAGGAGTCAAAACTCTTTTTACTGACGATGTCAGGCCTGCATGTATGTTCATGTCTTGGCCACATGGATCAGGCTGTGGTGCCCTCTTCCTTCATGCCTGTCTCGGATGGAGCTCAGGGCCAGGAGAGCTGAGCTGGAGCACAACCAAAGCCTTGCACTGTCTGTTCCCTGCTCCATCCTGAGTTCACTGCACGTGCCAGCAAATCCCTGCTGCCTGCTCTGCCCCACTGCCCTGACCTTCCCTGGCTTCTGACCGGCCTCGGGTCAGGAGGTTAAAGCACAGAGGGTCTCCAGCAGGAAAGGAAAGCCCATCATCATCCTCACAGCCCCAGGGCATCAGATTTCCCTTTGCTGTGCCCGTGTGAGGCTGCACTGCCAGGGCAGGTTCTCCTCTACATCTTCAGAGGCAGATGGGCTGCAGACTGCAATCTCCAGCTCCCTGTTACAAACTGCAGGCTTCCCTCTTGGTTATTACTGATATAAATTGAGCACCACTGTGCTGGGCACTGTAGGAATGGATAACAAATGGCAGTGGTTGTCAGAAAGAGTTACCAGTTCAGATTGTTTCGTGGTAAGTGATGAGGCAATAGGCTGCTAATGCACAAATTGCTCAGGCACAGGGGAAATATTTAAGTACTACTGTCATGATGCTTTCTATGCTTAATTTGCTGGCATTATTATGTCATACTGGTGAGTTCATCACCCTCTCATATTGCTCTGTGTTCATAATGACCAAGATAATTTAATTTGTGTACTGTTCTTTGAAATTATTTCATATTTACAGTGTATTCTAAAAAAGAAAACACAGAGAGCAGAAATGCTGACTATTGTTTGGGAAGGTTGTTTGCCTCAGTTTTCGATAATGGCAGATAAAGACATTTATTACACATACTCAGCTGGCTTTTCTCACAACGAGAGGTTATCACTTTAGTACTGTAGGGTAAGACTTTAATTGCATTCATCATACATGGCAGGGGATTGGCTGGGATGGCCTCTGAGGACTAAAACTGTTTATCTGAGTGTGAAGGAATCGTTTGGTGATCTGCCAAGAGCACTCTTGTTGTGAGGGGAGGTTTTGCTATCAAGCTGAAGAACCAGCGAGATAAAGAGGCTTTCTGGGCAGTTACCTTGTGTGCATGAAGGCCTTAGCTGAGGACATCTGCACCTCTGAACCCTTGCCTTGCCCAGTCTGCACCAGCCCCTGGTGCTTACATGTGAAACATCTGTATTCCAGTCCCCGGGGCCACGGCAACATTCTTATCACATTACAAATGCATTGCCAGAGCTGGGTTTGGACTTTATTTCCGTGGTTTTCCTCCTCAGCTGATAAAGGCAGGTCTCATCCAGTGCTCAGGAACTGGTGACTCTTATTGGTAAAACAGGAACCCCAAGCACAGATGATGCCACATCCATCATCTTCTGGAACTTCATGAGTTACCCAAAAGTCTTAATTTCAATTAAGACAAACTGATAATGCATTCAGAAAGTACCACAAGAATGCATTCTTTTTTGAAAAAAAAAAAAAAAAAAAGAAAAAAGCCTTTTTAATGGAGGAAAACAGCATTTGGTATTAAAGAGTTATAAACCTAATAAATGTGAACTTCTTTTATTGAATCCTGCTGACAGACAAGTAACTTAAATCTTTATGTGCAGAAACCTTATTCATAGGAAGGTTCTGCAGCAGTGAGAACTCCGGCTCTTGCATCGCCAGCAGAGCCTCACTGGAAAAATATTATTTCATTTATGAATTTATACTGCGTCTCTGATGCACCATGTAAAATTAACTTTTATCTCTAGACAAGATCTAAAACGTTTCCAGCAGTTCACTTGAAAGGATGGGGAAAAAGAACTGTGTGTTAACTAAGAAGATGACATCTTGCCTGAGGCAGTCTGCTTTTCTCCTGGCTCTAGGAGGAATTCCCTGTCTCCTAAAGGTCTGATTTCTTTCTAAGTGTTTTGTTTTCTTTCTTCCTCTTTAAAAAATATGTAGCTGTGGTCTTCTCAGATATTTTATGAGTCCCAGTTGCCAGAATGAAACGAAAAAAAAAGAATAAAAATAGCCCCTATTCCTGGATAAGGTGAATCTCCTGTTATCCTGCCTCGTCTCTGGCTTAAGTGCAGTGTTTGATCCGCGTGGCTCTGGGGAGTGTTCTGATCCTGAAACAACTGGAATCCATCAGAGCAAATTGATCTGGCTTTAAAGCATGGGAGGTGGCGTGTCTCACAAGTGCTCCTCGTTGGGAAAGTGATAATCCAATGCTGTTCCAGCAGCCCTGCAGAGGTTGAGCTGCCCTGTGTCCCACAGAAGGAATCCCACACCCGTGTGCCCCAAATAAAGGTGCTCCCAGCTCCCTGTGCCACAGGTTTACAGGTGTATTTATGGACAGTGAAATACCTCCTGCTTTATAAACTTGGAGAACAGTGGATGGCAAAACATCCTCAGCTATTAGCAAAGGAGTTTTCCATGGAAAAAGTGAACGAGTTTCAAGTGCAGTGTGGCTTCTCTGTTTAAAAGGCAGTCCTAAGGCCAAGGGTTTCAGAGTGTGCCTCTAATCAGAACCCTGATGCTGCTTTGAAAATCACCATGGGAATGTCTACAAACAACAGCCATTTCTGCCTAAATTAAAATATAAATGAACTCATGCCTAAACGCTGTCATCAACTCTAATGCTCAAATGCTACTGAGCTTTAATGTGTTTTTCTGTCCACTTAGGCAGGAATTCTGCTCTGATTCATTCTCAGGTGAAATACTTGGCCTCGACATCTCTTTTTAAATCCTCATGTAGAAACTGATCCTAAGCTCCTAAAAGTCTTTGGATATCTAATATCCATCTTATTTTAGTGATTTTTAATGTCAGTGATTGGGGGTAAAATTAATTTCTTTTTATGCCACAGAAAAAAACCAACCCTTCTTAACTAAGAACCCTGTGTTGTTTTTCTCAAGTTTGTCTTCCATGAGGACTTTCCATTTCCATTAGGTGAGCCTCAGGTTGTAAGAGTGTGGGAATAGGTCCCTGTGTCACATCTTGATGCCTCCAGGAGTTAAATAAGGGGAATAAATGTATGAAGCAGGTCAGCAGAGATGGGCACAGGCATGATCACAGATTCTACACATCACTTGTGTGTGGAAAAAGTAAAACTGTCTGGTGATGACGTGGTAAGAGCTGGAAAGCTGTAGGAAGATAGAGATGTGTAAGGGGAAAATGAGGATTGGGAGTATCTGTACTTTTTCTTCCTTGATCTTCTGTAGTCCTTAAAGCTGGTGCTTGAAAGGTCTCTTTCCTTTCTCAGGCGGTGTTTGGTTGTGTATTTCTCTAATGGGTTTATGTAGCTTTGTTTAAAATGTGGTCTTATTATTGCTATAATCATTATAGTAGCCAAAATTTTACAGACCTCCGGAGGTTTCTTTGAAATTGGAAACATGTATTTTTTTGAATTTTATTTTTAATTCCAAATCACAGCAATGCCAGCTTCTGGGGTTAAGAAAACCAATGCTTTATAATTCCCTGTGCAAAATATGCCAAAAAAATACACTGGAAGCCAAATTATTTTACTTAGTCACACAATTTTAGCGTCATGAGTTAGGTTTTAGGGAAGGTGGTAGCTGAAATGTTGGCATACCTTAAGTCAGCATTAAGCACCAAAGGATGAAAAATATTCCTGGCCTTGGGGACCTTCCTCTTCCAGTCGTGCTGTTCAGCACAGTGTAAGCTCTTCTTGCTGTGAGAAAGGTTTCCCATCCAGAGCAGGAATAAGAATGCATGAAATCAAGTGAAAATAATTATTTCTATCACCTCACAAGATTTTGTAGTAATAGACATAAATACTTGTCCATCACAGAGGTGTTGCTTTTCATTTTGAAGAATGTGCTGCAGGTATTAAACCGTGTGTTCCTTTTGGGTGAAAAGGGACTACCTCCATTTTTGAACCACTGCTTGGAAGGAGGCTGTTTTCCTTGAAAGCTTTGTTGATCTTACAAAACTAAGATGTTTCAGCATTGTCCCTTTCTTCTGGAATCCTGTGGTGCATGAATTGATGAATCCAAGGTGCCAAGTTGTGAACCTCTGTTCTGGAAGTTAAGTGACTCCTGGACATTTTCCAGGTACCTGCAGGGCTCATCCTTCCTTAGGCTCCCCATTCCTTAGGGTCTCAGAGGGAGCTGTGCTGGCTGTGTGTCTGTGAACCAAAAAGCCATTAACTGCAAGGGTCACAGTGTTAATGGAAGGAATAGTCTCCACTTGCCATTATCTTGGAAACCTTCTGCAGGATCCAGGGAAATGTAACACTTGCTCCCTTTTTTTTTTTTTTTCCGTAGGTGGTTTCTAAATAGGTGACCTCAGTGTTCTGTGACTAAATAAAGAGATTAGATGCAAATACAGAGGCCAGCAAAACTGAACCTGCTCCAACTGCTAGTGGAGAGCCACGCTCCATTAGATGGCCACTTTGGTAGCATCAGGTCAAATTCCTCTTGGATGAATAAAGGTCACAGAGATTGTATTGCTTAATTGCCCAACTTTCTCTTTGTACTCTCTGTTCTTATCCTTCCTGTGCTCCAGGAGAAGAGCACTAACTCTCTCTGGGACTTGGCTCTATGGAAGGTACAACATGGAGAAAAGATAAAAGGAAAATTTCAGATTAGGGTCACGGCACTGATGTGCTGAACAACTAAACAGCTTTCCAGAGTGTTTAAAAATGCTCAAAAAAGAGTGGAAAGCATTAAAACCAAAATGCGTAACTTTCTTCAAGATATACACATTTCCTTAAACAGAACACGAGTTTGTTTTTTTGAGAATTTCTCTTAGGGCTGTTGTGAAGCTGCTTTGTGTGTCATAAACTCTTTTATTAAGTATTAATGCTTCTTATAACCCCAGTTTTGATGTTTGGATAGTCTCCTGGAAATGTAGAAACAAATATTAAAACATAAAAGTAGTCCATGATACGTGGTATGAAAAAGTCACTCCCTGACAGAGGAGTAAGGTGACATGATATCAGAAAACTGGAGAGGATCCTACGCAAGAAAGTTTAGATTTGTTTTTTCACCTCCAGCTTGCATTTGACATCTGTCTAGCCCCCCACTATCCATGTAACAGTTATCAGGGAGGAGAACACAGGTTCCAAAAGCCAAGAAGACTAAGAGGAGAGTCCAGACTGAATATTTAAGATATTATATGCTGATGTTTTAGTCAGTTTTTTAAATCCCTTCTTATGTTTTAGGCTTGGGTACTTCCTCTCTAAATTGGATTGGGTTTGGGACAAGTCAATGTGAACTGAATTATTAGCCATATGAGATAGATTCAGTGTGGATGTGAAAAGTTGAATTGATGCATGAAGTTTAAGTTTCTTGGTCCAAAGTGGCGCTTTTTAATAAGTTTTTTTTTTTTAGTATTGTGCTAAAAATCAAGAGAGTCTTGATAGTCTCAGTTCAGCTTCCAGACTACATTTCCTGCATTTGTCTCCATATTACTTTAAAACCATCTTAGAAGTGGAGTAAATTAACTGATTGTGACTTCAGATTAGAATGCATATGCAAAAGCAGATGATAAAGCATTAATTAAAACTACACATATGTATATGTAGGGAGTTTATCTAAAGCCTAGTTCCAAGAGGATTCTAAGAGAGTAGCTTGTCCTTTGGTGGTTTTTTGAGCCTTAACTGGGTCAGAGTCATCACTGATGATGTTGTTCCCAAACCTGTCTTCTGAACTGAACGAGGCACGAGTGTGCTTTTGATAATCCTGGTTAAAAATACCTTTTGTGCATGCCTGTCAGGGTCCTTGGGGCACCAGGAGGGTGATGGAGAGGCAAAAACCCCCAAACCAGATTCTACCTGAGGCACTGTGAGTTCTGGCCAGCTGTACAGATGTGCTGCACTCCCAGGATGATGTGGATCTGAGGTTAGGGTGAAGCTGTTGACAGCACCACTTGCTGCCGTTCCTTGATTGCACTGATGCACAAGAGATCCAGGTCTGGATCAAACAAAGGAGAGAAGAACTGCTCTCATGTTTAATGTTATCTGAGATGGCTCTATCCATTTCACCTTTGGCTCCAGTTATTTTGAGTCCTACAGTAATTCACTTTTCTATTTATTTTTTCCTCTTCATTCCAGTAAGATGCATTAGTGATCAGAGCCCACCCTGCAGTGGAAAATATCTGGCAAAATTCTGCTATTGTCTGTGTCAGCTGTCAGGTTTTTTTTTTTTTTTTTTACATTTCTTTCCAAATTCCACTATTTCTTTTTTCCTTTCCGTATATTAAACACTCCGGTTCTTAAAATTACAAGTGTCTTGACCATTTTATTCCTGCACTGTGAATATGCTGCTTAAGGGACATGCCACACATGTTAAGCTAAGACGAGAAGACACTTTGGGGAAAAGCATTAGACCATTCTCAATTACAATTAAGAGGGAAGACTGAAATTGCAAACTCAAACCATTGCTGAAAACCTTGCCTTCAGTGACCCTCATCATATGGTTTCTTATTTCATGGCACTAAACCAAAATTTGTCACGAGTCCAGTTAAACAATTTTGCATATTCAAAAGCCCCTGCAAATTCTTACAACAGCTTTCTTATTTTCTTTGCTGCTGTTTTTGGTTTGTTGTCTTGTAATTGAATGTTGGCCCTTTTGGTATTTTGATTCATCATTTCTTTAACAGAAAGCTGCATACAGCTTGGGAATAAAATAATATAGCTTCTACCAACTTTGATTGTAGAAGGGAAAACAGACTTGAGGTGCTTGTGCCATATTCAGATCCATGAGTTATCTCCTGCTGTGCATGTCCAATAGAAGTTGCATAAACTTAACTGGCAAAGTAGTTTTCTGTCTTTTCAGGTGAATAAATACTGTTCATTAAGATAAATGATTAACTCACTGTTATTCATGGCAAGGGAAGAAGAATTAATTTAATATTTTTACATTGCTGATTTCATAAATAATATTCATGCCAGTTCATTTCTGACTCTTTACAAGATTTTAATGTTTTCTCCATTCTTCTGGAAAACATCCTTTCTCACTTATTTTGGCTTCTGTGATCCTAAGCCAGAAGACTTTGTCTTCTTTTAAGGCTGGAGGTTAATTTGACAAAGCATTTCTTCGTTCACATTTCAAAGTCTTCCATTTGATTTTTCACATTGTGGAAAGACTTTGAACTTCTCTTGGAATGTCAGATCTCTAAAAAAGACTTCAGGGAACCTTTTTTTTTTTTTTTTTTTTTTCCTCTGCTCCAGGGGTCGGGGCAATAAATGATTTTTAGGCCTTTCTCTGAAGGCTGCACAGCTAATTCCACCTACTTCAATTACAGTGGCCACGAGTCTCCACTGACTTCCCTTCCACGGAAAGGGGGTGACCTTTCTGACTGATGCCTAAATGAAAGAACAATGTGCACGAAGTCTGTCAGAAGTGTTTGTGTCCAGCCACCAAAGAGAACCTTTCCTGGGCTAATCAGAGGGAGAAGTGGGGAGTGTAAAGCCAGTGCTGAGGCAGCTGCTGGAAATTCCAGTCAGTGAGGTGGATCAGAGTGTTGGGCTTTCACAGCCCCATCACAAATATTTTGTAGATGCTGTGTTTTGTAGCTGTGAAAGCATGTGACAGGATAACTACTAATAGTGATGTACTTCTCTAATCTGTGTTTTCTGACATGGATCTTCCATCTTGTCTCTGAAATGAATTTTTTTTTTTTTATATTATCTGTGGGTTTTTTTTTTTTTTTTTTTGCTGTACATCTTTGAGACCCAATAACCCGGAGAGAATTTCGTTTAAGACAAAAGAGTGACTCCTGCAGCAAGTGGAGCCTTCTCCCATGTAAGCTGTAATTGAGGTTATGGCATGGCACGTTGCCTTTGGCAGGGTTTCTCTTGCTGAGAAACTCAAACCATGCTTTGGAGGCTGCTGCAGTGTAAGCAAAATGAATTAATTATTAGAGACATAGGAAGAATTAGAGGAAAAGAAAATGGCTTCTGGAGTGAAATATGACATATTGACTTTGGGAAAGAGAGAGGAGGAGAGTAAACAACTTAGTAATGAATAATCCACTTTCATGCAGCTAATGACACCTTAGCAGATCTGCAGGAGTTATTCTGCTGGTTGGGCTGGCTCCCCACAGGCTGTCAAATGTTTTTTAGAAAACTAATTTTTGTTACCTAACTCTTTCCATGGATTTAACTGTGCTGCTCTGTTAAGGGGCTTGACAGGTATCAAGTCACGAATATTACGGCCTGCAAGTTGGTTTTAAATACATTTTTAAATTAATTGCATGAGCTCTCACTTCAGGAAAAGAAAACAAGTGGAAAAGAAAGAAACAAAGTGTGGGTTTTCATAAATTTGAGTAAAATACTGGCCTGATTAAAAAGCCTTTTCAAGTTTAATATTTAAAGAACATGGAATAAATATACTATTGAAGTAAATCTTCACAGGTGTGCCTCTTCATCATCTGTTGAATCCTTTCTTCCACAGAGGTACACAGTACTTCAGTTTTGTGGTTTTTATTGCTATCTGCTTTGAAAGAATGATTGTTTAAAATATTGGATGGGCTCTGGGTGAATTTAGGCCCATACAGCAAAACAACCAACCTGTGCTTGGATTTTTGTGCATCTGCTCACGTAACTTTATACCCTGTAGAGATGGCAAGGAGAAGGGACTTTTTGACATGTATAATACACAGCAAACTTGCCCTTCCCTCATTTCTGCCTGTCTTGCACTTCATTGCTTTGTTGTTTACCTTTTCTTTATTTTTACACTTTTATTTTTAGAATTTCTTGTTGAGCTCCATTATTTTGAACAGACGTCAGTGAGGCCATTATGTTTTACTTTTTGAGGGTCAAGGAATGCAGTGAGTCTCCCTTCACCGACAAAACGGGATTTTTAAATCTTTGGGGTTCCTCACACATTCCCCCGTCTTGTGTTATAAAAATGTTCCTCTTGGGTAATATAGGGATGCTCTGGGTGTAGCACAGATAGATCTGATCAGTTCAGTCTCTTTCCTCTGATAAAGGAGGATAAATCTGGTATTGTTCAATTCTGTTCTGCAGCAGTCCACAGGAGCTGATGATCACAGATGAACCCACTGCCTCTGTGCTTAGGGCTTTATCATGTGAGAAAGGATTTGCAAACATACCCTTGAGTCAAGATTTGCCTGGTGTTTCTAAGAGTTCACAGGAGAGTACCCTTATCTCTTTGTTTTACTTATTAAAGCAGTTTTTAAATAAGAGAAAGATGCATCTCTCCAACTCTCATCTATATACAGCTGTAGTTTCCACCTTGTGGGGAAATCTAAGTTTGTCAGAAAGCAGTAAAAGGGAAATGTTGTTCCACATATCAAAGATTCTACAAGATAAAACTGTCTGTGGTGATATGAAATCTAAGTAACTCTGTTAGAAAAATAGTTCAGATCCACGCTGGAGCAGCTAAGAGGAGAGAAAACATTTAAAGACTCTTATCCTGAAGTTAAAAGGTGGATGTTACATTCCCACCCATTCCCAACCTCTCCTTGAGGTCAGAATATGAATTTTGTGGAAAGTCAGTTAGACTTGTGCATTTGGAAAAGGTACCTTTAACAATTTCTGAGATGTTATAAATTCACCTATTAATCTGTTCAAGTTGGGTTCAGATTGAAATTCAGACTGATTGAAGAAGGGAACACTGATCTCTTAAGTTCTTTCACCATTTTTTTTTCTTTTAATATGCTTGATATTTTTATAACAGACTCCAGCTTGTCTTTCTGTGTGTGGTGCTGACACCCTGAATTGAAAATTATGGCACAGCTCAAGGATGAGATCGATTGAAGTGCTTTTTATTACTGACTGTTCCCAGGCAAAATGTTTTAAGCAAGCTGCGTAATGGAGGGAAATTACATTATATGGGGTGCTGGCCTTAAAGAGATCTTTATATTCTGCCTTCTGATAAAACAGAAGTGCATTCAAATGGGTGATTGCAGTGTGTGTACAAGGCAAAAAAAAAACCAACAGTGTAGTTTGAGTCCTTAAATGAATGAAACTGAAAATCCACAAAATTGAGATTTTTTTTTTAAGTTGTTTGATAAAGGACATCCAGTCTGTTGGAAGGCTACTTAAAAACTGCAACTTTTAAATTTGGAGAAGCCAGAAGAGCTGACAAGTACAAGCAAGGAGCTTTCAGGAAGTCTGCAGCCCTTTGTGTCAAAGCACCTGTACCATGGGTTTGGAAACGAAGTTTGAACTTTGGAATCCCACACAGACATCTACAAATTAGACCAGTTTTGAAAAAAGAGATGTTGCTGTCTGTACTGGATCAGTCTGAAGATGTGTTTAGCCCAGTGTCATGTTAGGCACCAATGAGAATATTCCCAAAACTCAGATAATTAGCTCATTTTCTAGGTATTTGTAACAGAGACGTCCTCAGCCAACAGCAGCATTATTTTCCTTAAAATAAACTCACTAGATTTTAGTTTCCTGAATGTTTAATGTTGCTTTTGGACTCTCATAATGCGTCAAATTTGAGTATTCTGTCCCTTTCTTCTTTCTTTGATTGCATGTTTATTAGAGAACCTTGTTTGTATTTGGGGTTTTCTTCAGCCTGTTTTTATGTGACTGGTTCTTGCACATGGAGAGGTGGTGAACTGCTGCTACTTCATCACCTTCTCCAGGCCACTCAAGTCACTCTCATCATAACTTTTTAAAGTAATTACTGTTAGGGTTGCCATTTTAAAATATTTAATGTTAGTTAATGAAAGAGTTTGGGGCTTTTTTTTTTTTTTTCTCTCTCCTTAATGGCTGCTGTGTGTTGTTTAGGGCTACGTGCTGAGTTCTTGGAGCTCTGTGTGGGGTTTGAAGGAAAGCAGTTCTGTGTTTGGAGAAGAGGGTGGTGTCCATGTGTTCATATAAACACAGGGAATTACGTGACTGCTGCAGGGGCGTGTGGGGCTGCATTTTCTTTGTTTTGGTTTGTCTATTTTTACCACTCCGAGGTGATACCTTTGATCTGTTCCTGTGGCTGGGGCTGCACCCAGGAAGCAGCCAGCTCTCTGTTCTGCAGGGTGAGCTGTACCTGTGCTGCTCCTAGCAGAGAGGTTCACCATTTACATCCAAGAACCCTTCTTTTCTCAATGCAGCGCTGCTGCTTGTATGGTCAGATAGCTCATGCTTCAAAGGGCACCACACTGTGGTTCATTTCCATCTGCTTTGCATTGTGCATGTTGTGCTTTGCATCTGCCTTTGTGTAATTTGCTTCACGTTTGCCTTGACGTGTTGGTTGTCAGAGGCAGGCGTCCTTCTTGATGCAATTAGGGCTTATCTCCTGGGATGGTAAACCTGCTGTGGGGCCAGGTAGTTCTGAGGGATGGCAGGGAGGCACCAAAACCTCCCTTAGAGGATAAGCTGTCCTTTCTTGCTGACCCTGAATAGCTCACACGAGAACCTGCCTTGATATGAGTGTGCATTAGCCAGCAGTGATAGCAGAGAGGTCAGTGCCACCTGTGGGGCTCTTCCTGACCTGACCCTGCTTCCCTCTCCTGCCTGGTGTGTGTTTGGACAGCGTTGATACAAACCTCACAATCAGCTCAGAGCTCCTCTCTGAAGCGTTGAACTTCAGTCACCTGTTGGTGACTCGATCTGGCTGGGTTTGTGAGAATAGATAACAGGCAAATAGACATTAAAAAAAAAAATAGTGTGGGTTTCATGAAATTTTGTAACAGCTGATGATGGTTTATGTGAGAAGAATAGCAGGCAAAATGGGAAAGGGTAAAAACACACTGAGAAAAGGGAATGCTTGCCTGCAATTAATTAAAACAGACCTCAGCAGTTCTCAGAGCTGTCTTCCTCATCCAGTGATACTTCTCTGTTCACGACAGATTGCCTCTGACAAGGAGATGGTGTGTTGTTTAATAGATAAACTCTTTTATTCGAAAATTAAAGTATGTACTTTTTTAGGATTGCTTGGTTTTGTTTTGGTTGTGGTTGGCTTTTGTATTTTTTTTTTTTTTTTTTTTTTTAAATTGTGGTCGTGATGGATAAGGTGCTGTGGCTTCAGTTCACCAAAGCACTTAAGCATGAGGGGCTGAAGAGCCCTGGTGAAAAAATGGCTGATTAGGGAAGTTCTTTAGCTGACTGATAAAAAAGAAATCCATTTTTCCTATTTGTGGTGTCCTATCTTCCTGCCAATTGCCATGGTTTTTGCACTAATGTTCAAAATAACATTAGGATTAGAAGAATAGCTGCTCAGGCTGGTTTTGCAAGACACAGTTTGGAAGGAATTAGTGCCACTGAGCTGCAGAACCACGCGCTTTCCTTCCCAATTTGCTTGTGTTGAACAGTTTGAAAATTGGTCATTGGGCCCTGAGGATGCATGCACATATTTACTCTGCTAATTTTGGGACAGACACGTTGTTAGAGCACAGTTGGGCTTTGCCACCTGGGTGGAACATGCTGTATTCAGCAAGGCTTCCGAGCTCTGTCCTGCTTGGGGTTGAGCATGTCATGCCTTGGTGACCAGATTGAGAGGATCTTCATTTGCCTTTCACTGTGAATTTATGGCCCTTGGCCAAATTAAGTTCTCCTGATGCAATATGTGCATGGGCGTGGAAGCACAGATAGAAGTTCTGGCTTCCCTGTAATGGGATAATGGAAAGTCTGTGGGGAATGGGACAATAATTTCCCCATTATGAATGGGCCTAAGAAATGAGTTTTCAGTTCCATTAGTGTAAGTCTTCTCTATGCCCACTCAATTTACTGTCTGCTGTGCCTCTGGGTCTGCTCTAAGAAATGCTTCTGCACATGTCTGGACTGATTAAGATTCATATAAATAGATGCTTTCTATATGAAATGCATTTTGGCACTGTATTGACATTGGAATATATTACTCTCTTAGCCTTTAACAGTTGAACAAATTTAAATGAAGTGATGGCTCATTTTTACAAGGTGATAAAATGAACATAATTGGGTTAATAACTTAATCTGGGAGGCTGGAATTAGATTACACGTACCTGTATGCACGAAATTTGATTAGAGAAAATCAGATTTTCCATTCCACTTGCTGCCTGTGTGACCTTTGGTTGTTCCATATCACTGCCTAGAAGGAGCCAGTTCAGACCAGCCACTCCAAACCAGCCACTCCAAATCTGATGGTGTCACTCATTCCACCCCCAATTGCTTTTTGTCTGTACTGCTTTCTTACTACAGGACAAGATTTGTTTCCCTTTAAAATTGCTAAATAAACTTCCTGTAGAGATGTGAGACACCAGAAGAGGGGTTTAGGGCTGCTTTGGCAGGTGGCTCTCACAATTATTTCCCAGTGGAAGCAAATCAAATTGACTGAGATGAATTTTGGGGGTACTAGCAGTGGTTAGCTTGGCTATTTGTGGGATATTTGGGTTTTTTTAGGGGGTTTAATATCAGTTTTCCACTGTAAAGGGGCCCACAGTGGAATTGGTTGCAGACACTTGGTCAGTCCCTGAGCCATCAGCAACTTCTGTACTTTGGAACAGAACAGAAACTGTCAGAACCTGCTCCTGGACACACTGAAATTACTAGCCCTGCCTCCTTGCCTGACTAGAAGCTGCAGCAACATCACTCTCTGCTTCAAATACATATATCAATTGACAGAAAATACTAAATGTGATAATAAAGCACAGCTTGTTGAGTCTTGTGCACAGACTCATAGGCAATGGTCACTTTAGTGGTTTATGTCACTAATTGTCACTGACCTGCATATTACTGGCTGTGTTGATGTGCTTCCACCACGTTCTGCTTTGTAGCCACCCCTTTTCCCTCTTAAAATAATAAAATACTGCCCTGGGACCACCAGGTTATGTTTGTGACATATGCTCATGATATGGCATAGTGAATGGATTCTAATTGATTTATTACCCTTTCAGGTTGGAACACTTAAAGTACAACTAATTTAAATGTTGACAGCAGATGAAAAGCTTAAATACCAATTGCCGTTCCAGGAGAAAAGTTGTTTTAAATTAATCACTTAAAATTCAGATTTAATGTAGTCAAGTTTAGCGATTGAATAGACCACTTAAATAGAGCATCAAATTAATAGCTCTGGAAGTCTCTAATGTTCAAATGAACAAATTAAAGCATCAATGCTCATTATTTAGCCTTTTAAGGATGAACTAATGTCGAAAGCTGAACGAAGGCTGGCAAAAGTTACTTTTCTTCTAGGACATGTTCATTAGTCCTTTGTTTTATTATCAGGAGGTGCAGCAGCCCTTCCTCTGCGGGATGGATTCTGTTTTCAGGGTGATGTGTCTCATCCACGTGCTGGGTGCAGTTGATCCCCACGCCTTGATGATGAAGGTTATACGTTGAAGGTTATAAGATGTTCTAATATGGGTGAACTGTTTCCTTCTGTCCCAGATGTTTTTCCGCCTGTGGGCGTGTTATTAGCAGTTTTATTCAGTAGAATCTGCGACAGTAAAATGCAGTGTGGTATTGCTCACTTCTGGTTGTACTTTTTAAATTGCTTTTTCTTGCTTTCCGTTGCTGTGCAAACTTTATGTGTGTATATCCTCTGTGATAAAACAGGTTTGCATTGATTACAGCATCCTTGGAAGCTCAGCCCAATTTGTATTAAATGTTTTTATTGTACTTATTAACAGATAGTATATATTCCTGGTATTGCATTATAGTATTATGTCTGTCATTGTAACACCTACAAGGGAATGCAGATGTAATTAACCTCAGAGTTTCAGACATCATCTTGAATCTCTGAATCCTTCTCTGAATTCCTTCTCCCATACAGGTTTTTATTCCTAGTATAGTGTCTTTCTGTGTAAACACGTTGAATTTCAGATTTTAAGAAATCATTTCTGTCATGGGCCCTTGACCCATGATGCAGCTAAGAAACTGAACCAGATGTTACCTTGTCTAAGGCATGGACTGCGAGTATGCAGAAGAGAATGTAAGACTGTGTTAGTTAAGTATTTGCACTTCAGATACTTCTAGACATGTTTTCTGGGAGAAAACTTGTCACGGAACGTAAAATAATCCATATTTAAGAGGTGAAAATAATTTAGGGGCACAGAAAGAATTAGTCTTTTTTAACAGAAAAAAAAAAAAAAACAAAAACCAAACCCACTCAAAAGATTGTTTTCCCTGTAGAGGAAGGCATAGAAAACATCAAGTAGTTGTTATACACAATGACACAGTGGGGAGAGCTTGGTTTGTTTGTGGTGCATGAAGAAAATGTGAGAAGTTTAATGAAACTGAACAAGCCATGGAAATCAACAGCTGACATAAAAAGTGTGTAATGCTTGATTACTTACAGCTCTAAAATATTAAGCCAGGTCTTTGAAAGAAGTAAAAGCAAAAGGTGGAAGGTGAGGTGCTGGGATCAAACCTCTGTCGGTCAGTACTTAGCTGTGGAAAGAAAAGCCTCTCAGGTTACTTGGTGTTCAGTCAAATGAATGAAGCCAGGTTTCCTCTGGGGACGTGTCCTCTGTCACCTGAACATCCCCAGTGAATTAACAGCAGCTCCTTTTCTTTCTCCTGCCCTGGGCTGCACGGGAGACCCTTAGCTCTGCTGGGTCAAAAGGCTGTGGCTTGGGTGAGGCGTGATTTGGCTGATGGGGCTGAGTGTGATGTGATGGACTGTCCCAGTGCTGCCAGGCAGAATGCATGGCTGCAGGCACTGGCCTGTCATCCCTCAGCAGATGCAGGAGTGGAGGTGTTTCTTTAGCTCTGTCAGCCCGTGTTCCTGATACTCTGGGAGTTTAATTGTCCCAGAGACTTTCGTGCCCTTTCGTTTCAGTTCTGATGGAATCGGCCAAAAGGTTCCCAAGTCACGTTTTGGTGATGGAAGAAGGGAAACTGTCGTGGCCAGAGCAGTCACATAAGCCTTTTTGCTGTGTAAAACTAGAGCTAAATGAGTAAAACTGGGGTTTGGAAGTAATTTAAATAACCCTGCTTCAGGGCAAAAGATGAAGCTGGATTACGTTCACAAAGTGAACGTTTATCTTTAAGCATAATTTTATCCTTTAACTGTGTCCATCTGGATTTCTTATATCTTTCTTGGAAACATTTGGTATTGGCCACAGTTGGTGAAATGATACTGAAGAAGTTGAATCATGATCTTGTCTGGCAATTCCTAGACTGCTAAGTCTACCATGCTGTCCTCATTACCCTGATTAATACAGCATACAAATATTCTTCTTTTGCTAAGTAATTTGATTGTACGTGCTGATAATTTAAGACATTTTTATTCCTTCCAGAATTTTAAACCCAACTTCTGTTGCATTTGAGAACTGGAGTGGCTTGTGAAGGGATAGGAAAGTGCTGCCTTCCTTCTTAAATGTGTCTGAAGAGCAAACTGGAACAGCCCTCCCTGACTTTGGAGTGTAGCATATGTTCTGTGTTGATCCAGCTCTCTACCCTACAAAAAAAGGGGAGAGCTAAAAGAGTTGCTGACAGACCAGCATAGTTTTTGTGGTGTGTGATATGTGCCAAACTTCCAGTGATCCAACAAAGCCATCTGGTTTCACATTTATCAAAGGTCAGTACTTTTGCATTCCAGCAGCACAGCTGAATTGATTCACTGACATGAAGGTAATTATGAGCTCAGGTCAGAGTGATGAAGGTATAGCAGTGAAAAATTCTGTCTTTTGATGTCAATCCTTTAGACTGTACTAAACTGAAGTGTTGGTAAACTCTGACTTTTCTTCAGGGTATGTGGACTTCGGTGTCCAGCAAACCACCAAACTTTTGAGAGAAAAGCATTGACTTATTAGAATTATCCATATAGTATGGGGTGTTTTTTGGCAAAAGTTCTAGAAATTAAAATAAAAAACTGGGAAACTTTGGACATGGCATTAGAAAGGGAAGGACTGAAGGATCTGGTAGATGTCTTTCTGACACAAAAACCAATAAAGCAGCTCTTAATTTGGGACTTCATTTTAATGATTCCAGGCTTATAGATTATGTCTTTACATTTGTCTGTTAAAATTCATTGATACAACTAATTTTCTGGATCTTTATGAAACAATGATTTTTTGGTTAAATTTTCATTAGCTCCTCATATAAAAGCAGCAGAAACAGAGCAGAATTTTGCTCCTCTGGTTCACACATTTGTCTCTAGTTAGCCCAGATTCTAGTTAGCACTAGAATCTTTTTATGCATAGTCTAAACTGTGAGGTTACGTGGTTTAGAAGCATCACAGCCATATGAAAATCTCTGATTATAAACAGAGATATTGTATCTACAAAGTGAAATGTGCCTTAAAACTGAAGGGATATACTTATATCCAGAAAGGATCTACCATCCTTGTGTGAGAGGTTGAACTCAGAGGATCAGAATTTCCTTGATTGTATTATATTTTTATTCCCTGATATTATTCCATGATTTTACTCTGTTGATAGCATTTTCATTGTACAGATGATGAATGGAAAGCAGGTTCATCCTCCTGGACCTAACCTAGCATGAGGTGAAATGCAGCATATCAGTGACCACGATATGACTTCATTTATTCCAGCGCCAAGCAAACTAGATTAATTTCTTTTATCCTCTCCACAGAACCTCTCCTGTGCCAGTGTGCCCGTGAAACCTCAGTTAAGTGCTTTGGAGAAGTTATTTTCCCCCATAACACAGGGTTTTTCTAGGAGTCTTTAAAGAATAAGGACCCAGATGCATTAATTAATTTGCTCTTCAGCTTGGATACGTGTGTCATGTGCCACTTCTGCTCCTTCAGAAGGAATTGAGAGAGAGATCTCTGACATAATAATCTTTACTGTAGTTCTTACAACTAGGAAGGAAAGATTTTTTTTTTTTTTTTTTTTTTTTTTTTAATTGTTCCTCATCATCATCCTCTGAAGAGGAAGCTTCTATAGTCTTGAAGTTCATGAAGGAGTATTCTCCCTTCCCAGCTTGAACTCTTCTAAGCAGAACTTTTGCTAAGTCATCAGCATCCAAATTCTTCCCTTTCAACAAGAAAGCATTCTGAGGTATTGATTACTTTTCTCCCCTTCTTTTTCCTCTGACATGCTCTAGTAAGAAAAGTGAAACCTGTTGCTAAGGTTCATGTTTCCTCAGCAGATTCTGCTGCTTTCTGTGGAAACATATCTTACCGTGCAGCCTGCTTGAGCCCAAGGATGTTTTGAAAGACAAACACTTAGCAGGTAACCCATTCTTGTGAAGGACTACCCATCCCTCTGATCAAAGTTTTCATTTTGGCACAGAGTTTGCCAGCTGACAACACTCACTTGCCATACTTTATTTACTCCTTTAGAAAACATTTGACAGGTTGGAAGATGTCTGTATCCAGCTCCACGTATCTCAGGTCAGAACTGAGTGAAAGTTTTGCTGTTGACTTTAGTGAGGTCAGGATTGCATCTTTGAGCCCTGTTAAGTGGAAGCACAGAAACCTTTCCTGTCAGTAACCATTAGTTGTGGAACTGCACTGAAATTATTACTAGAACTTTAATAGCCAAATAAATCAAAGTAGTTCAAGCTATTGAGGGTAGCCTAAGATATAGCTGGGTACAAACCAAGGGATCATGATTCCTTTCACTGTTCTCAACCTTTATTTCTTCAACCCTTATAGCTCATTGTCTCCCACTTTTTGAGGGAGGCAAAGAGCAGGATGAAGGAAGCCAATCCTGCACTGCAAAGCTACAATTCTACCACGATTAGTTTTTTACAGATTTAAAGGGAAACTATTAGTCCATGGTTGAATACATTGCTGTAAAATATAGTTATTGAGTGGTTTTGCTTCTTAGCTTTTACCTTTTCTCCATAAAATTTATGCTTGATTGGGCAGGATTCAGTGAAACCTCTCATTAGGGCCCCATGGTTCGTTAGAGCTTAAAGAGGCATCACTGGAAATTGAATTGACTGTGCTGTGATTCTCTAGCTGCTGTGGTTAGTGATGCTGCTCTAGTCTGATGTGATGCTGTGTCCTTTGCATGCATAAATCTTGCTCAACTCCATGGTATGTGTTAGGGAGTTAATTTGTTTAATATCTAAGCTCTGAAATGCAGGGTCAGTAGAGAAACTCTTTGTACAATGCAAAAGAATATAAACAGGGAATGCATTTCGTTCTGAAATGCTTTCAAGAAATTACTCTGATGATCTGTACCAAACACCAGTTTTCACACTTGGGTTTTCTTCATTATCTTTTGATTTGAGGGATGAGACTGACAATTCCTTAGGCGTGCTGCTGCCAGATTGATAGAGGAACAAATGCCATCGTGAAAAATCAGTCTTTAAAACTTTTCTCCCCATCCCCCAATAAATGGAGTAATAAAGCATAATTATGTTTTTTTAATCAAACTCAGAGTCATGTTTGCCAGAGCATGAATGTGATTTGCATTCGTAATTCATTGACACTGAAACTGAGTCTGTCCTGATTTGAATCGTGAAATAAAATATATGGAAGGGGATGGGCTCTAATTTATGAAACTAATGACTGAATTGGTGAAAACAGCAACAACAGAAATGTTTCTGCACGTGCAGGCACAGGGAATCCACAGCTATACCTATTGACGTGGTTTTTTGGTGAAAGAGGGAGGGGAGCCCATGACATGTGAAATGATGGCACAGCTAACAGTAGACCTTTGATGTGGAGTGATGGTGATGTGACTTTGTTTGACCCAGGAACTGGTACCTTTTTGCCCTTCAGCCAAAAACCTGACATTTTACAGAATACTGCTCTTTTAAATGGCAGTGTCAAGCTTTTTAAACAGGCAGAAAAATCATTCTTTCAAGGAATTAGGCCTTGCTGTGGAGGTGCAGAATACCTGGAGGAGGAGAAGCACAGGGTGGCTCTTCCTAAGAGCAGGGAGGAATCTCTTTAGTCTTCTTGTGTGAAAATAAATATGAATCCATTTATTTTGTTGTTTTCGTGGATTAATCATCTGCTAATTGCTGAGAAATGTAGGGTAATGTGTGGCTGTAGGTACACAAAGGGAGGTTTTGATTTAGGTGAACGTGTTCAAGGAAAGCTTTTGCAAGCCTCTGCTGTGGGTATCAGCGTTGTTTAAATTTGTTATGAGCAAGCCACAGAAAGAATATTGCAGCATTTTTGTTGGTGTCACATAAACTTGGGTTTATCTCAATAAACAGAGAATAAGAAGCAAAGATAATCTCCATTTTAATCTATGTACTCTGTGAAATGAAACATCATGCAAAATTACTGGGTTTTGTCTCTGAGGAGCTAGAGCATGCTGATACAATGACATATTTAATCAGAAGGAATATATTTAATAAGAAGGATTTATGTGTCAAAAACTGCAACTAAATGACACGGGAGCTGCTTAGAGATACGAAGACACAAAATTTACACTTTCTATTCCATTTCTATGAAATGAACATTTAAAGGTCAGGAAGAAAGGCTAGTATTTGCATTTAAATGGTGATATTTTAAGTTGAAATGGTGATTGCTGACCTCTGTCCTGACTCAAGTGGGTTTTTGTTTTGTTTTTGGGACTGGGAATGAGGCACCAAAAAAAAAAAAAAGGGGGAAAAAAAAGGTTAAATTACTATAAATCAGTAAAACGCTACAACTAGTCTCAGCTTCTGTGTTATTTCCACCTATTTGCAGGTATTTGATCTTCATCAAGCTGTTCCATGCTTTCTGTAGTTTTGAATGATGCTTGGTCTCTATCCATAGCTGCTGTAGGGTCTTCTGGAGGGAAATACTTCACGAATTCAAGGAATCTAAGTAAGAAAATACCACAGGAAAGTGCCAGCCCACGTGCTCAAGCTCCTTGTTTTCTCGGAGCAGACACATTTCTGGCTGTGTGCGTGAGACACTTGAGAAGTTTCTGCTGTTCGTGGGTCTGGGGTTCAGCCCAATACTCACTTGAGAGAGTTATGACATTTTCTCTGTGCAGCGGTAGTGTACAAAGTGGTGCTCCAGCTTTGGAGCCACACCAAAGCATCTCAAGGGTTCAGGTTTGATGGGAAGCATGTTTTTCTTCCTGCCTGCTCTGATTTTTCTACTCATATTTTTGTGCTCAAGTTTTTCTTTTTACTTCTGGTGGGTGGGATGTTGGTGGCCTGTAGCTGGGTATCTCCACGCTCAGCTCTGTGTGCCACTCTGCAGCAGTTGGTGCTTGCACTGCCCTGTGTGCTCAGGAGCTGAGTTTCTCACATTAATTTGCATTGAGGGAAAATATTAATGAGTAAAGATTGTTTTCTTCCATTCTCCCCTTGTTCTGTGAGAGGTGGGTGTAGACTAGACAAAAGATGAAGATACAGCTGGGACTTCTCAGTTGGTCCCAGTGATGCCTTGGGAAGGCTGAGCTGGAACAGAGACTGGACAGAGCTGGAGAATAAAGTAGGGATTTATTGAAAGGCCTCCAGGATCCACCTTGGGCAGGACAGGGCCTGACCAGGGCTACACCCAGGGTGGACCCAAAATGGTCACAAAATGCCAAACTGGTCACGAGGTGTCACATTTTTATAAGTTTTGGTCCATTTGCATATTGGGGTTGAATTGTCCAATTCCAGCTCCAGGCTGTGAGGTCCCATCCTTCTTGTTCCTCCCTCCAGCCCACCCTTGTTTGTGCTTTTGGGGCTGAAAGTTGTCCTTGGTCTCCAGCAGGAAAAGGATTTGTTTTGTCTCCCCGCTCTGTGAAGAGCTGACTAACAATATGAGGCTTAGAACTGCAGCCCTGGGCAGCACAGAGTTTGAAAAACCTAAAAGCTAAAACTTAAGGCATCACCAGCTTGGGCCAGGCTGTGTGAGTACAGAAAATGCAATCCTGAGATTCAGAACTCACAGTTCTGGTGCTGTTGCCTGTCCTGTGGTGGCACTGCAGGTAAGACTCAGCTTGGTCTTTGTACCAAGTTCTTGAGAGAATTCTCTGTTTTTGTCACACCACTTACAAGTGTGTGCAGGAGAAGTGCCGTGTTACCTTCTGAGAACTGTCTCTGAAATGTCACCTGCATCACCTTCTGAGCTGCCAAGAGTGGCAGCAAAACTTTGACTTATTTGTTAAAGAAGCTCCTCGCAGCAAGGGTTTGCTGAGTTGGAAGTAGTGCAGTAGATGGGAGAGATGTGTGGAAAACACACAACCTGAAAGAGACTTAAAAGATGCTAATATTTAAAAAGAAACCTGCTATTCTTGAAACTCTGCTAAGTAACTCTGTATGTCCATGCAGTATGTTATACTGTAGGTAATCTCTGTAATTAGGTAGCATTTAGATTGCCTTTATATTTACTGTCTTTAAACCATAGTCTATATATTTAAAATTTGCTAGAGAAAGGAGATTGAATAGTTTCTAGTATTTCACTGCTGATACCTTCCCTAAAAATTCTAGCATTAAAACCACGTGGTTGTGGCTCGTTTTTATAATTCTGAAATGTGAAATACTCATGAACCATTTGGAGCTACCTGTCCAGACTGGCATCTGCACACAGTCAGAGAACTGGAGAAAAAAAACCAAAAAACACAACAGGAAAAGTTTTTATTACCCCTTGCTAATGATAATATCTTAAGACTTATTGGTAATAAAATTTTCTGCTAGAAATAAGAGTTTTTAATTGATCCTGCCCTTTTAATAAACCATGTCCAGGGCTTAAAGATTCCCGTTCCAACAGACTTGAGTAGGGGTGAAGGGTCAGCTCTCCTTGTAACTGCTCACCTCTTGGAAAAGGAAGAACTCCTTCTTTCTCAGCCCTCAGTCATGGGCAAAACAAGATATTGAATTTCCAGTTTGATCTGTGCTGCCTCATGAGTGACTCCCAAAGCTGCCGGGGTGACTCCTGGCTTTTTTCTGAGAACACTGCATTGCAGTGTATCTTGGGCTTGAGGTGTCGATGCATTTTTTTTTCAGTCAGAAAAACACTTTCTTTTTTCGCCATGACTTCTAGAGTCTTGTTGCTCCAGGAGAAGTGTTTCTTGCCTCATGTTGTTTTTTTAATTATTGATCATATTAATTATGATTAATAGCTATCAAGGCTCTTCATTTTCTGATGTCAGTTTTGTAGTGAGCACCCTCTCTCCCCATGATGGACTTTTAATTTCCTTAATAATGCTGAGAGATGCCAGAGCTCATGGCTGAGCAGTCAAATGACTGAAAGTTCCCAGCTTCCTGCAGTTGGGTTCCCTCGTGTCAGAATTCTGCCTGAAGAGATGCTGCTTGAGTGCTGGCAGGAATGGTTTGAAAACTAATGAGTTTACTTTGCACGTGTGGACCATTACATCTGTGTGTAAATACGGTGATTATTTGATCTGCAGCCATAAAGGGGAGTCAATCTGCAGAAGAAACATGGAACATGTGGATAAATGTATTTGAGTTCTGCCACCTTTATTTCATCAAAGATTTGTCACATTTTTATTATTTTGGGGTGATACAGAAAAGGGTCCATGTTTTTGCTGGTAATCCATCCATCCTGTTAGCAGCTGGAGCCAGCATAAATGTCCTTACATGAGTAAGATTGGCAGCTCCTGAACAAGAACCTGAACTTGGTTGTACTTGGCAATTTTTGGGTATCCAACCCTTACTTTTGACCTTGGGCTTAGCCATGGGAAGGGGTTTTCTGGATGGTGTGTGTATTAAACCCTCAGTGTGTCTGTAGACCAACATCCTTACTGTGTGACAGGAGGTTACATCTTTATTTTTGAACAAGATGTGCTCGTAGACCTAAAATCTCTATCTGCTAAAACATATTTCCCATGTACACACATTTCACTGTCAGGAAGTAACAACGTATTCTGTTTTAGCTGAGGAAGGTGAGACTGTTTAAAACCCAGGATTGTTGGCATAGGAGCTTCTAAATTCAGGGCTCATTAATCAATTTTACAATCAGAGCAGCAAAAATAAAAAGTGTATCATCTAGAGCTGTGATTATTTCCATCAACGACAGCAGTTTAAAATGTGACTTGTGTAACTAAGGTAGTAAGTAGGAAATTAAAAAAAGAAAAAAAATTCCCCCAAGACTATAACATTTTAAATTGGAGGTGATATAACAAGCGGGAGGCAGCCAGAAAAACTTCCTCTGCTTGCTTTTTGCAGAGTGAAGAGTGAACTTTTGACATGCTGACTTAGAGTCTTCATCTGAATTTGCCTAATTTGAGATATTCTAGCTTCATACCTTCTGACATCCACCCAGGACCCAGTTACTTCTGGCCAAATTCCTGAGTCATAGGAATCCTTCTAATTATCTTAGCCAAACCCCTTTTTTACAGGCCACAGTAGCATTTCAGATTTCTACTGGGGACATTTTTAAGGGGAAGAAAGTAAATTGAGTAATAAAAGCAAAAATGATAATTGTCAGGAAAGTGAAACAGCCAAAGAGGAAAAGTGATTTAAACAAAGGAAAATCCAGCTAGGAATTATTGACAATTTCCTTGGTCTACTTCCATTAATGTGGAAGCCAACTTGCTGAAGGAATGAGAACCTCCTGTGTTAGTCTGTGGAGAGAAGAAATAGCAGAAAACATTTTCAGTTCTGTGAGCCTGGTCTTGCTGGTTTTGTTTTGATTTCCCTAGTGCTAATAGCTTAGAAAACAGCAATAAAGATGGACTGTCTGCTGCCACATCTTATTAAACACTCTGTGTTGATCCAACCTGAATAAGGTGGCTTCTGACATCCTCCAGAGTAAAAAAAGGACCAACAACCTCCTTAGTTTTATGAAAACAACCCAAAGAAATAGCAAGTTGTTTTTTCTTGGTATCATATGGAAAGAGCAAGGCAGGGAAAGAGATTCTCAGTTAGTTTAACATGGGAAGCAGATCAGACATTGCTACCTCAGCCACTGCTCACAGAGCTGCCCACGACCAGAGATGGTGTTTTCAGGACAGCCATTCTCTATTGTGTGCTTTTGAATGGTACATTTTCTATTAAAAAGTATTAAATTTTTCTGTGTCTTTAAGTGGTATTTTGGAAAAGAGATAAAGTTGAAATTGTGCCACGACGATGGAGTAGATCTACAGTGACTCATCAAACATCAGTGAGGTCACTGGCCTTAAATTTTGCATATGTGATCCTGTTGAGGTTTTAAGGTTTCTATAAATCTTTCTTAAATAAATAACTTCCTATTGTCCAGTACTTAAATATTCCCAAGCCTGGGAAAAGTTTAGTTAGATGCAACATTCCTGTGGTTGCATGAACATCATCTGGAGCCAACAGCACAAACACAGCAGGCTCCGTGCTCGGCTGTGTAATGATGAGAAATCTCATGATCTTCTTTGCAGTGATGTTTGGAAACCATAAATATAACAAAACATAAAGCTGTCACAGTACATGATAGTGGCAACCTACTGAGAAGATAATCTTCACGCAGTTAAGGTTGTTCAGAGTGGGTTTTGACCAATAAGTGATTGTAAATTGAAGATGCAGCAGCAACAGGGACACATCAAATATCCAGCTGCCCTAAGATGTGTGTGCCAGGCAGTCGCTTTTGCAATTACAAACTCTGCAGAGGTCTCATTTGCTCATATATATATATATATATTGTTGCCTTTGTATGGACATGATTTCTGTGGAAGAATAGATTTGCACTGTCAAAATAAACCATTGAAAAAATGAGTCCTCTACCCTCGGCTGACCTGAAGAAATTCTAGCTGAGTGCTCATCTTCATATCCTTTTATTTCCAGTTCCTTTTAAATTATATTTAAATTTTTTTTTAACAAGGCTTACAGATTAAAAGATAGAGAGACGTGTATAATGGCACATTAAGGTGACAATTTTGCACTGTATCATGGCTTCATTGTGTGATGTCAAGAATAATTCGTTAAAATTTTCTTACTGTGAATGGATTTAGGTCCTGTGAAGTGGGAGGTCTCCTTTTTACTCTTTGTTCAGCTTTTAAAAAAATCTACTCGATAATACGTGGATTCTAACTTAGTGTGACAGATCAATGGAAATTCAAAGTTGTCTTGTCTGTCCTTTTTATGTTCCTTTTCTGCCAATGAAAATACTGCCACATGGACATTGTCAGTCATCAAATAGCACTGGGATAGGTTTCCTTATGAGGTTTGGCTGTCAGCAGCATGTATGGAGCATAACACAGAATGGTTTCAAATTCCCTCAGCCCCCATACATAATTCAGCAGGGGAATAGGTCTTGATCCTTTCCCCCTTAATTTTAAATAATGCTTTTCCCAATACATTCTGGATCTTTATAGATTTTATTTTAGATTTGATTATGATACAAGATCCTGATGTGATCACATGATCTGTACAGGATTTTCCTGTGCATGGCATGAATTTTGATATTTAGGAGCTAGTAAATTGGAATGAGTATATAAGAATACAGTTGGCAATTAATGTTTAATGTCATCAAAAACTTTCCTACAACCCCTTTTGCGTGGCCTTGCAAGAAGAATGACAGACACTAAAGAGAAGATTTAATTAGATGTCAGCTTTGATAAACTAATTTGTTTAGAGACGTATCTGGCAAAAATTGGACTGCACTGCAGGTTCCTGTTTGCATCTGACAATTTGCATAGGGCTGCCTTCATCTGCTCTCCCTTCCTGATCTGATTTCTGTCTGGGGTCCATCTCATCCCTGCAGCAGGCATTAGAGCCCAGCCAGAGGCCTTAACTTTTGTTGTCTTCACCTTTCAGCTGATTTCAAGGAACCAGACTTCCATGGAAAAGCTCCTTGCCCTGGACATCTGCTGCTTGCTAATTGATTTAGTTTAAGCAGCAACATCCTGATCTGCCTGGATGGATGCTGAAAGCGTCCATGGGGCTGCTGCTGGTGGTGACAGGGGTGAAAGGAATTTGAATATGCAAGAGAGAATCCTGACAGGGATTCCTAATCCTGAGAAAGCCTTCAAAGACAATGAAATTTTGTCTTGTTGAGAGCCTGTGGCTACAAAAGTGGGCCTCAGCTGAAGAAATATGTGGGTGTGCCATATACCTTGACAGCTAGGGACAGAAAAGGTCCTGCCTTAGACCTCTTTCAAAACCAAGGAACTGAAATAGGACCTGAGGATATGAACCATAAACTAGAAAAGGTGCCTGACCTCTTTCATCCTGCTTGACCAGCAGGAGCTGCCCTGCCTCTGAGGCTGTGCCAATCATATTTTCTCATTCCAGCTTTGCATTGTGTTCAATGTTGTTTTAATTAAAAATAAATAGGCAAAATTACTCTTTAGAAGGGGTATCCCAAGAACAGAATTCTTCAGGCTATTTTGCTAAACTTAGGCGTGTTTTCATCAATTTTGCTGGCAGAGCTGGAGGATAGGTGTCAATTCTGTGATCTCAGTTATGTATGTTAAAGCTAAAGGAATAGTTAAAAGGTTACAGCCAAAGTTGACCTTAAAGTTGTTTGATGTTCAGATCTTTCATGTGTTGACAGGCCTGCTCAAGTGAAGGGCACTGCTTCAGCAGGAGTTGTCCACTCTGTAATGCTCACCCACCTCTTAAAAATCTCACATTTGGAATGGAATTTATGGGGCTGTTGGCTTTTAGCTGTTGGGCAAGTCAGACTGGGGCCCCTGTAATGGTCCATTGATCCATTTCCCAACAAACACACATTTTAAAGCTGGAGAAGATGGTTACATTGTTATCAGGCCAAGTTTGTTGTCCAGTATGTGTATGTGTTCCTTAGTTAATTCTTACTAAGCCTGAATTTTAAGGTTTTTTGTTGAGTCCATTCCATCAAATAATATATACCCTCAGATAAACCTCACTGCCTTATATTGTCCTTTCCATTGACAGCCTTTACAGTATGGGAATGGTTAAGCCCTAGGAATGCTTCATCATTCCTTAGCCAAGCAATGGCTGGAATTTATTCAAGGTGCACTCTTCTGTATGGGTCTTATGCTGCACCAAAGTATGTCAGCAACGTCCAGCATTTCATCAAGCATGGAACTGAGCAATGGGACTGATTGCTGACACTCCTGTTTGTTCCCTGCCTCCACCATCAGTGGGAGAAAGGTGCAGGGACCAGAATTTCTGCAGGGTCTTGTGCTGCTTTTCCTTACAACAGCATGATTTCCTTTTCCCAATTCTGTGCTACTTTTGGTGTGCAGTTAAAGGTTTGATCATTTTGTCATGGCAAACCTGTGCCAACCCCACTATTGTTGGGGTTTTTTTAAACCTCATTTTGTAGTTTGGTCTTGCCAGCCCACGGTCTCTGGGTTTTTTCTTTCTGAATCCCTGTGGTTTGTCTCCATCGTTTGTGGGAGTCAGCATGGTACAGAGGCCAGGCAATAAATCTGAGCTCCTGGCTCTGGCTCAGACTTCCCACGTGGTCTTGAGAAATCATTTACCCTTATTGCCTCAATTATGAAGCAAAAAGAGGTAATATTTACTTACCTCAGAGGAACTGTAAAGTTAAAACGCTTGAGGGCTCTTTCACCTTTTTCTCTGGCTTGTAATGTGTCTTTTGTCTTTGTGGTGTTTTTGCTTCTATACTGAACTTTGGTGTCTTTTTTCCCCCCACATTTCTCCCTCAGAGGCCACTACCCATTTTGTACCAGTTATTTTCTCCACAGTGGAGGGTTACAGTCTCTGGCTTGTGATCTGTTACTGTGTGGGTCATCCTGAAACTCTTCTCTTGGAAAGTCTTGTTGAGTCTTTGAATACACTGAAATTCTTTGGTGTTTTTTTGTGTCCAAACTTTGCAAAAATTGTGGCTTTGTAATGTGTTTCTGCTTTGTTGGTTTTCAGTTAAGTTCTCATATAAAGGTTCAAAGCCACAGTGCCCTTTCATATATTCTACTTGTGCTTTTTTTCTTTCACTTAACCTTTCTTTATTGGCTTAAGAAGCATCTCTAGGAAATTGCACTATATTCTCTGTTAGGGAACACTGAGTTGTTCAGTAGTAATTACCTCCTTACAAATGCACCTGTATTTTTAAACAAAGCAAAACCTTTTAAGTTTTGAGGCAGACTAGAAGTGCCTGAGCACCTGAGCTACTTCAATGCAACTGTTTGTGCAGTTGTATCATCAGTGAGCACATATTTTATGTTCCACCACGAGCTCCTGTCACCGGGATTATGTAAAAGACAGATGGAAAAACAATTGTGTGAAGAGGAATATGCTTGAAAGTTGAGTACTATTGTTCTTTTTGTTTGCACATTTATTTTGCATGATAGATCTTTAAAACAACAAATCCATAAAAATTTGGCTTCTTTTGTTCAGTTTCCTTGGGACATGAGCTACCATCTTTCGAAGATGTTTTTAAGTAAATCTGGGTCTCTCCTCTGTACCAATTTTTGTACTGATAAAATATTCCAAATATTTGTAAGTTTTACGGAGATTAATATAATAATAACAATCCTTTAATGAGGCTATGGCTATTTAAAATGCACCAATGGTGCCTGCCAGGATTGCAGGTGAAAGCAGCCTTGGCCCATGCCACTCAGCAAACAGGATGTACAGCCACACTTTTACTGTGAAATATTTTGTCTGGCTTTTGGGGTTTTTCATCTCTCCCCACTGCTAGAAAACTTCAGACTTCAGTTTTTTTGGACTGCACTCATACTGTCCCTGATAGAACTTGGAGAAATGTTTACTTCAAATCCAGAGCGTGTCAGGAGTTGCAGGCTTAATCAACAGACCCCATGAGAGATTGCCAGAAAAGAGATTTAAGTTCTCAAGATTTAGACATTTTCTGCAGTCCTTCGACTTCCAGGGCATGTGTTGGAACCTCTTAACCCCAGTTCTCTCCATCTCTGTGCCTCAGAGGCTTTGGGATTTAGTTTGACATCCCTTACATTCTCACAGGGTTTTGAATCTTGCAGATCAGATTCAGCCCTACGGAGCACAGAACCACGGTAGGTGCTTTTATTTTTAGCAACAGATCTGTTCAGAAGGTGGTTCCTTTAATGATCCTGTCTGTGGCTGGGGTTGCTGTTCCTCTGTAACTCTCCCACAGCGAGGGAGTCTGATGGTTTGGCTTTTGGAAGCTAAATCAATAGCTCCCATTCAGGAGGACGGAGATCTGCAAGCATCAGTGGGAGCAGCTCTTGCTCCCTCTCCACTGACTCTTGTGCCTCAAACACTGAGTGAGAGCCTCGCTGGAACTGCAGTGTGTGTGGGAGTTCAGTGCTCATGGTTAGTCCCCCTTGCTGCAGTGTGAACTCTAAGCTATCAGAGTAATGATTATGCTGTTTAAACAGCACCTGTTTCGGTGGTTTGGTTGTTGTTTTTTTTTTTTTTCTTCTTCTCTCCCTCTTTTGAATTGGCACTTTAAAAGCCGGCGATCAAGTTATTGCTTTATTAATGTCGATTTGGTGAATATACTAACTAATGACTTCAGAATTTGATGTGACGTGAATGTGCTATTAATGCAGAGGAAAAAATTAGGCTATCATCCCTGTCAAGCAGGAAACAAAGGGATGATAAATGGGGGTGAATAGTTATCCCAGCTCCATGCAGCTTCACGCAACTTTGAGGTACCACCCTGAAATTATCATTTGAAGAGTTATTTTTAGAATGAAAGGAAGAATGAAATGAGGCAGCACTTGCCATGTGTTAGAGCCCTGAATGACAATGTAATGGGACTTTCCTGGGCACGCAGGACAGGAAAGTCATCTTGTTTCAGCTTGAGCATCCATCACTGGTGCTTACTGCAGTGCAGTGCTGTGAATTAGAGTTAATGCCACAGTTTTCAGTAAACTGGAGCTTTGTCTTGCTATTTTTTTGTCATTTAAAAGGCAGTAGAGTCCCCCACAACGAAATTGCATTTGCCAAGTGTTAGGGAGCTGTTCTGTAGCATCTGCAGCATTTGTGCTAAGGACTGCCTTAAGGTTTTCCCTCCGTCAGGTACCATTTAACAGAATGAATACTGCAACCATTTGTTCCAGAGGTATATTCTTCTAAAAGGTTTCTTTATTGATTTTTTTTTTCTCCAGTGTTCCCTTTCTGCAATTTCTGTGGAGTTTAATTATTAGCTCCAGGTATCCTGATTGAAACCCAGACTATAAGAAATGGAGGTTTAAATTGAGATGTGTCTTTTGGAGTGCTGTAGAGTAGTTTTAATACTGTTGCTATCATGTATGTTTTTCTGTTTACATTGATGGGTAAATGAGACAAAAATGAGAGCTTCTGTCTGAATTTTGGTATATGAAGCCAGAGTCCCAGAGCAAATGTCCGTGTGATTAAAGTGGTATTGAAGCATTATTAAAAAGCTGTAATTTCAAATATTTTATGCCTTGTTTCCCATACAGTGCATCTGCAGTGAAGATTAGTTTCTTAATCTAATTTTGGTGCTTGCACTCTACTGAAGTCAAAGAAACTTTTCACTGGTCCCTGTTGGCTTTGGATCAAGCTCTTGGTTTAAAGTATTGATTAAAAGAGAAACTCAATCTGAATTGAAAGCCAAGATAATTGATACAGCCAATGTGGTGAATTAGCAAAAAGAAAAAAAACAAACACAAAAAAGTAGCTTCCAGAAGATTACATCCACAAATGTAATGTGTTCCTTTGATTTGACAAATCTGGTTCCAGGTGCTTATTTAAAAAGCATCTAAGCTGGGGTTTTGGCTGTACCTACCCATGCTTGATTTTCTCCTCTTTATTTTTTTTTCCCTGATAACTCTGCCATTTAATATATTTTGTTTTCCCAGTATTATTAGATTGCAATGCAGTAAAAAATACGATCAGAAGAGATTTAATTAAGGGCTGCTGCAGCTGCTGAACCTTAGAAGACGATGCACTGTAGCAGTGAAGATTGTCAAGCACCCCAATAAAAGAGGATGTGCCCACTGGGAGAACCAATATTGTCACTTAAAATCTGGTCGCCTAGGAGGGAAAATCAGAATGGTTCAAAGTGTCTGCTGTACTCCTGTCTTCCCTAAATCACAGTCCTCAACAATACAAATGTGTGTTTAAAAGGGAAGGGGAAAGCAGAACGGAGTGGCTTCTCAAACAGCTCCCTCAGGTCTGCCATATCTAAACACTGTCAATGAAAACTGCTGAATTAAATTCATGCAGTCTGTTCAGCAAATCATGTGCTTATAATACCTGCGTTTTTATAGCCTTGGGAGGATTGTGCAGCAGAGAAAACAACTCCAAAAATAGTGTAAACCCAGGAAACATCACAGAACTTTGTTGTGCAAGCTTGCCGCGTTTCAAGTCGTGTTGATTGGACAGACCAATACTTGCCGTTTAGAAACTAAATTTTAACGGAGTAAATTATGTTTCCTATACCCCTTAAGGTGGCTGCCATTTCAACCATCCGGATTAGTAAAACAAAAGGAAATTTGAAGGACACCTAAAACCGCATTCCAGATGGAAAGCAGAGTAATGTGTGTATCATTTATTGCAGCCCTGCCCTGGGGGATACGGTCAGGTTTTGATCTACAGACAGAAACACAGAAGAGAAGGATGCATTTTAGGGGATGTACTCCTGATGATGGTTAGCCCTGCCTCTCTTACACAGCACAGCCTTTCCCCCGTGTACCTCCTTCCTTTGGCAGATCTACCGTGTCAGGAAAATCTATAACCCTTCTGACAGGAAAGCAGAGCGCTGCTGCATCGATCGCGTTATCGGGCTGCAGGTGAGACCCTTCCCAACACCCTGAGGCCAAACAATTCCTGGCCTGCTCTTCAGGCAGGGAGAACACTTGGAGCACTCTCAGTGTGCAGAGAAAGCATCTGTAACTGCAGAAGGTCTTGTATTTTGGCTTTTCATTAGGTCAGCTGTTCCACTGGTGAAACGAACAGAGTGGTGACCAAGAGAGGAGGAGAGGGAGGAGTTCTGCATCCTTTCATACCCAGTGGTTTAGTCAGGCAAAAATCACCATCCATATCTTCAAAAGGCAGTTGACAGTCTTAAACTCAGCCCTGCTCCTGGGAAGGGCCAGTGTGAGATGCTATTTTACTGTAAATATCTGCTTCACAAATGATGGCACCCATCGCTGAAGGGTGGTCCTAGTGTCCTACAATCCTATCCTCCCAAACAGATAAAATGAAATCTAATGCAGGTTTCTTTTCCTTAACCTTCTTTCCAAAGAAAGAAGGAAAATATGTGGCTAACAGTAGGCATAAGGAAAGGAAAGCACAGTTAGTCTTTTTCCTGAGAGAGCTTGTTCCCATTATCTAATGTGTCTGTAAAAGGGGGTTTTGGTTCCTGTTGTGATACTCAATATTTGGTGGCTTTCATTTCTGAACAGTCTGTTGCAACCTTTGGTCCTCAGGTTCTGGTTTCTAAACAAGCATAAATACACACACAAAAAAAGAAAAATTAACAGTATTTTTTTCTGTTCAGGAGTTGAGGTGAGATCACTTTTCCTTTCAAAAGAATTGAAAATATTTTCAATTTATTTTTGAAGAAGTTGTGTATGTTTGCTGGGTTTTAGATGTTTTGTCATCTCATCTGACCAATTACATTTCAGAGTCATAGCCAGAGAAGATATACTGGATTATTAGTCAAGTATTTCTTTTAAAATTTCTTTCAGTCTGAGTTTGTCTAGCCTCACTGGAAGTTCTATTATATGAGTCTGTGATTTTAGGCAGAACTGGTCAAGAATTTTCCAGTATCAATTTTTTTCTCTTCAGTGCTCACCAGTTCTTCAAAAGAGAAACATTTTCAAGAAATTTATTTCATATGCAGCTGCTGAACCAAAATTAATAATTGAGATGTTATCTCTCTGTTGCTTGCTTTTTAAAGTTTAATAATTTCTTCATTTTCTACCTGTTCTTGGTATTGATTGGTGAGTAGTAAACAGGTGTGTTTCCCTGAGTCTTTGCAGTTGAAATTTCAGTGGCCCATGAAAAGGGAAGAAAGCATATTCAGTGATAAATTGTGGAAAAATTTCTTGATAGATAAACCGACTTAGAAATTACTTCGCTTTTCTTCATATCAGCTTATCTGTCCAACCATAAAAGAAGTAGTTTACTCAGGAATGAGTGTGTGAAGTTCTGATACATGATCAAAATTCTACACTTCTGATTTTTCTGTTGCTCTTATTTTATTTTTACTAGAAAATAAAAGTGTCTCTGAGCATCCCTCATAATGCTTTTGGATAGGATACCAATGGAAGCATGGCTAATAAATAGAAAAATAAGTTTCAGTCCTATATTCAAAGGGGAGCTTAATGAGTTTTTCACATAGTAAACTGTAGTGGTTTTTTTACAAACAGGCCTACCGTGCTTGTGGTGAGGGCTATGTAAATTACACCGATGCATATTTATTCATCTGCTTCTTGTGGGAATATATTTAGGGGTCTATAAGCATATATCAGAATTTGTTACAGGGAAGGGAACTTATGAGGAAGGCCTATTATCCCAGGAGTGGAATTAAGGTGAAATTAACAAGTAATTGAAGTTATCTTTGATCATGATTTTTCTTTCCCCTTTTTTCCCTGCTCTAAGGAAGTGAATATTTTTGATGTTCAGTAGAGCAGTACAATGCAGCACAGAGAGGCATAATGCTGAATTTTCATAATAATGTTTGTAATGCAAATGAGGGACACTTCAAAAAACCAGGTTGATTAGCATTTCTTAATAAATTGCCAGTCTCCTCCTTTTTTCTTCATTAATTCTCTCAGCAGATTACATAGCTAGATTTCAGCATTAGTGAATGTGAAGTGTGCGGTGGCTTCTTGTGATATAATTATTTGGTGGCTCTAAATAGTTTCAGATTGTGCGTTTACAGCACTTCCTCCAGCACTGAAGTGAATTGATGAGCTGCTTGTCACCTCTGGGACCTTTCCTTTGAAATCCAGCCTGCCTTCATGTGAGCTGATACCACTGCAGGCCAGCAGCTGGGAAAAGGTTAGGAAATGAATGAGCTCCGGGGACACGGCTGAACTTCCACGGGAGCATATATTTACTTTAGTGCTGTTTCTCAGAGATCAGACCTGGGGAAATGCAGAGCTGCTTGCAGTGCCTCCCACTGAGCACAGCAGCCAGCCAGGCAGAGAATTCTCCATGGTGTGGCTCTGGGTGATGTGCTGTGCTCTCCTCTCCCTTCCTTCCCCAGAGAGGTGTTGGCAACACAGCCTCTTGGGCAAACAAGTGGCTTCTCCTTGTGTGTGTCACACAAGGCTTCTTCCTAAAGATTTTTGTTGTCTTTTTAATTGGCGAAGACTCCTCTTGTTGCCTCTTATCCTTTATTTCATTTTTTAAAATAATTTATTCTCTTCCTCATCTCCCAAGTCTTGCTTTTCCTCAGTGTGTGTTTTTTTTAGTCTCCTTTTCCTCTGTTGTTTCCCACTGGGAGATGCAACAAGTGATCTTCACTGCCAGACACCTGTGAGGAGCTATCTGCTACTCCTTTTTTTGTTCTCATTAGAGAGACTTCAGAGAATGAAATGCTCATTGTGCTGCTTTGATTTTAGAGGAGAAACAAGAGTGACATTGTGAGAGCTTTCAGCTGGTGAACATAAGTCCCTGTCCAGTTTTGATTCCAGTTGAGCATCGCTCTGCTGGTCAAATTACTTTTCCTGACTGCTCAAGGCAACAACAAACTGAGTTTTCAGGGGCTGTGTTTAAATGACATGTGCAACTCGTGAGAAGCATTCAAATTGCACAGCTGAAGTTGGAAATTTAGAAGTTGGAAGTAGAATTATAGATTCATAGAACAGTTTGGGTTGGAAGGGTCCTTTAAAGGTCAGGTAGCTCAGCCCCCTGCAGGAGACATCTTCAATTAGATTAGGATGCTCAGAGGATAAACTGCAGCTCCTGCATGTCCCTGGAGAAGCTCTGAGTTGGAGATACTTTCATCAGCTCTAGTGTTTGGATCTTAATGGTGTCTTGCTGGTGGTTTCCAGCATGGGGCTGTATGGCTGTGATCACGCTCTGTAACATAACTCAACAGTGCTGCTTCTAAGATTTTTCACAGGACTTTATTTTTTCCCCAAAAAGGAATGTAGAAATAATGTATAACACTCCCTCTGGAGTCTTGTCTCTGTTAGTAAATCATCTTGGCAATCTTCTTCCTTTGGTGTGTGTTGATCTTGATGAGGTAGCTCATCAAAACTCTGTTGTAATTTCATAGCATTCTGTCATTTTAGGTGGTTGTAGATTACCACTGAGCCAAGACTGGAAGCTCTGTGCTCTGATCTTCCCTCCAGTGCTGCAGGGAAATCATGTGTTGCTCTCCTGTCTCGGTAACAGAGTCACTTAAATTTGACATTTAGGATAAACCCATGATTTGTGATACTGATAATTACCTAAGCTCTTTGCTTTTGAGTTTGTGTGGGATCTTCACCATTTTAAAACAAAATGTGGCTCCAAGAATCTGTGTAGTTTTACAACATAACAGTGGATGGTGGGTTACACTGATGACTTTTGCTGTCCTGTCCTTTTTTATTGGATTTGAGAAGAGAGGGAGATAGATTGTTTAGAAAATACTGTTGCTAGATGAATCGAGCAAAGGAAATTTATTTGTGGAATTACCTTCATTTCAAGAAAAATGTTGCTTTTTTTTCTTCCCCTTCACTTTGAGACTTGAATTGGAACCACAGCAAAGCATGGCTTGGAAGGCACTTCTGGAGATAATTTGTTTGGAGATCTCTCTTTCTGTTGCAGGACTTAAATTTGATTATTCAGGACAATACCAAGCTGAGCCTCAATTTTTCTTTTTTCCAGCCAGAAGATTCCACCACTTCTTTGAGCAATCTTTTCCAAAGTTCAGTTGTTCTCACTGAATATTTTCCCCCCTGTATTCATCTGTACTTTCCCCTGCAGCAACTTGTGCCCATTACCTCAGTTTTGTAAAAATACATCCTGATGGGAAGAGTACCTCTGCTTTCTCTGTATGTACTTTTTTTTTTTTAGGCAGTGGAAGTTATAACTAGATCTTCTGAGCCTTTTTCTTCATATGAGAAGTTCTCCAATTCTCTAATCATCCTGGTTTGCCCTTCAATGGACCTTACTGAGTTTTTCATTGTCTTGCTGGAAAAGTTGAGGGCACCAAAACCAGGCAGTCATTCCAGGAATGCCACAACGTGCTGAACAGAGCACAGAAATCCCATCCCTGGCCTGCTGTGGTCTGGGACAGGGTTCATTGCCTCAAAGCTGCCTTGCTGCCTCACATCCCTCTTGCTGCTTGCCAAGGCCCTCACATTTTTTACAGCAGAGCTGTTTTTTCCTGGATTTGTTATGTCCGTGTTGTACAGCTGGTCCCTAACTCAGCCCTGCTCTTACAGCTGCAGGCATCAGCAGCCTGTCTGCTTGGAGTGGTGTTGGGTCATGGCTCTGGAAACAGAAGGTGCTGGGAGGGAATGGCTTAGGAGTGTTCTGGAGGCAGGCCAGGATGTGTACACCCACACAGCCCCTTCCCTGCGCTGCCCTGATCCTGATGAAGGGAACTGGTTGGTTTAATTTCCTTATGCCTACAGGACCAATCTGGGTTTTGATCATGGAGAAATTGTAAGAGTATGAACTGCTTCTGTGTTGCTTAGAAATGCCTGCCTGACCTCAGACACTCCTGGAAGTGATGGAGGAACTTGCCAGGCTGCCTGGTTTTTTTCTGTCCCTTTTGCAAGATGACCTGCTCACTTTGCCTGTCCTCCAAGGCAGGCACTGATATCCCAGCTCCAAATCCAGAGACAGAGGCCGTGTGGGCATGACCTTTCTAAGCAGGAGCCAAGGGCTCGGTGATTTCCAGACCCACCTGGACTGGAGCACCGAGTCTGCTGAGAAAAACCTGTCCTATTTCTCACAGTGCCTTACCTAGCAAGGCACAAGAGGAGAGGAGGCAAGAGGATGGCACTGCACAGCCTCCCCAACCATCATCTCAACCATTTCCATCCTCTGCTACTGCCTCCAGCAGCTTCCCCATGAAAGTTTTCTTGGAACACAGGCAGCAAACTCAGCCTTTATGCAGCTCTGCCAGCCAGTATGTTACAGATTTACTGCCAAAATTCGGATCGTTTTCCTGAGCTGACAATTGAGTTCATTTGTTCCGTGGAGAATGGGGCTGTGCTGCCTGCCACGTCCAGGTGAAACAGCTGGAAGAGCCGTGGGAGGATGAGCTGGCTCAGAGCATGAGGCTGGGACGGGAGGGCTGCCCAACCACAACACACACTGCTGGCACCAAGGAGGAGCAGTGATGGAGCTCCTGCTCCCTCCTGCCCTTTCTCCCAAACCCTAGTGGCTCAGTATGTTGTCAGGTCATCTGGACAGCTTTGCAAGAGGGGCTAAGGAACCAAAAAAGCTCTTAGTGATCGTGGAGGACTTGATACCTGAACTACTTGGAAAGTCTGTGGCTCTTTGGGTGCCTTGTGTGAGTTGGAGTAGTCACGCAGGACTCCTGATAGATGGCTGATAACTCTGTTAAGCCTGTGGCTATTTGTATGATTGGATTAGGTCGCTTCCTAATCGGATCTTTTTCCCCATCACAAGCCAGACCCAATAGAATGTAACCAGAGAAGAGCAGCAAGAATGCTATTCTGTTCATGGCTTATTCTAATAAAGTGAAAAATCAACTTCACTTTTTTTTTTTTTTTTTTTTTTAGGTTGTTGCAGTAATTTATTTTCACAATTAAAAATCAATTCAGTCAGAAATATGCTACAAAGACATGATAGTGTTGCCAAGAGCCAGAGCTGGGAAGCTTTCCTGGCTTCCCTTAGAGCCAGTGGTGAACCAAGAGATGATCAGCATGGAGTCTGACACATTGAGAGGCACTCAATGTATTCAAAGCCTGCATTCTTATTAGGTGTTCAGAACTTGACTCTGAATGACTTTTTTATGTATGGAAAGGAAACAAAAAAGGAAAATATGTAAATATGGCAAGTTTTAATTTAGGCTTGAGAGGACAATAGCTTAGCCAGTTCATTAGTATTCATCTTCAGAAATGGTTTTGTTGTGTGGCCTATTTTATATAAATCTTCACTGAATAAAGAAAAACAGATACTGTTTCTCTAGTAACAAGTAAAGTGCAGTGCCCTTTTTCAGTAATGGTGCAGAAACAATCCTTTTTTTCCCCATCACTTTAAATTTCCAATTACTTTTCCTTCTCTTATTCCTTCACTTTTAACATAAAACATATTCAAAATTGTGCTCACATTGTTTGATGAAGGTGAAACTTAAGAAAGCGAAATATTCAGAAACAGGACTAATTTGATTTATGTTGGCTGTCCTCCTGGGAGCATTGCTTTGCTTCCAGCTGTAAAGACTGAAGTCAAACATTTCCCATCTATTCCCACTGTTACACCCCCTGTATCTGATACTGCAAGAGAGTTTGCCCCAAGATCTCAGGGACTGTGACCTTGCAGGGCTGTGACTGGTGGGAAGGAGAAGACAGATGTCATATTCTGATCATAATACCAAAAAAGGATCTGAAAATGCCTTATTTACCTTGACAGTTTCGTTGGCAGAGCTGGACAGGGATCTACTCAATGAAAGCAGTAGTTAGACCAAAGGGGAAAGAAAGCCTGAGAGCACGGCCCTGAGTTTGATCCTGAAGTTCCAAGAATGCTGGAATATTTTGGACAGGCTAATGATGGATAGCATGTTCATGCTAAGAAAAGATTTTGGTGAGCACGATAAACTCCTCCAATTAGTTTCCACCGTGATTCATTTAGATGTAATTTTCAGTTGGACTTACATCTGGACTAATGTCAGCACTGGAGGGTCAGTTTGCTACTGAAGAATGTGAAATTGTATCTGGAAGGGCATGATAGGAAGTGGGATCCATTTCATCAATTTTTTAGGAAATTAAGTTTCCAATTAAAATAAAATGAGTTTATCTTCCTAGAGATAGGCCTGTAGAGACTTACATTTGGGTCATTATTCAAATATCCACAAACAGATGGCTCCCATGTTTCTTTACTTATAACTTACCCAAACAGAGAAAAAAGCCCCACCAAAAAAAATTGTCCATGTCTGGAATATCAAAACAGTTCCTTGAAACTGTATTACCAGCCTAGAATACTTGACTTGTTTTGATCTCCTCTGGTGTGCAAGAAGAGAATATTGAAATGGGTAGGATTGTCTCAGTGTTTGGTTTTTGATATTTTAAAAAGTTAATATTCTGAAAGCTGTAGTCAAAGAAGGTCAGTGATTTTTTAATGTATGCAAAGGTGTTGTGGTCTGAGTTGGAGGAAATAACCTTGTTGAGCTGGAAGCCTCCAGCAGAGCTTGGGGAAAGCTCTTGGGGAAAGGTGTGAGGTTTTCCACTTTGGGATCATTCCACGTTTTCCCCCCAAATATCCCCCAAAATATCCCCATCTTGTGTGTTTACGTACAGCTCTTGAAGTATTTGCTAACACATGCAAAATTTCCAAAAATGTCCATCACTACTGAAAATTAGCCTTTCTGCACCAAGGGTCAATCTTTTTTCACAGACACAGATTTATGGCCAGGGGGTTTGTGAGCAAGGAGTTCATATTTGCTGTCCCTTGGTGCTAGATAGACCTTTGAGAGTGTTTAAACCTTCCCCCTCTCTTCATCCCATGCTTGCACTTTGGCAAAGCTGGAAACCCTACAGACATGCCAGACAAGTGGAAACTGCATTTTTAAGTGGAGAAGAAAAAAAAAATTAAAATATCAAAGATCAGGTAGCAGTCACTGCGGCAATGCAGTGTGAACAGCTGGAGATGGCAAACAGAAAATGGAAGAATTAAAATAATCCGAGATTTGCATTCACAAATCTACGGGAAGAGAATTTCTCTTCAAAATTGCCCAGTCCTGAGATGTGTGCAACCAGGCCACAAAATACACTATGAATGTTGAAGGTATGGCAGAGGGGAGGCAAGCACTGACCAAGAATGTCAGTTTGGAGAAAACAGAACAGGGTGAAGGGAAAAATAAAAGAAGATTTTTAAAAGGAAGCATGTTGAAGGATAAAAGCTGGCTCTGGCAAGCAATCTAATGCGCTGAGGTATTGATCCAAATGCCCTCTGAGCTTTGCAAAGAATAATGTGATGCTTTGCTTTCCCTGGAGGATACAGGTAGGATAAGTTTGGAACAACTCAGATCAAGGAGAGAAAAAGACGTATCTCAAGTCTGGTAGAAAAATTAACTTTCTGTCATTTTCTAAACCTGAGTTGTATTGCCTTTTTCCACAGTTGAAATGCAGTCCTGATTTGGGAATCACTAGGGTCTGGGATTACAAATGTCTCCTTCGAAATTCTGAAAATTGTACAGATGAATTCATGAGAAGTCCCCGAATTGGTACATACTCTTTTTCACATGAAAATATTTGTGTGAAAAATAGAAAAGGACAGATAGAGAAATTCACATAGAGAAAAAAAAAATATACCAAAAAAACCCCAAAACAAACAAACAAACAAACAAACCCCCCAAAAAATCACCAAAAACCAAAAAAACCCACAAAAAAACAAAAAACAAAAACAAAAACAAAAAAACCAACCAACCAAACCAAAAAAACCCAAAAAAACTCTCCTTCAAGTAAAAGTGAATTCCAGGTAGTTTCTGAGTATTGATATTGACTTGACAAGAGCAGAAAGGGGCCATTTGCAGTGAATAGTGTATTAAGTAGTTGGAATGTGAAGTGTTTACTAAAATAACAATAATTATTCAAACCAAGCTAATGGCAGTGAAGTTGTTGGGGAGCTTGTGGGATGTGATATGTTTGTCTGCTGCAGCATGACTGCTGTGGGTAAATTTTTGTGTTTTGGTTTGGTTTTTTTTACAAAATACTATGAAATTTTAATGCATTATTTATTTATTTTAAATAAGCCTCTACCATGCATAATCTGATTAAAAGGGAAAAGTACAAATGGTTCTTCAGCATCTTCTGTCTGGAGGCAATAGCTAACAACATATTGCAATACATTTGACTGTGACATTACAGAGGTTTGCTGTTTATTACAAGGGCTGCACCCATATCACTGAAATACAGCTAGAAGCCTATTAAAGAACTTTTGTGTTCTCAACTGCAAAACTAAACTGATTGTGTGCCTACTACAGAACTACACAACTAAACAACTACTATTTTTCCCCAAGCAACTACTTGTATAAAAATTAAAACCCACAAACTGTCCTTTCTTGTAAAAAGTTATCATAAAAAACCAGAAAAGACTTCTCTCTCTAAATAAACTAATGAAACACTATTTAAAAATATATATATCATCTATGTTATAATATAGATAATATAATACTAACCTAAAATTCCAAGCTTGATCTTTATACATTATCTAAAAAAATCCTGTTAAAAAATTTTCTTCTAATTTTTTATAATTTTCTTTCTCTGTTATAATTTTGCTAATAAACCTATATTTATACCTTTTAAATTTAAACCTACTTTATTTCTCTCCTAATCCTATCTCACAACAAAGAACAAAAGTAATTCTAATAAACACAGGCCACTACACTAGCAAAGGCTGAAGTTTTCTTTGACAAATGCATGAAATATATAAAGACTTCGATTTTTGACAGCCAAAATGCTTTAATGTTGTAAAGAATGCGTTAGAATACTGTCAAATGGTACTTTTAATAATTTTATTCATTACTCAGCATGTTTTCTTATATTTTATTTGACTTTTGCCTTTTAGATTGAAAGTGAATCTTTTATCTGCTATTATTATCTCTTTGGATATACAAATGTCCTTTTTCACAATGCACACGTGTGTTAAGTAACAGAGTTACTCAACTATAAAACTTGGAATCCAGCCCTAAGCAGTGGATACCAAATGAGAATGGATTTTTTTTTTCAATTTGCATAAAGGCAACAAACCACTAACACACCATTTTTAGAAGAATTTTCATGGAAAAAATAATTTAGAGTTTTAATTATTCACCTTTTCTAGCGTTGTTAAACTAGTTGGCATAAAACACCCCTTGTCCAGATATTGCTGTGAGAAACAAGGTGTTTTTTCTTCTAAGAACCTGCTTTGTTCTTTATATAATTTGTAAGGGAAGACATCAAATAAGCTGATGAAATACCTGGGAATGGATTGGCATGTCACACACGGGAGGACACCCAGCCCTCGTTGGGATGACTGTGATGAATGGTGGGCATGGGCAGATGAAGTGGCTGCTGGTGCTCTGTATGATCCATAACCTCCAGCTTCAGGAAGCATCCTTAGTCATGACAGCTGCTGGAAAAGAGAGAGTCCTGTGGAATAGCAGGGGGAAAGAAAACAAAACAAAAAATCCTGGGTTTTCTCAGATTTTCTGTTGTTGCTTGGTGAGCCCCTTCGGTGTTGCATAGGTTCTTCAAAGGCAGGAGCTGTAGGAGCAGCTGTGGGATCCTGTGGGATCAGCTCCCTCTGCCCACGTGCTCATTTCCCAAACTGAAGGGAAATTAATTGCCTACCATTTTGCCCTGCTCTTCCAGGTCTGTTTGAGGCTGACTAAGGGCTTCCAAATGCGTTTGAAGACAATTTCCACCGAGCAGGAAAGCGAGATGGAGATGGGAGGAAATTGGCTGGTCCTTGTTTATTCTAGGGAGTCAGGATCACAGGAGAGCCCGTGTGTGCATTGTAGGAATTAATGTAGGATTGAGGGCTCATCCAGGCTTGGCTCCACTGCCAACACCTCCCTCACCAACCATGTGAGTGGAGACCTTCCCAACTCTGCATTTTGAGTGGGATTGCTGCAGCTCAGGTCCTGGCAGAGCTTTCAGGTCCTGTGCGTGTAGGAAATTCACTCGGAATGCTTTTCCTACTGAGGGTCAGGTGCTGAAAACTCCAGTGGTCTCTGGGTCAGGTGAATAAACTGCTCCAGTTACAAGGAAGCACCTTGTTATTGAGAAATTGACTGCCGAGTAGTCGTAATTGTATAAATTTGCATTAATTTAAAAAAAAAAAAAAAACAAAAAAAAAAACAAAAAAAAAAAACCAACATAGCATCAGGAGATTTTGCGAAACGGTTTAGAAAACGTTATATGGAAAAAGAATGAAGTAGTAGGCCCCAGAGGTTAGGCTGGATGAAGAGGCAAAGAAAGCCATTGCAGCAGTGATGGAGAATGTTTGAGCAACTTGACTTTCTCAACATAAAAGGTGTGCATGCATAAAAACATCGAGATGCCAGCCTAGGGGGAAGTTACATCTCTAATTGTTTTGTAATATAGATGATGATTAATCAAGATGGACCCGGCTGGTTTGGTTTAAACATCCCCAACAAGTTGTGTGTGGTAGAGGCCAACTCAGCAGAGCTCTGTTTAAAAGCAAAATCTGCCCTGTGTGAAATTCTATATGTTTTCTGTGGATGTAATCTCTTGGTGGCCGTTTATATTTTAGGAACTGACATGTTCACTTTCATTAAACTTGCCTGAAAATGGAGAGCAACTGTTTAAGACCAGAGATGTTGACCTTATATTTCACAAGTAATAAGATTTTATTTACTGTAGTTACTGCAGGCTTACTAAAAACTGGAAAAATATTTTAATACTTCGCCATTTCTGATACATAAATGTTGATACATACACTGTTCCTATACGTTGTCCAAATGAACAACCAAAATATAGTTTAAAAAAACTAAACTGGGCCAAAAAACATCTGAATGCACAAGTGCTGGTTTTGGTTTAGCCCAGGAATTTTCAAGGTAAAACGTGTATCAGTTTCACAGAGTTGAGGGATTTTTTTAAAATTTTGGTGTGACATGCAAGTCCTTCAGGAAGGAGATGCACTTGAGGTGTCAGTATCACCCTTAGGAAAAAAAACACATTTCATTTTTGCCAAAGAGTGGTTAAACTTTTTTTTTTTTTTTTCCTGCTGTGTATATTTTCATGTCTTTGGCTGTGATTCCTGGCCTGTGGTTTTGCTGTACTATATAGTAGCAGTACGTTCACATGGAGTTTTATTATAATAATTATATATCTATATATATATATATAAATGTATAATAATTATAATTTTCTTGTGTTTGACTTTGTGAATCTTCCCAGTAAGGAGAAAATATAACATGTGTTGTTGATAATCTGAAATGATTTCTGGTTTAGGTAGGCCCAAAAAGATTTTGAAAAGCTCATTAGTATTTTGTGCAGGATTTGATTGTCTCTGGAGTTGCACTGACTTTTCCTTTGGACTGTGTGATGCTTCCTTGCCCCAGTTACACATCTGAGAGAGGCTGGGTTGGACTTCTAGATGGGAAGCTGCTGCCTCTCTTAAATTTGGTTTTCATAGTTGTTTTGTTTTCTGAGAAAATACAGAGAATGAGGAAATGCATCTAATTAAACAACAAAGTAGTATGCAATTAAGATACTTCAATTTTGGTGGTTTTTTTTTTTTTTTTTTTTTTCTTTCCCAATCATCTGAAATGTCACAGGGAATTACAAGTCATTAGTTTTCTTTCTGGGGTGCTTCAGCTGGGAACCTGTCCATCAGACTGTGATTTAGGGGTTTTATTTTGCTGTGCCCTATGGGAGGCTACAGGAAATGTGGAATCCCCCATCTTGCTGTTGTTTCTGACACAAACATTTTCCTGAACACAGCAAAGGGACTGCGTTTGCTTCGACATCCATGGCACATCAAATAATTCTGGTGACTGTGACTGATCAAATAACTCCTGCACTGCAGCCCTGTCACGAGTGGGGGAATTCAGAGAGGGGAAAACCTCTGTGGCAAAAGCACACAGAAAGGGTTGGGAGAGGCAGGCTGAGCTGGGAAAAAAAAAAGCCGAATTAGTCCTTTTTTGTGACAGAGGGTCCTGTTTGAGTGTACCAGCAACATCGTGGAGGAGGGGGAGAAAGAAATATTCCATGAGTTGCGATAAATAGCAAATAGATTGGATAGGTCAAAAAATGATTTGCCTTTCCTGCATGATGGGATTGACCCAGGAAGGTGCTGGCAGATCTGCTTGGTTGCTGTGTATCTTTCTTTCAAAGTACTCATAGAATAATTTACTGCAAGTTTCAGTACCAGTCATTTACCTAACCCTGTCAACATTAACGGAGAACAGAGAGAAAATACGATTTTGTTTTGATCTTTCCGTGACCCGGCTGGTAGAGGACATAAAGATACATCCTGTGATTATTATGGGTTTTTATTAGTTTGTTAGTTTATCCATTTATTTATTTGTTTGATATTCCTTTAAACAAAGGTCTGTGGCATGACAGTATTCTGAATTCCTAAAACACGCTTATCTTCAATTCTTTTTTAGATGAGAAAATTGTTGTTCTTTGTAACAAAATGACTAAAGCTGACAGTTTGATGGTGAAGCAAAGGCAATTGGCTTAAAGAAGTTCTTTGGTACACTTACAGAAAACCCAAGAGAATGGCAGATTTATACCTCAGTCAAATCACATGCTGATAATTTAGGTATCTCTGTCTCCTGGAAGCGTTAGGCTCGTGCTTCGACATGCAAAGTGACAGCCACATTTTAACTCAACTCTCTTTAATTTCCTGAATGGATTCCTAATTACTTGCCAAAACAATATTGATGGTAGATTATGGACCAATACTAGGTTCCCTGAGGCACAGATTCTTTTAGCAAGCAGGCAGGAGGTCCAAGATCTCCTGTGATATATTTATTTTAAAATTTTGCATTCCCTCATTTTCCCTCACTGGCATTTATGCTCCCTCTCTTGACGGTGAGCTGGAAGTGACACTTACCAAAATAACTTGACAAAGATGCTTTCAAAACTGTCACTCCCTTATGATAATGTAATTATTTCTTATTTCTTCAGATTCGAAGCTTCTCGTGCACATTTTTATCTACTGCTTTTGGAATTGGAGCGTAATATTACTGAAGAGTAGCTGTAAGAAAAACCAAGAGATTGTCAGTTACAAATGTAGTTTTTGGTCTTATGAATACACAGTTTTTGACATGAAAAAGCAGTATTAAAATCTGACCCAAATGCTGATTTTGCATTTAAACTGTCAAATAATCACTTAGCAATATAAACTCCATTTCCTACATATTAATGATTCACATTTTAATGCAGTAGCAACAGGCTATGTTATCATTTTTATCATTTTCCAAGAGTTAATACTGTGCTTCATAAAACTGTGCTTCTAGAAAATAGATTTTTATTATAAAACTTTTTTTACTCTATGGACAATTTCGCTTTCTCTGGAAGACCCCAGAGAGAATTTGGATGATTAAAGTAGAGTTTCAATAAAAAGTACAGATATGTTTAACATGACTTAAATGTTGTGGGGTTTAATTAGATTATTTTATGATTTCAGGTTAATTATATGTAACAGAACTTGACTTAGTGGCAAGACTGAGGTGACCATTCTGATGAGGTAGTTGTCTTCAAAAAATGCTTTTTATTTTAATGCTATTCTCTGCTTCAGTGACAATATCTATGGCTATAAGAATGTGGATTTTAGAATTTCATCCAGCTTGAAGGACGTGATATTACGTAGAGCCTCTCTCAGTTTTTGCTGCTTTCCATGCAGAAAATCCTCTTTGGATTCCAGAGCTTGAGCTGCCAGCCATAGGTTGAAGCACTTTCCACTCTCTGAAGTTTTGTCATGTTGACTTTTGATTCTCTTTTATTTGTGTGAAGATTGGTTGGTCAGTGTTAGTGAAATATTTGCAAAATTCTATTGTAGTTTCTAGGACAACAGCAATATTTTGGCGGATTTTTAAAAAATATGCTTCCATATTTGAGTTTATCTGTCTACACACACAAACACCCTGTATAGTATTGACATTGCATCCTATATGGAGTTATCTATGTTTTTAACATCAAAACAGTGATGGCCCTAAAACATGTTTTTTTTTTTTTTTCTGTAGCATTGACAGTTTTAATTTGTGGACAGAAGGTGTCTTGAAAGGAAAAAGGGAAACTTTGAGAAAACAGTAATGTCACAGTAGTACAATCTCACATTGGATGTAATTCTGTATATACTGCATTGTAAATATTCTCCTCCAAGGGGAATAGGATGTCTGTAGGCATGGCCCTAAAACTCTTGTTAGCTGTTAATGTCTAGAGTCACTGAATATTGTTGTAAAGACATTTTTTAAAATCTCCAGTATTGGAGGAGTCAGCTGAAAATAGCTGTGTGACACGCCTGAAACAGCTTCAGACATCTCTGCCGAGCACAAGGGAAGACCTGAATACCAGGATTACAGATCCCACAAATCCCCTGCTCAGTTTTACAGAAGGATCAGGCAGTTTATGTATGCAGTTAATCTATTTTCACTTCAGTGGAGTGACTTGCAGCTGCAGCCCCACTTGATGGGCAGATCAGTAGCTGCTCTGTCATATCTGGCCTGTACCGTTTTTCTTGGAAGGCTCATTGTTTAGTTTACAGCGGGTTTTATTTTCTCTGGGTATGCTTAGAAACAAGCAGAGCTCAACCTAAACCTTGCTCCTCAGTGGTAACTCATCCACTTCTGGGGAAATGGGAAGAGCAGTTGGAGGAGCCAGGCATTGTAAATTCAGCTCAGCAGGGCATGCCTGGGGGGTCTGTCCACACATCTTTTGGGGACACTTCCACAGATCCTGTTTTACTGCAGCCTGTGCTTGAAAACCCTTTGGCTCACCCCAGCTGGAGATGCTGTGGGGGACTGTCAGCAGGACAGGCAGGTGAGGCAGGTTTTCCAGCTCTTCATTATCCAAAGTTAAGAGGATACCAGCCTCCGAAACCACAGTGCCTCTTCAGGCCTTCGGTCTTTTATTTACTTTTAAAACATCCCTCTCAAGCTGTCTTATTGCCTTTCACAAAGAGTAGTTCCCTTTGCTGCTGTCTAGTATTTGCACGTATCAAGGGCCAGGTCTGTCTGGAACATTTGAGGGAAAACAAGTCTTTACATTTGAGGGAAAACAAACTCAGAGCCTGGCTGCTGGTATGCAGCACCTACAGTAGCTGAGCCATCATTTGGGAAGCATGTTCTGTAAGGTTTCATAAACTTGCAGATGCTCTGATGTTTTGCTGAGCTAGGAGGAAGTTTCTTGGCGAAATCAATAAACACTCAAGTTCTCAAGTCATCAGATGACTTGAAAAAGAGAAGGTTCTTCTTTTCTGACAAAAAAAAAGTTCAAATATTTCAAAGTAGGAAGTGATAGGAGCTCATAGGATTGGAGTTCAAATATTTCAGAGTACAGAGCGATTGGAGCTCATGGGACTGGAGGTCCCCTTGGCATCTGTATCACTTTGGGAGGTGGGATCAGGTTATTTAGGCTGTTAGGAAAATTCCACATGGAAGCTTCAGTGTGCCAGCACAAACCTCCTGTGCATGAAGAGCAGGATGGGATGGAATGCAGGATGGAAAGGCATCATTTGTCTGTTCTCCTCCAGGAGACCAAGAGCGTGCCCTGCCGTGAGCCAGGGTGCAGCTGATGCTGATGAGAATTTCCACATCCCAACAGGGCGCCTGATGAGCAGGGCTCAGCCACTGTTTGTTTATTTGGGTGCAGGTTTTCATCACATCAGCCCTTTCAGCATTTGCATATGCAAACAGGAGATCTGAAGGGTAACAGCTGTGAAAATACATGCTTATGACCTGCCTTACACACACTGTATGCAAACTTGGGATGTGAATTTTATAGGGGCTAAAAAAATTACAAGCACACGTACGCAGGCACACGGTCGGGTTTCCTGCTTTTTTTGTGTGTGTTTTGGACTTCATTAGCTTCCATCCACAAGGAATTAGATGGCACAGCCCAGAAATACTTCAGAGTGCTCCATTTCTTCTCCCATCACTTCGGATTCTGGTCAGCTCGGCATTTAGTGCAAGCTCCTGCAATTAAACCCTTCCCCATGGCATTTTACCACATGGTGTCATGCTACAGCACTGTTTACTTAATCGCCTTACTCTGCTAGATGGCAAGTGTTTCATTAGGGCCTGTGAGGAATTTGTTATAATGCAGCATAATCTAATGAGGGCTTGTCTCTAGTCAGGACACGTTTGCATTACTGGTTGATGTGATTATGGAGGTAAAGCTTCAGTCAAAACTGGAGTAGGGAGCCTTTTGTACACACGTTTAAAAATAGAATTATGTTACTGCTAAATGAGTACCTGAAAGGTTTGGTATGGTTCGTTTTGTAGCTCAGCTGTGAAATAATGCAAAGGACTTTTCTTTTAAAAAGTTCAGACAGCTAATTTAATATCTAAACAGTAATTCTTTGGAGGGATACCACGGCTGTGTAATATTAGTGTCACTCTTGTTTAATTGTGGACAGACTTAAATTTAGCATCGTGTCATAAAAACAAGATGCATGCTTTTAATTTGAACTACAAAAGTGAGTTGAAAAAATGCCTTCCAGGTACTTGAACTGAGTCCTCATCTTTGATTTTGCTAAAAGAAAAGTTAGTGGTGGGAATTTGTTTAGAGGATGTGACTCAAATTCATTTGCCTGCAGGAGCCTCAATTCAGGGTGTAATCTAGAGTTTTGGCACTGCTAATAAAGGTGAAATGTAATTATTTACCAAATGGTATTGAAATGGCACCTGTGTTAAGGACTAAGCACATGCTGAATTATTTGGATTAAGATAACTCCTGCTTTCAGTGTTACTCAGTGGGAAAAATGCTGAGACTTCCTATGAGGACCCCAGGTTTGTTCAGGTTTCATTTCCTCACTGTGTCTCCTTCACTTCCTTTTCCAGACTTTGTGTCTGAGCCCTATTTGCTGTATCTTAGTAAGAATGAAATGCAGATTTCTAGGAGACTAAGATGCTTGCAAATGGGCAGCTTGATATTTGGAAATGTTTTTACATCTTATTAATAGTATGTTATCAAGAAATGGAATTTTGCAACTTTTTTTCATCCTTTCTCTCACTTCTTCTGATTTTTGGTCTCCATTTTGCCCTTTCCTCCCTTTTCTGATGTCTTCAAATTCACTTCCTTGATTGCACAAATTTTGTAAGTGTAAAATGTTGAGTGGTGAATCTCCTTTTGCCCTATTTCCACCCCATTCTGCACTTGATTTGCACTCCAGCGTGCAACCCCATATTACCAGATTCCAGTCTGCAGTAGACTTGGCTTTGCACATGGCAAAGGCCTTGGGAAGGACATCAGCTACCACTCTAACGAGTTCCCTTTGTGTGACAAGGTCACATAAGTCACTGGGAAATGGAGAGAAATGGACCTGGAAAATCCATTTCTCCCTCCAGCATGCGGAACTGGAAGGGCTGAGCTACAGAGGAGCCCAAGTAAGACATGAAGGCCAGAGCATTCATCATCCAGACACGGTTTGACACTGCTTTGTGGCTTTATCTTTAAAAGAAAAAGAAAGAAAAAATCCCCTCCACAAAAGCCCAGCTCCCAAGTCTTTATCTCCCTTTGCTCGAGAGCTGCTAGCTTATTTTCTGGAAACATATCTAAAGTATTTGGTGCTAAACTTCCTTTTAGATGAAAGTTTGAAGGGGCTTTACCAGATATGTGCAGAAATTCTTGTCGGCAGCAGATGTTTAAGCTTTTCCTAACTGAGGCATTCTTTAGCCAGATGATGTAGCTTGTTGTCAGTCTAAAATACTGATCTAGAATTGTGAATTCCTATTCTGGTCCTGAGGCTCCCACTGCTGGGTTCCAGATGTGGAAGATAACATGTTCAAACAGTGCTGCTTCCTTTCCATCCTGCAGAGTTTCAGTCCTTGCTCTTTTTACTCCCATCTCCTCCTCTAAGATAGGATTTATGTATTCCTGAACATCATCAGGAGTGAGCAGTGCCCTGTCCCAGCAAACGAATTTTATGTGATTGTGTTTATACTCAAGATGAACAGTTCTCTCACAATTTGAATTCAACCTTTTGCTCTTCTCCTGCGCTTCAGCTAACAGGTGCCTTCAGGACTTTTGCCATAATAATGCTTCTGAACATCAACTAAAAAACGTAGTATAGGCTTCTTTAGTAAGTGTCAGGAGCATTAAAAACAGGTACTTTGCAGTTTTCCTAGGTGCAGGTTCTCCAAAACCTGTGGACAAGTTGTTCTTTGCATGTCTTTGATTCCAATTTAATTTGCAGACTGTGTTAAAATTATATTAATTATTATGAGGTGTTAGAAATCCGTGTATTTAATAACAGGTGTATCAGATTCCAATCAGTTAGCATTTATTACCCAGAAGATTTTCCCTTAAACAATGGAAATGTATGGCTTGCACTGAGCATAATTAAAGGCTGTGGTTTCCTTCTTCTGCTGCTCTTCTTGGGATTGGTTAGTAGGAAATCAGTTTATCTCCACTCCAAGGACACCTTTTGACTCCTGGACTTGTGTGCACACAGGTAAAGCAGGATTTGACACCTGTTTTTATTTGGTTCCAGCCCACACTGTAGGATGTCGTGTAGACTAAAGGAGTACACAATGTATTTTTTTTTTTTACATACAGATTTAACGTGTGAGGTAACTGCCTGTCCTTTTGTTTCTTCCCAGCTCTTCCTGGAAAAAAAAAACCAAAGCAAACAAACCAAAAACAAACCTGTACGAAGCAGGTGGGAGAAGTAGTCATTTGAGTTTCATATTGTGGTATGGAAGGCCTCAAAAGGATTTTATAAACTTATGGCCTCTATCATCCAAAATTCTGCTCTTTCGTAGCATTGCAGTGAGTTGGCTGCTGAGTTCTCTGTTGCTGTGCTCTACTTGAGCTGTTTGGAATATTACTTTGAGAATTGGAAGGGCTCCGGGGTGCTAAAAGTGATTATGAGATTTTTCCTTTGCTTGACAAGATGAGCAGGTCCAAGTGAAGAATGAGGCAGTTATGTGGATTGACGGCAAACAGGTTTCAGTCACAGGATCGTGCTGTGATCTGCTCATCTTTGAGGTGGGATGCCAGTGGAATTGAGTTTCAAGAGGATAATTGCAGCCCAAATTCTCAGTTCAAGTTTCATGCCTTTTTTTTTTTAATTATTCTTAAAAAGATTCCTTCCAGTAATTCGTTGAATTCTGAGAGTTCTTCAGAAGCTTTGTTTATAATTTGTCTTCATGAAAATCAGAATAAAAGGTGGTATATTGAGCAAAAACTCCAACTGTCCAAAAATATTCATTTTAGAATCTGAAAAATCAAGGCTCCCCAGTCCTTATCAGTAAATATTTCCAGTTGTGAGTGAGTATTATCCCTCAGGATGCATTTGAGAGAGGTTTTGTCTGCTGCTACCTCTGCTGTGTAGGAGTCTCTGAAGCCTGGTTAAGTGATCCCGGCGTGTTACTTCCCACCCCAGAGATAACCTTCCCTCCTCAAGTACCTGACCCTCTTAAAAATCAGGAATTAATTCTATGAATGAGGACTGTTTTGAGTGGTGAAATAATCCCTTTGGCTAGCCAGGGTAAGTGCAGAGACCAGACAGAGCCCTTTGAGGAAATTACAGTGACACTTTTCCCAATAATAACACAACTTCCACAGCTCCCCATGGATCATGAGACAATTTATTGGGCTCTGCCCACAGAGGTTGGCTGAGGGCTGTGGCTTTTCCTAATCTGCTTTCTTGAGAAGCACTTGCTGCAGATCCTGATTTTCATTTGTGCACTGGGAAGTCTCAGCTCAGGTTCCTGTTGCTCCAGTCGTCCCCCTTGCCAGCCCCTTTACACTTCCAGGCTCAGTCAGCTCAGACTGCTTCTCTGGGCATCGGGATTGCCCAAAATCCATCTCCTCCCACAGCAGCCTTGTCCCTTCCAAACCTCCTCAGGAGACTTTCTGAGGTGATGGGAATGCTCCACTACCACCCAGAAGTTTTTGGAAAGACTGGTGTCTCCCGCTGCAGTCCCTGACATCCCATCTCCAGGGCCATGATTTTTATCCCATTCTGTTTTCTGGGGTGCACAGCAGTACAAATCATTCCACACCCTGGGGGCTCTGTGTGAAGGTGCTCCTCACTCCTGTCAGGTGACCTGGGATGCTTTAGATTTTGATCTAAATGCTGTACTGAACTGTATTGCAGACCTGTAATACACAGTTCCGTCATTTTAAGACGTTTCCGTTACTTTCGTTAGTTGTAATCATTCTTTTGTACAATTCTGAGCTTTCTCTGCTTATTCCTTCTTCTGAAATTTTACCATATCTGAGCTGGAGGAAGCTGAGTTTTAACTCTGAAATGATGCTGGTGTTATTCAGCCATGTCCCAGGATATGAACTGATGGATTTTGTTATGCTGAAGTTCACTTTCGATCTGGAAACCAAACTCTCAAGATGCTTGTGAAGAAATATAAATTCCTTGAACAGAATTTTGTTTTCACCTGCCCCAAACCAGCCATCTGGGAGCCTGGTGTACTATGTTCAATAGACTGAGAAATTTTTGGTAGTTGTGTACAATGATGGGAATGGAAATGCAGTTTTTCCATCACTTCTAAATAAACTAGAGACAATGGATATTAACCTTGGGACAAAATTCAGCTGAAGTGTACCAGTTAAGATCCAGTTTAAATGATTTTGATGTTTTTCTCTCAAATTCATTGGTTGGCAGTGGGTAATTCTTTAGTACAAAGCGGTTGTTTTCATTTCCAACTTTACTTGCAAGAAAATTTATGCTGTATTTTACTTCTCTGCAAATATTCAAGTGCTCCTCTGGAAGAAGGTGAGCAGTAAATAGTGCTGCTTCATGCACTGAGTGGACATGAATACATTTATTAGTATAATAAGAAAGCCTTGAAATAAAATCGTTGTGGATTTTCTAAAAGTATTTTTACTAGATTTCAGAGTTATGTTCTTTAATGGAAAACTTTCCCTCCTGCTAGTATACATTCAGTCTTGTCTGAAAATTAGCATATGGCAAAATATCAGCTGTAACTACAAAACAGATATAGGAGAGACAGAAAATTTCTCTATATTAAATCATTATGCTTTAATCTAAAGTATTTACATGCCTTTTAGGAATACTGACAAATCAGACTGTCTGACTGTATAGCAGCACTTGCATTAGCTTAAGTTTGCAAACACCAGAATCAAGAAATAAGGTGTGAGGTTTTTTTCAGGCTCTAGTGATTTCTTTTAATCACTTCAGCCTCATGATTTCTGAGAAGATGGGTTGTTGGTTTTATTTCTCAGGGCTACTGTTACATAACCCCCACTAAACCCTTAGAAGTATAGTTTTCTCCTTAAGTAGGCTTAAAACACACATGGGAGCTTTAACAACTAAAGAGACACAGATTCAGCAAGGTCTGAGTGTAAGACTGGCAGTGCCAAAGCCTCTGAGCTGGAGGGGTGACTTTGTTAGCTGGCATCACCTTTTATGATCTCCTTAGGCCTCATCCCAGTGAGTGCTGGTTGCATACACCCAGACCATCATCCCTGCAGCCCTGCTTTAACCTGGAAACAATTCCCTGCCTGGGACAGCACAGTCCTCAGCCTTTCTTCTTTCAGAGACATCCTCAGGCTCCGAAAAGTGAACAGAGGGGATGTAATCGTAGAAGTGAAGTTTTTGCATTTCATTTGTCTGAGTGACTCAGATTCAATGTCATGTGCACAAATAAAAATACATGTCTGTAGCTGGCTGTTCTTCCAAGAGTGACAGAGTTGGGCTTTGTCCTTTCTAACCAGCTAAATATCATTTCCTTCTCTGGCCTCAGACTGAATTCTGGAGGCACATGCAGGAGATCTCAAGAAATAGGAGGAAAATAGGAAATAGGAGGAGCTATCTTTAACTTGTCACCCTTCAGGATATAAAACTGCACTTGGAGAATTTGAAAAACTGAGAATCAAATTGCTGTTTCTGTTTTGGTTCGAACAAGGTTAGAAATCCTGTGTCTCTTAGGGAGAACCTGGCCTCAGGAATGGTGCAGGTAACAATTTCTCCCTGCTTTGCAAGGCTGGTGTTGGATTCTGTCCCTGCATTGCTATCTAAAAATACCTTATCAGAAATGATCAAAATCAGATCAGGCTCTTAGTCTGTGAGGGTGCCATGTCAGAAGATGTGAAATTCCCAGTGAAATAGCCTGTATATCAAACAGTGTCTGCATGCATTCCTGTGTACAGTGTGAACACCCACAGATCTGCTTTTATTGACTTCTTTCCTTCAGTTGAGATCCTGTGAAATCCCACTCAGAGGGGGGCAGATTTTATGGCAGGATTTTATTTTATTGTTTCTGCTTGCTCCATATATATTTTTGAGCTCCCTGTGTATGCCTGTGTACCGTGTTAGAAATTTAGGAATAAGTCAACCAACAATTTTGCAGAAATCATTGCAGTTGCAATGCTTTCCTTCAGGAAGGCTTTTTGGTTCTGTCTTTGCTTTTATGACCACGTGGAAATTGGCTGAGATACTCAAGAGAAAATACGAGAGAATTTATTTTGCACTTAGTGTAGGTTTTAAGCTGTGGTTAACAAAACCTTAGTGCCTTACGCAGCACATCAGCTCCTCCGGCCATGAATTCACTCTTCCTGGACATTCCACCATGAAGGATTTTGTTGTTGTTGTTGATTTTATTTCTGTGGTTATTTTTGGTCCCTTCTTTGTTCTGCAAATGTGAAGTGTGGTATGTTTCAATTCCTTTGCTCCCTGGAAATGTTAAAGCCATTTGCTGTTCTAACTGATCCCTGCTCGGAGTGTTTCATTACCGATGCAATCTCGAGGTGAGCATTATAAAGTGAAGTATTATTCTTGATCTCACTGCGAAGCTGTAGGGAGTCAAACTGCAGGCAGCCAATGTCAAAATCGCCTTTTCTAAAGGATTTTTTTTTTTTTTTTTTTTTTTAAGCTTGAGGGTGAAGTGCATTTAAGGCTGTGTTTGCTGATCTTGAAGCTCGGGATGTAACAAGTGAAATGACAGAGAAAAATATGACCTTGCAAAGAATGAGATGAATAAAAATCTACATGAGCTTTGGGAAAAATGGAAATGAGGCACAGCCCAAGTGAATGAGACCTTTAAAGGTTTCCTTTCCCTTCACAAAGGTTTTTGATACAATATGAAGCTTCTAACAAATGGTTAAGAAAAGACAATTATGGTACTATCCATAGGGTTCAGAATTCAAGGTGCTCAGACTTGCTGCATTTTGACAGCCATAGAAACTGTTTCCATTTAATCTATTTTACAAGAATGAAAGAGTGTTTTCGTGCTCTAAGTGTGTAGAATATTTAGTCATTAATTTGGTTTTATACTGTTTTCACTGCTGAGATTTGAGCATATTGTGGAAAATTAATTATCTTAACGCATACCATACTTATAAAGTATTGATTTGCCTTTTCCAGTTAGAGAAAATTGTAGCTTTCTTCCCTCTTAAATTGAATTTGTTTCTTCAGAGGAGTTAGACTGGAAAATGCTTCATGAAAAGCCAGGATATTGAAAACCAGGGCATAATGAATGGATCTTTCGAAACGGATATTTTGGTATATTTTGGGCCCCTTTCTTTCACTGCCCCTCTTGTGTCAATCCCCAAAGAAATGATGTAGTGCATCTTTCTTCAGCCATTAAAGAATGAATTGATGATGAGGGTTGGTATTATTATTATTGTTGTTTTTATTATTGTTGTTTAATCATATCCAAAGCTTCCTCATGTAATTGTTCTGATGGGTTTTTTTACCTTCATTCTAGAGTGGCTGGTTTTGAAAAAGGGAGAGATGGGAGTTGGAAGGAGGTTGGTCGATTTGGTACACAGGGTTTATTCTAGTTGGGTTTGTTTGCTTTTGCTTTGTGCTTTTTTTTTTCTTGGAGTAAAATCTGTAGCTTTAGAAACAATGGAAAAAGAAATGATATATATATATTCACTTTAATTTTCCTGTTGATTTTTGCTTTCTATGCCAAATGCTCCTCAGCACCTCTTGCAAGTGGCACCAGTTGCACATTGCTGCTCTTCTTGCAAATCCTCTTGTCATTTCACTGTGTGTAATGAACCTTCCCTCTCCCTCCGTTGCCCTGCCGTGCTCCTCCTTTCTCCTGCTCGGCCAGATTTCACTTGTGATGCCTGCAGCTCAGAATTTCCAAGCAGCCCACGGCTGCAATTAGCCACTTGTCAAGGTGTGCATGGACCAAGGGGGCTGCTTGCTGCAGTCCTGTCCTTCACTCCATCTGCTGACACACCGCAGAATTATCCTCGATGGTGTCAGTGAATGACAAAAGTCCCGCAGCAGCAGAAACCCATCTGGGTAATAATATATAAAAACCCCGTTGTGTGTTTTTACATGTTATTAAAACCTTCCCCCCCTCAATGTAGGGTTGTTTTTCCCTTTCATCTCAGTGTTCCTAAAAGCTTTGTCCAGCTGCAGTTATAAATATCTGCTGTGCCACACCCCCAGTTCAGTGCTTTTATGCTTTGGCTTGTAGGGCTGGAACCCCAAGAGGCATTTTTGAAGTGTCTCCTCCATCCAGCTCAAGCAGTTCTCATCACTCCAGAAATGTCTTTCTTCAGCTTATAGGACAGAAGAATGAGCTCCCTTCAGAGCTTAATAGACCTCTGCTTCACACAGCAGCTGAAGGGGTGCTGAGGTAGGGTAATGAGAGCACGGGCAGTCCAAGTTGGAAGTAAAATACATTTTCTCTGTGATGTGCTCAGCCTTTTCTGCCCCGGGGCTTAAAAAACTGAAATCGACTCTTTAATTTAGCGTTCTCCTCCGTACACTGAAATTCTGCTAATGATTTGAGAGAGTTAACAAGAGGGTAGCAAAAATGATGTGTCAGATATGTCTGAAACCATAAAAATTCTAGAGGCATAACAATTTAAGTCATGGCAATGGATTTTAAAAAATACCACTTTCTGTCTACTGGAGGCCAAGGAAGAGAAGATATTGAGTTTATTTGTGTCACAGTATTTTTGCAAACTCCTCCTTGAATCAAGCTTGAATTAAAGATTAGTTTAACCACAGTAAGAGTGTTGTTTCCCTTATTTCTTTAGAATAGCAGAACAGATGAATTTTCAGGTTTAAAAAGAATGTATAAAAATCTAAAAGATCTGAAATCTAGAAAAGCACTTCAAAACACAGATATATTTTGATGGTTTTGGGGTTGTGGGTTTTTTTTTTTTTTTTTTTTTTTTTTTTTTTTTTTTTTTTTTTTTTTTTTTTTTGGTTTTTTCTTCTGTAGAAGCAGTGCTCTTGGGAGAAAGGCTGGGATTGGTGATTCACCAGTTCAGCTGTTCTTACAAATGTGACATGTGTGTCAGTTTTTCTGATTTTTTTTCCATGAGTTTTTATTGGGCAAGCTTGCTGTGCGTCATGAGTGCAAGGTTTCAAAGAGATTAATATCCATTTCCAGAAACATGGCAATTTGTTATGATTTGTGATTCATAAAGGTGGCTATTTACACCATCTAAAAATGTTGAATAGGGCATCTATTATTTAGCCTGTCTTAATTTTTTTAAAGTGCTACAAAGAAGTTCATTTATTCAGCAAGATAATTGCTTTTCATGACACTTTAACATCTGTTTCCAAATGATATCTTCAGCTCTGCAGCAACACTTAAATCTACTTTGGAGTTGGAAGCTACTACATGTTAGCAATAGCATACGATGCAGTTTTGAGCTGTTCATGTGTGTTTAAAATAAGATTGATTTACACCAGTTTCTTTCCAGGGGAACTACAACTTAAACTAATTCTTAATGATCCAAAGGCATTTAAAACTGGTTCATAAAATCCTCATTCAGAACTTCAAAGCTTAGAAATGTTTCAAAGGTAGTTTACTCCAGCATCACTGTTACAGCTTGAAAAGCCCAGCTTCCTGGCAACTTTTTGGTAGGCTTGATTTTTGGTGGTGGTTTTTTTTTTTTTTTTTTTTTTTTTTTTTTTTTTTTTTTTTTTTTTTTTCCCCTTGGTATTGCCCGTTCTTAGCTCACAACATGAATTGTAAAAAGGAATTCCTGCAGTATATCCTTTGGTGCCAATCAGCTGGAATTGGGGAGGTAGATTCCTCAGAGGATAGGGGCGGGCTTTTAACAGAAAGCTTGCAACTAAGAGCAAATCCCCAAACTTGGCTGTGTGTACCTGTGTTCCACACACCTACTTGGGGTGTGCAATACTGCCTGCTCCCAAATTGGTCTCTGGCTGGCTTTAGCTGTATGGGCCCAGCTGAGGAAACAGTCCTGAAATCATCAGGAGAGTAAATTTTTATTTTATTTTTTTTTAAAGGGAATGTTGTCTTGCTAGCTACTCCCATCTTGTCATGGGGCTTATATTTGGCTGGACATCATATCTATTATCTGGCTTTTTCCAGTTAGGAGGAGAGCTGTTTCAGCTGCAGTGAAGCCTCTGTTTCTTACGGGGTGGGAATGAGGAAGGAAGACAATGAACAACCAGTTAATCAGGCAGAAGATGATCTAAGCTTTTCCCCTGTGCTGGCTGGTGGGCAATCACTGTTTCAGGTTCTGGATTTGAGGGGGATATTGCAGAGGTATGAACACAGGAGAATGGATAATACTCCATAATACCTTGGGAGTCCCTCTTGCCTGGGAACTCCACCAATCCTTCCTTGTGACCTGCAGGCTGGGCTGAACCTGCCCTGTGTCGTGACCAGTGGTTTCTGCAGGTCCATGGTGTGATGGAAATGCAGTCAAATGTCCTCTTAGATCCCACTGCCAAGGCAAGGGGAGACGTGAGCTCTTGCTGCCTGATTAACATCCCAGCAAATGGGATCTGTTAAGTCTAAACAAAATTTGCTTTGGTCCCCACTTTTGAGCATACCTTTATTATTTTTAATGGATTGAAGCTGACAGGAGATTTGTGTAAGAAGATTTTGCAGAATTCTAATGAGAATGACTTCTTTGTCGGCGTGCGACAAAAATCCTGACTCATTCAGGGAATGAAAGATGGTGTTAGTGTTATCCAAGATTATTTACAGAATATTTATAAACGGCTAAATGGTTCTGTGTTGTGCATTGGAGACATCCGTGGGCTCTGGAAGCCCTGAGGCAGCAAACACCCCTCTCAGGAGGAAGGGAGTGGGTAATTACTGTTGGAAATCCAGCAGGAGCAAGGGAGGGCTGTGTGGGCATGGAGCCTACACACACTCTGCTGGCAAGGGCAGAGGGGAGGAAATCACAGAATGTTCTGGGTTGGAAGGGACCCACAAGATCACTGAGTCCTACTCTTAGCCCTGCATAGGGCAGCCCCAAGGATCTTACTGTGTGTCTGAGAGCGTTGTCCAAACATTTCTTGTACTCTGCCGGGCTTGGTGCTGAGAATGTTAATTCTTTGGGGGGCCTGTCACTGGTGACCACAGAGCTCAGAGTCTGACCCTCCTCTTCCCCTGATGAGAGGAAGCTGTAGACTGCAGTAAAGTCTCCCCCCACTCTCCTCCAGCTACGCAGACCAAGTGCCTTCAGCCACTCCTCCATACAACTCCCCTCCAAGGCCTTCTGCCATCCTTGTGGCCCTCCTTTGGATGCTTCCTAATACCTTGACATCTTTTTTATATTGCAATCCTTAAAACCTTAAAACCCTGCGCACACACAGCCCTCAAGGTGAGGCTGCAGCAGTGCAGAACAGAGACAATCACTTTGCTGGAGCAGGTGGTGATGCTGTGCCTGGAACGTGGCTGGCACAGAGCACGCTCTTGATGGATATTAAATTGCTGTCAGCCAGGACTCCCAGCTCCCTTGCCATGGCCAGGTGAGAACTGTATAAACCCAAAGGAGGAACGCAGAAATCCTCAATGTCCTCTGTTGCTGCCTCAGCCCCGGCCCTGCAGAGCTGCTGCAGTGGTTTTGTGGCTGTCAGGAAGCAGCTCAGCCAGCCCTGCCTTGGGTGCTGGACACTGGGCAGCCTGGCAGCATTTCCCCAGGGCAAAGGCAGCAGCAGGAGCAGGGTGTCGTGCAGGTCCAGTGTAGCTGAGGTGTTTGATGGCCATTCTTGAGCACAGCTGCCTCTCTTCCAGCAGTTGCAGGTGTGCAGTAACCCCCTCTTTGCTGAGGGGGTAATTGCAATGTCCTGCGTGTAGCCGTGAGCAAATATATACTTCTGCAAAGGCAAGAAACACTGCACGAGGTATTTAATCCTTATTACACACAATAGCCTGTTTTCAATACCTTTCTCAAATCCTTTTCTGCTCTCTGGGAGCATATGGGGACTGCTAAAATAATATATCAAAGGAGAAGCAGAATTTTCCAGCTGCCTCAGTAGTAGACTTCCATTTCTGGGGTTCGTAGATTTGTGTAAAATTTATCTTATCAGTGTCTCATGTTTTGATGACTGTTTAGTAATAATGGTCACCCACACAGTGTGCTGGGACACCATGCTGTGTGGTAATGAGCACTCCCAGAGTTCTGTGAAGGCCTCAATTAATCATCATAGTGCCAATTAAAAAGGCCATTAGAAATACTGTCCGTAGCCATCAGTCCTGCATAGCTGCTCCTTCTCCAGGAGGTGCATGTGCAGTGCACTCAGATGTGCACACACATATGCAAACTCCTTTTTCTAGGTCGATATGACCTGGCAGTGGCAATGAATTCCTATTCTGTCTTACATCCTAACTGTAGTTAAATAAATCCCAAATTTATTCTGATCTGCTCAGTCTTAGATCAGGTGTTGTTTCTCTGAGTAAAGCCTGGGTCTTCACGTGGCACAGTTACACTCAAGCTCTCTTTGGAGTTGCCCTGCAGTATCGTCAGGGTGTGATTTTTAAAGCCTACATTTGTTAAATCCTTTTAGAACAGTGGCTTTGTTGTCCCAGAGTTCCTGGTGGCTTCTTGTTGATGTTTTTGCTGTTTTTATTAGGAAGTAGACCTCATGCTTTGAGCAAGGATTTGAAAATTCTTAAGGGGCTATTGTTCTGGTTTTTTTTCTTGTCGAACATCTGCCTAAGTTGTTCAGAGTTACAGTGAGGCTCGGGAAACCCCTGTGTCCTGATGCTCAGCAGGAGGAATGGAACTGGATGGGAGAGAACTGTAATAAGTGCACCTCTATCAAGAATCTGGAACTGAACTCAAGATTTCTCCCTGCTGTTAGCAAGTGCTTCATGAAGCAAGTAGCAGATATGTATGTTATCACAGAAGATAATCTGCTAGCTCTGAGTTTTACTTCAATTGTTTAGCTACCAGATTTTTGATAAGTGGATCTAGACATGGATGATATGGATGTCAGCATCAATGTGCTATTTCATAGTGGGTTATCAGTTTGTCGTTTTAGTTGACAGAAACAAAAAATCAAAAAGTAATAATCCAAACAAAACCAATTCCAAAGTTTTGCAGTTTCCAAGTCCCAGAAATTACCTAAAGAGGCTATGCATTAAAAGAAGCTCAGAGACTTGCAAATACTTTCAGTTTTGCCTAAGTCTTCGCCTTTGTATATGATCATCATCATTTAGTTTTTGATAATGTGATCATAGAGCTGGAAAGATTTTTTGATTGCAGAAGAGGACATGGCTCTAGGAATCAGGTTTGTGGCATGCAGGAGCTCAGTGTCTGGCATATTTGCCGAAATCATGAGGTGGGAGTTGTATGAAAGAGAGGAGAGAGAGATGTTATCACTTCATTGCGTGGCCACTGTCCTCTCCTTGGCGGAGGACCTGGCACCATCACCTCAGCAGGCACCAGCTGACATTCCCATTCCCAAAGCAAAGAGCTGGAGGCTGGGACAACCGCAGTTCCTCCAGCTGCCCCTGAAATCAGTGGGGAGATGGTGTGAGCCCCATGAAATGCAAACAAGCCCTGAGTGCCCCCAGTGGGTGGACCTGCGGGCTCTCCACACGGGCATGCAGGAATTGGAGTCAATTGACCTTTGTCTTGCCGTGCCCCCGGATCCCGGCTTTTATCCCGGGAATGATAAAATGCTTTTGTCAGAAGCGAGTGGGAGAGTTTGCAAACAGTAAATAGCTTTGTTGTAAGTTAGCATGCTGATCACCAGAAAAGCTTGATGATATTAAGCATTTTGCATTCAGAGCGAAATGCAGAAGGGTGGTACCAGGCAGCCAGAAATCACAATAAGGCCAATTATTAACTAGTTTCTTTTCATTCAGTGAGATCCTGTGTTTGTCATTTGTAGTGGGGCAGGGAAACGATGCAGCTTGTTAACAAGAGTTTAAAAGGGTGGAATTTTAAATTAGCGTATTTGTAATAATAAAGGAACATAAAGCTCGCGTCTGTTAAAGGGAAATTTTAAAATGAAACCTCTTTCCTGCCCTTTAACTGGGAATCTTACAATTATGTGAAATCCCCAAAATGTGGCTTCATTATTCATTTCCTTTTTACCAGAATGTAAAATAACAGGAGCTTGAGGATTTAGTGTATTGAAAAAAAAGAGGCAATCCTTTTTCATTATAACTTCTGGTAGTGTTTTAATTAAAGGCATTAGGAGAACCATCATGGGTAACACATTTTTAAATTCTTGTACATTGTGCTGAAAAATATCTAGGAAGGGGATTTTTTGCATAACTTGTTCACTCACAGTGAAGTAGACCAGATTTTGTTATTCTTTACTGCTTATCACCTGCAGTTTGTTCATGTATATTCACATGGCAGAGAGGAAGAAGAGGAACGTCTTTGTGTGCGAGCTCTCTGCAGTTCATAACAAATTGAGACTGTTTTTGGCAAAGTTCAGTGTTGTTTATCCATACAGAAAGAAACTGAAACTACCAAAGAAAAAAATTGACAAACATTTAAAGTTAAGACCAAGAAAAACTATTTGCCTGGCTTTTTAGCTTTCTTTTCTTTCTCATTCCACCCCACCAGCTTTCCCCATGTGCCTCCCAGGTTTGCCCTCATGGCTTGTTCCAGCCTGTATCTGCATGTGCCACCTTCAACAGAGGTTTTTGGTGGTTCATTCCCATGGCCCTTGCTGTTCTCCTGGAATCACACGGTGTTCCCTGCCTGCATCCTGCCCCAGTGATGAGGTGGGGCCTTTCTGCAAATCCCAGCAACCTGAGAGAGTAATCCAACAGAATTCTCTGTGAGCTTCCCCTGATCAGCGTTGGAAGCCAGTGTGTTCCCTTTTTTCTTGGAGAGTTTCCATGATGTCACTACCTGTAAAATTGTGCCCAAAGTACTTCACAGGAATGATGATGAGTAGTACACAGTAATGGATTTTGCACTAGTTACTGTTTGGGGCTTTAACCTCCAATATTCTGGATGAGAAGAGGATGGAGGAAACCACTGAGGTTGTCCCCATAAATTTTACTGTGATATTTTTTGATATAGATTTGAAAAGCTTAAACTGTAAGCTCCTAGGAGGACATTTTAAAACCAGAATGGTGTTTCCTCCCACACCCAGGCATCTGTGTGAGTAAGGAGTGTCACCACTCTAACAGCTGCCAGTGCAGCTGACCTGGGTGTGAATGGAAAGGTCTTGTTGATTGACGTTTAAACAAAATGTTAATTTGTTGACGTGCCATGTGGTCCCAGTGGGACTTGCTTAGATGACCACATGCCTTGAAAAGCCAAAGTTTTGGGCTGTCACAAGGAATTTGTGTGTTTTTTTCCTGTCTGTTCTTTGTTCTGTTGTTTTCCTCCAGCAGATCTGATTCGCTTGTAAGGTGGCTTTAAGCAGGTCTTTTTACTTTCATATTTAGCTGAAAAAAGTTAAACTCGTGCCTGAATTTAGCTGCAGTTACTGTCTGTAAACACATAAATGAAATTATTAGGCCAGGGTTATTTTTCAGGGAGAAAAGGATACCCCTGAAATAATACCATATGCTGCCTTCTCTGCTTAGATGAGAGGAAGAGGTTTCACTACTGTTGTGCTCTTTTTCAACAACTAGTGAATAATCTGAGTTAACTTTTTCCTGTTTAATTTCTGAGTTATTTAGCTGACTGCTGATTGACCAGCCATGCTGAAAGCAGGTGGGAAAATCTGTTCAGATGGCCCTAATTTTTCTTTTCTTACCTTTTTTCTTGTTCCTGTGCTTTTTATTTTTCTTCTTAGGGATATCACCTCATTATAAGTTAGGTAGGGTGGCTGTGGCCTAATTGTTTTTAACTAGATAATTAACATCCATTCAGAAATGTGGGTCTTCCTTGCATTTTTTCCTCAGATGAATGGTTCTCAAATTTAGTTACAATAATACAATAAATGCAAATTTATATTCCTATGAACATAGCAAAGGGAGCATAAAATAAATTCATACTTATTCCCATCTGTGCTTGGTATGAGTGCTGATATACTCCTAAAAAAAATTAGGTCCGAGTGTTTAATCAAACACAAAATTTTGTCTTTTCTTACTACACAAAAGCAAGCTGTTTATCTTGCAAGTATTTGAAGATTTATAGAGTCCATGAGAAGAAATTTCTGCCCATTAATGCACATTATTAATGAACGCCTCTGGTTCATTTGGGAGTTTTGTATGTAGGAAACAACATTAATAGACTGGTGTGTGAAAAATTGTCTGAAGTGCCTGCAACAGTATTTACTTAAGTGGAGACTTCCCATAGAGATTTGGCAATGCCAGCAGTTCAGCAGAGCGCTCAAGGTGAAATTTTATACTGGTTGTAACATTAACTAACTACATCAGACATCATAAATAGTACTGTAAAAAGTAAATAATAGGATTGTTTGAGAAATTACTGAGGGTAAATAGTTGTTATAATTAGTATTTGTTACGGAGATCTGAGATGCTGAATCTGAGAGAGTGCAGAATTGTGTAGCGTGTCATCTGACGTGTCACTGGGTGAGCTCTGTCATTCTGCTGCCCCATTTGATCATTCCAAGAGCAGAATACATTTTGAATTTATAGCAGACTATAAAGTACCCTCAGTTAAGTGTTTTCTGTCTTTGTACCATGAGAATGTGTATAGGCAGACAGAGGCTCAGTGTTTGTCAGACATCTCAGAAGACAAAACTGGAGCCTCTGCTATTTTGGATTTAATGGCTGCTGTGGCATCTCTCAGTTAATAGGAATCTGACACTCATCAGCACCAGCTTTAGCAGCACTTTGGGCCATTGAGTGAATTTTTGAATGGAATTTTGAATTGAAGCTCTTGGCTTGGCAGCAGATTTCGGAGAATCGCAGCGAACTGTGGGGACTGGTTTAAAATCCCAGATAAGATGGGAAAAACAGCCCCCAAGGTGTCAAGTGTCTGTACAGTGAATTTGAGGGCGCTTTTCATTTCCTTGTCAATGAGATGAAAATGGAGCTCTTTCCCTGAGAAAGTGGGAGAAAGCAGCCACATGTAATGGCATTTTTCAGGAGAGGTAATGTCCTCTCCCACAGGAAGCAGGAGAGGAGGCTGGTGTCTGTCACCTCCCTCCCCTCCACAGCTGCACATAAAGCTGTGGGTAGAGAGCCAGGCATTGGGTAAGTGGGGGGAACAAACAGCTCTTACCGGGTTTATTCCCTTTATCTTTCCTGCAAAAACCAAGGGAGGCTTCTGATAATTGACTGCTGCTGAAAATGATGCATCTGGTTTATCTTATTTTGATCTTTTTGATCTGTTGGGCAAAGTGAAGGAGTGTAAAATTGAAGCAGAAGAAGGGAGGATGAAGAAGGAAGAGCGAGTCATACAATGCCAGCCCTTAAAGCTACAAAAATGCTGTTCAAAACTGCTGAGTATGAAGCAAACATCACCTGGATCAGCTTTCCAGCATGACAGTGACAAACACGTGACCAGTAATTCAACCTGGCAGAGGAGCCACCCAGGAATACAAATACCACAAACGCTCTGTTCTGCTCATGCACCAGAAACACAACGTGTGAGCCAGGGCTTCCCTGACAGCACACCCATCTCTCCTGGCCTTGCCTTTGATGAGCATCTTCCATGGGAAAGCCTTTCTGATCCCATTAGAGGAGAGAGGCTCTGTCTCTGTGGTCCTTTCTGCAACCTGTGTGCTTTGTGTGGCGCGCTGTGCACGGGGGATTTGTTGAGAGATGTATCAGGACCTAAAGTGTCACAGGCAGGCTTGTTACAGATGAAACCCTGCTGGCAGAAAGGATTAGCTGCAACCCTGGGAGAGAAAAACAAGAAGTCATATATTTTAAAGGACAATCGTGGTACAAAATTTTGATTATTTATTGGGCAAGTTAGATAGTCAGGGCTTTGTGTTATTGGAGATTCTGTACCCGAGGAAACTGGCAGGGATTTTAGCCCGGTGCTGCCAAACTGTACTCCAGAGTCTGAGGTTTCATATGAAAGAGGGAGGGGAAAAAGCAAAACAAACAGAAAACCCTCTATACCCTGCAGCTGCAGAGAAAATACTCAGAAACTCACTGAGACCAGGGTTGTGTTCTTGTCTTGAGTCAGCAATCAGCTTGAAGCAATACCTTTGAGAAGAGCGAACTGTGCTGGTCATTTCAGTGCATGTGAGGTATGAAGCCTGACATGTTTACACAGCAGCCAGCTCATCTCAATGCTTTTTTGGGGGAAAATCTCCATATCGTGCATGCTGTTTGAGAACATATCTTCTTAGGACACAAGAGAAAAACAGAAGGAGCGTCTATTATTTGTCATGTAAATAAGAATTAATGTTAAACGTAGCTTCCGCCCTTCTTCTCTCCCCACCCCACACCCCACAGAGAAAAAGGAGGGGGGAAAAAACAAAGCAAGCAACTTTTCAGATTCTGGAGAAATGGTTAAACAAGGGATATTTTCTTTGCCCACCGGAAGAAGCTTCAGTCATATCCAGACTCTTGAAAAAAAATCAAAACAAAACCCCCTTCTTCCTACTAACCTCTACGTTCTCTGTAGTACCATATGCCCTAACTTGCAATTATCCAGCTTTTCATACATTCCACTTCTGCTCTGACAGCTATACAATGTACAACAATTGCACAGAGTCAGAAGACAAATCTGGGAGGCACCAAGAATAAAGAATTTGGTGCCAGTTTAAAACAGACGTAGTGAATATGGAAGTAAATAACATAAGTAAAACTACATGCTGATGGTTTTTCATTTCTGTGTGTCTGTCTAAATGTCCAGTCTCCAATTCATGTGAACAGTACTGTGAATTTCCCTTTTTGCTTCAGCTTTGCTGGGTTTACATTTAGAGGCTGCAGAATGCAGGGGATCTTGAACTTCGTGCTCATGATCACCCCAAGGAACCTGTTAATCAGTGGAACTATTGTATGGTTGTAGGGCTCACGTCATGCTTGAGCGTTGGAGCTCAACATGAGGAAAGCACTGTAATTGCTAACAATTAGTTCTGGGTAAGCCTCACTTAAGAGTCCCCTCATGCCAGATTCATATCCAAAATGTATCTGAAGTATCTGAGCCATTTAAGAGGCTGGGAGGTAATACTTTGTCATTGCATAAGGCAGAAGACCCGTGTATGAAAGGGCAAGGGGATTGTGAAATAATTACCGGCTCTGCATTTAATTTGAGTCAATGAAAATGCCAGAATGATTGAAGTGTTTATGCTGAAGATCAAGGAGTTATATTGGAATAGGGTAATCAAAACCAGGGACATCTCCTTTACATTTTTTAATATTTCTCAGGGAGGAGATAATGGAGGACTATCAGAGTTATAGCGAGGGGAGTGTTGGAAGGAAAGTCAGGATCAGAGGTCACACCTGTGTGAAGTGATGGTTTGGAAATGACAAGTGAAAATAGAAATATGCTTCACTTGACAGTGATGAATGAGCTCCTTGACCTGAGGAGGAAGACTGGAGGTGGCTTTGCGCAGTGGAGATGGTAATTTGATAGTGGCAATTATAGGTGAAAGAGTTGGCCAGTAAAAGTATGGTGGGGAAAATGACTGCTCTCAATTAGGTGTGGTACTCATGGCCCTGGGCCTCGACTGCCAGGGTAGCTGTGCTTTTCTCCAGCCTGGGATTCTTCTAGTTTTCCATTCTTCCATGCTTTCAGTGGGATTCTCCCATCCCTATTTTCATCCCACCTATTCCCAGTATGCCTTTTACTTCGTGTCTGTCTATACTTTGCTTACCTCCAGCACAGGAATATTGTGCATCCCTCACCTGTGTTCTTCTTCTGACAACACAGCATCTCATTAGGTGAGCTGCTGGGCCTGGCTCAGAGTCAGTATTGCTGAAACTGGGACTGTACATAGAGTTTCCACCATGTGGGAGGTGGGATCAGTCATATCTTGCTCACATATCTCTCATATCTCAAGGGCAGGAAAACATTTGCCAGTGGCCTGTAACTGTGCCTCTCTGCAAGCAATAAATGCCAAGAGCCTTGTCAGCTTTTTAAATACTGAGGCAGAAAGTATGTTATAGGCTGCTGGTGGCCTCAGCTAGACCATGAAGCATGGATTTTGAGGTTAGGAGAGGTTTGCTTGCTTAAAAGAGGTTCTGATCAAGATGAATGATGAAAATGGCAATAAATCCTATGGTTTAAAAGGTAATAAACTGACTATTAATGTTTAAGGCAGAGCTCCAGGCAAACATGAGCAGCAGACTGAACCACCTGCCTTTGTGTACCTTCCTCCTCCATAGCACTCAGCAGGAGAAGCTGAAACATCCCGAACCCTCTTCCTAGAGGCCCCAATAGTCAAAAGTGCTTCAGACACCGTGTTTATGGGTTTGGTTCCTTTTTGTGCAGGCTTCTGTCCATCTGACCATGTAAATCCCCTCTGTACATGTGACATTGAGTCATTTCTCAGCTAAAAGTTCTGGGTATGTTGCAGTTTGGGTATGGTGCAATTAAATTAATCATGTGTTTGGGCACCACAAGTTTTACTTTGTTGTGAAACGAGGTGGATGGAAGATTGGCAATAATGAATAGTGAAGTGCCATGTTTAGCACAGTTCTTTTCTTCTACGATCCTCTGCACAAATGTACCAAAGGCTTCTTCTAAAGAGTTGAGCTTAAAATGAGTAATCTTTCCTACATCAGATTGGGGGTTGATTGCTTGCCCACCCAGTCAGGGTATAACCAGCTACTTGCCAAGTTCCAATCCCTGTGCTGTCATAAATCCAGTTTGGAGAATCTCAACCCATTTGGGGAGCACTCATATCCATAGTTCTCCCTCGTTCTCCTGCCCTGGATGTGAAGTCTGATCAGTGTTTAGACATTGCTTTGAGATAATGATAATGTGCCTTTTAATTAGCACCAATATTTCTAGTCTTTTGGGAAATAATAATGTGCTTCTTTTTTACTCCTTGACTGTTGACAGATGGCCACTTATTAAACATCATTAAATTCTGGTATCAATCATTTTTTTGTGCTTTATAAAATATGCTCGCCGTTTAAAGGAAGTGATAAATACAGGAGGAAGATTTTCCACATGGATTGTGCAGAATTGATGCAGTGCTGCAGCAGTAATGGATGGAGGGAGGCCTTGTTTTTTAAGACAAAATTTTAAGTATAATTCCTGAAACCTTGTTAACTCCCTTTCAGTGCATACGTGTATGCTACAAGCAGCTCTTGGATGGAAGCAGCCCGCATGCTTCTGAGACAAAGCCACTGTTTAAACCTTTAAAAACATGAACTTTTGAGCAGCCTGTGCTTGTATGCAGAAAACATTTGATGCATTTACTCAGGAATCCACGCTGCACGTGGTTTTGCTGAATGCCACGGAGAAGGGAAGATGGATTCCTGAGCGTCTGTTATTCGCAGCGAGGCTTTATTTGACTTGATGCATTCTTGGCAAGAGCCTCCAACTCATTACTTGTGAAACTTTGTTTAATGGGTACAATTACGATCTGCATTGTGCCCTTGCTCATCTTAATAGCAGTATTAATTTGCAGGAAGGGACAAAAATCATCTTGCAGAGTTATCAAGCCGTGTTTAGGCTTTCTGAATGCTAATTAATTCAGAGCTCAAATGCTGTACCTGCTGTTTAAAAGGCTGGCAGCTTGTATTCATCACCTGAGTGACAGCTGTTCCTTGCCTTTTTTACTCTTAGAAAAAGAGTGGGGAAGATTTAACTCCTTCCATGCTGATGACTGCCATTTTGAGGTTACAATTATGTTCAACATTTAAACGTTAATTTTTTTTTTCTTGAACAGATTTGCTGATTTTGACAGCATATTAGAGAAAGGATTGGTGACTGTATGTTTTTAAGAGAAATTGCTAAATATTTCTCCAAATCACTGTTATTTTTTCCGAGTGAGGCAAAAAGATTCCAAACAGTCTCAGTGACATTTGATGCCAAGACCAGATCCTCCATGTAAGCTGAAAGAGCAAGAATTAAAATATTGTTAAGTCAGATTTGGACATTTATAGTGAGCATGGAATCTGAAGAATTTTTCTCCAGGAATCAACCCCCTTTTTTTTTTTAATGTTTACTGTCAAGAAAATATTTATAAGCTGCAATTAAATTAAATGTTCGCTTGGCTCATCTAAATGTCACAGGAAATAGAAAAATACAGTTTTATATTTTATATGCTGCATTCAAAGCCCATTGAGTTGCGATTTGTTAAACCTGCTCTAGGAAGAAGGGGCAGTCTCTGGTAGGAAAGAAAGGGTCTTAAAGGCATGCAAGTGATTTAATTTAATTCAGTCTGAGAAAAAGCATCAACTGGTACAATGCAGATTTCGTGTGCAGGTGTGAGAGAATGACACACTTTGCCTGAGTGACCGAGGAAGTTAGATAGTAATACTGGATTAAGTTCCTTCTTTTTCACAGAGGAACAGATAACTAAGAAGTGTATGTTAGCTCCATTCCTCCATTCCCTCCTGCCCCAAATCAAAACACCTAAATAATACTACATTTCTGGTTTTGGAGGAAACATGAGACAAACCAGCAGTTGTTTCATGTCAAAGGATATTGCTGAGCTACTGACACCAAAAAAAAAAAATTCCACAAAATCTTGGATTTAGTATTTTTGGGTAAATCCAAAGTTTTTTCTTTTGTTACTTCAAAGGCCTACAAAGCCTGGTTTGTGTTTTGCTATGTAGATATTTCAGACTTGCGGGTGTGCAGTAGACATGTCATAATAACATAAAATTTTCATTCACCTTTGGGAGGCCCCGTATCTGTAGGGGAACTCGGGGTGGACTTGGCTAATACCTCGGGGCTTTGATTCTGCTCACATTGGGTTTTATGCATTCTGACTCAGTAAATCTCATTAAGCACATGCTTAACTTCAGTATTCACTGTTCATTCCTTTGACTTCAATAGCAAATTAAGCACATGCTTAAATGTTGTTCAGAGCCTTAGGGAAAGGTGATTAAACAAAATAACAAAGCTATGCCATTAAAATATTTTAACTCATTAAAATCCAGTGGATTTGCTGATCCAAACTCACTAAAAACTCTGTTTTGGAGGTTAAACAATTACATTATAACTGGCTGACTGTCTTGTGCAGCTTGGAGCACCAACATCAGGCTATTGGATGGTTATTGCTGAGACAATACCTTTACTTTTACTTGTGACCTGCTGTTACTCTTACAAATAATTCGTGATTATGATGAGTGATTGAAAATATCATTGGTAATAAAATGGTTTCCAAGTTTCTTTACAAAGTGTTCTTGAAAATGAAGATAATTTTGAAGAAACAGTTGTCTTTTTTCCAAGTTATTAAAATATCCTTTGTTATTTATCATTGACTTCAAAAGATGAATTTTGTTTCCACGCACAGGGATGATTTTTTTTGATGATTTAGCAGTATTGACTTAGTGCTCCTCATGTGTGGACAATTTCTCTGCTAATTTGTGGTGAAGTTTGATACTGAGTAATTGTGCTTTAGCAAGACTGATATTTAGTCTTTCAATTAGTCTGCAACATATTTGAATGCAAGGATTAAGAAAATGCACAGCAGTAGTTCTGTTTTTAATAAGCCATTTATTAAAATCTCCCTCAACTTCTTAGAATTCTGTAAAATAGTTTCTGTAGGTGAGATGTGTTTTTAAAAGAAGCTCTTTTATGGTTCAGAAAACAGAAGATTCCTTAAATATTTGGACCTGGGGGCACTGAAGCAGCAGCAGGATCTTGGAGGTCAGAGGGAAGGGCTAGGTGTTTTCTCTTTTTATTTAGTTTATCATAGAAGAAATAATCAGATCAAGACTGAAATATTTTGGGAGGCTAGACATGTCATCATTAACTTCCCCAAGTCCCTGTCGTGAAACACTTCCTGTGTGTGCAAAATCATGAGCTCACTGAGATCCTGGAGCGAGTTATTTGGGGTCTGTAATCTGCCTGCAGCTTTTTGAAATAAATCTGAGTGGTGAAGCTGCAGAACCGTTGTTACCGTGGTGTTAAAATCTGGGGATGATTCAGTCTCAGCGTGCGCCCTGAGTCAGAGCGAGAGACCATCGAGGCTGCTGATTCCTGTTTGCCTCTTGACCTTTTGGCAAAGATCAAGTGCAGCATATGTTTTTATCAGTTTAATATCTGTTATGTCCTCAACTGGAGGATTTGATGTTAAATGAGTTTGGGGACTGGGAAATGTACGAGGAGCTTACGCCGTCCTCTCCGTGCGTGAAGCCGCCTACTGCTGTGTTTCTAGAATGGTGTGAAAAGAAAAAAAAAGTCAAAAAAAGAGGCAACAAGTCCCTTAATGATCATAAAAGAGTGCAAAGGGAAGAGCAGGAACAGAGCAAACACAGATTATGCCTCTCCAGAGTGTTTTCTTAATTCCCACCAATTTTCAGCTCAGGGAGTTCCCGAGCCTCCATAAAACCCCTGATAGTATAAAATAAGATAAAATAAAATATTTCTGATATTATTTTAATCTTGTTTTTACCGCCTTCTCTGTCTGTATTAATATCTATTTTGTCATGTTCAGCGTTATAAAATCAGATTATCATCCTCAGGGCTGGGTGTTACCTTGTACCTCCTGGGTACAGTGAGCCTACACTTGGTCTCACCCTTGCTGAAAAGCCAGTTCTTGCATCCCTGGTCCTGTTTGTTTTCACTGACCACTCCTACAGGTAGTGTTTTCCTGAAAAATGAGATAGACAGCAATCAGAAATAACTGCAGAGTCCAACAGACGGGAAACACTCAGCATGATGGTGAAATGCAACATTCAGGATGTGATTGGGTTTGATTAAGGAGCATTGAAAAGAAATAGGCACCATCCCTATCTTTGAGGAAACATTATTTTATAAACATGAGTGTTCAAAATATATAAAAAGCCCAAAAAACTGTGGAGAGCTGGTGTTCACTTGGATATTTCTGACTGATTTAATATCATTTTGTAAACAAGAGGTCCAGAACTGCTCCTACATGCTGCAGTCAGTGGCTAAGAGGAGCTGGGTTTGTTTTTGGGGTTCATGTCATGCAGCAGGTGGTCACAAGTATGGCTCGTGGCATCTTTTGAAACACAACCAGGCCACTGTTGATAGGACAGGGTGAAAACTGGGTGTTCTATTAGAAATAAAATTAATGCAGTGCAGCTGGGGAGTGATCAAAATCATTTTTAGATGACATAAGAGTTTGACCCTTTATTAAGTACGTGAGGTAATACAGAATGGAGGAACCCATGTCATTGTAAATTAGTGTCCTTCAGTTAAGTCTCATTACCAAGACACCTTCACTTTTTTTTAAATTATTTGATCTGCCATGGTTAATAAAAAGGAAGTTAATTTGGTGTGACATTTTTGGTGGCAGCTTGGTGCACTACCAACTTAATTGCAGTAAAAAAAAATAATAGTTTCAAAAAAAGCTCCTAAACTTCATGTTCCTTGCATTTTGAATCACTGGGTGATTTGCTAGTCATTATTTATACCCTCAGTATTTCAATTAGGACACGTTAAATAAAGCTTATATGGGGGATGGAGAAGTGTTTGTAGATTATAATTATTTTAACATTACTCTCTAATGGAAAATACTGTATTTTGATTCTTTAATAATTCTGCTTAGATCCAAACCCAGAAGTGTACAAGGCAGAAATCCACTGCATGCAGCAAAATGCCACCTGATTACTATGCATGGTAGGATGCTGCCAGGTTATTGTCAATATCCAGTGTCTACTGGCGAGGAAGCTTTTGTTTGTCATGCCAACGGAATGATTGCTCCTCGCTTCTCTAGACTGCTGAGTTCTTTAAACCAACAGCGTTTTGATCCTGGAGTAAATATTGATTCTCTCTTTTCCTTGCTCCGAGAAAATTAATTTAGAGTGTGGTATATGCACCCAGGTGAGGTAAGGCCAGCTCAGGACCCCACAGGCTGCTTAAACCTGTGACATGGGCCAGCGTTCGAGAGGTGGCTTCATTGCCCCCAGGTCAGCACGTACATGCGGGTCCTTTCAGAGAGCATCTCCTACAATAGAGCAGAGGAGGATTCATGTGCCACTTGCCTACAGCAATAGGATCCCAGATTTCTCATTTTCAGCCAAAACACAGCGGCATCAATTTGCCTTTTTTCCCCACCCCCTTCCGAGTGGTTGTGTGCCCTAAAGCCAGGTGGTGTGGGTGAGGCTGAGGTACTAAGGCACTGTGCCTTCCAGAGACAGCCTGTGGAGGAACACAGAGATCTGCATTTTGTGTGCAGAGTTTTAGCACGCAGAAATCCTTTTCACAGTGCGTTGGGGTGAAAGTAGAGTGATTTGCAATAGCTGAGTCTTCCCTTTATCAACAGACTGAAAACGTGCAAGAGGGAGTGCAGAGTGTTAATAATTCATTTATGAAACGGAGCATCCCTTGCTGTTGCCACGCAGCTGACTGGGAGAGGAGCTCCTTAGCACATCCTAAATGCACAAAATGAAAGAATTGGCAACAACAGAAGGAATTTATGGACAGGTTTCCTTGAAGAATTGTGCGCTGCCACCTCGTCCTTTGAAAGAATTGTACACTTCCACCTCCTGGTTTTTGCATCTTCTCTCAAGAAGAAACTGAGAAATATCTGAGCCTTTGCCAATGACCCCAGTATGTCTGCTGCTGTCACAGTGTTTGATATTCGATTTGATTGATATTTGATACCAATCCCTCTCTGTGTCCATCACTATTGGGTTCAAAGCACAGACTCACATTACCCTGGAAGCTGGGCCATGCAAGTGCAAAATTTCTGCTAAAAACTTGACTTCCATCAGTAAATAAACAGTTAGACCAGATTGGCTGGTTCCCTTTAGAGAGTGATATTATGGGTTCATTATTTCACCATTACAAAAGCAACAATTGGCATTCTAAGAAAAGAGTTCTAGTGAAATTTACTGCAACATAATTAGCTTTGTTATTTGAAAAGACTGTGTAAGATTCCGACATCTTGAATCACAGAGTATCATTGTAAAACTGGTGCTTTTTTCATATTTATGTATGGTACACTGGTTTTTGTATTATATCATCAGCCATTTCCTTAGTAAAATATTCTGAAAGGATGAAGAAAAATGAAAGAGGAGAAGGAAATATTAGGGACTCTACATCTCTAGCACTATGTTGACTGTACCTCTGAGACTCTGTGTTATTATGCCTTTCTTCCAGAGCCAGCACTGCTGAATTAATGATGAATTCATGTCCAATTTCATATTTTATTTTTGACTCCTAATATTACTGTTTATTTAAAAACTTCCCCCATAAGCAGAAAAAAAACCTTACAAAATGGGCCAACATATAGTTATATGCTTCTTATGTGCCTCAGAAGGCACAATCCTACCACTGACTATCTGAAAACAGTTCAGATGGTTTAGCAAGGCTTGAAGCTAAAACAGGGACTCCCGTCTCAAGGGAATGCATTTTCTTAAAGTGATGATTTATGAGATGCAATACTAATGTCAAACTTCATTCTGCCATATGAGGTAACATAATTAAAACACCAAAATAGCAGAACTCAAGCAGCAGAACATTGTTGAACTTGTAGATATTTCCACACAGGTGATGTAAAGATTGATGGAAAAGTGATATGAGTGTTTTAGGCATGTCCATATGAGATGTAAGAAAAACAAGCCTTAAGCAAGTCTGCTGTTTTCCTCGGAAAGATTTTTATCCAGAGAGGAAAATGGAATATTTATGTGCAATAGCAGCTGCATATTTTTAGAATAATTTTGAATTCTTTTATAGTAAGTCTCTGTGTGATTAGAAAATAGATACAAATCAGATGAGGTAACAGTTTGTCCCATTTGTGTGAAGTGGTTTTCCAGGATAAAATTACATTTCCTTCTAAATGCAGTATTCATTTGGGAGTAAATTAATTAAGGCTGAGTGGATAAGTATCTGCTGTCGTTCTGCAGTCATGACATGGCAAGACACCAGCTATCTCCATGCAAAACTCATTTGTACATGAAAAAAATTAAAGTGCCTGTGCCTTTTGCTTTTAGTGCTGCTATGTGATACTTTGAATAAATAACTTAATTCCGTGTTCAAAATACTCAAAGGTATAGTGTTTTATTATTGGTATTCTTAACTTAGATTGCAATGGTGTAACAGCTCTTTCCTTGTTTGAGGGCTTCACTCACGAGACAGGAATGTGGTCTCTGTGCTGTGCCCTAACAGGTTTATTATTTTATCTGGCTTGAACAACTGAGTGTGAATATAATGTAGGTCAGGCATCCCACAGTGACTCTCAGGTTGGGCTGCCCTCAGTGATCCTCCCTGATGGGGGGATCTGTCAGGGGGGGTCATGATTTGAGTTGCTTAATTACTCTGCACACGCTGGAAAACTGAGTGAAAATGTCCCCTTGCTCCTCCTCGAGGGGAGATTTCATGCAGAAGCAATGCATGAGTTTCTTCCATGTTTAAATCAATCCATTAGGACCACATTGGCTTTCCACTGAGCTGTTGCAGATCATTGGCTTGATGTCTACATGTGTTTAAACAAAATTGCTTTCTGTGCTTTGTCCAATCATCCTGAGTCTGTTGAATTACTTTTCCACCGTAAAACTAAACTAATTGCAAAATGGTTTTTACATGACAACATTGACTGTAAAGGTGTTTCTACGTAAGTGTTCTTTTGTATGGCTTCTCTGCAATGCTATTTCAAAGAGGTGGATGAAAAATCAAGCGCTGAATCTTTGCTGTCTTCAAACACTATTATGAGAGATTATATAGCTGGAGTTTAATCATAAACTTCTCCCTTTTCTGACAGTACTGACATTTATTTTCCAGACAAACAGATGAAACTTGGGTAACAAGTTGTTTTGATCATGAATGGTGTTGATGCAAAACCATTTATTTTTACTGCAAACCTCTGAATTGTCTTTAAAAGACTAAAAGACTGGAGCCTGAATATTTAATACCATTCCTTTTTTTTTTTTTTTTTTTTTTTTTTTTTCCTCATGGAAAATTCACCTATGGCTCTTTCTGTGAGTGAAGTTGAGTGGTAGCCTGTGATCCCCGTGAGTCTGATTCACATTAAGCTTTTTTAGAGGCTTCATTGTCCAAAAAGCCTCCACCAAACAAGAAAAGGAAACATGGATATGTGAAAGAGGAAAAGACAATAGAACAGGGAGATGCTAAATACAGAAAATAAAGGGAAAGCCCTGACCAGAATGGAGCTGAGAACTTATATGTTTCATTTTAAACATCTCTTTTTGTATGAAGAACAAGGTAAAGGAGCATGATGTTCCAAAGTGTAGGGATTTGCATCTGCAATACGTTGTTGGATACTGTGGCCAAATATTGGTCCTGTGGTTGGCTTCCACAGTCACTTTGGGAAGCATGGTATTAAGTAATTCTTCATGGAGGAGTACTAGAGCACATGTAATTCAGCTAAGGTAGCAAATTTAGTCCTTGAACCTCTGTGTTTCTGTGATTTAAAAAAGTACTTTGCAGCGTGTAGGGTTTGTTTTTAGTTTTTTAATGGGTTGTCTACTCTAAAGGCCACATAAAAGCCTTCAAGTCTAACCTTTTCATTTTGCTCGACGCTGTTGAAGAAGATAAGAGGGGAATGCTGTCAGAGAGTTTACACAGAGGACGGAGAGGGGTGGTGGTGAAGGGGATAACGACTTCGGCTCTGATTTTCTCCCTCCTGCTGCAACAAGGCATCTGTATTCTCTGCTGGGTGCAACCAGCCTGCAGGAAGCTTTCCTTCCTGCAAGCAACAAGTTACTCCGGAAATCATCTGGGAAATTAAAGAGACATCAGAGCTGGGCTTGTGGGGACTTGTTTAAAAAAAAAAAAAAAAAAAAAATCTTATGGATGGATGTTGAAGGGTAATGATGGGGAGGAGGTGAGGAAGGACTTGGATACGGTTCCATCCGCAGTATTGTAGGATAATGTGCCATGAGCTTCCTGCCGTCCACAGAGGCAGATCTTCCCTTTCACATGCACTCAAAACTCAACTTGCAGCTGCCTGGCACTTCAGGGACACCACTGGCAGTAGTGAAGGAAGATGCCGGGAAGTTCCTGGGCTAAAATTACCTTCTTTTACCATATAATAGCTTGTTCTACCATCATGTTCAGGCAAATACGTAACAGTGTGTCAGTGATTTTGCCTAGCAGTCAAACTCTTCATCTTGTGCTGCAGAAACAAACGACTTTCTTTTTTTTCTTTTTTTTTTTTTTTTTTTTTTTCTTTTCAATTGCTTTAATATGCTCTGCTCTTTAATTAGATGGTCTATAGGCAGCACACACGCAGCACTCTCCAATATTGTCTCAGAAAATGAATAGCATGTGCGATGCCTACACTGAGCCACAGGAGAAGTGCAGACTGACATAAGCTCTTGTTATTTTGTTGCATATGAGCAGCTCTAAGTGTCCCTTTTTTTGAGAAATGCACATTTGCTGCGTTCTGGCTCAGGGGAGGCTGCGTGTCTGTTTGACATGCTCTCAGTGGAGAATTGCTTATCCATGCCTGATCCCGATGGGTTTCACCTTCCAAAAGTAACCAGCATAGGTCAAAAGTTGGCAAGATGGATTGAAAAGTGTTTCCAGCTGATGGAAAGGCTTCTGGTAACGGAGTGGGGGAATTTGAAATCCAATCTGTTCCTAATGGAAAGCCGGCAAATAGTCCATGTTTCAACAGAGACAAGCTATTCCAGTATCTAAGTGCTGACATACAGGAGTTTTTCAAACAACACAGACTTGAATAGTTTTGCATCAAAGGTACAAATTCAAAGTATCTTCTTTAATGGTCTGCTATATGCCTAAAGAACCTCTTTGTTTACTAGTTCAGTGCAGTGTTAATGTGACCGTGGATGTGAATGTCTCCAGACTCCCCTTCCTCCTCCAGTCTTACATTCATTGATTCTGGCATACCACATTTCTTGTTTCTTTTCCTATCTAAATTCATAATATTTTCCCTTCTGTAGCTGAATCCTTCCTTCCTTCCTTCATCTGAATAGACAACACTTTTGTCTTTCCTATTTTCTCATCCAAATTTCTTTTTTTCCTGTTTACTTTTTTTCACTCCTGCCTGTTTGCCATGTTTAGGTTCTTCCATATGCCATTTCTTCACAAGTTGTTCCCATATTGTCCAATACTTTGAGGAAAACACAAGTTCTCAGTTGTTACCTATTCCTCTCCACGAAGGAGAGCATGCTGTGAGCGTGGGATGGAAGAGTGGGTCTGCTTGGGCCAAGATGATTTTATTCCTCCGTGATTTTCTTCGCTGCTTTTCTTTGCCTTCCATTCCTTCCATCTGTCTCTGACTGCAAGCAGAGTGTAAAGCAAAGGAAGGGCCAAGTGTCTGTTAGATTTCCTGTTAAAATACAGAATAATGGTGATGATGTGTGTGTGAGTCAGAGACTGGGCACAACAGCACGGAAGTGCTTCACATATATTTCTTTATTATAATTTTCCTTAATTTTATTTCGTTGTTTGTCCTTTCCCCCCCCTCCCCCAATCCCCACCCCCGTTTGTACCTCTCCTAGCTCATGTGCACAACTAATTGAGGTATTATAGGAGATCTTTAATCAGTGATGGTTATTTCCTCATTTCCCTGGAATAGGGGACTCCTTTGGTATAGGAGTTGTCCCAGGAGTGCTGGGCTGCCCTTCATGGCCTTGTGCATGGCTGATGAAACCCCTTGTTACACCTGTACTCCTCCCTCCTCAGCCTGCCCTTTTCAGATCACAGGTTCCTTACTCAAACCGGGGGATGCAAATTTCTAGTTTAAATTCAGAACTAAACAAGGCAAGGAGTTCTTACAGTTGTTCTGGTATAATCTTTAGAAACAGTTTCAAACCCTAAATTCTCCCAACAAGGGCAATCAGCAAAGACAAATTTCCATAGCACTGGAGCAATCCTGTTTGCCTGTCCTGAGCAAATTCTCCCGCTGCTGACTGACTACTGAGATTAAGTGGAAATTCTAACAAGTCTGGTTACAATGGGTCAATATCTCTGGTTTTACTTAAGTGTTGCAAGCCCTATGAGTTCCAGAAGAGATTTATTTTAGCCCCGTCGTTTCATGGTGCTTAGAATATTTTCCTACTCTGCATTGCTGCTACTGTAGATAATGGATGGCCACTTGGTTAATGTTTGATGGCAGTTTCAATGCACCTCTCCCAACGTTAAGTGTCCTTATGTCTTTATACTAGAACTGACCTTCAGGGACAGTAAACATATTGTTTGGCAACAAGTTAATTACAGACTTTATCTTCCAAAAACATTCATGTCATGGGTGGGATAATTAAGATGTCCTTGCAAGTGAAAAAACTTTGTGACTTATAGTAATGCTCCAGCGTAGGTGTTAGAAACTGAGGTCACAGCAATATTACAAGAGCTGTGTACTCACGTTTTTTTGACTAAATCATTCTCCTCTTCAGGCTATAAAAGTGAAAGATGGACTTAAATGATATGTATTGGCAATAAATTCTGTAAGTCTGTAAAGAAAAACAAAGGAATTGGGGTGTCCAGGGGTATGATGGGCAAGCAGAACGGATTGTATTTGATTTACGGTGGGATTCATTACTAGGGCTTGTTTTGTTTTTCTCCCCTTTCCTCCTTTTAAGGTCTCAGTCTTTTGTTAAATGGTTAGAATCATATTGACCCTTTCTGATTTCGTAATGTGAACTTCATGGTGATAAATAGCTAATTATTTGCAATTGAATTAGGCTATGAATTTAAATATGACAAACAGATGTACCTGTGATTACCTTCAGCATGGCTCAGGGGGTTTAAGTTTAACACAGTATAAATACTTTGCAGATATATTATTTCTGAAATGGAATACTTCAACTAGTGGGGACTATCATAAAGATGTTAATGAGCTCAAATTTTATTGGGTTTTTTTTTTTCCTGAAAAATTTGGGGAGGGAGGGGAGAAGTGTCCACTGGTGACGACTGAAGTTCCCCTTCTGGAGTGTTCAATCCCTAAGCTGGCAGCATTTAGTTTGGGTGAAGTTAGGAAGTAATTTTTTTTCACAGTGTAGACTCAAAAGAGGACACTGAGCATTCCCAAAAGCTGCAGCCCATGTCACTTTGGGAGTGTCACTTGAATGGAAGTCCTAGTTGGCCTGAATTAGGGCAGGATGCACAGGTTGACATCAGCACATCCTTGTATTAACACCAAACTAAGGATGAATACACACATCAGTGTAATTTAAAGGTCTGAATCGTAACATTTGGAAAAAACCTCACGGATTCTGCACATGCTCTCTTTTTCAAAACCTGCCTCAAGGAGATCAACAGGTGTGCTAATGAGCTACTTCTGAGCTGCTGGTTTCTGTTTCAGGTTTTCTACTGAAATTAAATTCCAGCAGAAATAAGTAGTTCCTTTTTTAACGGTCAGTGTCATCATGAACAATCAAATAACTTCAGAATTCATTTTATTTTCTTCAATAGAAGGAAAGTCACAATACAGCCACAGTATATGGCAGGTGATGAGTCATTCCTTGCCAAAATGTAGCAGGAGTGTGAAGGATTGAAACATACATTTTGAGTTATTTTCATTTTTTGGTAGGATGAGAATATTGAAGCATCCCAACATTGGAGAATAAGAGAATAAAATGGGATCTAAGCACAAAGACTTCGACTGATGGCATGCTATCCTTGGTGTGTAACGCAGCACTGTTAACATCCTCATGTGTAAGGATACAGTGACACAGAATGTCCTGCCTGGGTGTAAACTAACTGCAAAGCAAGAGAATAACACCTTCAAAATGATTAATTTTGAGGCTGCCTTGGTGACTGTCTTCAAAGTTAAATCCCTCTGCCTTTGCACTTATGAAAATGTTGTCTATATATTTGGGCATGGTGCGTTCAAGAAAAGTCAGATAATCTCTTCCAGATTCCTTCATTATTAAATGGCGCTGGAATGTGATTTTGACTGTGCAAATTGTTTCAGGGGTTCTATATTTTGAAATTCCATCTCCAGCCTTAATCCGGAAGCTAGTTCATATTTGTTTTACCTTCTGCAGTACATGAGATCTGAGCTCTGTTGATCTCCCAGTCAGAATGAGGTACATCCTAAAATGAAGTTATCCATGAATATCACATGCCCCATATAGCATTTTTATTTTTATATAAACTAGGCAGTTGTTGGTGAGCAAGCTTTTCACTTTTGTATGTTTTAATTGTTTAAATATCCAATTTCCCCATTGATTTTTTTTGTTTTAGAAGCTTCATAGACTATTTTCACATTATCTGTGTTGTTTATCAGGTTTACTTGTGTTTTCAGCATAATATGGTTCTGTTGAATTTCATCTGAGGTGATTTTTTCTGCATAACCATGTGCGAATAAGGGTTCTGATAATCCCTTTCTTTTTAAATCAGCCAGTTTAATACTTCTGTCACTGTTGCATGGAGATGAGAGACTTGACCTATTTTTAAAAATGAGCTTTTTAGCTTTGTTAGCTACAGGAGAACGGAATTTTAGAATTTTTAGAATTTATTATTTAATTAGCTGCCATTAGGATTTGCTGGTGCACGCATGAATGATATTTTCCTTTGAATTGTGATTGCAATGGAACTTAGTGGAATTCTTTTCTTCTTTGTAACTCCTTGGTACTTCCTAACCTTGTTAGTGTTCCTCAGCCTTTGATTTTTGACCTGCTGGATCGACTTCAGCTTTGCTACATAAAAAATGTTGGATTCTGCTGAAATATATAGATTATTCCATTGCATATGCATTCCAGCAAAAGGCATGAAAGGTGATTCATACGTGATTACAACTATTTCTGATGTGACATTTACCCCAGAGCCATTTTAAGTTGTTATCCCTGGGGGAAAAAAAAAAAAAAAAAAGAAAAAAAAAAGTATTTTGTTAATGCTATTCTGTATTCAATGGCTTTGATGGTACTTGTTGCAGATATCTCAGATTACTGTCAAAACTTCATTACCAGTGGTAATATATTAATGCAATAAGTTGACAGAGGGGTTGACTGCGTGACTATTGCAGTATATAATTAGGTTGGTGTAATAAGATACATATGCACTGATCCTCCACAGCCTTTATATAAAATATGTTAGAGACTGAATTCCCTTTCTGCTCTCTTACCATTCTCAAAGTGATTACTATCAATTTTTTCTATGATTCTTGAGGAGGGTATGCACATGTTATAGAAACCCCATGTTACAGAGTTGAAATTACATCTTCTTTCAATTCTTATTTCAATATTGATGTCACTGAAACTAATAATATCATTAAAAAGTCAGCAGAATGTGTAGTCCTGCATCAGTCTAATAAACCAGATCAAAGTACAGTCTTTATACTATATATAATCAGTGTACCATATATTACCATTATTTACAAGTATTAAGTAATTTGAGAGCTCTTGTAGTTTCTGTACAAACAAAAAATGATTTTCAGACATGTTTGCAAGGCAAAAAAAAAAAAAAAAAAACCCGAAGAAATTTTAATGGAATCCTTCCAGTAGCTGTCAGTTTCTTCCTTAGAGTTTGATAATTGAAAGGTTTGTTATTTTTTTAGGAAGGGAAGATGGTTTCGATTATCCAAAGGCAGTGGAATGTTTAACTACCCTTCTGCTATCAGTGGACTTGTTTACATTAGGATTTTGACTAAATTGAGGTTGCACATATCCAGATGTTATCTGCCTGGGTGACTTTTTCATTTACTTTGGCAAGGGATTTGATGCTGTATTGCTACCATCCCTTTGTCACTTTCCCCATTTTTCACATCACATTTCAGGCTGCACTTAGCCTTTCCTTTTCTAAACTTACACTAAATTTTTTAAGTCCTAAACTTTTGCTATTTTTTTCCTCTGAGGATGAATCCTTCCTGAAACCACAGACGGGATTTTGATCTCTACCGCAGGTTTCCTCACTGTTGTCATGAGTAAAGCCAAAGCCCCAAACAAACAAACCCAAGACACAAAAGAAAATTTTTTTTCTTTTTGTTCTTGATTTTTAGCTCTGTCTGTTTTTGTTGTGCTGAGGGGCATGAGATGGATCTCAAATGCTTCAGCTCTGCAAAGTCCTCCAGCAAGGCAGGGAAGACAAAGCTTTCCACCAGGAATGGCTTTCTTCCCACACCCAGTGACCTGTGCTGCCAGTGGCTCACACAGAGAAGCCAGGGCTCCTCATCCAAGTAGCATCCAGCAGGAAAACATTCCAGAGAGTATCAGTGGGGAATTGTAGAAAACATTCACCAGGACTAAACAGTAAAAAGAAATGTCTCTAATTCTGAGTCACAGCAACAGTTGGGCAAGGTTATTGTTTAAATCACTGCTGTCGTGTCATTTTTCAGCACCTCTGGGGGCTGGCAGTGCCTTGGGAGGGAGAAATATCCAAGCCCAGAAACCTGCTGCTTAGGATGTGCCAGGTTGAGAACCGGCTTGAACAAAGACTTTTGGTATTTTAATATCTTTAGAGTGCTAAAGATGTAAAGTGGGCGAGCACTGAAGCTCAGCAGCGATCAGACAGAGCTGCAGCCAACAGAAACAGACATTTGAAAGCGTAAGATCCTAATCTGTGTCCCAGTGAACCTTTCTGCTCAGTTGTTTTACCTCTTTCAACCTCCAGACCTTCTGGTTGCAAATTAAAAGGAGTTCATGCTGGTGCTCTCGTGACTCACTGATACATTAGCTCTGAATGGAGCTCCACTTATTAATGTTTATACAGTCTTGGTAGATCTAATCCTATTTGCAGGCCTTTAAAATACCAGCTTTTTATTTTAAACCTGGTTTACTTTTAACTGCAATATTTAGCCTCAGAATGCGTTTGTGGGATTTTTTTTTTCCCCTCAAAGGCATTTCCCCTCGATGGCATTTAAACACGTGTGAGGTTTTAAATCAGTAAAAGTAATAAGATTTTTACATGTCCTTTTGCATGTGTCATTTGAGCAACCCTATGGTGTAACCATACATTGGAGGATTTGAATGAAGCAGATCTAAGACTTGATGATCTTGAGGGTCTCTTCCAACTTAGTGATTCTGTGAATTGTGGCTAATACTGTTTATTTTCTTCTCTAGAAAACAGCTATTATTACCAATGCAGAAACATATGGACATGGGTTTATGTTCTCTTGCAGTAGCCAGGGGTGACTGGTATTGGTCAGAGTTTGAGTTAAAATCCACAGCATTGATGTAAGCAAATATCAGAGTAGCTCAAATTAGGCTACAGGAGAAAGAATAGGAAAGGGAGAAGAAAAAAAATTATTGATTATGAAGATGCAAGATAGTTGGAAAGAAATGTGATACTGAAGAGGGAGACATTAATACACCATGAAACTGGATTGAATGAGGGGGAAGTAAAGATGATCTGCCAAGCAAAAGAGCAGTTAGCACAGGAAAACATAACAAAACAAGACACTTATGGATCACCAGAAGCACCTCTCTCTCGCTGGCAGCTGTTGCAGCTGCTTTTACAGAGCAGGTTGGAGAGTGATGGGAAAATCTCTCCCTGAGTATTTTCCCTCAGGCCAAGCGATGGACTGAGATTTGACACCTGCAGTGCACTATCTGCTGTCAATAAATTAGTGCCAATAATGAGATAGAATTTTAGATGTGTGCCTACAGTTTGCACAGGGCTGTGCAGGGAGAGCACACAGAATTTGTTTCCAGTCACTTCCCAGCCTACCTGACAGGCACAGGTTGTGAGTTATGCTGGTGGGAGCTCTACCTCCTTTTCTTCCCTTTTGTGAATTTTGTAAGAGGTTTATAAGGGGTTTGCTCCACACTGTGAGTCATGAGTGCAGTAGGCAGCTGACTCACTGTGTAGGGGCCTGGTATCTCTATGGGATTGGCGAGATTTGAGAAAATTATTTTTAAATCTTGGGTCTGAAAAAACCAACATGAAAATAATTCTAGTGTACCTTAGGGCATCTGCTGAGTGGGGAACTGCCCTACAGAGTTAACTTTGTGCACATTTGAGCAATATCTTCTCTAGGACCAGTGGCAGAGTATCATAAAACTCTGAGGGAATCAATCATCATACTTTTTTTCCACTGGCATTTCCGAGGACACGCTTGTTTTTCATGGATGTTTTTTGAAAATGGTGTTGAAAAGGTTGGAATTTTGGTTTTTATAGGGTTACTTTAGACAGAGAGGGGGTAAAGCTTGCAGGCAAATGTTACAAGGCTGTGTTTTCCCTCTCCCTCAGTCCCTGGCAATGGCACTGATCAGGTGCTGGGTGTTAAATTGCTCTGCCTCATTGGCCATTACGGCGTGGTCAGAAGGAAAGGGCAAGGGCAGGGGAAAATTTACCAGTGTTGCTTTTCAGTTCAGCCAGGTTGCCTCCAGGAGATCCCAGTAGATCATTCAGCTCTTTGCTCCTGGCCTTGTATATAATTAATTTGGGCTGAGTGACTGCTTTTAAATTGAGTTTTGTGATAGCTGCTGGTTCAGAGAGCAGGTCTGAGCTGTCAGCCTCTGAGCTGTTTACTGCTCACAGGTGTCTTCTCAATTGATGGTAATAATTCACTTAGAACAAAATAACCCATGGGCTGAGATTCCTGTGTCCTCTTCCCCTGCAGAGGTGGGACTCTTGAGAAGAAGGGGAATTTAATAAAAACTGGAGCAAAGCAAAGAAACCACAATTAGTGGTAGAATCAAAATAATTCAGAAGTGTTTGGAGAGCTGGAGCAATGTGGTTGGAGGACAGAGGGACATTGTTGCCTAGACAGAAAACTGCGTGCCAAAGGACATCACTAGAATGTTCTGTTAAATTCCAAAGCCATTCAGGAATGAAAAAAACAAGGCTTTGGTATGAAGGGTGTTCATTTAATTTATTTTTTTTTAATATACCTTTCTGTCTCTTGGCATTTCCAACACAGAGATTCATAGCCATTTAGCAGTGTTCAAAGTGTTCAGAGGCATTCAGAGATTCCAAAGCTGTTCAAGAGTGAAGAAAGTGAGGCTTTGGGATGGAGGGATGTTAATTTAAATTTTTTTTTAGACCCTTGTGTCTCTTGGTATGTCCAAAGTAGAGGTTCATAGGGCCTCTATGGCACATGTGTCATCGCGCCCTGGTCACTGCAGCAGTGACACAGTGTAACCCAGGGTCCCCAGGGGAAAGGAGCCCTGAGAAATGAGTAGATTGAGACTTTCAGGTGGTTAATTTTTTGTGAGAGCTGTTGTGAAGGACTGGGGAAGCTGGGGATTTATCCCAGTAAGGCTTGCCAGAAGACTGAGCTGGGACCAACTTACACCAAAGGAAACTTGAGAGCACCTGGATACACACCAACATAAAAAGCGCAACTGACAGTGTTTCCTTGGCAGGTTGGAATGACAGTGGGAGCCTGGGAAAGAGCAGAAAGAAATACTGCACAAAGAGCTGCATGGCTGATTGCATGGGTGCCTTTGTGGCAGTGAGTCTTCACCACGAGATGCACAAAAGCTCCAGAGCACACACACACAAATGGTGCCATGCACGTCTTGTGAGGTGACATTGGAATAACAGCTCTTCCTTCCTGAGATGTCCAGGAATTATATTTAAATAAAATGGTCGGTATCAATTGCTACTTGAAGCAAATTTTCAGGCTCTAATATTTAACACACTGTATTTCATGTCACTTTTTGTTCCTGTTAAACAGACAGGATTAGTTGGGAGCACGAAGGCACAAACTTTACCTCAAAAGGTAAATTTTACAGGGTGACAATGATCAGAACTCAAAGAGAATTCCAGCTTTAAAAATCTTAGTTATTAGTTGCCTTGCTTCTTGAGGCTCTGAATTGTAGCTCACAAAAGCAAAATGAAGGAAAACTGTCACTGAGCTTTATCAATCCAAAGAGAACATGCAGAGGTCAGGAAGGGCCAGAACAGAGCATCCTTCAACCCACCGCAGGTCAAGGCAGTCTGCAGATACCAGCTGCAGCTCACCAAGTCCTGCCCTGGTGACTTGGCATCCATCAGTCCCGTTTCTCCGAGTTCCCTGGTCCCAGGTGGGCTTTGGAGGGATGTTACTGAGCTGTCTGCATCCTGACTGCTCTTGGAGGTCGGGATATCTCCAAGCCTTTCACCAGGAACTGCCAAAAAAAAAGGAGTATGCTCCCAGATGACTTCCCCATTTTCTCGTTCTCATTTTCCTTTAATTTGGCCTTTCAATAAAGATGCTGTTAATCCACTTTCTCTGGACTGCATTCAGTATTCGTTCACCCACTTCATAATGGCACTCACCCATATTTAATATCATTCCCCAAAGTAAATTTGAACTCAGTGTAATGGTGTAATGCAAACGCAGCAAGGACAAAATCACATGTATAAATTCAACGGCTGACATTTGCCCTTGTTTCGAAGAGAAATGCATAAATTCTTTACTCTTTAATCTCCCTAATTTCAAGTTTCATGCACGGTCTTTTATCTTTTGTAGAAACTACAAAATCAGTGCATACATTTTGAATGCTTCAGAACTGGGAGGCGTTAATCTTTTTCTCTTGAGTTCAGATGCTTTTCACCTCTCCCTAAAAGTGTCTTTCCTTAGTTCAAATTTGCCATGCTTGTCTCAAGCACGGGAATGTTGCCTTGGATCATTTGCAATGAACAGCTGCAAGGAGATGTCAGAAAGAGAATATGCTAAGTAAATTAGAGGGTTTAACTGCACAGCAGTCAGCAGTCTTTCATCTTTGATACTGTGTGCTTGTCTGAGAGTTTGGGAGTGAGTTTCCAGAGTTCCAGAAAGCTCCTGGTTTTGATATTTGGAATCCCAATGAGCAGGAACCTCTGAGAGCAGCTTTTCCCAATCTTTAATCTTCACAGTGTCAATGAAGGGAAGCTCAGATTTTATTTTTTTCCCTCCCCATCACCCCTCTGTGCACAGTTAACAGGGACTATTCAGAAACTACCTTCCCAAAGCTTTACTGATGAACTTACACTCACCCAGAACACCACAGGGGGATGAAAGCAACATCCCTTGACCTTCTTTACATCAAGAGGGAAGGTGTTAAAACACTCATATTTTATCCATACAGCTGTTGCCTTGGCTGTCACTCATGCTTTAACACCACTCTTTGATGTTGGAGAATTTCAGCATAAAGTGACAGCCATAAATCTCTGTGTTGGTAAAATTCCTGAAATGGAGTTGCTACATGCACTTTGTTGCATGTTCTGTACTTTAGCCTGCTACCTGCTGATGGAATTGAAACATTTGGGAGAAAGAGGGGAGGGAAAGGATTTTTTACATTTTTTGGGTGGGTTTTTTTTTTTACATTTTTGAAGTGAAAGAACATTTAATATAATCATGTCATTATAGTATATGACAGAATTTAATGGTCATTTATACAAGGTAATAAAAGAACTGTTCCCAACTGCTTCTCCATTGTGAAGTAGCACAAACTGTTAGGATCACTCTTTGAAACAGGTTTGAAAAAGAATGCTGTCCAAAAATGCGTTTAAAACGTGTAGAAAGCCCAGCATATTTGAGATCAAGTTCTGTGCAAAATTTAATTTTCTTTCCTTAAAATACTGAGAGCAGAGAAGTTCTGAATTCACTTGACAAATGAAAAAATCAGGAAAATATGAATTGAGGAAAACTGGTCCCTGATTTGCATGTTGTATGTCAGGATTGAGCACAATTAGTACCTTATGAATAAGATGCCGGTAATAAGATATATTAGTCCATGCCATCTTTCAGAAACCTCTGAAATACATGGAGATTTGGAAAAATAATAGTAGTTGCTGAGCCACCCTAAGAAGCACCACTTTCATCTAAAAGATATGGATAAATCTTGTTTCCCTGCTGAACTGTAATTTGTCATCCTAAGGTTTATCTGTCATTTTATGTAGGCACAGCAGCATGCTTCCTCTAATATTTCACCTGTAACCGGCACAAAACAAGCTGGTTTTCATTTTCAAAGCAGTATTTTCATCGTGTCCATAACCAGAATGTACCATATTTTCAATTGCTGTGTCAGAGACACATGGATAAATACCCTTTATACTCCTTGAAAACTCTTGGCTTTATTAGAGATTGGGGTTTAGAATTTTTTTTTACTGTCATAGCAATGGATGAGATGGTTCTCCATTAGCCCTTCTGGGATTCATCCTGTATTTTACACTACAACTGTTACAAATTATTCACACAAGCACCTGCATGTGTGGAAGAAGAATCATCCTAGACCAGTAATAGTTATAAAACCTGTTATTTTGCTGCTGGGAACCAGGATTTCAGTGCAGCATTCCAGCTACTAATGGATGTGCAGGGCCCTTCCGGATGGAGCCTTGATTAGTAGATGACAGATTAACAGAAGAGCTGTGTTTGATGGTTGGGGAGGTTAAACAAAACCCACGTTGCCTTTTGGATGGAGAGAGGAAGCAGGATCATTCAGAGACTTCACAGGAAGTCACTGGAGGAGAATGCCACGGTGATTGATGGAAATGGTCCATTATCCAACGCTTTGAGAAAACTTCTGTTCCCTCGGAGTAAATCACGTAGCTCATGCAGGGCACAAGCAGAGAATTAATTTTGTTGCCTTTTGCTGGAAATATGTCAAATGGTATTCAAGCCAAAATTTAGGAAGGGAAATTGCACAGTGTATTTAAGCCAATTGTGTGGTTGATGTTCCCTTTGAATTTAGAAGCTTTTATGGTTTGGTAAATTACGTTTTGTCGAAAATTCTCTTTTTATGTCAAGGTCATTTAGATTTCTGTGTCCAGACACATGAAATAGACCAACACAAGTTAAAAACTTTTTCTGTGAACTAAATACGTAAGCAGGTTGATTATTTTCATCTAACCTAGAATACTGCAATTTTATTTTATTCTTGCAAAGCACTTTTAAAATAAGGAAATCACATCCTCTCACTTGCTATTAGCACTTGAGTTTGGTCTGTCCCCTAGGTAAGGAAATCCAAGGTTGGAGCACAGTAATTTTGTATGTTCCATGTGTTGTAGAAGTGTACTTCTGGCTGGGGAAGCTGTGGAGGAGTTCAGACTCCATAAATACCTTTGAGGAATCCTTCCCAACAGGAATGGGACCTGCAGCCACCAAAGGGCTTTACAGACTGCAGAGTCCTCAGGGAATGCAGCCCTTGATTGATAAAGGTGGGACTTGTTCTGTTAGAGATTGGGATTGAGATTTTCAGCTGGAATAAATGTGGGCTGGAATCTACCAGGAGCATAAGATAACATCCACGAGGGAACGTGAAACAAATCGTTCCTCTCCAGTTGCAGAAAGGCTCCTGAGTGTTTGTGAGCAGCCACGTTTTGCACAAGCTCTGTATTAATTCTAGGTGTGCCTCTGTATGGCAGGAGAATCCCTGTGGTGCGTGTCTGAATCACCACCAACAGGACCTTGCCTCTGAGTAAAGGATCAGGTTTGAATCCATGTGCAGTTTGGAGAGAAGCTTTCTGTAGGCAATTATTATGGTCTGTCATCTTAATTAAATAATAATATAAGTATGACTCAAAGCTTCCCATCACCCTGGAAGAACAGATGGAGAAGACAGTGCTCAGGAAGTTCTCTAAAAAATATTCACCTCGGACTTATTCAGGTTTATTTTGTGCCAGGTGTTTCTTTGTGCAAGAAACAGATACTCCTGGCAGCCCTGAATAATCAGGATTTAAACACCTTCTTTTAGACTCTGGGATAGCTTGTAATCTGTGAGACAAAAGAGAGATCAGCTTTAGCTCCTTTTATCTGACACTGAGTTTCTGTGACCTACATGTCTTGCGACAGATAGCGGGAAATCTCTAACGCTTTATACACCACAGTGCGTTATCAGCTGAAATATGCAAAATTGGATGCTGGCTACACAGGTGAGCTGTGTAAGCATCCAGTGCAAGCCAGAATTCAGAGGTTAAAGTGGGCCACTGTTCCCTTCAAGCCTGCCAGCCAAAGGTGCCAAAATTCAGGTCTACACTGCTTCTATAAAAAATTCCCTGCATGGTTTCCTGACTCACGTAACACAGATTGTGCTCAGCAGTCCGAATTGCCGTCAGTCTCCTTTAAAATTTCAGTCTAATAAACGTGAATCAAAGGAAATAATCTGAAGTTCAAGGACCTCAGAGGCCAATGCAGATTTTTTCCTTGCATCTATTAGCTACTTGGAGCTAATTTTGGAATGGATCACTGTTGTTTGTCAAAGAACCTACAGCAAAAATCTGTGCTGAGATTTTCTTGTAAGAGAAGGACATGGGAGGACAGGACATCTTCTCATCTTTTGATTACTTAGAGTTTTGCTCCGAATTTTTAAGAGTCTAACGATTCTAACCCGAATTCTTCTGAATTTTAAGATTTAAGATCTTCTGATTTCAGGTTCTAAATTTCTAAGACTTTAAGAAAGAGATTCTACTGAGGCATTAACAGCCTGATAACTGACCTGGGTTTCTGCCTCAGAAAGACGTGTGTGTTAGAAAAATGTCAGAATTGGAGGATCTGATGCACTTTTCCTGCTTTTAACTTCAGGTTGGATGTAAAGCCAATTCCTAGTCTAAGTCAGATACAGCAAAAGCTTCTATCCTCAGGTACACAGCATCATTCAGGCTGGGGAATTTCACTGCATCCTTTATTACCCAAAGCCAGATTCCAGCTAAAAATCCCGGGATTTCTGTTCCTGGGAAGTTCAGCAAATGGAAGCACATTTACACTGAATTCTGTTTGCAGCAAACATTAGCTTAGTTTTATTTTTCTCTCCTTTTCTCCCCCCCCCCTATTCTCTAATACAGTTTATCCATTACTTTACGTTTGTTTTTTTCCTGCCTATTTTACTTTTTAATTTTTCACCTGTCTTCCCTACTCTCCATATTTTTGCTGCTTTGAAAAGCAAATGCTTCTGTCTTGGTGCTGTTCTTCTGTCTGTTGTCTTTTGTTTCTTGTCCAAATATTTTTGTTGTTTATTTGCTCAGCCTTCTCTGGCGATTCTGCTCCACCAGCTTTAAACTACATGGTCTAAATGGTCCTTTTTTCAAAGGAATTGGTCTGGTCTCCACATATTCCCAAAATCGTGGCCTGTCCTTACCTCTGGTAGCAATTAAATGACACTATAATGCATTAATTGTTAAAGCATCATTTAAAATATCTAAACAACCATCGCTGTTGTGTTCTGGGTGGAGAAGCACAGATAAAGGGAGAGACTGCTCGTGACACAGGATTTTTAAGCGACAATTTTTTACGTTCTTCCCTGGAAGGTTCCTCCCTGCGAACACGGTGTGTTTGAAAATTGTGCTTTATTGCCATGATTTGCCTGGAGCAGAGTGTAAATAAAGCAGCAACCCCAGAGCTGGGCTTCTCTTGCTGGAGAAGGAAAGCCCTTTGTAAATTCAAAGTGAGGAAAGGTGGTTTTGGGCTCACAGAGCGTAGCAAAGGTTTTCACACCTTATGAAAAGTGCTTTGAATGCTTCAGTGAGAGATGTGCAGTGGCCATCCCAAAACCACGGTGGGCCATGGGTCTCCCCTGCCCCTCCCTGCTCATTAGGATTCCTACAAGTTTATTTTGGGTTCCAGGAGCACAGTGCCTAGCTCAGTGCAAATGCTGGGAGTGTTTCAGGGTGTTTCTTCACAGGGAGTGATGGGCTGTTTGCAGAGTGGCCTTTTTTTGTGCAGTCCCTGGTTCTGGGCTGTTCTATCAGTACAAAGTGCTGAATGAAGATGAATTTAAAAGAAGCTTTTGAAGAGGCCTCCATTACACAGTGATGGTTGAGTCCTCTCTATTGTGTTTGACCCTATTTGACACCTAACAGTTACTGGCTCTTTTAAAATTTCAGTGATTTTGGCTTTTTAACTTTAAATGCTTTCTCCCAATTAATATGACCAGGTCTTGAACTGAAGTCAGCTTATCCCAGTTGATGGTCCTCTGTGTAACTCTCCTGACCAAATTTCCACAAAGGCTTTTGGGGGAAGGCAAAGAAATGCATTGAACTTCTTTTTTTTTCAGTCTTTTTAAAACAACCTGTAGAGGTCAGTTTTAAAAAGACTGAAAAAACCCTCTACATCCTTGTAGAGATGCCTTTAATTTCAGGAGGCGTGCAGCATAAATCCTATGTGTTCTACTGCTTGATGTAGTGAACAGGCTTTCTGTGCCTTATGAGATGAAATGTTACAGTAAAACAAGGAGCTGTTGTTGCTGTATTTTCATTTTGTGTTACTAAAAGATTCCAGCTGACTCAAGCCATTAAAACTGTAGCGTTACCTGGTGGCCAACAACACAGGCTTGAAGGCTGTGATAAGAAAATGACAGAATGTTTTCTACAAATAAATAAAAAGACTCTTTAAATTCTCCAGCTTTTCTACCCAACTAATTCACTCCACAGCCTACAGAATCTGGAGAATTTCACTGCACTTTTCCTTCATGCTTGGTCTTCATGCTCACCCCCAGCCCAACTTCCTTGGGCTGCACAGTGACTTCTTCAAATCTTTCCTGTGTCCATGTTTCCCACCAGTGCTGCTTTTAAACTCCACTCAAGCAGCAACACTTTGTCCTCCTCAAGTATTTCCCAGTTCTCATCATTTCTGTTTAGCAGAAGGAGGCACCTGGGGGTAGAGCTGTGAACAGATTTTCCACAGTGGTCTCCATGTCCTGCCTCTCTCCGTGTTCAAAAAAGAGGCTTCCGACTTGAATGATTTTTTTAGTATCAAAATCCATTTTCTCTTAGATTCAAACGGCATTCCTCGTCTATCAAGCTCTCCATATGTAGATTTTGAACATCTTTTGCACCCATTTTGCTGTATTAGTGAGAAACTGTTATAAGAGGTTACCAATAGCGATAGGACCTCTCGTATGGAAAAGGTTATGTAAAACAGAGCTTTTTATTAGTTACTGCTTCTAGCAGGAAGCAGCTGATTTGTTGCTGGTGCAAAAGGTGTTTTCAGTTTGGGCAGTGATTATGTTCACCTGAAGACAATCCAAGCAAATTGCCACACACCTGGTGGTGTTGCATATTGCACAAACTACTCAGGCTACAGCAATATCCTTAGTAGACTGAAAATAAAATCTTAAGTGGATGACAGTTTAGTCAAAATATGATCTCAGTGTTCATGTGAAAATGCATCATCCTGGCTCACTATTTGGTTTTTGTTATGTTCAGAGTGCAAAAACTGTGACTCTTTAGATTTACCTACGTGTGACGTCTTTGTTTCCTTTCTTCTGACAGCTAGCCCTACACACTTGCTTGTAAATAATTAAAAAAAAAAACAAACCCAGAAAACCAACACTTTTGTATGATTTCTTTCGTGTAACTTCTTAAGGATCTACTTAACTATAAGCATAAGGCAGGTTCAGATGGTTTGGATATAGTTTCACTTCTGAATAATCACGTCCTTAATCGCTTTGCTAAATTGAGCAGTGACTTGCAGTCAGCAATGCCGTGGAAGCGTGTCTGCCTGACTCCATGCTTAGATGTTTCTTGAGTATGGATATTTTGACTGCAGGCTTCCCATCCTTCTAGGAGCTGACTGATCCAGAAGAAGGTAGCATGAAGAACTGCTTTTCAGAACAGACCTCTGAACTGGTTTTTTGGCATTACTGTTGCCAAATTTCCTTCTTTCTGAGCTTCACAGGTACAGGCTGGTCCATTTCCAAGCCAGCTACTTTCTGAGTGGTGGCCCAGGTCACATTTTGTTTATTTATAGTCCTGCTTTTGTTTATTTTGGGGACTAGTTTTGGTTTGTCCCTAAAAGTCCAGCTGAGGCATTGTTCTGAAACCAGAAATACACCATAGTTTATCACATTATATTTATGATGATAAAAGTCCTTCCTTTCAGAATTTGTGCATTTTTCGCTTTGACTAATTAAGGGAAAGTGATTTAACTCCTAGCATGTAAAGAAGGTTTAGTTTCTTCATTTCATGAGTGTTAGTGCAGTTTCTGCCATTCTCACAAGGGAAGAACAGTTGTGAAGAATTTTAAGACTTCAATAGTAAAGATCATTGAATGGGCTCATTTTCAGTGTTTCCTTAGAAATAGACCTTAAAAAAATCAGCAATAGGTTTTTTCCCTTTATGTGCAATGATTTTAAAAGTGGTGTAGAGGATCTTGTAGAAATCAGAGAATACCGAGGACTTTTATCATAGTTTTTTTGTCAATATATATAAAAATCAAGGATAAAACATTTTATTTTGTTACTTCTTATGAGTCTTTTCCAACTGCCTGTATTTTGGAAGGTGTGTGCAGAAGCCTGGGAGTGCCGTGAGTTACACAAAACAAATTCACTGCAGTACTCTAGTCTGACTCAAGCAGGCCTGATGCTATAGAAAAAAAAAAAATCAAAAAATCCAAAAATTCCATTGATGACACCAGGCCTTTAGCCATTCATTGATGAGGTGGATTTTCCTGGGATGCAGTGCACCCAAGAGCCCCAGCACAGTGAGAGGGAGGGTGAGCTCCTGAAATCTTGGATGATCCTGATCCTCAAGAGGGATCTCTCTGGGGTGGCTGAGGACTTCTTGGATGGTTGGAGGAGGCAGTTCCTCAGGACAGGATGGGTGGATGGCAGGTGTGGAGAGAAACACTCAGTAGTAGTAGCGTGAGCTGGCCCTCTTTGGGGCCTCCAGAATGTAGGTTCTGGTGCTGGCTTGGGTTGATGGGGAGAGGGTGGAGATGGAACTTAGAATGGTTATGGAGGGGTTTATGTCACAAAGAGTGGCCACTCTTTATGTTCCCATGCGCCAGCTGGATGTTAGTGCTTACTGCTAGCAGTACCCTGGTAAGGGAAAAGTGGTTTTCAAGGAATTCAGGTAAGGAGCCTTTTATATAACTGCAAAGAATTTCATTCATGTGTTCTTCAGGTGTGTTTTTCCTGCTGCTACTTTTGCTGAGGAAACTTGAGCTGGGATTGCTTCACAAGCTGTAGTGGGACGGGTTGAATTTAGAGAGCAAATGATAAGGGGAAGAATATATAGTGAAAATAACAAATGGTCATTTGTTTATTTTGTTAGGGTACTGATTATTGCTTTTGGATAGAGTGGTGGAAATAAATTATCTGTAATTTAGTTCAGTGCAGTTATTTGGATTCTTGTACTGTACCAAAAGTTCTCATCAAATCACGAAATATAACAAGTCTTGATTTAAAAAAGAAAACCCAAAACCCAACAACCACTCCAGCAGAGTTAAGTGTGTTGTTATGCCCTTAATTCTGTATTTGACTTTCTGCATGCAATCATTTGTATTATTTGGCAATCATTATGTGGTGTGATGGAAGTGAACTGAAACACTCTAAGTGCAGAGCTGTCTTTTAGAGAGATTTTTAGAAATAAATGGGTTGTGGCAGGGGATTATTATGATATAAAATACATCAGCACACACAGAGTATCTTCCATATTTAGTGGCACTACAAAAATATTCATAATTGTGTTATGTGTGGCATAATTCTCATGGGAGCCATTTCATATAATTAATTTCCAATAATTGCATTACTGTGTAATATCATGTCACATGAGTAGATGGATACTCTGTATGGTGGCTGGAAACTCTAAATGGCTAATTTTGTAGTTCTTTAAAGAGGATAGATCCATACAGAAATGACTTTTTGCAAGGATGATGAGGCAGATGAAGTGCTGCCTACACTGCGAGGAAGCAGCATCTGCCTTTTCCCGGCAGGTCTGTATTAGGAGTGCCAAAGAACTCCTGCTTTGGGTCAGGGTATCCTTTCTGATTTATGGTTTCGGAGCTTACTGGGTTCAAGTCACAAATTAATTCGGCTTTTTTATTATTTTCACGTTGCTTTTGAAATCGCAGTACATGAGAATTTTTTGAAGTAAGTTTACTGGTGTAAGCTGCTGAATATAATGTTGTTTCATTAAAACGTTGGACTGCTGGCTTACAGCATATTCAAGTTCCTTGTGTGTCCTCTAATAACTGATAGAAGGCCAGATTAAAAATGCAGAGGCCTTGTCAGACTGTGGGAGGTGCTTTACTGAGCTCTTGGGCAGATTTCCACATAGAAAAACTGATACCTGCCTTTCACAGTGCTTTTTAAATATTCCATTTCTCCCCACCACTTTTGTATTACCTTGTACAGTGATGGCAATAACAATAAATATACTAGAAATGTCACTTAGAAGCTAAATCACTGTCTATTATAACTACCAAAACTGTATTTAATTTAATATACTTGGATAGAGCCAATTATTGCTCACTAATTATGGCCATCCTCATGCTGCCGGTAGAGTGGATCCTGAGTAATTCCTGAGGTTTTACTGATACTTGAAAATCAAAAGAAAATGATTTGATTTTATTTTTGAAGTTTAAAGACGTTTATTTCCATTGCTGTTACCTTGTCAGCCACTTTAGGCCACGTCCATCACAGCTCAGTTCTGACAGGGAAGCTCTGATTCTCTCAGCCTCTCAAACCCATTTCTCTCCTGAATGACTTTCTCTCTGAATGACTTGGCTTGCCTGAGGAGGTGGAGGAAAGGTAGCTTATTGACCTTCTGGGTCTTTTCTTTTTCTGGATCTTTTTATTTTTACCTCTTAATTCCCACCATCTCTATTTATATGTAGCAAATATCTCAGGATAAGGGGAGTGTCAGGGTAAGTGATTTAGTCAGTTGGGATCACAAGGATCTTCTTTGGTATATTGGAAGAGATGAAGGATAAATAGAGGAGAGAGAGCTAAGAAAATACAGCTCTCCTGATCTGTTAGGATCTAAACCAAAGTACTTCAGCTTTGTCCCTGCAGTGGAGAGGGGGGCTCCCATGAAAAAGTAGCCTTTTTCTTTTGGCAACAGCTGGGAAGAATCAGGCTAACTCACATTGTTAAAGGAAAAAAAAATAATCTTGAGCTTCTGTTTTGAAAAGAAAAAAAAGAAGTGACATTTTTGCACTAATGAAAATGTCAGATTGGTTCCTTTGGCTGTGGCTGTGGTTCCTTTGGCCAGGGCCACCCCTGCTCTGTGGGTTGCAGTGACACCTCTGCCCTGCTGCGAGGTTTTTGCCAGACTTCATTTTCTGAGCTTCCCATGGGGAGAGGGGAGAGGAAGCGTTTAAAATGCTCCTTGACTGATGATTTTCAAGTGAATGCTTGTTACAGCCAGGTTAGCTCGAGGCAAGTGTTGGCTGTGCCTGGTGACACTGGTGCAGCAGCTCCTCACACGGTTGTGTGTCCCTGGCACTGCCCCGAGTCTGGGGTGTCACCCACCCAAAGGTGCCATGACCCTGCTCCTCCTTGAGGTGCTTCTCCACAATAAAACAAAGCCAGGAAACGTTCCAAACTGCTCCAAGTCTCGAGAGAAAAGGGCTTTGAGAGGCTGAGAGGATTGGGTTTGTTCAGCCTGGAAAGGAGGTGGCTTTGGGGTGACCTTATTGTGGTATCTGGAGGGAGTGTAGAGGAATATTTGGGGTGCAGGTTGAGTTCTGGGTGGGAGCCTGACAACAGGAGGCCACAAACTTCTGACCCTTTGCCAAAAAAGGGCAGGAATATTGGAGGACAGGTTGTCAGAGCATAGGGACACTACTGAAGGCAATCTGCCCCGATGAACTACAGCTGTACTGATTGCCAAAGAGTGGGAACAGCCTTGCCCTTAATGAGGTCCCAGGCTGTGTCCAAGGAGAATGGGGGGTTATAAAGGAGTGGGTAGGAGTGTCCAGGGTTGGTTGTGCTTTGCTGGCCGTGCTGTGAGGAGGAAGGGTCCAGCAGTGGTGCAAGGGGCAGAAAAGGTAAGGGGCTACAGGAGGGACAAACAGGGTGGGCTGTGTAAGGGACAGCAAGGAGTCAGCTGGTCCTGCAGAGGAAAGACTTAGGAGAGGGTCCAGAGAAGGAACCTGTGCTGTGTGGAGCTGCCATGGGAAGGTGCAGAGACAAGGGCAGTGCACTGAGAGGTTACTCACCAGCTGATGCTTGGAGCCTTTGGTGGGTGTCAGCACCTGCTCTGTCACAGGCAGATGGCACATGAGAGACTCAGGAGGAAGAGTGAGACTTGAGTAGAGACAGACTGTGAGGGGATAAAAGCCCAGAGGTTCCTTTGCTGGAGTCCCTTCTCTGGGGCACACTCTATCAGTTGAAAGCAAAATCTGTGTGTGGCTAATGGAATGCATTGCTATTAGAATGTGAAAACAGATTTTTTTTTTTTTAAAGTGTATGTTTCGCTTTTATATGGTAAGAAAGTGCTGAATTCTACGTAATATGTATTAGATTTAACATACTTGCTTGAGAAAATCTTTGTCAGCTGCATCTGACTTCAGACTGCAATTATCATATGGTAAATGGGATGCTTTTTGGAGATGAAATCATAAGGATATTTTTCCTTGCCCCTTCCCTCAAGGCCATGGAAATGGAGGAGAATTTCAGTGGGTGCATGTGTGTGCCTGGTCTTACACTTGGCTTTTAAACAAACGCAGGATGAAATCCTGTAGGTTGTGCATTTTTAGGTGTGCATCATTGGCTGCTCTTCTGCAGTTTCAGTGCTCTGAAAGAATAGCTGCCTTGATGGTTTGTAAGTCATGAGAGATAAGTGGTTCTGGCTAATTGAGACTATAAAAGAGACATTTCCACTGTTTAAAAATGCAGGAGTGTACCCACTGATTTGTTAAATCTTCATGTAAATGCCTCGTGTGTATTCATTTAGCATGTTGTGTGGTCTGGCAGGTGGATGACTAATGGATTGCTTTGTATCAGTCAGCAGAGGTGAAGAACAGAAAACACCCAGAAACAGTTAATTCATCTGTTCACCCCACCTGAGCAGCTCTTAAAACCCCTGCAAGACTGAGCTGCCTCTCCAGTTTTCATAATGTAATGTAGCATCTACATTAATTAGTGGTTTTGGTAAGAGGCCAAAAGGAATGTATTTGTTTCTTAATAAGAAAATAATTATTGTATAATTTTCTTTGACTGCATCAGCATTTTGCAGTAGTTTTCATACGAGTTAATGAGAATCTCTTTGCAGAAGAATAATCTCTCCTCTTTTGGTGGGTAAAATTCTGTGTGGGAGTAAAAAACCTTCTGGCCCATGTGTTTGTGATGTCTGTGGCACTGAGTGCTGCTCAGAATGCACATATTCCTTTATGCTTATTTTCCATGCTTTTTAGGAATTCTGTGTTGGTTGTTTACATGAGTATTTAATGGGCTAGCTGTTTTTATTCTTAATGGGAATGGCCCCTCCTGATGTGCTAGAAGGTCATCTGCTAATTTGTAAAGTGCAGAACTCGAGGAAAATGAGTTCATTTAGTGTATCCACATCAAAATTCATATAATTTTTATTTAAGTACGTTAAAATCTACCATTTGCTAACTACCCCACCTTAAATTATGGAAACCTGGCAGAAGAAAGGTAGGGAGCTGGTGGCAGAAGATCTTGGATTACCTTTTTTACCCCTAGAGGTAGCCACAAATGCTGTCCAAACCTATGTGATGTTACAGTACTGCTCTTTCTCCCCACTGCCCACCTGCCCATGATTTGTGAACAGATCATTTAACAAATGATCATCTAAACCCTGTGGCTCTACAAGCAGGTAGGCAAAACTGGTGGCCAGGAAAGATCCCCTAAATGCAGGGGAATTAAGGGCTTGATACTATTAATAATGGTCTGGCCATCACAGGGCTGACATTTCTTAGTTGACAGAAAGATGAAAAGAAAAGCAAGCATTTAGACCCATCTGTATGTCTTTAAAGTGATTTGGGATCTGGGGAGACATCTGATTTCACTAAAGAAGCTAAACATTCCCAAGAAGATAGTGGTAATAGTGGGAGCTAAAGGGTGATCCTATTTTACTTTTCTCAAGGCTAATGGGAAACAGCTCGTCAGGGATAGCTCCTGTTTTCTCTATGAATTGCCACAATTTGCTTAAACTGGAAGACTTGAACTGCACCATTCTCCAGGCCTGAAATATTTTAATGGCCTTATTGTTTGGAAGAATAGCAGGGAAATGATACTTTAAATAAATAATATATACTCTAAATAAAAAAACCCAATTGCCTGTGCCCAGTAAGGGTAAATATCCCTAATAAAACTAGCAGCAGTGCTTTCCTGAGTCACAATGAGCATGAACACTGAATGTATTTCTCAGACCTGTGGAGAATAATTTTTTGGAGTCCTTATGTCATTATCATGCAGTGAGACGTTTGGACTCCTGCTGTGTTTTTCCAGATTGTGGACAGGTCATGGTGTTCAGAGAGCTTCAGCTTTTGTGGGGAGTGACGTTTGCTTTGGCCTGATTTCTGCTGATGACAAAGCTACAAGCAGAAAAGTCTTTGTATTGCTTGAGTAGGAGGTGACTTGAGCAGGGTCATGGCTCTTGGATCATCTGCTCTACAAGACTGAGGAGAGTGCATTTTCCAGTAGCCCCTAAGGCTCTCCCTCTTTTTGTGTCGTATTAAGGAGATCATCTCTTCCACCTCCATGCAAAGCAGCAGGTCACCACTAATTAAACAGCCCAGTTGAAGGGAAAGATGTCGTCCCACTAAAAATTGCAGAGATTTCCCACCATGTTTTGGTTTCCTTTGGGTGTTCCTAGTTGATTGACCCATCATTGGAAACTTGGCTTCTGGCTGTGCACGCATCAGCTCAGAGACACAGATGTTTCCAGCTGTGCAGATTAAAAATCCTCACTCAGTGCTTGCTATATCAGTTTAGCATGGCTACTTCACCCACTCTCCACCTACTTAATGTCGATGGGTAATAGTTTGTGTCTGATGAAGAAATAAACATGCAGTTTGTTGCTATTGCCTGTGCTGGCACCTGGAGAGGAATGAGGCAAATGCTCTGGAGAGGTGATGAACACAAATACTCCTAGATCAGTAGCCTCATCTTTTCATTGAAATGCAAAGAAATTGGTCCAAATTTGGCAATGCTGGTAATATGATCTGTTAAAAACAGAAAGCAACTTGGACTGGTGACCTTTGAATCCTTCATATATGGGTCTGTAGATTCTTTTCTAGAGTTACCAGTGGGAAGAGACTAGTATTTTAAGCAAGAAAGTTTTGTTCACAAGCATGTATGTTACTTTTTGTATTTTTTTTTTAATTGCTTACTCTTGAATGAATATAACAGTTTCTGGCAAACAGGTTTAACCCAGTTTTTCAATATAACATCTGGCTGGGAATGTTGCAGGGATGATGCCTTGACTTGTAAATGTCACTGTGGAGTCAGTTATGTGTCATGGATTTGTATTTCTAAAGGCGAATGCTTTTTTGTCACCAGCGAAATGACCATGGTCTTCAACTGGTTTATGGTTATCTCTCAGAAAGGAAAACTTGTAGAACAATTTTTCATTGCAAAGGAGTGATAAAAACGTTGCATAAAAAGATGAATTAATCTTAGGTTGCATAAGGTCATACTTGTAAAGGTTTTCTTTTTAATCTAAAGTGCCTCTTCATAGGCTAATCTTGTCATAGTCAATCTGGGTATAAAAGTCACCTTATCAGTGTAGAAGGAAATAATCATTTAAAAAACAGCTTTGGCTGAGTAACATTCTCAAAGAGCACAGCCTTGTTGAAGATGCCATTTTTAGATACTGCACAATTTTATAAATTTTTCTTGGTTTCTCTCCAGACTCTTAAAATAATGGACCAGCTACATCAGGGGCTGGCAAAGGACTTCCTTATGTGTGTTGCTGGTTTTTACCTACCTGAGATCATTTTGTGGCTGTTGTAGCTGATGCTTAAAATGGTTTACCTTTCAGTTTTAATACCAAAGAGCAATCATGACATTATGTGTGATACTTTACAACATTTGTGCTTTCGTCCTCATTTCTGATGGTATAAAGGCATTGGGGAGGGGAGAACTGCATCTTAGTGAGCTTAATGGTATTGATAGAATATCTCTGGTCTTAATCAGTCCCTGGAGCAACCTAAATCTGTATATAATGAGCATTCTGGAAACAGTGTGTCTACCTCTATTGTTAGAAATCAGAGCTTAATGGTTGTTTTTTTTTTTTAGCTTTTGTAATTGGTGTGATGTTCGACTTGAGTAAATTTCATTCACATTAACCTTGAAGAAAGGAGCTTCAAGTTGCTGGTTGTTATTTTTTCATGTCTCAAGTGTTTTGTTTCTCGTATCTTTGTGCTTTTTATCATAGGAAAATTGAATGGAGCTAATAACTTTTATTTGTAACAACGTCTTTTATATTCTTTGCTTAAAAAGAAGTTGCTTCAGTTGCTTGCATAAGGAATGAAAATTAAAACCAGGTGATATCAGCTCTGCTGCACTTTTAAAGAGACGTTAACAAGGCTGCCGGGTTTACAGGCTTATTGACAGAAAACAAATGAATTTTTTCCCTTTTTTCTCTTCACTGCTTCTTCCTTCTTTTCACCTCTTAGTTGTGCTTTTCTGGGCAGGCATGATAATTGAAGTGTGCAGCACATGATTGCCACTCTGCCAGTCAGTGACAATGTGATCCAGTCTGCACATGGCTCTTGATGTTGGTGTGATTGGAGTCAGTTCTTTTACAGCTCCTTTCAGGAAAGATTTGAAATCTTTCTGAAAGATTTCTTGGAAATCTCACTGAGGAGAGGTGGATTACATTTTGGTGCCTTACCAGATCCTGTTCCGGGAGTAAAATACTCCAACTTTATTTAAGGCTCTGAAAAATATTGCAAGTGTTTTAAATGGAAGAGTACAAAAATTGCTGTGTAATTTTTGTCGCTAATGTTATCCATCTTTGTGAGCTGTTTCTCACTCAGAGATGTAGCTCAAGGTGGAATTCTCCTCTGAGGGTTTTTCTTGGCTTTCCTCTAAGTTTGTTGGTATTTTGGGTTTTTCTTAACTAGTCCCAGTGTACATATTGCAGAGGATAACACCAGCGTTGTACAAAGTAGCCTTCAGCTGGTGCTGTGGATGTTCTGTTAGCTCAGGGAATTCTGTTTCCTTCTTCAGTGACTTGTTTTCCACTTTTCCTTCTCAGCATTTATTTTTTTGTGCCTTCATATGGAGGTCTGCCTTTTAATGACGATCTTGTTTTCTTTTTTACATTAAGGCAATGTTTCCCATTTCTTCATCCTTTTACTTTGCTGATGTGGGGGGTATTTTAAGAACAGTGTTTTAAACATACATGTTCATACACGTTTAGAAAAAAAAGATGGGCAGTGTCCGTGTAATTATTTCTACGTGATAAAAAAACAACCCTAAGAGTGTCTGGGGGTCTGCTGTGCAGCAGGTTACTACTGAACACTGTTTCCCTCAAGGATTGTATGCTCATTGCCTTAGTGCTGTGTTTTCCAGCCCTTTCATATGGAGATAGTCTTGAGCCCAGGAAGAAAATAAATAGCTAAAAAGGAGGCAGAGAAGGTGCTCAATCCTTTGTTTCATCTCCTAAACAGGGTATTATCTTGCTGCAGACATTCCTGGCCATTTGAGCAGAGATTCATCTCATAAGTATTTGTCTTGCATGTGTTCCCTTCACACCTATCACTGAGCCAGGATTTTTCACTGTTCCCTCTGATTTAAATGGAGGAGGCTCTCGCACTTGTCCTGTTGCGGAATATGCATCCCAAAATGGGAATTATCGTGGTCGTTCTTTGCACAAGAAGACAAAAACATGGGGAAGAATAGAATGTAAGAGATCTAGTTACTACACATTTAATTTGCAGTGGTTGCTGAATGCTTTGCTCTGAGTTTCTCTTGGATCTGTCAGGGTTTTTTTGTATGTTCTGCAATTGCTGATCATATTTAGAGAAAAGCATTAGGTGGGAAGTGTCCATGTCTTTGTCATGAGTTGAAATATAATTTTATAAATAATACTGTAAATAATATTTCTGTGAAGGACTTGTTCTGAAACACTCAGATTTTCCATATGTTTTTAGTATATGAATTTTTAGATGAGTAAGTCTTGCAAAATACACATTTGTTTAATTTTTAATGCTGTATCACGGCATAGTAACAACTTACTATCCTTAAGAGGTAAAGACAAATCCTTTTACTGTTTTATACATTACATGAAACTTGGAGTACCATGAAATTTGCATATTACTTTATAAAACATTATAGGAAGCTGCAATTTAATGATGTTTACAACAATCTGAAAGAGGCAGAAATTTTTTTCTGATGGTGCCATACTGAAGAACATTTGTGCATACAATTATGCTCATAACTTACTGAAGCTGGTATGAAATTTAAATAAAACAGAGTTAAAGTTGTACTGAAATCTGTTTAATTGTGGAGGTTAGGAAATTACAGATCAGGTCTGCTAAGTAGCTAGGGGTTTTTTCCAGTTTTACATTTAATCACATTTATTCCCTGTTCAACCACATTATTTGCTTGTTAAATGCACAGGAGAATATTTTTTGTAAATTATCTAAACTTTTAATAGCTTATGCACACAGATTCTATTGAGAATTAGTACTGCCAACAGAAATACATTTTAGATTAACTGCTAGTTAAAATGTCTAGATGCAGAGGTCAGGCATTTTTTTCATGTGTACAATAGAAACGACCCCCATAGCAGATCCATGAAGTGTTAACATTCCCTGATCCAGGGTGGATTGAATTGATTTCCCATCTGCTTTGGGTCTGTGTTTGCAAAGATGAGAATTGTTTAAAGACTTTTGGGGTTTTTCTTGGGGGGAGGTGGTTTTTTTGGGGCTTGGTTTTGGGTTTTTTGGTACAGTGCAGTTCCCACAGTGCAGAAAACCTATTCACATTTTGTCTAATGCCATTATTGAAAACCAGAACCCTTCTTGCTCGTCTTGCTGGGGTTCCTTCTAGTTATCTTTCTGATTTTGGAGGCCAGCACACATGGGAATCCTGCTGAGGTGGGATCTCCCTTTCCATGCTGTGGGCTGTAGCAGCATGAAGCACTTCCCACGGGAGTTTGCAATGAAAAACAGAAGATGAGTTGGATGAATGTAGCCCCAGGTCATTAAAAAAAAAAAAAACAACAACAACAACAACAAAAAAACCCCACAAACCACTGCAATGCTTCATACAAAAAGCCATTCTTTCATCTTTGGACTTCTTGGTTTATTGCACTGTAAGTCTCTCATTTGTGGTGCGTAGGGAATATCTCAATGACGTTTCTGTCAAGTTAATCAACATTTTTAATGACCAAATCAAAGGAGTAAGAAATGGCTGTGCCTAGCCAGAAGTTGCATTTCATGAATCAAAACTGCAGGTTCTCAGAATATCCATGCCCTATTCAATAATTACTGTTTAAACAAGGTTTGTTCAGAGGAAAAAAAAAAGTTAAAAAACCTAATTGAGAACCTGATTAATTAATGCTCATAAAACACTTCGGAGGTGTAAAATGCTGTTTCTAGTGGAAGTAATTTGCTCTGTTTTGGGATGGTTTTTTTTCACTGTGGCATGGGATTTTTGTTGTTTTGATTGAGAATGAACCATGTGAGAGTTCACACTTGCAGGTACCAAAGGTGCCCAGGCTCTTTGCTGCCCAGCTGGGGATGTGCATCATCAGCACTGCTCTGTCTTGCTGCTTAATTATCTTTGTGTGCAAAGCTGCAAAGAGAGCACAGGAAAGAAAAATGTCTTTGCACAGCAATAATCAATAAGACCAGCAGTATTTTAGGCCTCCGGTGATCACAATTTAGTTGTTTTGAAAACAATCACAAGAAAGACTAATGATGTAGAACTTGTCATTTGCTGGTTGTTCCTGGCAACTCAGAAGAAATTGTGTTAGGAACGGGATTAATTAGATATTCTGTTTATCTGATGGTCTTAGTGGAGGTTTGAAATATTAACTGTAAATTGTGCTGTGAGGTTTTAAATCAATGGTCAGATTTATTGCCCTACAAGGAGAGGAAGAACCTGGAGGTGTCCACACACTCTGCCAGGTCCAGCTCTATTTTATGTAAAAAGTTACTCCTTTATTTTTTCAAAGTGGGTTAGGCTAGAAGCACGAGGATTAATTTTTTTCTTTTTCATGTGTAAGATTGGAGGGATAATGCTATATAATTTTCTGGGTTTCTTCTGCTGAGCAAATTAATTAGTTGGACTGTTGGAAAGTACTTCAGTTGTAAGCGAACCAACTAGTTCAGTCTCGTTTTTTCTCGAGTTAAAATGCATATCTATTTTACTATTATAACTTTTCTTCGTTGGATTTCCACGGTAAGTGAGTCACCAATGGGTGTTTGTCATCTTGAATGGTAAGGCCAAGTTTGCTCTTGGGAATAAAATTCCTAGATTGAGGGAATTACCAGAGGGTTAGCATACATCTTGTGCAGGAAGTAATATGCTGTGTTCAGACCATTTTTTATAAAGAGCTGCATCTAACTTAAAAGCTCAGGGAACATCAAAAGCGCAGCATTTGAGAGTCCAAATAATGTGGCTCAGGAACAAAAATTCTCCTTGCGAATTCGTTGTAAATATAAAGTAAAATTTATTAAGAAATAATTTTGACTGAGCTGTGTTGTGAGGACAAAATCCAACAAGAATATGAAGTGTAGAAATGTCCAGTGAACTTTTATCTAGTTACTGCAGCATGAATCCGTTGTGGGCTCCCCATCATCTGGGAGAGAGTGTGTCAAGGCTTCTAAAATGAGCAGTATTTTTGAAGTTCTGTTTTGCTGACCACAGTGTGGTGAAGATGGACAAAGTGCCCAAGTGAGCTTGGAGCTCAGAAATGCACTCCTGAGTTTGGGGTGTGGAGCCACAGTTCTGGCTCAGGGCTGAGGCTGCTCACTCACAGCTAAACTGCCTATCCCAAAGAAGGAAAGAGATTTGTAGGAGGTGTAGAAAAAATGAATTAAGAGGAGAAAGTGTAGCAATCATCTCCATTTAAAAAAAAGGACAGAGTGTAGGCCTTTCATATTAAAAGGTTTTGGTTGAAAAATATAGTAGTCATTAATTTTTTGTGTCTTGTGGGGAGAGGTCAAGGAGCAATTGGTTCCATTTGATGCAAAGATGGTCCTCCTTGGATGTCCAAAATCCTTCTTCTAAGTCACGGACTTAAAATAATTTTTAATGGGATTTCCTTTATAGAAGAGAATTCATATGTGCTTATCTGTTGATCTAAAGCAGCCTTGTAGATATGCAAATATATTTCTGTAGAAGTTATAATGCAAATGCATTTCCACAGAAAACTTGAGACTACATAATGTCTTCCAGCTCCAAATTTCTCTGACCCTCTGGTGATTTTTTTTTCCCCTCCTTGCTTTTGCCAAGAGAGCTACTTGAAATGTGCATTAGTAGTTGCTTCTTGTGGTAGATCCTTGAGAAAATGCACTGAAATTCATTTCAAGCTGCAGGCGCTACAATCTGCAATCTGTGAGTCTGCTGTAGTTTATTTTATATTTTTTTTTGGTTTTGCCTTGGAGGTTGAAGCAGTGCATAGAAATGGGAGAGAAGCCTCAGGCTAGACCCTGCTGCTCTCCTGGGCTGGTGTGTGCTCTCCTGAGGCGATGGGAAGAAAGCTGCTCGTGCAGACTGTGTTTAAAGGTGGGCTTCGTGATCAAAAACACACTGCTGTGTTTTAACACGTGTTCGTGTGCTGGAGGGAAACAGTGGAAGGAGGATTCCTGATCGAGTGGAAGGTGTCCAGAGCCGTTGGAGCTAAATGACTTTTTAAGGTCCTTGCCAACCCAAACCGTTCTGTAATTAATTAAGTTTTGTTTACATAAGCAGCTTCTCCTGCAGTGCTTTGATACCCTGTTCTGTCCTTGCAGTAAGTCTCACTTCTATAGGAGTTTGGTGAAAAACAGGAGGATTTTTTAAGATCTGTTTTTCAGCCAGTAAGTTTAAATTTGCATTAAAATCAGGCAATACCCACTCCAGCAGGACTTGCCCAGGATTTGGCTCAGTGGCTCATGGCTGGAGTTGTGTGTAGTGCTGCAGTCCTTGCAAAGTCAGAAACAAACCTTCCCTATCCTTGTTTCAGGCCTAATAATTTCAAACAATGATGCTTTTCTCGCTCATTTGGGGTTTTACAGGACTGAAATTTTATAAACAATACTTTTGGGCTGTTGTTAACTCCCTGTTTGTAGATTAGAGAGAGGCAGTAGGAACTTTTTACTACTAAAATGAATGTTCATTGCTCATCACTAAAAAACTCCATTTCTACACAGTATATTAGAGAATGGTTAAAATAACAAGCGAGCAGGCAGTGGACACATGGATTTCCCCCCCCCCCAGTTATCTGCCTTTGATATTCTGGGATTTAATCAGAGAAAAAAGGAAGTTAACCTTTCTTGAGGCAGCATAACCTACTGAACAAAACTCCAGCATTTGAAATGTTGCACTTCCAATGCTCTACAAATTATTATGAGCAAGGTTTCTAAAGTGACGTGCTGCTGTGCATCAGAACAACTTTTAGCATGCTGTCAAATGCAATTTTTAAAGTTCTAAAATAAGTGAAAAAAGCCTCTGAGTTCACCAGCAGTGTGGATAGGCCTGGTGGCTTGTCCTGGGACTTTGTGACATCTTTGAAATCTAAACTGCTGTTTGTGTCTTGTGTCTGTTGTGGCTTCAGGAGGGTAACAATGTGTGTGGTGCCGGTTTCTCTGGAGTAAAGAAGATAAACACAGGAGAAAAAAGAGCTTTCATACACCCCCAGAGTGGTCCTTCACAGTCACTGTCTGTGTTTTAATGCATGTGTGGGAGGGGAAGAGTAGAAAATTTAACTTTCCAAATGAGAAGAGAGATGAAAGGCAGGGATGGGGTTTCAGTGATGGAAGGTGAGAGAGAGGGAGCGTGCTGTGCTGGAAAACCGAGGGAGACCTCTCCAGAGTGAAAACACTGGGAAGCAATTGGAGCCTTCTAACTGGTGTGGATGCTTGAGAGTGTCAGGGCTTTGTCTTGGTTTTCTCTGATACCTGATCCAAGGGCAAGTTCCCTCCTTGGCATGTTTATCTCAGCCCCAGACCGCGAGGCCCTGAAGGTGAAATGTGACTGATCCATGCCGTGGAGATCCTTCCCTGTGTGGGGTTTATTCCTGCAGAGTTTGGAATCCCATGAAGGCAGTGGGGCAGTGTTGGGGCCATCCAGGTCCATTTTTCCAGCTCTTGGGAAGTGTGCAGAGCTGCTTTCCTGCCCTTTCTAAGCCCACCTGCTTTGTAGGAGAACTCTGCAGTGTCACTAATCTTCTAATTTAATATTTTTTTCCCCTCTATGTGCTGTTGTAAGCTTTATGTTAAAGTTCTAGTGAGGATTTTAGTTGGGACTTGTTTAGGAGACTTGGTGAAATTTGAGATGCTCTGGGCACCTCACCTCCGAAACTTCCAACTTGAATATCAAATATATTTCCCAAGCAATACGTGATGGACTTTGAAGACGAGTGTTTGCCTTTGCACATATCTTTAAACTTTCATTAAGGAGAAGCTGGTTTTTGGCTTTACTGCTGCGGTTCAGTTAAGGCCAGCTTGCTACCAATATGGAAGAAGAAACATTTACATATTACGTGTTTGCACGTGTGCATTGTCATTTAACAGGACAAATAGTTTATGGCTTGCTGTTTTGGGAAGGCTCACGTTGAATATTAAGAAGAGAATTCTGGAAAACTTATTTTAGCTAAAAAAAAAAAAAAAATTAATCAGTAGTATCAGTATTAATCAGTAGTATCAGTATTAATCAGTAGTATCAGTATTAATCAGTATTTTGGTGTTGATTCTTGTATTTCGGTTTTCCCCAATGCACAGGATAGGAAAAAAACTCAAAAAGACTCTTACCTTTATTTCTGAAAGTTTTCTTGAAATGTTCTGCTTCTAAGCTGTGCTGTTCAGAGTATGAATTCACACGAGGATCATAACAAGTTTTCTGGAAATTTTTACATTGATTTTAACTTAGCTACACGACTAAATCAGGTAAATTTCTTTAAGGAGTTTATTGTTATTTGCTTAAGAAAAAAAAAAGCTTATTGAATTTCAGTGTGCATTTCCAAATGCAGTAATAAAATAAGTAATATGGCTGAAAAATGCACATTAGGATTAGATTTGACACCCTTATTTGCTTTATGTCCACCTTTATCTTATGATGCATTATTCACTGGTATTATACAGACTATTTCATTAAGTCTTAATCAAATGCATTTTATCATAAGTGTCAATTCAATATTTTGCTATTGTATTTCTGTTTTAAAATACTGAGCTTTTTGTAGGGGAAGGATAAAAATGATAAATGCACGGCAGTTGGGTCAGGAAGGGACGGTTTTATATTGGCATTTTGTGAAATCATCTATAAATTGTAATTCTGCTGGATTCAGTCTGCTCTCTTTGCTTACATAAAATTGCAAAATTGGGGCAGCAAAGTGGCTGATGCACGTTTATCACCTTGGGATGTGTTGGCAGGAGTGTTTAAATGTGAGTTAAGCCTTTTTGATCAGTGCAGGCTGTTCTAGGGCTGCTCAGAGTTGTGTGGATGTGGCATTTAGGGCCAGTGTGTGAAGATACAGAGCAGGTAACCGTGCACATTACTGTACACAGCTCTGTAATTGCACAGGGAAGGATAATTTGGTTTCACACACTCACATGGTCTGCCTTTTGGACTCCTAGGTATTTGGATTTGCGTAGACTGTACTCCAAAAAAAAAAAGCCACCTCAAACTTTTCTGCCTTTAGTTGGCTGGGTAATGTAAAACACCAATTAGCAGCTGTTTTAAATGAGGGTGTTGATCCGTTTTCCTTCTTAGCACAGCTCAGTTGTGCTCTAAGAGCAGAGCTGGGCAGCTCACCCCACCTAGGGCTGGAGTTTTGGAGGCAGGTAAAAGTTCAAGATGATAATTTTGAGTTTTCAGCACCTCAGCTGAAGGCTTGCATTTATTTTCCTTCCGAAATACAAATAGGTTAAACGGTTGCTTAACAGTCTCCCATCTGGGAAGCAAGAATTAAGTGGTTTCCATGTCGCTAATCAATTTGTTTTGTTATTCCCATAAATTTACATTTCTCTGCAGCAACAAAGACTTGTCTAACTACAAAGCAAGCTTTAGAAGGAAGTGCTATTTTTCATTAAGAGGCACCAAAAGACAGAGCAACCCATTTACTGGGGGCTAATTCAAACCCTTCATTTTTCTCTGTAAATTCTGCATTAAGCTACACTAATGCTGATGGGAATTAAGCCACGTAAATGCCCTCAGAAGCTGCAAAAAAACCTTTCACAAGCAGAATAGATGATGTTCACTGCTGATACTTTTTTTTTTTTCCTTGCCTCCAGGCTGACTGCACTGTGTGGTAGGAATACACATCACGACAAACAAAGCAGTATTTGTAGTGGTATTAGGAAGTTTATAAGCTCAGCAGCAGTGCAGCAGTTTGCTCTCTTACGAGTTCTGCCTTTTTTTGTCTCAATTTCATCACCCTGGACGTGTGGCATCCAGAAAAAAATGAGGAAATCCAGTCTTGAAGAAGGGTTGGGAAGTGTCTAAGTATTATTTCTGGTGTCGTTTGTTAATAGAGCCAAAGTGAAGGTAAAAATGTGAAGTACAATCACAACTCTCAGTGCTCCTCTGCTGTCTCCATCAGGCTGCTGATGGTCTGTGTGTTTAAGGACCAAAACAATAAAATCTCACATAAAATTTCTGCTGTGCCAAATCAGATTCAGTCAGTCCTGCCATTCTCAAACACTTAAATCTGTTGAAATGAAGTGATGCCTGTGTGTGTAGAAAAGCAGCCTTTAACGTGAAGAAAAAAAAAAGGGAGGCAATTGAAATATGTGACCAGCCTTTTCTTGCATGAATGCTATGGGATGCTGTTATTCCAAATGTGCTTGAGTGAACGAAATTGGGCCCTTGTAAAAGAAATCCAAGAACCTTCCTTTGAGCTATGAATAGCAGATGGAACAGTGCTGGAGTTGACACACTTGACTTTTTCAGCCTTGCACACAATATTCACTTGGATGACTTTCTAATGTAAATTTAACGGGTCTGTAGGGTTTTTAAGACAGTCGAAGCTGTAAGAACGGGTAGCTGTAGCTCAAGAGCAGTTAGGAAATACTTCTGTGCTGAGAGTATTGGAAGTCTGCTGAAGTTTAGTTTCAGAATTTTAAAGGGTAGGATGGAAGTAGATGTCAGAAAATGTGAATATTTACTGTGAATTTTAGGGGTGGGTTGTATTTAGATTTGTTGGCTTTTTTGTAATTTAAAAATACTAAAATGCATTCTGAAATTTATTCTCGTTCAGGTTGTAAAGCCAACCTCTTCCCTTTTGGGAAAATGACCTGTGGTTCAATGGGAGGCTTTCCTAAATTCCTCCTTAAGCTGCTTGGCCTTGGAAGGGTTTTTCTTTGCTTTGCTGTCAGTGCTGTGGTCTGAGCTGTGTGGATGTTCTGTGAGTTGTCCTTTCTGAAAACAAGACAAAATCTGAATTGAATACTCTGGTGCTGAATGTGCATCCTGGGGTATGTTGGTATCAATTCTGATTTCCTTAAAGATTTTGTATCTCTACTCAGGCTATGCAGAGGCTTGTCAGGCCTTCATAAATCACACACATATATATAGTCAAGATACCTAAAAAAAATCTATTCATAAAACTGCTGTTTTGGATGAGTGTTGTGCTCATACTCGATCCTTCTGTGAAAAGTGTTTTCTCTGAAAACCAGAAGTCGTTAAAGGGAATGGGGAGAGAGATGAACATAACAGCCATAGAGTATATGGAAAAATTGGTATGGCTTTTTTAGTTACTTATATTACTTTTTTTCTTTCTTTTTTTCCCCGGCAGTTGTTGGATCCTTTTGCATTAAAAAGCTTGAGAGATGTGATGATGTTTTCCTTGCTTTACCTACTTCGTTTTTATGGCTTCCAAAAATTCAGTTTCACTGAGCTTTCTAAGCTGGCACCACAACACGTGTCTAAAGTCTCTTAATAGAAGAACATACAAGAGCTACTGCAACCTTTTGTCTTCTGGTGCATTTCTACTGCCAGCTAATGGACTTTAGACTGCTCCTTGCTTTTAGTTTTTTGCCAGCGGCATTTACAGAGGATTTGCTTTAGGTTTTCTTTCTTGATTTGTAGAAAAAAGATGTTGTCGAATCGAACTATTTTTGGAATCAAAGGTGCCTCTGGCATTGCCGGAAGAATTTTTTTTTCCTTTTCTATATTGAAGTAAAAAGTAGTATAAAGCTAGGGGAGTGATTGACTGAAAATTTGTTGGTCTTTTGTATTTCTGAGTTGGGTTCAGACAACAGATTTTGTGGCTTGGATAAGAGAAAACATTTCGTAGTTCCACGTGTATGTACAGATATTAAACCTATTGGATTGTTTTAAAATCAGAACAAAATGGTGGTTTGGGGGTTTCTCTATTCTGGGTTTATTTTAAAGAAGTGAGAGTGGTGCTTGCCTTGTCTCACAGAGAAATTAATGGCTCTCTTTTGAAAAACCCATGCAATTCCCACAGATGAACATTAAGCATCAGATACATGCCACAGTTCACTGGAGGGCTGGGAAGACACAGCTTATCATTCTGAACCAGTAATTTCTTGGAACTGCACACATTCTTTCAGTATTTTCTGCACCTTTATCTTCCCTTCCTGACCACCAGCCATTTTCCCACTCTGCACAATGAGTCTGTGTACCCAGCTGTGGGAATTGTTCCTGGACCTCCTATTTCAGGTCCCCAGAGAGATGTGTGTTCCTTAACCCCAAGCTTTATGTTCTCAGTATTATAAATTATCAATATAAATATCAGGACTGTGAATTAAAAAAAAAAAAAAAGCTTGTAGAAGAACCCATTATGGGTATTCTTCCTGGGAAGGTGGATGACCTTTAGGGTAAAAAGTCCTGATCTTACTTTCAAGTATGTCCTGGGCGGGGACTTTATTTCAGGTCTTCAAAACACAAACCCTTAGATCCTGGAAACATGATCTTTTATAAATTATGATAGCATCGCTCCATTAAAACGTGTTTTAAAATGTGTGTAAGTCTGGGGGTAATTTGCAAGAGAGGCGCATTTTCCCTGTGGGATGTTGTAATTATTTTGGAGGCTTAATTTGTCATGTCGTCCCCGTGAGGTCCTTGAAATATCAGTTTGCTTTCTTGAGGTTTCACTGATGAGCAGGGGCAAATTTGGATATTTGGTCCTCCAGCTAGAGCCGCTATTGATATGACAAATAAATCAATTTGTGTTTCTAATTATGCTGATGATGTCACATTCAAATCCTTGATGACAAACAAACAGATACATACATACATCAGGGAAGAAAATAAGAAGTCTTTTCCAAAAAAGCACTCCAGAAGATGTTTATCTGAAATTTTTTCCAGTCATTATACTTTGAAATGTAACATTTATCTTGGCATTCGGTTTCTTTCTGTACTCTTGAAGGCCCCTCTCTCATTTATTACTGTTAGCATACCAGAACAAATGTCTTTCAGATGTGAAAAATCAATCATCTTGAAAACGTCGCCAGTAGTTATTTGGGTGGATTAATGCAAGGTGTTGGGAGAGGAAGGTTGAAATGAAATGTCATAATTGAGCAGCACAAGTCACCAGAGGAATAGTAGGCAATTGATCAAGGTTCCAGCTTGAGAAGCCTTTTAAAAAGTAAAAATGGGGGGGAAAGCCACCTAAAAAAATAACTTAAAACCCTCAACGAAAAAAGGCAACATAAGGAAGGAACTGGGGCAGCGATACAGAAACCATTCAATTCTGTAATGGGCACACTCTTTGTGGTTTGAGTTCATTGAATACACCATAAAGTTCTTCTCAGATTTTTATTTGGTGATCCGGAATCTGTTTTCAGAGCTACTTCATAGTTCTCTGGAAAACAGAAAATGGAAGCCCTTCATGGACTTATTGTGTAATCTCTTGAGTGTCAAGTACAGAATCTTTCTCATCAAGTCGATGTAGCTTTGCACCTGCAAAGGAGAAGATGAATAATGATGGTCTTTTGAAAAGAGTTGCAGAGAAATAATCTATTTTTCTTCTACTAACGGCTTAAATCAGCTGTCTACAAATGCTGAGTGTTTTAGCTGATTTGGGGTAGGAGAAATCCCATCTGTGTAGCTGAGAGGATGTTGTTCAGATAACAAACAAATTGTAACAAATCTCTTTCCCCCCGTAATGTGCTGAAGAACAACTCTTATGAATAAGAGATTGCCCACATTTACACTGCTCCTCTGAAATTATGGAAAACTCATTCCTGACTCCTGCCACATTCCTGCTTTTGTCTTCAGTGACTGAAATTTCCATGAGAGGGAGGAAGGAGGGTCATTTATATATTATTCAGAGAATAATGTATTATTGATGTAGAATATTTTGAAGTCATAGGAATCCCTCAGTCTCCTGATGGTCTTAATTTAGCATATAGATGATTACTCCCTTTGCAGCATAAAAGTAAAACGTGGTGGAACTGGAAATGTTATGTAACTGTTTTAGGGCATCTGGTATGTTCTGAGTGAAGGAATGGCGCCATTTTCTTGTATGGCTGGGCCAAACAGTGAAGGTGATTTTGGGAGAAGAAATATCAGTGAAATCTAAATTATTTCACTTGGGAGAAGACAGGAGGAGATTAACTTCCAGTAATGCTTGCAACTCTTTAGGATTTTAGGGCAAGAAAAAAACCATGATGGACTTGTAATGCATAAGGCTTTGATGTAGTCTATCCATTGCAGTAAAATGTAGACTCATGAGAAGAATATTTTGGAGTTTGTTTGGAATTTTTTTTTCTTTAAATATTTTATGCAGTTATTTAAAATAGCTTATTAAATGAGCCATTTGTTTTCCAGGAAATACAAGTGAGGGTAAAGGCTCTGTGTGCAAACTACCCACAGGTCATATTTTGTGAAATCAGAGTGCTTCTGTGGAGATTGGGAAGTTAATTATTAAATGCCAGTTGTCATTGCTGCAAACTTGTAAGACTGCCAGAGAAATAAGATTTTAATATAAAACACTAAGCAGACTATGACAGCTGTTTCAGAGTGAACCTTGAGTTGAAGGGGGGTAGGGGTGGGAGAAAGCATTGTTTGATAGTATTTTGACATCGATTTCAACTCATGGGATTGAGTTATGCACTGTGATATGTTTTTAGTGCAGATGCAAAAGACGGTATTGAGAAGAAGCAGGGGAGTGATACAAGGCAGGCAAAAATAAAATGTTGATTTGTGAACTCCTTTATATACCTTTTCTCAACACAGGCTGGACGGGTCTCTGAAGAACTGTTCTGGGGGGGAAGTTTAGGTCAAAATACAATGTTTGCCCAGGCTGATGAGACAGTGGTTTGTTAGTGATAATGCTGCTGATACTCTGCCTGTAATATTCAGAATATTAGCTTGGGCAGAGAGAAACTATTGAGTTTAGGAGTATATGTGTTATTTAAGGTTGGAGATATAACTGGAACTCTCTAAAGTTCCTGGGCTACTTCTTTGTTTTCCCAGGCAGATTCCAGGGAGGAACCCTTGGTCCCATTGAGTTAAATGGAAAAATTAATATGGAATCTGAAGTCAGAATTTTTTTTTTCCTTGTGTCCCTCTACAGCCATAGAAAACTGGTCTGTTGAATGCAGTCTGTCTTAAAACAGAACTCTTATATAAGGTGTTACTGGGAAGCTTTCCTTAATGGTATAGGATTAAATTAACTGAGACATATATACCAGTTTGTTAAGTTGTGATTTTCTCCTTCCTCATCCTCAGTTCCTTTAACTGTGCTCTGACTTTGAGATCTGCATTCAGTTGGGAACATCCTCCAAAAGAGAGCACCAAGTGATCTGGGTTTAAATTCTGTGTATTAATTTGGATCCAGCACAGCCCTCTCAGGAGGCCTGAACACAGCAGGTCTGTGCAGCCATCTATCACACTTTGAAAGCACCTCCTCCAAGGTGAGCTGTAGCTTCTGTTTATGAAAAACATTTATAAATTAGTAATGATGAAACAACAAAATTCAAACCCACTAAGAAATTAAATAGTTTTGTTTAGCTGGTAAGTAATTCAGCGTGGATCATTAAAATTAATTAGAACTCTAAGCGTGTTTTGAAGCTGTAAGAATTCAAAGCAGATGGGATTTTTGAAGGCAAGGATAATCACCCTTTCTGTATCTTTCAAGAATTTTAGAAATAATTTAGTGGTTTTAATAACACTCAGGGTAGTAGGTTCCTTCAGCTGGTATGTTAATGGTGTGGTGGTGCTTTCCCTTCTACAGCACTCCTTTAGGTGCTTTATTGAGTTTTCTAACTCACAGTTAAAGAACAAAGCTTTTGAAAATATTAATCTTCCTATTAATAAACATGGTATTTTTCAAGTTTATCAGGAGTCTCCAATTAGGGAATGCTCACTGTTTTGGAAGAAACTGTGACACGTGGACTGGAGCAATTATTTAAGCAGCATAATTAGTGACTAAATATTAAGATGCATCGCTTTTTGTCTCGGTTGGATTTGGTGCAAACTTGTGCTTTCAGCTTGCTACTGCCAAGCCTGGCTCAAGAAGCTGAAGTTTTAAGGTTGGAAAAAGGCCAATATGCAGATTGCACAGGTGCTTGGTAAGTGAGGAAGAGCAATAAAAAGCATCCTTCAGAATACCCCCTTAATTATTTAACATTTTAGCATTCAAATTGCTCCCACCTCCAAATGGCCATTTCTGATTTTCAGCCATTGCTTTGTCCTGGTGACTTACTCTGGTAAAAGGCACCAAGATTTTGTTCTTTATACAGTAGGAGGGTGTTTGCTATTTGTTTTGGAGGTCACTTGGGTGTCTGTGGGATCCTGGTGATCCAGACCAAGGCCATCCCCCAGTCAGGCAGTGACTGGGAAGCAGTGGGATCATACTGGAGTATGTTCAGTAGAGTGGATGTCTGTGGGAACCTGGGCCCAATTTAGGAACAGTCCCCTAATTCTTCCATTTGCTGATGTTTTAGTTTATTTGCAGATCATGCTACATCCTTAAACTTGCATGATTTTTAATAATCATAATAATAAAGACAATTTCTTCTATTCCACATTCCTCAGCAATACTGTCTGTGGCCTCTCTGAGCACACAGACTGTGGCCAGGTGTTTTCCAGGTGAGCCAAACTCCTCTCTGGAAACCCAGGTATTTGAAGCTCACATTGTATTTTCCGTGTCCTACTTACTCTTGGCTCAGTGGCTGCAGAGGAAGCCTTTGCTGTGGGCTGATGGAGATGTGAGCTGTCACTTCATAGGTACCCCCTCACTTCTCAGAGGACTGGAGATCATAAAGTGCTTTAGAGGTAAATCAATGGCTTCAATAATCTATTAATTGACACGGTGTAAGTTTAAAGGGAACATTGAGTGAGTCACTTAGCCAAATGTCAGTGCAGAGCCCTGGGAAGAGCAGAGCTTTGAAGCACAGCAGCTTTTACAAATGAAGCTGCAGGTTAGGGCTAACCCAGTCTGTTTCTTTTGCAGTGTGCTTGTTCCTTACACGCACATTATCTTCTTTTGGGGGAGAGCTCTGCCTGCCCTCTCCAAACCGCAATCCTTCTGTGGTAAATAACATATGTAGTTAGTACTCCTTTAGCGTGTTTGGAAATAAGTCTGCCAAAGCAAAAGAGCTATTTTAATACAGCTTTTTTCTAAAAATAGGTTTCTCTCCAACTGTTGTGGTTTTGACTTACTCATACTCAGCTATCAGCTCGAACTGGGGAATTTTACATTAACTTGTCCCTACTAGGGGAGACATTGATATTTACCACTTCTGAAATGTTTTTAAGATTGAGGAAAAAGGGGGTTGAGTCCCACGTTTTTTTGCATTTAAGTCTTTTGGGTAGATACTGAACCAATATCTTATTTCTGTAGTGTTTTATGGGGCTGTATCATCTACACATGAAAAGGTGTTGGTTCTGACACCCCAACTTCTATTCCTGTGAGGGGTGTTGAAATCTGTAATATGGTTGGATTTAACAAACTGGCTTTAATGATTTCAACGGGATTTAAAAAATGATTTTACCTGGAATACTTTAAATGAAGTGTCAGGGCTATCACCAGGCATAAACCTGAGGAGTATTTTCCTTCATGTCCTGTGTGATGGAATGGAGTGTGTGCCCATTTGGAAAAAGAATAACAATTAAAAGAAAATCCAATGGCGAATGATTGGAGATAGAGAAAATGTAACTCCACGAGGTAGGAATAGGAGGAGGAGAGATTTAGATTGAGGAAAAGAATAAAGGGGATGAAAGGGCTTTTTTTTTTTTTTTTTAATATGCAGTTTTACATTTTAAAAAATGGAATAATCTTTGTGAAGTATAAGAGGAGCAGACACAGGATAAAAGACAGTTAAAGCCCAGGAAAAAGCTGTCTGTTTATTTAAACAGGAATGGAATAAAACAACATGGGAAGGTGATGGAGATGTCATTTTTGAAAATCTTTTAGGGCAGTTAGAAAGAACACCTTATTTAGTTGATTTTATTGTAAAGGTGGGGAATAACTTCCCAAAATGCCTGACAATTCACTGTTGGAGAGCAGGGTTATGTCCCTATTTTGTGTGAAAGGTGTTGCTGCACCGGCAGATGAGTGGGAGAGAGTGACTGGGTTTAGACTTGCTGGGTTTTTATGAATTTAGTCACTTCACTGGTTAGAATCATAGAATCACTTGGGTTGGAAAAGACTTCTGAGATCATTGAGTCCAACCATTTAACACAGAAGAAATGCAAGTGCTTACATATCTTGTAAGTGTTGACAGCTTTTTTCCATAACTAAAGGAGGTCTTTTGCAGCTTTGTAGGAAGCCCCTGTACTGCAGGGAATCTTGTAGCAGGGAAGCTACAAAATTAGCACATGAAAATGCAGATTTAAGTTGTGAAAAACCGGGTTTTGAAATATTTCTTTGTTAACACCAAGAGGGTGTAGTATGATGCAAGAGTTGTCAGGAAGCTGACAGAGAATAAAGTTGATAGCCTCGCCCATAGGTGGGCTCCTGATGGGCTCCCTGTAGTCAGATAGCTTGAAATAGCTTCTGGATTTGGGGTTCTTTTTTTTTTTTTCTTTCATTGAAAAATATGAGATGAGGTTCATTACTAGTACAGAAAGTAAGAAGGTCAGACACCTTGCTGCTTCGCTGAAGAGTCTGATTAATCAACTGTTGATCTATAGTGTGAGAAACAATGTAATTAGAAAAATGGATTAACTGTAAGTAAGCCTAAATCACACGGTTTAAAAAAATTGTGTGGCACAAAATTCTTTTCTCACTAATTAAAATAGTAATAAATTTGGAGTTGCAAGCATGTTGCTTTTCCTTTAGAAATGAAGCCTTGTATATGTTAGCAAAAACACCCCAAAAAACCAAAAGAAATGGTGATAATCATGTCACCATTCCAGACTTGTGCAGGATGGATTTTCCTGTGCCGGGGAGGGTAAGTGCTGTCAGGAAAGGATATAAGTTGTGCTAGTATAATGGAACCATATCAAAACCGTTTTTGGGGGGTGGAAAACATAAAAAATAAACATAAAAAAAAATCCAGCAACAAGATATCTTCTAGACTAAACCAGACAACAATCAGCAATTTGAAATGCAGTTCTACCTCCCATCCAGAATGGGATTTGTGTGCCTGGAAGTGCTGTGCGTCTTGGGAGCAGGAATAGGGCTGCACTGTGGGGGCTGAGGAGCAGCTGATCTCTTTCCTGGGGCCCGGGAAATCTTCAGTTTGAGGTGACACTTTTGACTCCAGGTTGCTGTAAATGTGGAAGGATGTGTAGTATGAACAGTGAGTGAATACGACTTACAAAAGTATTTTCTTACCTTTTACCTATAAAGCACTGCCTTTTCCTCTCCGGTAGGGAAAAGCAGTGCCTCACTCTTCTGCCTTTTCCTCAGTTCTTTATTTGCCTTGTTTAGCTTGAAGGAGATACAGATGGGTGTCTCTCAGTGAAAGAGAGCAAAGCTTTCATTTATTTGCCTCTTCTGAGCAGGAACACGTGGATGTAAACGCTGTCCTGTGTGACTGGGAAACAGCACTGTGTGGTGTGTCTGCTCTGGGGCCCTTCCCAAGGCACGCATCCACACATCCATCCATCCTGGGGCAAGTGTAGAGTCACCACGGCGAGCAGTTCCAGCAGGCAGCAGGAACTGAAGCGCTCGCTTTGCTCCATGAAAGAGCTGGAGGAAAAGCTTGTGAGCCATTGAAGCTAAAAGCTGTAGGAGGATCAGTTAGTGCTCTCTCCATCTCAGGAGCTGACTTTTATTGGGTGATGCTCAGTGTTTTTGGAAAGTCAGCCTCACTTTGTTTGTGTTGTTGATAAGTGTTTAATGCTATCCATTTTGCATGTGGTGTGTGTGACCTCTTGTCAAACCTGACCTACTTAGCCAGTGGTAATATCCAAACCTTTCTGTGTGTTGCTTTCTCAGTTATCATCACACAAGTATCTGTGGGCTGGAGAGCCTTTCTGGTAACTGTATGTGCCGTTAGGTTCTCTTGGTGTCCTGCAGAATTGTTTTTGGTTTTGCTGGTCATTTCTTCCATCAGGAGCCTTGTGTTATGTGCTGACGGTGGGAGATCTTCCTCACAGCCTGTTTCTTCATGTGGTTCACTTGTCTCACCACTTTCCCAGACTCTCTTGCCATTTTCTCTCTTTGCTGCGACATTTTCACCTTCTCTCTGCTGCCCTTCTGCATTTTTCCTTCCTCTTTGGGGATTTTCCCCCCTTTTTTCACCTCTCTTGGCTATTCCCTGCTCTCCCTCACTCCTTTCTGTTTTCAAAATGCAGGATATCCAGTGGGCTTGGCCAACACGTGTTTTTGCAGCGGCTCTATGAATCCACAAGGGACATTCTGGACGTAAAAGCTGCTGTTTTCTTGTCACTCTCTATGCCTGAGTTACCACATTGAGCAATGGATCTGCTCTGAGAACCAAGGGAGAATGGGAAAGGCATTTTGAAGCTGCCAGCTCTTTATCCATAGTTCAGGGATTATGCTCACAGTGGGTGGACATGATCCCTAAACACAACTTTGCATCTTTACAACTTCTATCTCCCCTCTATCTAAGCAGTGCTAATTCCAGTAGGATTTCAAGGGGTGAACACACTTTTGTACTGAAGTCTAAAATCAATTATTACTTAGATTAAGCTATGTTCTGTAGAAAGGATGCGAAGATTTTCAAGTGTCAGGGAGTGGGAGGTGGTCAGAAGAGCAGACCATGCTTCCAGGGAAAGATGGTTGTATGGGCTGAGGCTGGGTGTGAGGTTTTATCTTCCAGAATTCCAGCAGCTGGGCACTGGGATTTAGTGGCTGGTGGATTAAGGGTGAGCTGTGATTTGACTTGTCAGTGTTTTTCACATGGTTTCACTGCCCTGGTATGTCTAAGCCTGGGTAAGTTTTGTGTGTTGTTCAGGTGACTGATTTCTGAGCATTTCTAACACCAGGGGAAGCCGTGCAGTGAGAACTGGGACATCGGGTGGGCTGGTGGGAGGTGACAGCTGTGGAATGGTTTGGAGACTGAAGCCAGCAGATGCCAGATGACTTTCCATTCCACCTACGAGCTTGCATTAAATTCAAACAATTGCAAATCCTCAAATGCAGTGGCTTGGATTGCTCCTGAATTGGGTGGGTTTTTGTACAAGTCTGTTCTTCAGCTGGCTAGTCCTCAGTTTGCAGGGGCTTTCTAGGAAACTTCTGGCTGCTGTTTGGGCAGAAACTCCGGGTGGTTTCTGGCTGTCAGTGGATCCCAGTCTCTGGAGGTAGAGCCAGGCCTGGGCAGTGCCTAAAAATGGAATAGCAGCTGTACACAGCTGGCTGCCTGAGGGCACTGGGGTCACACTGCCCATACACAGCTTCCCCAGAGGGAGAGTCTCAGGTTCAGCTTCCCTTCATCCTTCCTCTCCCAAACCCTACTCCAAATAGTTCTCCTGTTTTAATTCCCAATTAAGATACACAATTTATTTCACAATTACCTGCGATCAAAAACATGATGTAATTTCTTTCTAACTCAAATGCTGTGTGGACAGAAGATCCAGTGTCTCTTTCAGTGTAAAGGGTTTTGTTTGGTTTTGTTTTATTTGTAACTAACATAGAAGATTTATAAAATATACTGAGATATGAAGTTGCTTAAAACTTATAAACTTCGAGATACATTTTTTCTTTGTAATTTGTCATTATTGCTTTCTTTAGCTGCACACATTATTTGAAATGAAATCTCACTGTAAGCCCTCCAGAGCTGTAGATGTTTAATTTCTATTTTCATGGCATCCCACTAAAATCAAAATTCAGTGTGATTTGTGATTGCTTAACTGCTCAACATGTCTTGTTCAGTCATGGTTCCTATCATATTTTTCAGCCAAGAGTCACTTTGAAGGTGACAGGAATAAGGTAATTTTGCATCCTAAGGTTATAATAGTTTGAAGCTGATAGCTTCTCTTTGTTCTTTCCTTCCTTTTTCATGTTTCTATTTTCTCTTGGAATTTAGTGTGGACAGGCCAGCTCCTTTGAGCCATTTTTTTTTGCATTTTTTTGAAATAGGGAACATTTTTATAAAACTGTGGCTCATTGAACAATTTATTTCATGGTTTGGATTTTTTTTTTCTCTTTGGTTAAATATATCACCTTGTCTTATTCTTGTGAGTTAAAGGGGAGGCTTTGCACCAAACTTTTCTGTGTTGGTTGGGGTTTTTTTTCCCTAGTTCCTTCCTCTATTCTAGTTCTTGATCCTTATTGAGAGGGAGTGTCTGGGGGAAGCACGGAAATGCCGTGTCTGTGCAATGCAGACCAAATCTGGTGCATGGCAAAAAAAAAAAAAAAAAAAAAAGTTGAAATTCTGCCATTGCAGCGAGTTAAATTGCTCAAACGTAACCTGTGCAATTACAGCTGCTGTGGTGAGGGGGGAGAGGGGATTGTTGGTCACTGACCTTGCCAAGTGCAGGGTTGAGCCCCTCTGTGCTGGCTCAGGTTGGGCAGCTGATCAGTCAGTCCTGGGTGCCACGGCCAGCAGATTAAATCACACTGCCCTGCAGTCACAAGGGCTTGGGGTTTTGGGCCAGCAAACATCAACTTTAATGGAAACTCGTGTGAAAGCAGGCAGGGCTGCCTTTGATGTGTGTGGATTGGTTTTTCACATTAGGGATGCCTTGGGAAGGCTGAGCTGGAACAGAGACTGGACAGAGCTGGAGAATAAAGTAGGGATTTATTGAAAGGCCTCCAGGATCCACCTTGGGCAGGACAGGGCCTGAGCAGGGCTACACCCAGGGTGGACTAAGAATGGTCACAAAATGGCTGATTGGTCACGAGGTCTCACATTTTTGTAAGTTTTGGTCCATTTGCATATTGGGGTTGAATTGTCCAATTCCAGCTCCAGGCTGTGAGGTCCCATCCTTCTTGTTCCTCCCTCCAGCCCACCCTTGTCTGTGCTTTTGGGGCTGAAAGTTGTCCTTGGTCTCCAGCAGGAAAAGGATTTGTTTTGTCTCCCCGCTCTGTGAAGAGCTGACTGACACTTAATATGAGGCTCAGCACTGCACCCCTGGGCAGCACAGAGTCTGAAAAATATGAAAGCTAAAACTTAAGACATCATTCATACAGTCTTAAAAAAATTAACACAACTCCCCAACTTAGCAGAGCCTTGAGGTTCAGTCTGGTTTAGCTTAAAAAAAGAAAAAAATCAGCCGGTTTTCTAGATAACAAAAGAAATAGCAATTTTGGATATGCAGTGCTGTCTTCAGTTTTGCTAACATGGTACCATGCAAAGGTGATAAGGGAAGAAATCGATGCAAAACCATTCCAGTAACTAAATGGATCCCTGTTAGTTTTCAGGCAATTGATTTTTAGTGGGCATTTGAGCATGTTGGGTGCTCTGCTGTTGGGAGGGAGGTGGTGTTAGACTTGGACTGTCACTTATTTACCAAGCATGGTTTGTTACTGACTGTTCTACACGAGGGAGGGGGGTAGAAAAAGGCAGGAGCTCTTTTTCTGGTCAAAATGAATACAACATTTTCCCATTATGCCTTTGTTACACACATCTTTCCTAACGCCTTGATTTTTCCCAGTGCCATTGCTTTTCATTGTTAGGTTTGGGCTTCTGGAGAGGTTTATCCTATTTTCACATTGGCTTCATGGAAATTTCTCTGCTGTATCATTGAAGTGATTCAGGAGAGCACCTGTATGAGGCATAAAAGGGGAAGAATGGTTTCAAATTTTATATTTGAATTTTACTGCTTTTCTGGTAGTAGCATCAGTCCTGATTAGGTTTAGTCAAACTCAAGGCTACTCTGTTGGGGCTGTGAAGCATAATGGAATGTATCAGATAAATCCATTTTTCTACTGTAGGGCACAGCTACTACAGCTACTCTGCCCCTTTTAAGACTTGCATTCATAATATATTATTAAAAAGAAAATAACACTTTGCATTCATAGCTCACCTTTTAAGCCATTTGAGTCTCACCAAATGAGGCTGAATTTGTAAGCCACTAAAGGTGAATAAAATGATGGTGGCAGTAGCAGGAAAAACCTTGCATTTCAGTAAACTAAGTCTATTGATCTTGAAATGAAAGTTCAGTGGAAAAGCTGATGGAAAAAGTAGCAGAGCACAAAAAGACAAGCTGCACAACTAATTCAAACGAACTGGCTGGCTGTGAACATTTATGTGAAAGAAATGCTAATGCAAACAGTGCAGAAGAAACCAAAATGAAGGGGGGAAAAAATACTGCCAGTATTGTCACTTCTCAAGTGTACATAAGACATGGTTTCATATGGAAGAAGTGTTAGTGGTTAGTCAAATAAACTGAAATATTCTGTGATGTCTGTGAAGGCAGGAGTGGAATACCTAAGATTTCTCTGCAAGCCCTGCTCTTGAGTGAATGACTGGAAGTCCAAGGCTTCCACAGCGTTTTTAAGAGAATATTGCAACATGCTACTTGATCATAATGTGTATTGAAAGGGAAATGCAATCAAAGTCCATTATAGTTTATCACTGGGTGCAGTAAAACAATGTCAACTCCAAAGACATTTTGAAAATAGCTGACAGGCAGCTGTAGGAAGGATGCAGATTTCTGTTCCTTGTTATGCACCCGTGAACATGTGGCTTACACGATGTAAAGAATTCAGCTGCGGGAAGGATGCCCTTCAAAAATAAATTGACTTTCCTGGAGTGAGATGTAGGAAAATCTGACATGGCATCTCAGTTACAGGCAAATCCACTGGTGAGTGAATCCCATTCTTTCTCAGAGGTGTACTTGTGAGTTTAGAGTCTCACCATATATGCTAAAGGGTGGGGTTGCTTTCCTGCAAACATAACTGAACCATCAGAGGATGATTCTAAGAACAGAGATGGAAGTTAATCAGGGAAGATGTCCATCCTATAAGAGGTGTCCATACAGGACATATCAAGTAGAGCCTTTTAGAAGAAAGTGGCCAAGTTCCAAGGAAGAGTCAGAGGAGCAGTTTTGTTTTCTGTGCTGTTATTGTCAGTATGAAAAATTCAAAAAGTGATATGTTCATTTTCTCTCGAATCGATCATGCAACAGAGCTGGTCTCCCGTAAGACTACTGAATTTTCTGACTTCAATATTGCAGGTAACAAATAGGGAGATAAAAAGAGATAGGAAAGATGATACCCAGGGTTATCAACAACAAAAAAACCACTTTGCCCAAAATAAATATACTGGTGTATCTCTACGCAGTTGCCAAAAGGCTAATGTTACACAGACTCATAAAATTCCATAAATGCACACTGCATGGAAAAGGGATGCAATATCAATCAATTCTTTTGTGATTTTTTTTTTTTTTAAGAGTCTGCATCTTGTTTGCAGGTCACACCCAGCCAGTATTGTCAGGAAAGCCTGTGGTATTTGGGATTTGGATTTACACTGTTACACAGGTTTTAAGTTGGTTTATGGCTGAAGTTCTGATTTTAAAGGATAAACTTTGTTGCTGTTAGGAAAGAAGTAGTTGTTCTGTAGTGTTTCAGTTTACCAATCTTCTGAGGATCACAAAGGCCCCTGACACCCCAGGCTGTTTCTTTTTAAGGGCTGATCTGCTGATGTTTTCCATAAGCACTTCTTGATCTTGGATGTATTCATAATGAGCTTCGTCTGCACTGCACATAAACTGCACATCCACAGATAGTGGAGAAATGTGTCAGGATTTATTTTTAACTACGCTTTTCAGCTTTCATATAAACAGTCAGCAATGATCAAAATGAAAGACACGGCATAAACCCAGATGAAGGGTCAGCATCTGTGCAGACTTGTGGGCTGAGCACACGTGTGGCTGGGTTGTGTCCTCTGCCAGGAGTATGTGTTATTTATCGTGTGGTTTCACAGCAGTTAGAACCCCTCCAAAACCTCCTCCCTCCAAAAGGAACCCCCTACATCCCGACTTAAAATAGTACAAATATGTTTGCATAGTGAGCAATTCGAAGTTGACATCAGATAAAATATTGTCAGGAATAGCTCCTCTTATGCCTGGGACTGAATCACAGAAACACTTCCTGGAGCAAGACAACCTAATCAAGAGCAGTATGTCCCCTATTGTGTTATAGCTCCACAATGTACATTAACCCATGCCATTCTGTAATTTCATTTTTCTGCGGGAGTTTAACTGCTGAATAAATAACCTGTGTTTCAGCCTCTGCCTTGTGTATTAATGTAGGCAAGCCAGCGGCTTTAAGCAGAGAAAAAATACGTAAAATGTGTTAGGGAAACATTTTGGATAGGCTCTGCTTTAATAGAAGAGGATTTCGTAGCATGAAAGCATGACAACAGAAAGTTCAGTGCTTTAATATCTAAAATTAGCTATCACTGTAAGTGCTAATTGAGTAGAAATATGTTTTCAAAAAGCTGCTAGATAGTGTATATTCATCTGATGGCTCCTCCTCTTTCACGGCTCTGCTTTTATCTGGGAAGGGTATTGCCTCAGCACAGATCAAAGTCACCAGATAGATGCTGCTTTACAAATAATGTACTGATTTTCATTTCACTCTAAAAGGTATTCCAAATAAAGAGAGTTATTAGACCTTTCAAGACAATTTACAGAAGATGGTAGTTGGTGGTGGTGGTGTTCAGCTGCCGAAAACAAACTCTACTGTGTCAACATTAGAAGAACAAACAATTCCCCTGACAGTCTGTTGAGCTTTAATGCCAATCACACTGCCCCGTGTTCCATTCCCAAATACAGCCTCTAATTCTCTGACAGCTCCTCCAGACAGTGACAGAAGTGTTGCAGAGGGTTTTGAGGGCTCCAGCCGGGGTTAGGGGAGGATGAGATGTCCCCACAGTGTCAGTGCTGGCCGGGCAGTGTTCCCTCCCCTGTCGGTGCCTGCTGCCCAGTTGGCAACATCTGTAAATGCTGCAATTCTCATCCACAGCTGGGCTGCAGGGGGCTGACAGGGCTGGGATAAGTGTCAGCTCTACAGCCAGAGGGATGAAGTTCGGGTGGAAATGGATCATAATAAGATTAATTTTGCCTTTTGTGTCTCTTGCCGTGTACGTACGAGTAGCAGAAGAAGTTACCAACCTTAAGCCTCCAAGGGTTTATCTCCCTTCCCTGCATTGCATTCAGTGGCAGCAATCAGCAGATAACGAAGTACCCAGATTATGTATTATTTACATAGGTTGACATAAAGGAAAATAAACCCTTTGCTGCTGCTGTGAGCCTCTGCAGTTGCATTAAGGCGTCTCCCCTGGTTTAAAATACAGGACTGGAAGTGGAAGGATGAGCAGTCTGCTTGAGCAGAACTGTGCTAACGTGGTAAATGTGATGGCTCTCCAGACAAACGTCAGTTTAATTCTTTGCAGAGAGCATAAAGAAGCATATGGAATTTATAGACTTCTCTGAGGTAATACAGCTCGAGTTTGTGCTGGTACACATTGGCAGTGGATGCTGATGAGACATGTAGCCAGACAGATGAAAAGAAAATGACTGGAGGGATGAAGGGAATGTATGGCAGCGTGGCAAAGCCTGTGGTTTTGTACAGAGATGCATCAGTTTCATTTCCCAACAGCACTGTGTTTAGAGAAGTAAAGTGTTTCAATTACCTTATGACACACAGCGTCTGAAACTGTCTTTAAAAATTAGGCAAAAAGAGTTCTGATTGCCTTTGTCTAATTCCCTGGAAGTTTAAATGTGGCATCTGTTACTCTACAAAGTTTCCCAACCTCCTTTCTGTACCCACAGTTTATTATTATAGGATTTCTGAAGAGATTTGACTTCGTCACTTGCCTGTTTTGCAAAGCAAAAGGCAGTGTGAAAACACGAGCTCTTTAAAAGAAGATTTTTCTAAACAAAATCTGATAGACTTCCAGCATAGAAAGGAGAAAGAATGAGAAAATGATAGCCTAGGCTTAATGTTCTGAAGGGTGTGATGCATGCCTGGCATTTGCTGTGTGTTTTTGCAGGATAGAAGGCAGGATGGGTCCAGGCAGGGCAGACCTGCACTGTAAAGACAGTCTGATGTTTCTCCAGGATTGCATTTTTTAATCCTAAATAAGGGTTTGATGTCCTAGAATTTGGAGGTTTCCCTCAAACATGTAAACTAGGAAGGGATAATAGCTTAAATTCAGATTTTTCCTATGTGTAGTCTGAAGCACCTTGACTGTAGCTCCCCTGCTGTTTTCTGCTGTTTGTGCAATTCTTCACTCTTTCATTCCAGATAATTAGTTCCTATTTTGCAATAATATCAGTAAGCATTAGATTGTTTTTATGTATTGGAAATTTCTGAGAGAGTTGGACAGCTTTATAGAACATCCAATCCTGAATTTCTGGCTGACGAGTATAAGAGATGAATTGAGAGAGAAGAGGAGAAATGCGGGACAGGGTAATATTTTTTAAAAGAAAATATTGTGCATATCTCAGGTTTAGTTGCTTTCTGAAATTGTACAACATTCTGCAAGCATAAGAGAGCTCACATTTTTGTGTGGTTTGCAGTTTGACATATTTGGACTCTGATGACTTCCAAAAGTAAAATGCCCCACTAAACCAGTTGGAAGCAATTACTCAGACTGTAGCTGCAGAAGAATTGATTGTGCTAATGTGTCGTAATGTGAGGGTGCATCCATTTTTTTATTCCAAAAACTATGTGATTACTTTTTTCATCTCTTACTGTGGTAATGCTTTCTGGCTCTCCAGCACATCTGTATGTGATTGTATGACTGTATAAAACCATGTAAGCCATAGTTATGGTTATATTTCTGCCCATAGGAGGATAGAGAAAAAGTTTTGCTATTTTTTTTTTTCTCTGAGTATTGATAGGAAGATTCCCTGTGCAAAATGATGGAAAATCTGAATCCAAATTTGAATTTGGGATAAGTCACAGGAGTAAAGCAGAAAAGCAGTTTAGAATTTTGGCAATGCCACACGTAGGAGAAAGGGATCTGCACTCCAGGTAAAATAAACAAGTAGTCTGTCCCAGCTGGTTGCACTGATCTTCTTGTACACATCTTTGTAAGCTGAGAAGTATCTTTCCTGTGGTGTTATCCTGAGTCTTCCCAGAAGATTGCATTGTAAAACCAAATTAGTTATTACATAGGGAGTTAAAGGCAATCACTAGCCTTGTGCTCTTGCAAGAGTGGGTAAAGGAGTCCAGGCCAGTGCCTCGGTAAAGTGTATTTAATACCGTGCTTACTTGTAATGTAAAATAGATGTAAATTTATGTAGATACAGATGCAGAATAACAGCTTTGACCCTCAGGCAGTGGGCAGGATGCCAGCGTGGCCCTGGCTACTGCAGCACTTTCGATCTCTATATCCTGGCAATTTCCTGGGATTATGTTATCATTTGACTTTTAATGTGAGTTTCAGCCACTTAACAGTCTGATCGGTTTCCCTTTCGCCACCAGCTCTGCTGGTGCAGGAGTAAACAAATGTATTTATCACCCCTGGGATCAGGAAGCGCTAATAAAGATGCTGCTGCTTGCATTTTGGGTTTGGTTTCGTTACATTACAGATGCATTGTAAAAGGACTTGGTGGAGCTCCCCAAAAACCAGCCGCGGTGGTGGCACTTGGCACACCAAGACTGACGTTTTGGAGATGTCTTCATTTGGTTTTTAGTTCCAGTAGCTTGGTGTGTACAAGGGAATAGAAACGTGTCTGTGGGGTTTTTGTTTGCCTTGTTAAAAAGCTGGCTACAGTGTGTCAAAGCTGGTTTTTGGAATGGGTACTGCTTGTCATTTTACCTCTGAAAATCCTGTAATTAAGTCTCTGAAAGTCTACTTAGATGTCTGGTCTTATGCGTGTCCCTCTGGGAATCCAGGATAATACATTCCCTTCTGTTTTAAAAAAAATAAAATAAACCATTCTGGCACCTCAGGACATTCTCATCCACAATTGTATTTGAAGGTATTCTAACTCCTGGCCTCAGCTATGCCTTTTAAACTAATTTTTTTACTGTTCCTGGCAGATATTTCCAGTGGATGTTCTCTGTTAAAAGTTTTAGGTTTGGGATTTTTAAAGCAATATATACAGATATAATTAATTGCTGAAGCCTAACAGACCTTACTGCAGCACTGGCTGTGTGGCCCCAGGATTTCTTGCAAGGTGATTTTATTTTGAAGTAGTAGACATTGTTTTAAAAGATGGAAATATTTTCCACATTAATTAGTGATGCTTGATTTGTTGAAGAAAATGTTATTGTTCAGTTTGCCCACAGAAGCAATTTTAATTAAAGGCTCCCACTTACGTAACCAGATTTGTAAAATAAATAGAAAGAGGACAAATAAAATGTCGCCTCTCCCTGCACTCCAGCCAGGAATTTTGAGTCCTTTTAAATTAGTAAATCCACTTGTGTCTTTTGATTTTGCCATTTCCTAGAATAGTTACAGGACCAACACCACTTTCTGAGCACTATTAGTTCTGTGGATTGAATCATTCCACTGGATTTCATTTCCTGTCTCTCACAAAAGACCTTGCTGTTCATCAGCTCAGCACAGACCTGATTGGAAAAATGACCAGACCTGATTGATTTCATATGTATATATATTTCATTATATATATATATATTTCATTTTATATATATATATATATCAGAGCACACATTGCTCTTCAGGAGCACGGGGACACGGTGAGCTGCTGGAGCAGGAAGATCATGCTGCCTTCACACCTGCATTCAAACAACTTGGTATCAAGTCACCCAGAAAATGCTTGGATAAATTTGTGTGAAATAGTTGTGAGAACAGAAAACTAAGGAGCTGTTGCCTTCACTGATCATGTTTCTCACTTTAGAGATGCCTTCTTTGCGTGCTGTCCCTGGTTCCTGAGCTTCACCTGCTTTCAGCACAGCCAGCTTCCCACTAATTCATGGAATCACAGAATGGTTTGGCTTAGAAAGAACCCTAAAGATCTTCTCATTTAACCCCTTACCCTTGGTCAGGAATTCCAGGCTGCTCCAAATCCCATCCAGCCTCTAAACTGCCTTAAGGGTAGAACATGAACCTGGTGATGATGATGATGCAGGTGTGCCTCTCCCCAGAGGGCTCTCTTCTGTAGTCCTCCCTGTGGACATAAGATTTCTAGAGCAGGAATAATACAGTACTGTTTTCTCTTGAATGGTTTGTCAACCTACATTGGTTTCTATTAAACCTTGTCACAACTGTGGCTGGTATTTATGGTTTTGGGGTGTCTCTTAGGAATAAAAATTCCTGTGTGCGCACTTGTTCTTGGATTGTGTTGGTTTGTTGTGTCAATCAGCTGTAGATGCTCTTGTTAGCCTTGAAGGCCACTTTCTAAATAAGCAGCAGCTTCCTTGTTTACTGGATGGAAAAAATCTATCAATAGAAATGGGGTCTGGAAAATGAGAAACTGTTCCAAAAAAAAAAAAAAAAAGAGGGGAAAGTGTAATGCAAGTAGCTTTGAGCTAAAGATTTTGTGGTTTCTCACAAAGGCAGACAACAGGATCTCTTAGATTCTGAGCCTCCTGTTGGGCTCATTATATTTTCCTAAATGTTTTCCAAATAATAATCCAGGGTGAAATTGAAACCAGTGTTTCTGTCGGGCTCTTGGAGCTCTGATGCTTACAATGACATCACAGTAGCATTACATTTTGGAGACAAACAGCACATGGAACAAAGATGCTGAACTGCATTTTCTTTGCTTTAAAAGAGTGTTTGATGTTTTTGCTGAGCTGGACTTTGATTGCAGAGTCCTGTAGTGTTCTGTGGGCTCTAAATCCTCTGTAGTGCTAAATTATCATAGAATTAGAGAATAACTTGGGTTGGAAGGGACCTTAAAGGTCATCTAGTTTCATTCCCCCAAGGTACTTTGTAATAAAGAATTTTAGTGATTTTTGATAAATAGCTTTAATTTCCAGTCTTCCTCCTTCAAGATGAAGAAAATACTGAATTTTCTTACGGAATGTAGACATTGAGTCTTAGACTGACATTTACAGAATAAGAGGATTGTCTTGGGTGGGGGGGAGGGGTTTCCCTGTGAGTGAAAAGACTTAAGGAGGTAAGTACTTAATAAGCACAAGTGCCATCTTTTTTGTTATGACCTGTCTTTGGAGCAACGTTGAGCTGGATCAATGACTGTAATGGCAAAGGGATTATTTAGATTTAGAAAAATGAAGATTCAGTTGTGTTGCCAAGCAAAGGCATCATTGGAGCTCAGTTCTTAAACTATTACAAAACTGTTGCACTGCTTTTTCTGTAAAGCATGATACCACTCATTTGTGACAGCATCCATGTGGTCACTTGGTGGAATTGGACAGGTGAGGAATTTGTCTTTTCTGTCAGATTTTGTTGTTTCATCCAGGCACATCCAACTTCAGTGATCCTGCTGTGTGGCCTTGAGCCCTGGGCTTTCCAAAAACTTGTTTCCACAGAGAATTTTCTCTCCTCCTTCCTTCCCCATAGTGCCTTCCATCACCTCTATTCCTGGCAGGATAGAGTGTGCAGGTCTTGCCTCTGGACTCTACTATGAAGGAACACTTAAGTTGGCAATGTTTCTTTCTTCTTCATACTGACATGCATTTATTTCACCCTCTCAGTACCTTCTTTTTTCTTTTTTTTTTTTTTTTTTTTTTTGGACTTCACATCAGGGGAATTGCAAAAGAGGAGGAGAGAATTGAGAAAACTACTTATTTGTATTTTATTTGTATTCTTAAGGGCAAAATGTTTTTTAAAAAAAGCAATGAAGTCATTAGTTCTCTGCAGTGGTATCTTTGTTATAACAGGATTTTCCCGGAGTCTTTGGACTTTAATGACCTCAGCTGGGAGATGAATATAGGGGTCAGTACATTGCAGTAAGCTCTTGCTCGACTGATGAGTTTTGATAAAAGTCTGCCTTGGTTTTAGCTGCAGGGTTCACTTTTTTTACACGTGCAAGGATGGTCCTTTTAGAGTTTACAGAGCTCATCCATCCCTCTTTCACGTTTGGGCAGAAATGTCACATTTGGTCTTGGAGCACTGTGGACAGGGTGCTACAGAACATGCTCTGGTGAGAGAGAAACCTGGGGGTTAAAATGAAATTTAAAAAAAAATGTTGTGAGGTTTGTTTTTTTTTTCCCCAGGTGTGAATAAGTCACCTCTGAAGTTAATTTGTTTTGATTTTGCTGTTCCTTGTTACTTATCAGAATTTCTCTTATCCCCACATTTATGTGTATTTTAAAGAATTCATTCATTTTTAATAATTTTTTTTGTAACCTCTTGGCCACAGTCTGCTTCATTTGGTTTAATTTTTTTTTTTTTTTTTTTTTTTTTTTTTAATAGAGGTAGTAAAGATATCCTGGTGAACTGCTGGCTAGCTGCTAACTTGTCTCACAGATATAGATGTCAGAGACACTGAAATTCTGGGTTTGTTCAGTTACGATACAGAAATGTTTGTTCTTTAATTGTTCACTTCAGGATCCCAGAAACAAAAAAAGCCACCTCATCAATATGCACTCGAGGCTTAAGAGCTCCGTGCTGTTACATCTGTGTCATTTAGGAAGTTTAAAATAGGCTTTGCAGATGTTGGGAGTAATGGAGTATGTTGTTTATTTTTTATTCATTCCCATCGTATGTCATGCTCTGTAAATGAATAGTCAATCACGTTGGAGTATGTCTTCCATAAGGATTTCCTGGGCTTCCAGTGAGCCTTGTTTATAAATATTTAACTTTTCTTTCTTAAATTTGGGTTAGGCAATATTTCACAAGGGTCTCTTGTGTAAGCATGAAACACAAATAGATTTGTTTTATAGGTACCAAACCCTTGAGTTATTGGTGGTTTTGCCAATATGGATGGCTTGCAGTAGCACCATAATCCTTCTAAAATAAAGTGGTGGAGTTTTTTTTTTAAATACATATTGAAACAGCCAGAAGCTAATGCCAAAGATCAGTCATTGTCACTTGGCCTGTGTCATTAAATTAATGTTCAGTGTGCTACAGTTTACGGGTGTACTGCAACCAGAGTAAGAAATGTTCACTCTAAACTGGGAGGTTATTGCTTTTCCTAAAAACATGCTCAACAGAAAATTAACGTGACATCAGTTTTGCTGGGCAACATCTCTTTTGTAATGCTTTGGATTTAGCTTCAACATGGATCCTAATGTGCAAATTAATTATTATTCATTACATTAAGGCAGTCAAGACAATTTTCTGCTTGTTGCATGCAGGAGGAATTGGTGCTGCTTTTGTTCCTGGAAGCCTGAATGCACTTTGACCTCTGCAGTAACACATCCTTCTCTCGCCTGAGTTTCCACTTCTCCACCTCTCTGTTCTGCAGACGTATTTGCTGTGCTAAAGGATAAAAGCCAGATCAAATTCAGTCACAGGCCTGCTCTCCAGAACGTCTTCTAGGTCAGCCCAGTGTTTTTGTGAGGACACGACAGAAATAGTTAAGTTTCAGAAGCATGTTCCAGACTAAGAGCAGAAATTTCTATCTCCCATTTAAATCTTCTTTAATAGAAGATGAGGAAACAAGCAGCATGCCCATGTATTTTTCATCCATCTTGAAAGAGGAGGAAGCGAAGCTGAAGCTGGCCCTGAGTATTATTTTCTTGTTGCCTGTTTCTGGGGGAGAGCTGCGTTGCTTTAGGAAAGAGTAAAATGCCAAACAAGCATTTGCTGTAGGTATAATGTAATTTTCTGTACTGATTTTACTAGCAACTGCAGTTTGGGAAAGCAATGTTTATATCTTAGCCAGCTGGAACTGCACTGGACTGTGACTTGCCATTCATGCTGGATTTGTGGTGTCCATGTGTTCATAACCACAAATCTTGTTAAATTAGATCCAGCACTTGCATTTATGTGTGTAGTATATGATATTTAAAAGATAAGCTCTTAGGCATCTGCTTATTTTAGTGTACAATCAGACTTAGCATGTAAATGGTCACCCTCAATGCCAAATTTTACTCATCAGTTACAGTATTAGACCCATTCTAAACTCTACATTTTTGATTATATGATATTATAGGTATTCAATATGCAAACAAAGTAGTGTTTGGGTTTGACTTTCTTCCATCTGCAGTGCTTTATTCATACATCCTGAAACTAAAATTTGGAGGCTTTTAATTTTCTAAGTAACATGCTGCTAGCACTTAATATTTAAACTAGGTCCAGAATGCAAGTAATTGTTTTATTGCCATCGACATATGTCTCTCCATAATTGTTTTGGCTTTTGCCTTGGGTGAGTTAGGAGGTGGCAACCATGACTTTTAATATCCTCACCCCCCTGCCTCTTTTTCTTTCCTTATTGTTTCACTTTTTATTAGTTGCGAAGAAAACGAGCTTTTAATTTTTTTTAATCTACTCTCCTACTCGTACCCTACTGTCTTCCAGTTTTTATAGATTTTAATGCGACCTGGTGAGAGAGGAAGAGATATGAAAATCTAAATTTTATTTTCTCTGGTATGGAAAGCATACCTGGAGAAATTAGGGAGCGAAAGACGTACTTTTTTTATTCTGAAGCCCAAATAACTTCTTTTTTATTACATGCAAATACATTTTTTTATTCTGAAGGCCAAAGAACAGCAATGGTACATCTTCAGCCAGGGCCCTAAAAGTAGAGAAGTATTACTCAGAGATTTACTCTCTGAAAAAAAATCCATACTTGAAAGGAGGAGCTCAATTCTTAGGACTTACCAGGAGAGGAACTATAGTCTACATGATATGGAGGGAAAAAAGAAAAAGGCTTGCCAGCACCTTTAGAAATGAGAGAGGTTTAGTTATCTCTGGAGTATGACTCTCAGTAGTGGTGTCCTGCAGTGTTGTGTTCTGCCATGCACAGACTTCCCAGTGGAAGTCCAGGAGCTGGTCTCGGCTTGGAACAAGTCAGTAGTGCTGCCACTTTGTTGTAATGTGTCAGAAAAGGATCACCTTTCAAAGCTGCTCTTTAGCAGAGGCAGGTCAGCTGGAGGGGCTTTGGGTTCTCTTTTGGGTTTGGTTCTGTAGTGCAGGGCTCTGCCAGGACTCGTGGCTTTGGAGCTGGTTCCCTGTGTGGTCTTTCTGGATGTGCTTGAAAAGGATATCAGGTTCCTCTGGGGCTGGGGAGGGTTTGTTTGGTCAGGTGAGGTTTTTTTGAGGTGTGTGGGACTCTGGAGGAAGGGCAAGGATGGTAGAAGGATAAAGCTAATGGTCAGATTTTGCTCCAGCTGTGCAGGTACCAATATGATTGTAAGCTGAAAGGATGAAAAGTTGAAGCTCATGAAAAGGTTTGTAGGAAAGAATCCTTCAGGGAGGTCAGAGGAGGGGCAGGAGGCTCTGGGTTGATATTTTTTGTTGGCTTGGCTTTCAAAGCCTGTTTGGTATGGAGCAAGCACCCCATGTTTTCATTGTGGGCTCACACTGCTGCTGCAGCAGGTGCTGGGTGTGTGTCCTGGTCTGCTCCAGTAAACCAGATTTCTCTGGAGACTTCAGGGACACTCCGTGGGAGTAACCTCCTCTGGAGGAGTAACCCTTAATGTTTGTAATTACAAACTGCAGTAGGGACATTCACAGACAGAAGGCCTGACAACAGTAGATTGGTCACAACTGCCTCAGTGCTGTGATTCTCCTCTGCCTCAGAAATAAAGAACAGCAGGATAATATCAAAGACCAGCTCCAATTCCACTTTCTGCTCCTTCAAGAATAATTTCTAAATAAATGTGTAGGGATGCTACTTATTTCCCAATCATTTATAGAAGTTATTTCAATGAAGGGTAGTAATTTCTGGTCTTAGTTTAAAACATTCTTCTGAAGATCAAATATTTCTCATGTGTCTCGAAAAAGAAGTTTATTACTAGCTGGAGAAACAGTGCAAAAAAGCTCAACTATGCTTAAAATGTAATATATTCCACATCAGTGCTAATCACTTAGTGCTGTGTGGCATGATGCCTTTAATCACCTATGAGAACTTTCAGGAGTTGTTAACATTTTCTTTCATTTGTCTAGCAATGTCATTCCCTGGGTTTTTTGAGGAAAGAATAACCCTCTGTTGGCTTATGCAAATAAATAATCTCTTACTGCACTTGAAACAGAATGATTCCCAAAGGAAGATGAGTGGCAAATCAAACTGGCTGCAAATGAAAGTAACCCCTCCGACCAGAGTTACAAATGTTTTATTCAGATGAACAAAGCGCCTTTATTTGAGCACTTTAATCTATTTTCCTGTCACTTTTTTTTCCCAAGTAGTACTGTCATTCTGAAATGACAAGGATTGATCGTTAAATTACCGTTGCCTAATTTACCTCATCGCTCCTCTGCAGACAGTGTTTGATGGAAAGTTCAGGTCTTTTTTGATGGGTAGAGCTAATATGGAATTTTTCAAGTTTGGGGCAATACATATCAATTTTTTGACAAAAAACGTAAACAGTTTGCTGCTTCGGTGATTAACATTTCAAAAAGAGATGATTAACATTTGCGAAAGAATCGAATGGCTTAGTTTTAATTAGTTAAAGGGTTGTCTATTTGGTGCATCCCAACATGATAGATTTTTCCCCAAGTCACCTCTGTAGCTGCTTATTTAAAATTCTGGATGTTTCCTTAATGTGGACAGCTTTTGCAGCCAGTATATTTGAAGTTCACTGAAGTTTTTCCTCTCCATTTTTCTGCCTTGGATTATCTGGTGAAGAATGTTTTGTGAGCTTTGATGTAGTACTGTCATATTTGAACACAATAAGAATGTCATTGTTATGATGAGATAAAAAAGGCCCTTTTTTTTTTATTATTTTTGCAAAAATCCTCTGGATAAGCCAATATGTTTCAGTGAAACTGCCCTCAAAAAACCTGCAGGATTGATGGGGAAAGTTTCACCAGAAAAAAAACCAGAACAAAACACCTACAAGCAGGGAAATAGTGTACATTTTGCCAATTTCCAGGGCTGAGTGAGAGAGAATTGGCTGCTTTTGACTGTAAGCATGAGCTTTTCTATTTGCTCCTTCCCTGAACCTGCCTTTGCTGAGTGCATTGGCTGTCTCTCTGCCAGCACTGCGTGTGTTTCCATGTTCAGGGGGGGTTTGGGTGATCCAGCTCTCTCGGCTGCCAGAAGTGGAGCCAAGGAACTGATGATGCTCCCAAGGTCGTCCCTAAAGCACACGGGTGTATTTCCTTGCTGTCAGCTGTTTTCACAGCCAGCCCAGGAAATGGGGCTGGCTTTGAGTTTTGGCTTTGGACAGAGCTTCAGACAAATCTGCCTCTCTTCACTCAAGGCTGGGGGGAGAGAAAAATGATGTAAAAAGCAGCAGAAACAATGCAGTCGAACCGGCTGGTGGCTTTAATTAAAATCCCTGTGCAAAGTTTACCAAATGCATGCTTAACAGTTTATGCTAAAGTTTAGTAAAAGCTTATTTAAGTGCCCATTTGTTAAGCAGTTGGGGTTTTTTTAGGCAAAGGATAGTTGATGCTGGCAGTATAAAAGGTTCATTTGTATCTCTGGATTGCAGTTGATTTTATTGGTTTTATAATACTCTGATGCCAAGCAAAGGACACGCTACATGTAACGAGGGATTTTTTAAAAAGTGTTTGAAAGCAACAGAAATTGCTGTAAATGAAAATCTGTTTTCCTCAAAGCAGAAGATCAAGATCCCCTTACATAAGTGCATGTTCGTATATGTGTGAATGTATCCTTATCAAGGGAGGACCTACATTTTTTCTACATGTGCTCCTACAGATGAACATTTATTTCATTCTTTTTTTTTTTTCTTCTCCAAAATGCGAGTTACTTTAGTATTTGAACATCTAGATGGCAAGCTTTGTGCTTGGTTTTACATGAGTGGAAGCAGCTATTAAAATCACTGCAGTCATCTGGTCTGATTTTTTTACACCTCTTCTGTGCAATGTAGGAAGTGTTTGGACTGGATTCCCCTGATGTCTCGAGTCATGTGGAGCAGGCACCACTGTTGACACGAGCTGCTCCATGAAAGAGAGCTTTATATTTGTCTGTGTGCTCCCAGTGGTGATGCACAAGGAGCAGGCTCCTCAGCAGGACACCCAGACGCTGGCAATCGTGTTTATCTCAGTGGTCTCTTGGCTACAGCCCCTCTGAGAGCCCAGATAAAGCCTCACGTGTCACACACGTGTCACCTGAACCTTCTGTCCACAAAGGGAGAACTAATTGAAGTCCCCAGGGTGAGCCTATAGGTAGCTGGGGAGATGTAACCAGACAGCTGTAGGCTGTGTATTGATTTCTCTCTCCTTCAAACTCAGGGCCTAGGGCTGTGCACAGAAGGACCGTGACCTTGTTCTTGCTGAAGTCACTGGTAGTTTTGCTGTTGACTTCAACAAGAGCACAAGTCTGAGGTGAGAGCTGCCTTCAAGTCTTCAGGACTTGAAAACACCTATCAAGTTTTAGTTCTTTGGGGTAATATTTAACTATTTAGGTTTTTCTCTCTGGCATCTACACAGAAAAGAAAGCTCTTCCCTTGAGGGGTTCATTGCAAGACTAACACTGAAGTTTTATACTGCTGTAGAGCATTACTCAGCTCCTCTTGCAAGGATTTTATTAATTGGCATTATTATTTTAGGTGTAACAAATGAAGGATGAAGGGAAATTGGAAGATTTAGTGAAAAACTTTTCTCCCAATTCGTATTTAGTCGTGGTTTTAAAGATGATGAGCACTGGTGGTCATTTAGTATTCCTGATAATCAGGTCCATCACTCTGGTAAACAAGTTAAACATCCAGATCAATCAGAGGTAAGACACTGGAGAAGCGAATCAAGACCAGAAATCTTTTTCTGCAGCAGGTTTTAAAGATTGTTTTGTTTTATGAGGACAGGCTGACTTCCAGAGATTTGTCCCTATCATCCTGGGGAAGCGTCTTTACCAGTTAACATGGGAATTCTCCCACGTGACCCTACAGGCACCTGTTCAGGAGCAGGAACAAAAATATTATTTTTCCCTGATAAACTCAGAGATAATATCAGAGATCTGATCAGCTGAGAGGGGAGCTGATGAGGTGTGTTAATATTTCTCTAGCTATACTGGCACTTCCTCAGGAAGGGTCTAAATATGCCAGCTGAGATCTGACAGAACTGAGAGCAGGGTGGTTCTGATGAGATCACCAGGAAACCAGGGTCCTCACCCTGTTGGTGAGAGGCTGGGGCTGTGCATGACTGCTTCACTGACTGAGGTGCCCAGTTCAAATCACACTATATCACAGTTCATATCACACTTTATGGGTTTTTTTTTAGATGAAATTCATGCTTTCGTGGTCTGTCTCTATTTGGCTGCACGCAGACTTCCTTTCTGCGTTTGTGGTTATCACAACAAAAGGTTTGCATACACAATCTTCTACTTTTGTATCATATGGTTGGTTGGTTTATTCTGTCTCTTGCCTTCACATTCAACTGGGGCAGCTTCTCAGTGAGCAGCCATTTCTGTGATTGAATACCCTTTTGTGGAGCTCGGCTCAGGCCCTTCTGCAGTTTTTAAGGGTAACTCTGGAGAAAAACTAGATAAAAGGCAGCGCCCTTTTCCCATGCAGGCTGTTCGTTTGGTTTGTGTTTTGAAGGTAGCTTGTCAGAAGGACTAGAACTTGATTTTAACTAAAAATAAATGGGAGGGGAGAAGGCAGGTCCCAGGACTGTGCTGTGCCAAATAACATGATGCTAATATTTCATATTCAAAAGAGTTTGCTTTAATCACGTTTGCAGTTACTCTGAAGGAAAACGTGAGCAAGTGTGACATCCTGGTTCTGCTCTGACCTCTTAAGTAGGAGTTGATACTCTCTTTTTTCTTTCCTTATTCTTCCTGGTGTTTTGAAGAAGGTGAGTACCATTCTAGTGTTCCACTTACTGGGGAAAGTCAGCAGGTGTGTGCTGAGTGACTTGACCAAGACATGCAACCTGTCTGTGCTGAAGGCTCGAACAATACCTGGACTGTCTTGTGTTCTTTATTGCATATATTTGTGAGCAGTACTCTGTGAGCTGCTTGAAAGGAAATGCAGGGAGGAGTGGTCTTAGAGGCTTGTTTATCCATAATGATATTTGCCTTTTGAATACTAATTTTTCAAGTTTTCGTTAATGAAAGAGAAAAGAATGAATAAAGTAACCTTGTAAAAAATAATTTTCCAGTTTTTGTAAGAAGTAGGGAGTCCATTCTGAAAAACTCTGGCTGTTCAGAAATCTCAGTTTCAGTAGCTGTCTCCGATCCACAGCTCCCCGGTTTTGCTTTAAGGATGAGAAGTTACTGACAGTCCTACACATCCGTGAAAGGATAAGTAAATTAATTGTTATTAAGGAGTGTTGAAAGAGGTGATTGTCATTGAAGGCGTAGGAAAATGTTAATGTAAGGATTGACAAGGAGGTAACTATACTTTAGTAGCTTTGTATTCAATTGATGTTTACCGGCAGGAAATCTGGAAAGTGTTTCAGAGGTCTGTAGCCTGCCTCCTCCTTATTTACATTTTCTGTCTCTTCTCTGTCCTCTGGTCCTGTTTGTCCCTTTCATCTGTGCACACTTGTGTGTGTATTCGCTTGGGAGGGGTGAGTTTAAAAAGTTGCAACCCTCTTTCTCCTTTCACTGGATGTAAAAGGTTTTTTTCATTCCAATTAGAACGGAATTCAGTTCACTGGAATTCATTATTAAATATGAAAACCGTATGGGCCCTATTCTTACATTTCATGTGCTTTCTGGCCCTTTGGTTACCTGTGTCAGGGTCAGGGGGATGGTTCTCTGTTTAAGTTATGAGATGTTGGGGTCCTCTCTCACGTGCCTGAGCGTTTTTAAGGCACTGCTCAGAAAACTGCTAGCACTGGGCTGTTTTCCCACAAGGAGATAAAAATAGCACTAATGGGGGCTCAGTGTGATGGGTTTGCGTTTATTTATTGATTAAAGTATTTCACAGCTGAAGTTTGCCATGACTGGGAAACTGCATGTCCCATCTGGTCCAAAGCTAGAGGCTCAGATACCTCAAGAATCTTCCCATGTCCTATCCCTGTGTGCCCAGGAATTCATGCCATTACCTAGGAGGATGGGCATCTTTGTGCCATTGTGTGAATGAAAATGTGTGGGGTTTTTTTTGGTGTTTTTTTCCAGAGCTTTCTAAATATTCCTCTATTGGACATTTTGGGGTCTTGCAGCTGCAAGATGTGTTCGGGCCAGCACCAAAAGCAAAGGAATTGAAGGAATAATTAAAAATAATACTTTTACGTATTTAACACCAGTATTGCCAGCCTATTTACGGAGAAATTTCAACAGTCAAATCTTGCTTCTGAAGTGCCTGGGCAGGAGATGCAGGGAATTCTCTCACTGTTTGGTGTAGCAAGAAAATGATGTCCTTGCTGTGATCCAGCAGTCCTTTCTGGGAATCCAAGGGGCGGTGGGAATGATCCTGTGACCAACAGCCTCTTCAGGTGAGGGAGCCTCTCCAGGCTGCTCTCCAAAGAACAGCTGCTTGTGCGGGAGAGACCCAAAAGACCCAAAATGTTTTAAAGCTGCAGAGCAATTACTGACAGTGACACCTTCCCATGGCAGCTGCTGCTGGGGATGTTTCTGGCAAGGAGAGGGAAGGGCTGCTGGTCTTGTTCTGCTTCCATCCAGCCAGTCACTCAAGGACCTGTGTTTTCTCTCATTCCAGAGCAGTTTCAGTTCCCTGCTTTAGTGATATGAGATCTTACCTGTTTCCTCGGCGTGCCAAAGATGAGAAACACAGTTGGGTTTGGTGTTTATTTGGTACAGGTGCCTTGGGAAGGCTGAGCTGGAACAGAGACTGGACAGAGCTGGAGAATAAAGTAGGGATTTATTGAAAGGCCTCCAGGATCCACCTTGGGCAGGACAGGGCCTGACCAGGGCTACACCCAGGGTGGACTAAGAATGGGCACAAAATGGCTGATTGGTCACGAGGTCTTATATTTTTATGAGTTTTGGTCCATTTGCATATTGGGGTTGAATTGTCCAATTCCAGCTCCAGGCTGTGAGGTCCCATCCTTCTTGTTCCTCCCTCCAGCCCACCCTTGTTTGTGCTTTTGGGGCTGACAGTTGTCCTTGGTCTCCAGCAGGAAAAGGATTTGTTTTGCCTACCCATTATGTGGAGAGAGCTGACCAGCACTTAATATGAAGCTCAGAATTACGTAGACAGCACAGAATCTCAAAATATGAAAACTAAAGCTTAAGGCATCAGTACCAGCACTGCAGAGATCATGGAGGTAAAGCTGTCTCAGGCACTGAGTCCTCTTGAATGTGCATCTCCTGTGGCACAGGTTGGTTCTTGCTGCATTAGGGCTGGAGACGATGCCCTTGGCCTTTAGGACGTGGGGTGTGAAATCAAACTGTGAGCACCTCCCGTGTCTGTCAGTGGTGCCAGCAGCTCTCCGTAGCCGCCCTTAGCAAAACCATCAGCTGGCAATTTACCAACAGGAATAGCTGCAGTGCTGGTTTTTAGAGGTGCTCAGCACCATCTGCTCTCGCAGGACTCACCTTACTGAAGAGAAGGTTAAGTGGCTATTTAATCATGGTCTGTAAGTACCCACTGAGGGATAAGATGTCTGGAGCAGAGGACTCTTTAGCAAGCAGGCACAGCCACAGGATCCAACGACTGGCAGTCGAAGTCAGCAAAGATCAAACGGAGAATGTAAGGTGTATGTTTTTAGAGAGGATAATTAGTCCTTGGAACAATGTGCTGGTGGACCTGGTGAAGCTGTCTGTCACTGCAAGCATTTCGATGTCATCTTACACTGTTGGGTGTAGTTGGGTTAGACAGAGTGGCTTGGCAGGGAGGAGCACTGTGACCTGCATCACAGGAGGTCACTCGAGATGGTAACAGAACCCTTCTGTCTGTAAAACCACCCACCTGATGTCCAGGTTTCCTTACAGCACCTCTCTGCAGCCTTCACAATTGGTTTTCGTTCCCTGGTGAGCCACAAAAGCCTCTTTGTGTGCAGGAGATGTATAAGCCCTGTGGACTGACAGTTGCATTACTGAGCTGGGGATAAAAATTTAAGTCCCTGATCTGTGTCAAGCAGGGCAAGCTTTTTCATCCAAAGTTGCAGAATTGACAATGTATAGGATTGAGTCCAGCCTGCCCCATCTTCTTAGTGACTCACCTGTTGACTCGAACACTTCAGGTCCATCCCTGAAAGCTGGTTTGGAAAAGAAAAAGTGTGTGTCTGTGAAATGGTCCAGCTCCAATTAAATGTGATATTTCTATTAAAATTTTCAATTAGATCATGCGATCAGGACCTGTGAAAATCAGCTTTGAGTAAACAGGAAATGAAACAATGCCATCATGGGCATTAACCACTGTGGGTAAAACCTGCACTGGGCTTGGCAGAGAGATGACAGTGTTGGGGGCGGCTAAGTTTCACCTGAGCCTGCCCCTTGGATGCAAGCCTGGGTTTGATGCTGTAAACTTGCAGTTTTTATGGGATAAATAGCCTAAAAAGCTTGTGTTGAGAAGTACAAGCACCTCATGCTTGGCTGGAAGAAGTTTTGCTGTTGCACTGAAGTAACACCACTCTGAAAGTGGAGAATTAACCATGACAATCTTCTTGAGGGACAGGGGGAGATGTTTTGTTGTGGATTCAGGAGAGGCCAGCTGAGGCAGGCAGTGAAAGGTCTTTCAGTGTGCCCTGTGAATAAAGATGCTGAGGGTCATGAGAGAGGCAGTAAAGGAGAAAAGGGCAAGTGTTGCCCTTGCTGCCTGGGCAAGCTCCCCAGCTGGGATGACTGGACATGGCTGATCAGGCTGTGCCACAGATGGGATCAGATCTGTGTGTGCAGCACTCATGTCCATGCAGGAAGCAGAGAGAAGGTGAGAGCAGAGAAAGAAAGGCTGAGATTGAACCTTCTTGCTCCCACTGCATGGGATGCTCTGCAGTAAATTAATGATGATCTGTGATTGTTGGACTCCACCTCAGTGCTCAGGCTTGTGTGTTCTGGAGAGTGTTTGCAGGAGGTGGTTGCCTAGATTTTTGTTTATCTGATGGGTTTTGAATTGCTCTCCTGACGCTGAGGAAACATCTGGGGTCTGAACTCTCTGGACCCACAGCAGGAAGGATGGTTTCCACTTGCTGCATGAGTTAGCTCTCCGCTGTGATGACAGTGGTCACTCTACAGATAATCCCTTTTTCTGACGGTGAACCACTGTGTTTGTCCCCATATCTGAAACTGCAATCTTGGTGCACATGACTGACACTTCAATCAGATCCGCTTGGTGGGTCTGCACTGCCCAGGCTCCAGCAATATATCAGACACGTAAACTCAATTCCAAGACAGGTTGAAAAGAAAAGAAGAGTCTGTCTGGGCTCCTCAGCTTTTTGAGTCTGTCAGTCATTGCTGTTTGCTGCCCATGGAGGGCTTAGCTCCACAGGAAAAGCTTTTCCTTATCAATGTTGCCACAGAGCACAGGGGTTTGCTCTAAAGCTTCTGAAGAAAGTCAAGAGGTTTTAGAGATGTAAGCTTTGCCTAGAATCCACTGTCAACTTGTATGTTTCACTGTTAATACTAAGAAGTTAATACTTTATATGCCTGGAAACAAATGCTTTTTCCATTAATACTGGGAAGGTCTGGAGGCTATTCGATTTGTATGCTTGCTTGATGAAATTACAGTCTATTGGTGGTCGAAAGGATGTTACATGGTAATTTACATGACAGGCCAAGTCAGAGAATAGTTTTAGCTGACACGCCTGGTTAAAATGTGCAGTTACAATACTTTTGCTTCCTTAATTTGTCTCTGAGGTATTACATGAGTTCTGATTTTGCACAGGCAGTTCAGAAGTGAAATGTTTTGATTCAGCCTTTCGAATCTTTTGGTTTGTGATTTTTTTTTTCCCTCCCCCTGCATATTTTAAGCATGTCTGAAATCATTGGTAAACTTGACAAAACAACTGAGGAACTTGGTGTGAAAGGAAGTCCTCAATAGCCCTCAATAGATGGATGATTTTGGACACTAACTTTTGATACAAGATTTGTCCTGTGATATTCAGAGAGGAATGTTCATGCATTGCAGGAAAACTCTGTTGTGGTGTCAGTTAGAGTTAATTTTGCCAAATCTGACTTTTTCTGTTTTGTTTTGAGAACAACCATATTTTTTTTTAGCAGCGCACTGCTTTGCCTCCTTTTTGAACACTGTCTGACCTTATTGAACAAGATGTGACAACTGTAACAAGGTGTGGCAATAACACCAGATCAGAACAGGTGCTTTCAAAGCTCGGGCTGGAAGTCCCTAAAGGCATCTGCAGTTTTTCCATCCCCTTTTCACAGACGAATATTAGAATAAATTATCCAAATGAAGGGTGCTAAGGGGAAGGGAGCACGTTGTTCATGTTGGAGAAGAAGAAGAATGTGCACTCAGTTGCAGTCGGGTAACCACAAGTAATTTGGACTAGCATCTGGTGTTTTCTGTCTGTGGGCTTCATCTGCAGCTATTATCATCAGGGGACTGGGGTGGAGAGGGAAGGAGGGAGAAAGGACTGGCCTTGATTGGTTTCTGTGTTTTGGCTGAGACGATTTCAACTTTGCGAGAGTCATCTGCTTCATTTCACAGAAACAAAAAGCAGATGGGGAAGAGGATATAAACCAGAGAGCAGTGAAGGTGCAAGGTTAACAGGAATAGCTGTGTCTGCTGCTGAGATACCTGCAGGTTTCTTTGAATAACTTAATATACTATTAAAAAAAAAGAGATGTAATAAGATTTGTATTCATTAGCAATAATGCAGCTGTAATTGTTCTGTTATTGCCTTTGTACCACGTTAGCAGAAAAAGATTTATGTTTGCTGACATACACTGGGAAAAAAAAAAATAAAAAGCTGGATCAGCAGTAATAGGATAAATGGATCTGTTTTGAAATATATGAAAAATATTATAAGCCTGCCAGTAGCATCATTTCAGTGGGTGTTTCCATTTCAAAGTTGACTGGGTGAGAGTAGCTTGAGCACATTTAACCCATCCCCTGTGAGACTCGTGGCTGGAGTTGCTTTGCCCGAGTGCCCTGTGCCATCCGTCCCCAAACTGTGAGGTGGGCAGTCTGGGTGAACTACAGGGGCTGCTGCTGAGAGCTTTGCTCACCTTATTTTGGCAAGAATGTTCTCTCATTTGGGAAAGAGAGAGGAAAAAAGCATTTCTAATCCTTTCAGTATCACCAGACCAAGCTGCTGTTCAGCTGCATCTTTAGCTGCAGGAGTTAATGGGGAAGAAAGCAGCTCCAGTCCTGCTCTCTGCTGCTGCCAGGCCAAGCACAGCACTGGCGTGACTCAAAGCCATGAGCTGCCGGTGTGGTCATAATCCAGGTCTGAATAATTTGCACATTCATTTCAGAAAGATCCTTTGGATCTCACTTGTAAAGCCTTGGGTATCCTTACAGCTTTAAATACAGTTTGAAGGAGCTCAAAACATCAGGGTTTTACAAACACTGAAATAATCAATGTCAGGTAGTTTCTGTAAACAAATACTGGTTTTTTTTCTGAGTAGATGATATGTAATGTCACCATTCCTGGAAGTGTCCAAGGTCAGGCTGGATGGGATTTAAGTCCATGAAATGCTTGTACTTTCCATCACAAACTTTTAAGGCTGTTTATCCCATAAAACCGCCAAGTTTATGGCCTCAAACCCAGGTTTGCATCCAAGGATGGGGGCTCAGGTGAGACTTGGCCACCTCCAGCCTCATACAATACCATCATCTCTCTCCAGGCCCGGGGCAGGTTTTACCCACAGTGGTTAAACCCTTCCAGCAGCCTGGGCTGCTCAGGTCACTCAGGCATTTTGGTGATCTGATGTTTTATTTGTGTTCCTACAGAACTTTAATGGGAAACATTTAGTGTCAGCCTCTCGCATCATGTTTGCTCAGTGGTATGCAGCAAGGCTTTGGGGAAGAAAACGTTTGTGTATCTTCATGATAACTGTGTGTTTGTGTGAGTGATGAGGAGTGAAAACACAGGTGGAGGCAAACAATCAGGCACACACGTGTGTGGATATATATGTACATATATATTTTAATGTTCTGATATCATGGTGATCCATTTTGTAGAGACACTTGCATAGTTCTGGACTAAGTACTTTCTTTTTGCTAATTGTTCTAATGACATTTATGATGATAAACAGCATGCATGTGGCCACTGAAGTATGTTTCCAGATGATGCTTAAGTAGTTACTTGTGTGTCTAGTAGGGTTTTATGTGCCTAGACTATTTTAGTGACAGTTTTCCAAATAGATGTCCTTGGCTATTTCTTTACAAAAAAAGTAAGGAGTTTAAAAAACAAATTTAAGGTCTTCTGGTGTTAGAAATGTATTAGTTTTTTCCCAATACTCCCACTGACTTCAGTTGACAATTTCTAATGAAATGCAAACATCCAGTACCCATGTTCATTGTGAGAATTAGATATGAATATGGCACAAAAGTGTTTAATCCTGTTATTGTTTAAGCTCATCTTTTCTCCAGAAGGCATTTCCACTGGTTTCCAGTGCTTTGTAGCTTTTTTTTGGGTGTAGATTTTTGGTGGCCTTTATCTTCAAATATCAGTAGACATATTTGCTATATGAAAATACTGTTTCTTCTGCCATTTAGAAAAATTGAATAGCATAATATATTGTAGTATATTATTTTATTTTATATAATATATAAATGTAAAATAAATATACATTTATTTTATTATTATATACTGTTGTATAGAAAAATTTAATACATAATATACTATAGTAGAAGTATAGTGTAGTTCTGTGTGGCAGAACTATGGGAAGCTTTAGAAAAAGCAACCAAATTTCTTTTTAGTCTTTGCAAACTTGGCAGTGTTAAATGTGAATAATAAAAATAAATTCTGCTATTCTTCTTTGACGTGTATGCAACTTGCATGCATTTCCTTAGTCAAAGACATTTTTAGTGGGTGATGCTAATTTATTTGTATTCTAACAGCTAAAAACTATAAACCTATTAAAATAAAAATGTATAGTTTAAATTATATGTAGTTTATGCCTAGGTTTAAACTGTAAACCTAGGACACAGTTCACATTAATTATGTGTCAGGTCAAGTCCCAGTTTGGGTAGGACTTGTCAGGATGATGATCACAAATAGAGTTTTCCTTTTCTGTCTTAAATTTTTGTTGGACTCTGACTTTGCCAGGAACCTGGATGTTAATTCCTGAATTACACCTGTGTAGCAATAAAGACGGATTCTGTACATGTGGCTTTTTCAAAGCCAAGAGTAACCAGCACAATGGAAAGTAAACTGTGAGAGCCAGATGGAAAAATCCCAAAAGTCTGAGGAGGGAGAAGGAGGTAAAATGTTGTCAGGAAGTGGGATGGGATGATTTCAGATTTTTTGTTTGTTTGTTTTTGGTTGTATTTTCTTAATTTATTGCATGAAAGCCAGCACCTTACTAGACCTGCCAACTCAGAAAATTATTTTCCAGTGGAAAAGAAGGGCTACATTTACTGAGTGTGGGTGAAAAGCCCATTGTTGAATTAATCTAATTTTGTACAACACAGAGTTCATTCTCTTTCAGGAGAATTTTAGAAACTGGCTGGATTTCAAGCTATGTTTTAATGCAACTTTTTGGCTGCCTGCCTCCTCGGAAAGTCAAGGGCCTCTGCTCAAAAACTGAGTATAAACACAGTCAGTGCAGTAGGCCTTTGTTTCAGTCATGCAGAACCAATTTCTAGCTTGATGGTATCACTGTTGCATATTTTTAATTGAAACTGTTGTGAGAAATACTGACGTAAATCCTCATTATTATTCCCTTTTTTCCCTGTAAGATTATGGCGCTGTCTGACTTTGTTTGATATTGCTGTGATCAGCAGCACTTCTACTCAAACACACAAATATCCCCAAATTTGGGAATTGGGATAAGAACTACCTTTCAGTGATTAAAACCAGAGTACCAGTGTATTTATTAGCCTGTTAATGAAATGTTTCTGCTAATGCCAGTTGTTACAAAGATTTAATAGGTTTAACATGGGGCTATGGCACAACCCCAGCAGCCCTCAGTGCTCTTACTGAATCTAAATATTCATCTTGGTAAAGAGGCCTGATGTTTATTCCGCAGTGATGATTTCCCCTGCTGCCCAACAAAAAAGAAATGAACCTCTAGTAAATGTTAAACACACCCTTCAAAGCAACATCTTTGATATAACAAACTTTCCTTGAAAAATCTGGTTTTCTTCCTTCTAAAAATTAACTGTTCCCATTAATAAGATGTCTCTTTTATAAAGATGTTGTTTTAATCAGTAATTCTTTCTGACAGTGGCTCTTGTACAGAGAGCTAGATGCTGAAAAAAGGTGTCACATGGTTGAATTGCAAGTCACAAAAAGTGAAATAAGTCCTACTGTGTCTATAAAGTTTGTGTTTGGAAAATCCTTCCTTCTGCCCCTAACCCCTACCTGACTCCCAGGAGGAGGGTGAAAGTCCTAAATATTCAATTCAGACAATTAACGCACTCTTGGAGAGGGGAAAGTTTCTTTTCCCAGCAAGGGTCAGATTTTGAAGTCCATCCACGGCTTTTGCTTGGCCTTGCATTTGAAATGGTTATCTGAGGTTCATCTTGGTGACCTCTTCCAGCCCCTTCAGTCTTTCAGGTACCTCGGGAAGAATTTGGAATGCAGCTCTGCAGTACTATTGCTGTTCAGGGAAATGCGACTTTTTCCCGTCTCCTGTTTTTAAAGGGTGATGCTGACGCAAAGGCAAGACAAAAGGATGCAAGCTGTTTGCTGAGTGTCAGTATTTGGAGGATGTTTTTGCTGATCTGTGTGTTTTCAGACAGTTCTTGGGGGATTTTGGGGATAGATGTGTTCTGTGACCTGTCCCAGTGAGAATCACAGCGCAATGAACACTTGGCTCCTTTTTTAAAGCTGGGATTGGAGTAGATGGGTTTGTTGTTCTTCATGTGTCTATAGCCATGAAAATAAGTCCTTAACTGATTCATAACTCTTCTCTGAGCTGTTATGATCTATCAGCTCTTTAATTTATGAGGTAAGGTGATAGAAATCAGTAGCAGCACTTAGCACAAGTGATGACGGCTACACTGCTTCAATATCAAAACACCTCACTTCCTTTGGCCCTCGGTGCCTACCAGAGGGTTGTTGTATTGTCTTTTTTTATTTTGCTACAGGACAAACCTGGAATTTTAGAAATGGTGCAAGGTCGTAAGTAGTTGAGTTTTACGTTCACCTTCGGTTCATCTTTCTTTTTAAACTGCTCTCACTGCATCTGCCCAGGGCAGATCTGGTTATTCCCTCTTATTTTTAACGCTGATATGGTAGTTAGTGTGTTTTTGTCACCTCCTACTTCTTGCTCTTCACTCTGTAAGTGTAATTTAAGCTATGAAAATCCACCTGTAGCACTTTGCCATCCTAGTCATTTTAAATAGGTGACATTCCCCGAAGGAAAAGTAAATTCCTACATTTTCTGTGTGCTGACTGAGTAGTTAAATATTTGAATGTTTTCAATATTTAATCAATTAGATTTTTCAAAGGCACACAAAAAAGCTGGCACTCCTCTTGTTTGTTTATTAGCAGTAAGCTCAGGTAGGGTGATTATAACGCTGTGTCACTAACAGCCTGAAAGGAATATTTGGGAGGACTCTGAAATGTAAATTTGGTGAACAGTCTACCAAGAGGGAACAAAGACAGGGATTATAGGAAAGAATTTGCAGGCGAAGGCAGATTAAAGAGACTTTGTTTTACTCATTAGTTTCTGTTCCTTCAGGACATCAGCTACAAATCACCTGAAAACCTCAAGAGTTCACTTGCAGGCTTCGTTCACTTGGAATTGTGTTGAGTTTTGCTCTCACTTCTCCCTCGAATACCAAACTAATTAGAAGGAAAAAGTGTGACTGATGGGTCATATAGAGCCTTACAGAAAGTGTGCATAGCTAACTTCTTAGCTGTCTTCCAATATTGTTGTTCTGTAAGGAAAACACGGCCCAAACTCTGCCCTGGCTCACTGTGGCCAGGGCTCATGATGTGATCCTTGGGGTCATCTCATTCAAGACCAGGAGCTGGACTTGATGATCCTTGTGGATTCCTTCTAACTCAGGATATTGTGTGATTCTTAGTAGGAAAATCAGTGGTGGGATGCAAATAACTTATAATGCTTGGGGCCTTGCTGCCCCTTTTTCCTTTTGTCTCCCCCTGGGCTGGGGGATGCATTTGCATTCTGTGGTCTCTGTGGGTATGTAGTTTTAAGTTGGAAAAAGCTTTACTCTTCACTCTTTTCTGCCATGAAACCATTGGCAAAAACCCCCAATTTTGCAGGCAGCGCTAGGTCTATTTTCTAGGAAGTGTTTTAAGTACATTAGTTAACGGTGTGAGGAAGGAATTTTCCTTCTGGCTCCTGGGAGCTGTAGAAATGTTCTCTTCTTGTCACAGAAAATCCAGTAGGCCTGAAATCTCCTTTCAGCTCAGCGTGGTGACTGGGTGAAGTCTCCTGTTGATCACCAAGGAGCACCCAATTACAGCACAATTTTCCTAATTCCATCCAAAGTAATTTATCCAGCGGCTCGGCCAGCAGTCTACGTGCAACTTGAGATTCATATTAGGTAATCTGAGCAGACAGGTCGAACAAATTAAAGGAATAACATGGTGGCAATGGAGGAGGTTGGCTGAGCATTGCTTCTGCTCCCTCATTTCCCCTCCAACTCTGTGAATGCTGGTCTGAATTGCTCTGGACACTTGGAGCCTCACCAAGTGCTTTGCACCACTCCTGCTTTCATCAGGTGTCACTTGGCAGGGCATTGTTGGGACTCCTCAAAGCCTAACCTGTAGGGAGACAGCAATGACCAGTTTATTTCCTTGGTGAATTATTATTTTTTTTTAAAGTGGTGGATTTTTCTCTTCCATGTGACTTGCCTTTGCGCTGCAGCTCAGTCTCTGGTTCTGCACTAACACTAAAATCCTTAATCACCACAGAATCTGCAAATTCTTTTATTGTGAGGGATTACTCTAGGGTCTGCCAGAGTGAAAAATCTCTCTTAAAAATTGTGTGTTGATAAGTTTGATGTGGATTGTGTGATCCCTAATTATTTTTTTTTTCTCTTTTGTATCCCTGTTTTAACTCTGAATGCAGTTTGTGTGGAGGAAGAAGGGCTGCCAGTCTGTGCAAGACACACCTTCAAAACTTTGGGCCTGATTGTACTAGGACAAAATACTTCAGGGTGTAGGGGCTTTTCTCCACTAAAAAAGTACTATTTCTTTTAAAATTTTATATATTTCTATATCTGTATATTTATAGATTTATATTTTATACATATACTTTTTAAAATTATAAAAGTTATTGTGTGCTGAATTTGAAATCTGTGTGACAATGAACTTTTGGTTTTGTGTTATTAAATTAGCACATCCTAATATGCTGTAAGGGCTAATAAGGTGTCTGTTAAAAGACACGTGGCAAATGAACTTGGTATTTCAATTCTCTGCCTTGCATTTGGTAATGTAACAGAAGAGGTCTTGAACACGTGGCTCCTTATGCTTGAAATAAAAATAAAATCTTTTATTCAATATACAAAAGATTGGCTTTTTTAAAAAAAAAAAGTTAAAACAAGTTGTTATGAAAATGCTGCTGAGAACAAGAATAAACCTGCCATTAGGTGTTCAAAAACATATAGTTTGCCTTAAGCACTGTAATTGTCATTCACATTCCTTTCTGTTGAAAAAGATTTTGTGTAATGTATTGACTTTATGCCTGCAAATTATGCTTTTTGCTGATAACATAAGTGAAGTTCTTGAAATCTGAAGCAAGAGACATATTTGCAGGCAACAGTCCCACGCAACACTTCAGAATTCCATTTAAAAATAAAAACCAAAAGTCAAATAATTGCGGATGATAATAGCACAGCAATTTACATTGGCTGTAGATTTGCTTAGATGCACTTTCTTTGGCTGTTAAAAGCTGATTTTGGATCTGGATCGTTCGTAACGCGATGTTTTCCTGCCTGCTGTCGTGTGGCCCAGAGTTTGTAGGAGAAGGCTGGGATGGGTTGGGGCATAAAAGCAGCAGTGTTATTTGGGTTTTAATTGCACTGGAATGTATGGAATTTTCACTGAATCCGTGCCCCTGCCAGAATGCCATCAGGCTGTGAATTTACAAAGGCTTTTTTACGTGATGTCTGGGCTGCAGCGGGTCTCTCAGGCTTTGGTGATCCAGCATTTTTGTCTGTGTGAATGCATCGATATGGTTGTATTTGTGAACTGTTCTTGGGGTTTCAGTTGGCTCTGTGCTCCAGGACAGAGAGTGACTGGCCAAGTTTCTCAGAAAGGCTTTTGCTGTTGAGCCCTCTTCTCTCTGTGTTGAGATCTTTCAGCATAAACCAGTGTTACAGTCAAAGATCATGCTCATTCTTCTAATTTCACTGACAGAATTTTGGGAATCTTAACATCTGTCATCTAACTCTAATAATTTTGGCACTGAGCAGGGCTCTGTGCTGAGCATAAGTGTAGTGCAAAACACAAATAATCTGTACTTTTGAGCCATCCATGGAGCCTTGCATCTGACTCGTGGCTGTGCTTGCTATACTTGCTTTTTTGTCCCTCTTATTCATGAAATAAATCATCTTAGTTGCAATCCATCTGTGTTGGAAATGTCCACAAAACTTCCTCCAACACGGACAGAACAACAAGCTTTGCATTTGCACCAAGGCAGCTGGTCTTTAAAATTTGCCTTTTATTCTGTGCTTTGAGTTTTGAAATGAAAATACCAAGTCTGCTCCTGACAGCTGGTGAGGGTGTTCTTGGTGATGGCTTGGAAAGTCCTGGGCTCTGTAGATGTGGCTGAATGGGGCATGTGGATGTTTCTAAATGGTTCTGCTAAAATTGGTGCTTCTGATGCAGCTAATAAAAAAAAAATAACAGAAACCCAGTCAATAACTAGTCTTGCACTATCCTGTTTGGACTATTTCTGCAGTAGGAGTTCTGATTTCTTTTCCCAAAATACTGAACAGGTTTCTTTCACAGGGATGGTCAAATGATATGGGGGGTGGAATTACATCTTCAGAGACATCATGGCACAAATCCTTGTTTCTACTGAAGGTTAACAGTCTCTTTTTTGCAAATACATTTTTTTAGTGTGTTTAGTGTACTGGCAACCTCTCGTGTGTTACGTGGTCAGTCCCTGGTGTCTGAACCCTGTGATTAAGCATCTGTCAGCACTCTAACCATGACATGTCATCATGTCTAGGCTGGCATTCTTTTTCATGTGCTCCAAATGTTTTGGCTTTAAATCTCATTCTTCTAACTGTACAGGGTTGTTTCTCAGTGACTTGCAATGTAACTTTGTGTAACAATACAATTTTGTTTTGAAGCTGCTAAAGAGTTTTTTTATAAATCAGTAAATCTAGTCTAACAAATCAGATGGTGGACAATGCATTGATTTGAGTTTATTTGGGTGAAAATTGAGAGTCTAATTCTTGTTAAGTGGTGGGAATGCTCTTATGCTAAGTAGTGCCCAAGAAGAGGAATATTATCCTTCATCACTTAGTTAAAGCAGTTTATATTCTCTCAGGGTGACGGCCCAGTGTCATTAATCATGTCAAGCTTCTCTGATTTATGTTTACTGTAACGCTTTTTTGATGTAAGGCTTACTATCTATTTCAAAACACGGTGGTCCGAGGGTGGGCATGGAATTACTGGATGGGTTTGAATGACTCACTCTCATTTTGCTACTGTTGCTCTGCTCAAAATCTGATGCAATGCTTCTTCAGAAGGGTGTGGGGTACAGTTTGTTTTATTTTTAAATTGTGTGAAAACCACGTTAAAATTAAATTCAGTATTAAGCTTAAAACTCAGCTCAGTACTGAACAATGTCACTGTCAAATTCTTGTACTTGCATCTGTTTGATTCTGGTATGATTGAAATATAAACACATGGTTATGTGCTCTGCTGGATATACAGAGTATTTACAGCTGAGCATCTATTTCAGTGTGGGGATGAAATCTGGAACTGACTGGTTGCCCTTCTATTCTGTGTCTAATTTTATTGTTTTTCTTACACATAAACAAGAGAAAAACTAAAATACTTTTCTCTTTGGTTGTTCTGGTGTACAGAAAATGCTTAAAGTATTTTGCTTTATTGTTTGAATATCAGATCTATGCAAAGAAACAATGCTTTGAGATGCATAACCCTGCTGACTTCAAAGCATCAAATAAAAGAGTATCTTACCTAGTTCCTACTGCCCTGCTTTTAGCCTAGCATAATTTTGTTTTTCTCTGCAGCAGATTTTTCGGCTGAGGTGGGTAATGAGCAGGTGAAATGTGATGGGACATTGGACCCAGGTCTGAATATGGTCACTGAGTCCTGGTGGCCCTGGCTGAGCCACAGAGTGAGGTCATTTTATTCTTGACTCATCAGCCAGGAAATCATTCCGTGGAGATATTAATTCGGCCCAGGGAATTGACCTCCTGCTCTTTGGAAGGAATATCAAGTCCCTGGTTAATAGTGCTGTATGCTTCCACTAACAAGGAGGTTGATTTAAAGTCTTTCCAGTTGGTGTTCTCACACAGACCTACATCACAGAGCCTTGGTTGAGAAAACTGCCGAGCTAAAATGGAAATAAATACACACTTGGGGGGAATAGCAGTGCTATAAAAATATTCATAAAGCCTGTGTTTAAATAACACGGTGCAGCATCTTTGGATGGGTGCATATATTGTGTGTAATAAATAAACATTTTAGGTCAACTGCTGTAGGTGGGGGTTATGTGCCAATGAAGCAAACCCTTCTGTCCTTCCTGTAACTTACTTTTTCATGGCAGAGCCTGACTGTGGTGCAGACCTTTACAGCAGCCTGCAGTGCCTAAAGGGGCTGCAAGAGAGCTTCTTACGAGGGCATAAAGTGCTGGAACAAGGGAGGATGTATTCAGAGTCACAGAGGGCAGGTTTAAATCAGATAACAGGAAAAAGTTCTTCACTGTGAGGGTGCTGAGGCACTGGCACAGGTTGCCCAGAGAAGCTGTGGGTGCCTCATCCCTGGAAGTGCTCAAGGGCAGGCTGGATGGGGCTTGAAACAACATGGTCTAGTGGAAGGTGTCCCTGCCCATGGCAGGGGAGCGGGAAGTGGATAATCATTGAGGTGCCTTCCAGCCCAAACCATTCTGTGATGATAGGTGATATCTGTTCTGAGGGCAGCTTGCCTCTCCAGCCTGCTGCCCACTTTCTGAATTATTTGCTTTAAGTATGTAATAGCTTGCTTCAGTAAATATGTTATTCTTTACCGATGTTTATCTCCAATTTTTCTACATCTCCTTAATCTTCCACACCCCTTTTCCTCTTGTTTTATTGTAACTTAGTTGTAGAAGAATGTGACTATAATAGTCTAGTAATAGACATGTAGTTGATATAATGGAGTATTTCCCAAGACAGTTTATGAATATTTCCCCCTCTTTATTTTAGGGATAGCAAATAGCCAGCAAATAAAGGCTGGTTGATGGCACTCCTTGGGCACACTCCGTGTGCCTGTTTGCAGGGAGGAATAGGTGAATGTCCAGGTTTGTGTGGGTGTTCTTACTCTGCACTCAAGACCAACTGCTTTAATTGCTCTCTCTTCCTTCATCCATCTTCCTTAAGGTGCCGAATCAAAGCCCCATTCCTCTGCTAATCTCTCTCCACGTCGTGTATTAGATTTCATAACGGCTCCATAATTTCTACAAGAACTAACAGATTGTCAGGCACTTGCAATAAAAGTGCTGCTTCCTTCCAGTTGACTGCACAGCACAGTCACACAGCCTGAGTTCTGCAAGGCTTTGAGCTGGCTAATGGGAAAGGGAGCAGCCAGAAAACGTGCCCAAAATGCGCCACGTGCAGCAGGACTGCGCTTCAGTCCAGAGCTGTGAGGGGTGAAATACTGCACCTTTCAGCTAATAATCTGCAATCCCATTATCTCTGAGCCATGAACTGCATTGTTGCTAATGTACAGTCTGGATTATCCTATCTGCTTTTTGTGCCATATATCCAAAAGTTGACGCTTTTATGTTGTCCGACAGTAGATCAAGTTTTACAACAGCAACAAAGGATTAAAACAGTTTTATACTGGGGACATTCAGAGGATAAACAGTGCTGTGTTATAAGAGGGAACAGCAGTCAGCTGTGTTACCATCTGGGAGAGAAACACTGAAGTGCTATTAATGTGTAAACCTTTTAGTTTTTATTCTTTATATCCTTTTTTTTAATTGGTAGCATTCCTAAAGAACCGATTACAGCTCTGTAGTCAGTCTTGGTGTGCAAGGATGCTGCAAATAGCATTACAATTAACAGCCATTAAACATGAGCACAACTATCTTCTCATTTGCTTTTAAGGTGTCTCCTTCAGACACTGGAGGAGCAAGGATAACATCAGATCAGGTTTTGTGTGTGGCAATAAATCCACTCTGTTGCACAAGCGCTCCTTTTGACACAGAAGAGGACAGTGCAGATTCTTCCCTATCTCAGCAGAACTTATCCATATGTATAGCAGTTATTCTTTCAATTCAATGTGGTAATCACTTAAATATCCTAATTGGCTAATTTTATTATTGCATTCACTGCTAATGTGCTAATTGTTTTATTTCTGGGAAGGCTGTAAAAAATGATACTTGATGTTGATTTATTTATCTTCTGCTTCATTGAGTTTTATTACAATATCGTTTGATTTCATTCTGTATTTCAGGAAATCATTATCATACATAAATATTTTAGTGAAGAAGGGTAGGGGCAGAGTAAAAAAGGGAGATGACAGATAAATACAAGGTAGAAATTTTGTGTTTAAATGAATTTCTTTTGTGATCAGACCATGTTTGTCTGCATTTCATTCATTTTGTTTTCCTTGCAAGAAAACACAAAAATAAAAAGCCAATCAGTACAAAGTCTCCAGGGTTTTAATGTCCTGGATTCTGGTCAACATGGCCCAAATGCCTCTTTACTTTCTTGAAAGCATCAGCCCTTTGAAAAGGCTCGTGTAGCTGTGCATAATTGCTGAGACTCTGCACAGCCCTGAGCTGGGGAAGGGAATGAGCTCCCCAGAGCCAGGATGCTTTCCTTTGGGGGGAAAGCAGGGGAGGAACAGCACCTCATCAAGATGATGCCTGGTGAAGTAGAGAAACTTCTTAATCTCATCTGAGAAGTCCAGCTCCCTCTGTTAGAGGCTGAGATTCATGTAACAACCGACTCATCAGCCTATTTGTGATGCTTTTGCTGTGCTAATTATTTTGATGGCTGTGTGAGTTTTGCTCCACAGGCCAGTGCTGACACTTTTAGGGGTGAAAAGCAAGTAAATTCTAAGGATAAGCTTCAGTTCAGAAAAAAAAGGAATGCTTATGTTTAAAATTGAGCCCACGCTGGATGTAGGTCTGCAGCATTTTGTTCCTTTTGGATTTACTGGGTCAAAACTTGGAGTAAGACCCGTGATTTCGTCTCATCACTTGTAGGTAGTTCTAGAAGCTTTATTCAGCTATCAGCATTTGTGGAAGGTGCACAGGTTTATCTTGATTCAGAGCTGTTAATGACTACTAGTATGGCTAAGGGCTCATTCTTTACTTTTTCTGCTATGGGAGAGCAAAAGTGCATTCTGGAATCTGTAATTCCTCTGTTTTGTTGCAGCAAACCTAACCTCTAACACATGCCTGATTTCTAAGTGGTCCAAATCTTCTGGTTTTGAATTTTCCTTTTAGTCATGGAAATAAGAAAGGGATTCAAATTCACTGAACCATGAAGCCATCAAAGACTCAAATACAGTGTTTGGAAGGGTCAGCTGGATGAAAACTGGACTTGAATATCCAAATAGCAGAGAATGTTCTTCAATGTTCTCTTTTTGAGAAATTGGGGGAAAAAAAAAAAGTGCCTCTTCTAATGAGAAGATATATTTGGTAATTTTACAGCTTATTGGTTAAAAGATACATTTTTCAAGGGTTTTCTCATCATAAACATCCCCTTTATGTGACCTTAGAGATGCCTCATTGACTTTCTTGCAGTCAGTGGACTTTCCATGTCACCCCTGACGAATCTTTAAGAATCCTAAGGCTTTCTCTTTCTAGGGGTTTTGGGGTTCATTCTCTGATGTAGATATCCCTCCTCCCTCAGAAGCCCTTTTCAGCACTAAAACCTAGTGTTAGATGGTCCTAGATGTCAAGGTGTTTTTGGGTAATAAGTTTTCAGATGAAATAAATTGTGCTCTGTCTCCCTAACTATAGTGAGCACACTTCTGCCCATTGCTTGTTTCGTTGGTGTGTTTGTTTGTTTTAATAATTGTGCCTTTTAATGAAATACGTGGGGTTTAAAATCTCAGATGAAAGGATTTGGGCAGGAGTGCAAGCAAGTTCACTCATAATGGCTCTTGAATCTGTTTGAAAAAGCTTTCTGTGGCCTTCAGCAAGACTGGAAACTAGTGAAAAGGATTCTGTTTGGAGACTTTGAAATAAAGGTGGATGCCAACAAAGCTTTCATGAATTTTTAAGAACCTTCCACCTGTCTCTCTCTGTCTGTATTGCAGTACAAGAAATCTTTGCTTCTGTAGGAAGCAACTTTATTTCTACCCAGGGCTATGCTTTTTATGCGTGCTGTCTATTCTTAATATGAAGTTTCAACAGTACGTGCAGCTTACATCCACAGTAACCATCTATCACGTGGAAAGAAGGCTTTAATTAACAGAACCCTAATTTTAATGAGTTACTGAGCCACGATCCTGTAAATTCTGTGGCACAGAGAATCGCTTAGTTCAGGTTCAGTCCTAACAACCCTCAGCAGCACAGTGTGTTTTATGACTGTTTAACAGATTTTGATGTTAATCTGGGAGCCCCTTCTGGAGTGACTTTGTTCTTTTACATTGTAAGCATATTCTGAATTAATTGCGTTAAGTTTTTAAAGCATAACTGGTAGTTGCCTTCTGATCAAAATGTCTGATATGCCTGAACTATTCACCCTGGGCCTCCGAGGAGATTCACTGCTCTCAAATCCTTTCCAGAAGTGTCTTTGCTGCAGTACCTGGGCCAGAGTCACTGGTATCACTTTTGGTATCGCTTCTGCAGAAACCACCCGCATTTAACAACTGCAGCGAGGTAAACAGGTTATCCCATTTCCCTTACCTCCTCCTCCTGTGACCTCAGGACTGTGCTGTGCAGGAGCAAAGGGTGGCCTGCTGGATGCCCTGGCTGGGGTGTGCTGCACTTGACACACAAGCAGGGGCTGGGAAGTGAGGCGTCCTGGTGTCCCTGTATCCTCACGTCTGAGCTGGCCTGCCTGTGACTGATCCAAAGTGACAGCAGCTGAGTTGCTGTAACCTGGAACGAGCTCTCCCCAGGGGCAATTCCAGCATGCTGCAGACAGAAAGATGCCTCTACAAGCTCCCTTTCCCTAGAAATGCTGCGTGGGGCGAAGATGGTGGCTCTGCAGCAGTGTGAAAATGTTCCCTTTATGGGAGGGATGGCCCTGGGGCAGCAATGCCTGCTGCTTTCCCTGCTGCTTCCCAGAGCCCTCACCAAGCAGAGCACATAGGGAAATGTAAGGATGAATCCCTGTGTGAAAGGGTTTGGGGTGGTGGGGTTTTTTTTTTTTCCCCTTCTTTTGAATATTATCATTTACAAGAAGCCATTCAGCTTGTTGTGAATTTTTTTTTTTTTTTAATGGGGACAATGTAAAGACAGGGCTCCCCCATGGAACCAAGAATGAGGAATGCTGAAATAGTTCCCTGACAATGGAAATAGAGCAAAATAGGAAATTGGTAAGACTCAAAGCACGGGGTACACTTTTGCAGGTAATAATCATGCATTAAACTAAATTTTTATTATTCCATAATCCAAATGGCCCAGTATTTAACAGGGATTTTTTTTTAACTATTATGGACTTTTAGTAGTATCTTTTAAAAAGGCTGAGTAGAATCAAAGAAGTTTTGGGTTGGAAAGGACTTTAAAGCCCATCTAGTTCCAACCATCTTTCCATGGGTAGGGACACTTTTCCCTAAACCAGGTCACTCAGAGCCCCATCTAACCTGGCCTTGAACACTTCCAGGGATGGGGCAGCCACTTCTTTTCTGGGCAACCTGTGCCAGTGCTCAGCACCCTCCTAGGGAAGAAGTTTTTCCTAATTTCTGATCTAAACCTATCCCTTCAGTTTGTAGCCATTCCCCCTTGTCCTCTCAGTCCTGTGTGCCCCCTTTAAGCACTGGAAGTGATGCCTTGGGAAGGCTGAGCTGGAACAGAGACTGGACAGAGCTGGAGAATAAAGTGAGGATTTATTGAAAGGCCTCCAGGATCCACCTTGGGCAGGACAGGGCCTGACCAGGGCTACACCCAGGGTGGACTAAGAATGGTCACAAAATGGGTGATTGGTCATGAGGTGTTACATTTTTATAAGTTTTGGTCCATTTGCACATTGGGGTTGAATTGTCCAATTCCACCTCCAGGTTGTGAGGTCCCATCCTTCTTGTTCCTCCCTTCAGCCCACCCTTGTTTGTGCTTTTGGGGCTGAATGTTGTCCCTGGTCTCCAGCAGGAAAAGGATTTGTTTTGTCTCCCCACTGTGTGAAGAGCTGACTGACACTTAATATGAGGCTCAGCCCTGCACCCCTGGGCAGCACAGAGTCTGAAAACATGAAAGCCAAAACTTAAGGCATCAGAAGAGGCTCTAAGGTCTCCCTGGAACCTTCTCCTCCCTAGGCTGAATCGTGTCTCTCAGCCTGTCTTCAAAGAGGAGGTGCTCCAGCCCTCTGAGCATCTTCGTGGTCCTCCTCTGCACTCACCTCAGCGTGCCCATCTTGTTATGCTGGGGCTCCAGGTCTGGACACAGCTCTGGAGGTGGGGTCACACCAGAGTGGGGCAGAATCCCCCCTCACCTGCTGCCCACAGGGCTTGGGATGCTGCACAGGCGGTTCTGGGCTTGCTGGGTCACACTGAGATTCTCCCATCCAGTTCCTTCTCTTCAGGGTTGTTCTCATTCCATTCTCCACCCAATCCATACTTGTGCTTGGATTTATGCTGACCCACGTGCTGGAAATACATTTTCAGCAAATTGATATGTTATTTAGTGTCTTACTGGTTCATTGATGTTATGTGAGCACATTGCATTATACTCATCTCTGAACTGCCAATATTCACACTTGAAGCATGAACTTCTTTTGCATTTTTTAAAAATGTGCATTTTGTAATGTTGGAGTTCAGCATAATCTTTTGACTTCCTAATCAACCTCTGTTTTATGTTATCAAAGAGCTCCACTTCTAGAGTTTAACTGATGCTTTTCAAATTGTTGGTAAATGTTTTTGTATTAAGATCAAACCATGAGAATAGTTTTACTTGAATCTAAGGAGTCTTCCTATTCAAGCACTACTGAAAGAAAATTTAAATCAGCATTCAAGTTCCTATTCAGACTCTGGTTTTTTTAAGTGATGGTGCATTTTCATTGTCTTGTCCCACCCATGTTGTGATGAGAATGTAGAATTATACCTTCTGCTACCTGTGGCTTGTACCACAAATAAATGTAACTCTACCCAGCTTTTTCATCAGCTGGTAATTGAGAACATCAGCAGCAGTTTCCATTTGAATCACAAGTTCCAGGTTTTGTTTGTGTAATTTGTTTTGGCTTGGTTTTTTTTTTTTTGTTTTTTTTTTTTTTTTTTTTTTTTTTTTTGGTTTTTTGGTTTTTTTTTGTTTTTTTGGGTTTTTTTGTTTTTTGTTTTTGTTTTTTTTTTTTTTTGTTTTGTGGTGTGTTTTGGTTGGTTTGTTTAGTTTTTTGAATTTGTTTGTTTGTTTGTTGGTTTGGTTTGGTTTTTTGGGTATTTCTTTTCCCCTCCAGAATTTAGCAGAATGATTGTGCATTTCCCTTAGCAATCCCATTTCAGGGGATGTTATTAGGGACTCCTTTTTCCAAGCATCAGTCTGTTCTTTTTGGACCTGAACCCTAAGACTACTCAAATAGTTTTTACAATCTGTTGTGACTGTAAAGTAATAAATGGCCCAAATTTTCTACACACTAATTAAAATTCCATTTCTCATGAATTCCTTAATTGAGAGCAAGTCATTATGTGCTTTGTTGATTCTTAAGTGCAAAGATAATTGCAATGGGCAGCATGAAAGTGGTTTGATTATTGCCTGTCGACTCTTGTGAATTCTAATAGGTCTAATTGCATAGCATCCATTCATCATCTTAGCATCACTTTTTATTATTAGCTCTCTGAATTGTAATGTGCTCATAAAGAAGTGTAGTAGTATATCAAGGATGACATGGTACCTGGCCTATTGTAATCTTCCTTTCCTAATGTTACTGGTGAAATTAGAAGTTTATTATGTGGTCCCCTTTTTCCAGAAACTTCTTCAAAATTTGTCTCCATGAAGAAAAGGATACTGTCTTTCATCTGAATTTGCATTTATAATTTCTCCGCTAAATGATAGCCAGTCCTATTTTTTTTCCACTTTTCTAAATCGTTCCCATAAATCCTGACCATAATGTGTTGGCTATGAAACATCTATCAAAAGCTTTATGACAGGGTCCTTTGTTGCTGAATGTTATTTAAATGATGAGGACTCTAATGAGGTGAAGTTCCCAACAAAACTTCTGTTGGCTGAGAAGCAGGGAGAAAGGAGCACTTTCCTGTGGGAATTTGGGAAGGAGGATTGGTTTTGTGGGGTGTTATTTTTTTTTCCTTTGGTTGTTTTTTTTTATCCCTAAAGCCAAGGGTATCAGTTTAGACAATCTTGAAGTTGGCTGAATATAACTAGAGAGGAACATGCAGTATTGTAGCTAAAGGTTATGAGGTTCTGGATCAGTAATATTTAATACATTTTGCTGCAAATGTGCAGAAAAAGCCTAGCTTCCTAGAAAGATTTAAGCCAAATATTTAAATTATAAACCATGAACACTATCAGCACTAACACGGGGTAAAAGTTCCCTATTTTTAAGAATAAAAAGATGCCATTTTGCTTACGTTAAAGCTTTGCCTCTTTCAAAATCTTCACAGTGGGGTGAAATCATCATCCCAAGGTTCTTCATCCTTGGCCTCTTCCATGGGGTACTATTTACAGGCTTCTCAAACAGCAGCCAGTGCTGCCAAGTGATTTTCCAAGTCCTGCAGCAGCCCAGGTGGGGTTTAGCACTTGACTGTGTAAATGACACTGCCGAAGCAGTTGGATTTCCCCTTTTCCCTCTTTTCCTTTCAGGCCCAGGATCCACATTGAAAACACTGACTTGGGTAAGGTCAGGTTGTTTGCCACGATTTGTATCAACCACTTGGCTTGCTTTGAAAAGAGAAAATGCAGTGGCATCACAAGAACGTTGTGGAAGTACACGTCTGTGTTTGATTTTCTTCTCTGCCATCTCGCCCAACACGTTTTTTGCTTGCTTGACTGGATGTTGCTCTGCTGGCGAGGTCAGCCAAATGGTTGACTGCCTCACGTGCTCCGGTTCCTAGCACTTGGTGAACAAAAAGGGCTGACATTACTCTTGGAGCAATTGCTTTCACCGTGGAAATACCAGTCTGTCTTTCTGACAGCCCACAGTAAGGGGAAACAGTGCTCTGAAGTACAACTTTGCACATGGGCTTCTGAAAAGTCCCCCTAATCCTCAGGCTGGTGTTGAAGCAGTAATGTGATTTTGCAGGCATTTCTTCTTTTCCTGAAGAAGCAATTCATTGGGTTTGTGGGCGCTGCAGGTGGCAAAATAACCATTTAGCCTCAATGACAAGTGCAATAAGAATTACATATATTTTTCTCAGTATGGTTTCCCAGAAATGAGGCAGTTCCCTCCAGCAGTCTTGGGTTTGGAAATGGCATGTGGTTCTGACACTTGTCGCCCTCACAAGTTTTGCCATCTCCCTGTTAGGTTTATTTTTTTTTTTTTCAAAGGCATTGCTGCTGTTTCTAGCCCCAGTCTTTCTGGTTCCCAGTTCCTAAACCCCAGTATCTCTTTTGAGTGACTAGAGTTAGGGATTCTCCCCTGGTGATGATTGTGAAATGCTTGTGACAGGCTAATGGCATGCTACAGTAGTGCTGAGGCATAAGTTGGCTTTTTTAACATCTGTGTTTCCTTTACAGAAAGCTGAAGCTCAAGAATGTCCTTCAACAGCTCTTTTAGCTCATTACATGACTTTCCAGAAGGTTGTTTAAGTACATTTTTCTCAATTGAGCTGAACAAGAGGTGACACCAGTGTTTCTCCAAGGGTTCTTCCTGGTGACATTGACATGGAGAACATTAGTGGTGCAATAAGCCTCAGCAAGCTGCTAACAATTCACTTTGCAATACATCTTTTATCTTGAAAAAAAAAAACCCCAGTTTCCCTGTTTCTTATTTTGGTATGTTTGCTCGTGCTGAAAATTCAACTGTTTACAACTTACACTGATGCAAAACACTTTCAAGATGTTTGTCAAAGCTTGTTTTTCACTTGGAACCGCAGGAGCATTGCATATTGTGTGAAATATCATACCACAATTTTCTCTAAATACCCTTGTTGGCTTCATCTCGTGTTTGTTCTTAGCTTTTTTTTTTTTTTGTCTGCCAGCAATTCTGAACACGTTTGCTGGAGGCTTTTAGCTCCTTTCCACCTCAGTGGTCCTTACCTTTGGTGTTGGTGAGCTGATCTTTGTTGTAAGCAGGCAGCTTCTGTAAACCCAGCCGGCAAGTAGCCTGGCTGAGCAGGTCACAGTCCATGAGAGGGTGTATATTTCTTATGTATTTCTTATTCCTTAATGAGAAATATCGCTCAGTTAGATGTTGTATCACGAGCACAATCCAGAGAGTAAAGGGAATAAAGGTTGGAGTGGTGTTTTCTTGGCGTCTTCTATTCTCTCCTTTTGGTATCTTTCTGGGCTGGAAGGCTGAAGAGATCAGATGATTTCCATGTGATCCTTGTGGTATCTGCAAGCTCAGTTGTGAAAGAAAACTGAAGTATTAAGGGCAGAGCACCATGGCAAGGCAGAGCCATAATTGTTTCTTTTTCCCGCTTGCCTGCCCTGAGTCACATCCTGCTGCCCTGTCAGCAGAGGCAGGCAGGGAAAATTGTCAACTTGGGCTCAAATTTAGGGAGTCCTGAGAACAAGCAAGGTGTAAGGAGCTGTGGGGTGTGTCCTGTTTGCTCTGGGCAAAGGCTCTGGTGGGCTGAGCGTGTGTGTAACAAAGCAGTGTTAGGGCTATTCTACCTCCACTCTACCCCTGCCCTCCCAGGGAAAATGGCTGCTCTCAGTCTTGGTTCAAGACTTATGGTTACTTAGTTCTGCTGAAAGAGTAGTTAGATTTATTAACAATATAAATTAGCCTCTTTTTCGGTTTGAAGTATTCGGAGAAGTAATAGCTGTTTATCACAAAGCGTGCAGGTTGCAGGGTTGCAGCACTGCAGTTCTTCTCTAAATCTGATCTTTTTTCTCTGTTCCATATCTATAGCATAGATGATTTGTCTGTAGTCTGTGCAGACACACGTCTTTCAATTTTTCATTTTTATGTTTTTCTATTCTCTATTTTAATTTTCCCTCCCCCCTTTAGGACCAGGCTTGCTTGTGCCCTGCCTCCATCATCTGCTGGGTTTTCTTTTAGGATGGATTGCAGAGCACTGGATTCCAAGCGCTAATATTTGTCTCACTGCCAGCTGATGAAACCAAACTATCTTTCAAACTAGAGAGCATCTCTGTGAAGAGGTGGATGGAGAAGGGTCAAAGGACTTTATCTTGGCATGTACAGCATCCTCACAACTCAGTGTCTAGAATATGTTGATATCAGGAGGGTGCTTTACTATGGTTTCAGCCACCCAAAATTAAAATACAGTTGATGATAGAAAGTGATATTTTACTTCTAGGCAAGAAGTCTCATCCTATGGTTCAAAGAGCTGTCCAGTTATTTCACCTATCACACTTACATAAGGCAATTAAAGTGGCCCTGCCAACTGGAAATCTAGTCAGCTTTTAAAAATGAGTTGATCTTGCTTTTGGGTGCTGCATCATATGTTCCTCTTTCCATTGACTGTGTTTGACTGAGGTTGGGAGAGAGGTTTCAATGGTAAATTCAATTTTTTCCTCTTTTTGTTGTTTTCTGATGGGCTCATAGTTATTGGGGGGGGGCAGCCATCTCTTAAAGAACTGGCTGTAGACAAAGGTCTGTTAAATGCAGCTTGCTGAAAGTACAGAAGATAAACACTTAAGGTCAAGTAAATTAGACTGTGTTTTTCTTGTGAAAGTAAAAGAGCAGTAAGAGTGGGATTTTTCAGTGATGCCCTTTAAAAGATGAAATGGGAAGTGTGCATTTCTTCATCCTGGAGGTGTGCTCTCATTTCCTTTGCTGGTTGTTTGGATCCTTGTTACCTTGAATCTCACAATTTCTGTGAGATTGCTCCTAAGCTTAGCAGCAGTTTGCCAGTTTGGAGCTATAATCACCGTGTTTATTGCTGTGAGGAGAATACAGTATTCTCTGTGTAGAGTGGAGTCCTGCAGCACGGTTCAAATGAGTCCTCAGCTCTGCCTTTAAACTGGGATTTATTGCATTTTTAAAAATATTCAATGATTTTAGTCTTTAAGTTTCTAAATGAAACTAAAAACATTTAAATAAAAGTATTTCATGATTTCAGTCTTTTAGTTTCTAACCTTCTCCTCCACCTGCATCCACCTGGATTTGAGAGGTGAAAAATGGCACCAGGAGGCTGCACGAGGCTCTCCTATCTGCATTGCAAGAGCTGTGTTGTATTGTTTGTGGCAAGGGAAATACTGAACTTTCCTTCCATGGTTTCCAGTGTTCAAACTTGAAAGTTAATGAGGCTGATTGAGCTGCCACTGGTTTCTTTAGAAGATACATGGAGAACTTGTAATTTTTCTTTTTCTTTTTTTTCTGTTTTTCTTAAGGAAGACATGCAAAATCCTTAGCAAAGCATCTGATTTCTGCTCTGAGGGATATGTAGATTAGAAATGTGTCAAACAAAATAGATGTGCTCCAATTTCTGAGGTGAAAGAAGTTTGTTTATCCCCAAGAAAACATATAGTGACAGTAAATGAAAGAAACAAATGTGGGGACTTTTTTGTAATGTACCCCTAAGGAACAGATGCACAACTGAAGCTATGACTATAATAAATTTGCCTTTGAAACTCTAAGTCACACTTTGCCTCTTGAAGAAGGCAATAAAACTTCCTCTTAAGGAAACAATTTTTTCGGTCTTTTTAAAAACCTTTTTTACCTGAAGTGATCTGATTAAAAAATTTTTATCCCTTCAATGGGCAGATAAAACCAATGCTGGCAGTTTCCTCTTGTTTCACCCGGGGTTATTCTGCTGCGAATTTGTGATCAAGGATTGTTTAGTTTGGTCTTTTGAAAACTTTCTGCTATAATCACCAGTCCTGTCAAGTGAAGGTCAGTATTTTGTAAGCTTTTATGTGTTCATGTTCTTAAATTCTAGATGAAGGACATATAATTTGAGTGACAAGTTGAATAAATTGAATAAGGGAAAGCAAGCCTTGGAGTACTGGCGCAGTATCTGGGGATCTGCTTGTATTTAAGATGTCCCATGGCCATGGTACACGTAACATGTTGGATTGTTTTCTTTGTGTCTTGGGATGCCTTCCTTTGTTTCAACATCCCTACAATGAGCTTCACCAAATAATGAAGAGCATTTTAATAAGAAATGCTGGAAGTTATCAAAATAGAATTTTTAGAGGAAAAAACCCTTAAAATAGGGAATAAAGAGCTTTTGCTATGGCTTGTTGTTAAATGATCAGAGCACTGTGTAGCACTGTTCAGCACTCAGAGGAAAGTGTAAGAAATTTAGTTCTGAGTATTAATATATTCTGAATAAAAGTCATATGGTACTGTTTTGTAGTGAGGCTGAGGGAGGTTTTTTGTGGATTTTTTTTGTTTTGTGGATGGTTGGGGTTTTTTTTGGTTTTGCTTTGTTTTGGGATTTTTGTTTTGTTTTGCTGGGTTTTATTTCCCCCATAGCTTAAAGGGTATATTTATGCTTTAATTGTGCAGCAGAGGTAACTAAATTCACTTCAACAGAACAGGGCTGGACACTGAGAACAGATGAAGTGTGACAAGGGGCCCATGCTCTGAGAAGCTGAGAACATAAATTAGCTCATTTCTGATTTCTCTGCCTCTGTAATTAATCCAGTTCCAAAACTAAGACTGAAGTTAACTTAATCCCCATTTGCATTTTTATGACTTGATTAGTGTTGCGTGTTTTTGGGAGTAATATTTGCAAGATTCTCTACTGAATCAAGAATCAAGTGGGATTAAATATCCCTTGAATTTACATGCCTGGTGTTATATCCTTCATCAGACTGTGGATTTTGGTGTAAAATTTTTGTGTAATGGTAGCCTGAAACTCTGTCTTAGTGTCTGAAGAATAAATACTCTCACTTCAGGGCAAGCAAGTTTATTTTTGAGTGTTGAAAAGCCTTACCAAATGATATAAACCCAAACTCACCAACATCTTTTGCTATTCAATATAGTAAAAACAGAGGATCTTTGTGGCTCATGCTTTCCTATGTGTAGCAAACATTAATAAAAAGACAGATTAGGACATTTTTGTCTATAGCACTGTCCACTTGGGAAGAATAATAGTGAAAGGTGCAGAGCATTGCTTGGCTCAAGGGCATCACCTGGTACATGTTTTCAAGAGCTCCTCTGCTGTTGCAGCCAAGTGAGACTTTCTGGAGGACAAAATCTTCTTGGGGCAGCACAATCTCATCTCTTCTGGTTTTCTTAGGTATATTAAGGTGTGGGAAATGGATTTGCTGAGAATTCTCAAAGCCTGACAGAAGGCTCACGTGGGATGTATCTGTTGACAGACTTTGGGATAGAAAATGCTGACTTAGAAGTGCCATGGAATAGGATGGACATTGTTGAGAGAGAAATGGAACTGGAAGCAAGTATCAAAGGATGGCCTTGCACACATGACTAGAGACTTCGGAGAAACAGAACTATGAAAGGTGCATTGTAGGACCCATGAGGGGTAGTTTTAGGTGATTTGCTTTAAGGCATTAACAGCATTGTGTAGCAGAAGCTGATGGGCCAAGAAACGCTTATAACGTACTGTAATTAGGAAATAGTTTGGCTTATGATTGTGATGGTGTGAATTATAACATCCGTACAGTCTCACCCTTCACATGAGACTGAAAATGGAATAAAAAATTTTAAAACACCTCTCAGTTGCCCCATCTCTGAGTAAAAAACCCCAAAACAATCCAACATTAAGGTCTTTATTTGGGTAGGGAGGTAGGGAATGAGCATAACATTTGAGCGTTTCTGCTGCAAATCCTTCCAGTGGAGACGAAAAAAGAAACCAGGAATAATGAGTTGTGGATGTCTTAACTTCATGTTCGGTCTTGTCGTGTTCATTTCACGTCCGTTCGTATCACACTCTGAATATCCAGAGCAGAGCCGCTGCCTTTTGGCTTTACACATAGCCAATTATTTCCATGGAAGTTACAGGGCCGCCTGTCTAGCCACTGCCTTGACATCTGTCATCGTGGGCCTGAGTTGCTTTGTAAAACCTGTTACTTTGGGATACAGTGTGGTGTCTCCTAATTGCACCGCGCGCTCCTCCCGCCTGAACAGAGCCGACTTTGTTTCTGCCGCTAATGGCGAGGCCCTGACTCTGCAGAGCCGTGCTGGGGGTTCACTGCTGGGAGGGGAGCTGCTCTGGGATTGCACAGACAGAACTTGGGCCTTGTGTTTTATGACGAGCACGAGTGTGCCAGCAAGGCTCGGGCTGTGACTCGTGTGACGGAGTCCTCTGGCCGGCTGTCGAGGCAGCGGTGGGGCCGTCACAAACAAGCTCTCTGTGTTTCCCAGCTTCCCACAGATGCTAAATGCAGGCTATTGAGTGCAAACTCCTGCAGCTCCCCAAAGGGTCTCTCAGACTCAGCAAATCCCCCTCCTCTCCCTCTGGGAGTATTGTTTTCTGGCTGGGCTGTGTTGTTAGGATATACGTCTAGCCCACAATGAGGGATGCTGGTTAATAATTTACAGTAAATATATTCTTTGCCTTTCCTTGGCAGACAATGCCGTTTAAGTGAAAAATGGCTTAAATGTTTTACACAAATGACTTCTAGATATCGGAGCTTTTGCAGTTAGTGAAACATTCTTTTTGGGGTTCACCCAAAACAGCTAATTAATCACTGAAGGCAGTTATAAAAGGTACAAAGTTCAGATCGAGCAGTGCTTCTTGCCCCGAGCCTGAAAACCTGAGAATGACTCTCTAACTGCTCAAAAGCACAATATTATTTATTATATATATAAGATATTATATATATATTATATATAAAAATATATGTCTATATAAAATATGCATAATTTATATAGGTATATATATTTTATAAGTATATATAATATCTAAAATATATATCTACATTATATATTTTATATATAATATGTATTTTATATATTAGGTATATATATTAAAATATATTTTGTATATATTTAATATATATTTAGTGTGTGTGCATATATATATATATATAATGTATTTCAGATATTAGATATATATAGATATATACCGAACGTGTACCTATACAAAGGAGAGAAATGATTTTGAAGATAGGAGTTGTGTTGTATGTAGTCTCACACAGCATTTAGTGATTTATAAATAAGATGTCTTTTATTTATAATGTTCAGCTCTGCTAATCTGCTTTTGGAGACACACAGTTAAGACTGAAGTCCTGTGGGATTCATTTGATCTGAAATTAAAATTAGCAGTTGTTTCTTGCACCCTGAAAATGCACTTTTTATGTGCAAGTGCATGTAGCTAGAAACAGAAAATGAAAAAGCTGAGCAATTTGTAAACCAATGTAATAGGCTGCTGACATTCCTGAAGAATAGGGATGGCCAATAGGTATGAATATGTGGAGGTAATTCCATTTGCCACCAACTGAACCTCAGCTATTCCTTTTCAGCACCAATATGGGTGGGTGCTGATTGTGTAAATCAACTGATAATATTTACAAATGGAACCCTTAATGCTCTGAATTTTTACCTTTTTGGGTTTTTTTTTTAATTCAGTGTGCCTTCCTCCTTGAAATTCATCTGGTTCCCACTGTGATTGACAGGGTACAGCTTCGTTATTTGAATTATATAATTTGAATTAAATATTCAACATGCAGTTGGCTGGATGGGCCAACTATGGCTGTGAATGTGTAAATGAGGTGAATGAGAGAAATATGAATTGATTCTGGCTGTGGTTCATTAACAGTGTGAATGCACCACACGCACATCTGTAATAGAAGGAAGGAGAGAAACTTATTTGTACTTTTTTTAGTTGTTTGGAAAAGCTCGCTGTGCTAATATTTTTGCCATCTAGTGTCACACTTTCAATGAGCAAGGGAAGAGTAAATTACATTGTAAGTAATTTATGTCAGTCCTCGAGGTTGGTTTTTGAAGCACACTCACTTCTCTTCACCCTTTTCAATTGAAGTCGTGCTTCACCCTCACCTGTGCTGCTCTCCCCTTTCCCCACAGCAGCACAGTTGAAAACTTGTGTGAGAAAACAGCAAGTTTAAGGTGCGTGGATTGACTTTTTAAAGAAAAGGACCTGAGGAAAGAAGTCTCATTGGCCTTTTTATGCATAAAGTTTGTACTCTACAGCAGTTGTAGTTTCATTTCTGAAATCCCCCCCTTTCCTTATAAACACCGCTTTAAACCAACAGCTTCATTAGCATTAAAAGCAATTTGATCCATTGTTGTGGCCTGAATCCCAGATAAGGTTATACCTTCCTTGAGGGCTCTGCACCTCAATGTACTATTAAAAACGTAAGCAAACATCTCTGCTCTGTGTACACAAAGTGATTTATGTGCCCATGGACTGCAGCTTTCTCCTTAATGAAGTTTCCTATCAGTGCTCCTGGCTGGAAGACTGACCATGGTAAATCAGCAACTCCACAGCAGTGCTGGCAGCTTCTTTTGACATAAAAGTGAAAATGCTGCAGATAGTTAGTGTGGCATTCTCTGAGTGATGACTATTCCCTTTTTTAAACCTATTTACTTGGTTTTGAAGAGCAAAAAACTAGTGTTTTAGGTTTTGGGAAAAATTTACATCCCTTCCAGCTGTTTGACCTCACTGAGAAACGCTCAGACCCCAAAGGGCACAGGTGTACAAGAGCAAACAGGAGCCAGCTTTTCCAAAGGAAGTCTTTTTGCAGTTTCTCTAAATTTCTCCCAATTTAAGAGTCTTGGGGTGATGAGACCACTCGTGTTTCATGCTGTGGTGTCCACAGTGTACCTCCAGACCATGGTCATGCCCATCCCCACTGCCTTGCTGCTGCTGCAGTCTGTTTGCCTTCTCTGGTGAAACTCATTCCTGCGTATCTGTCCTGTGAGAGTCCTTTACTGCTGTGTTGTCCTTCAAAAACCCCATGTTCTTCCCCAGGGTGGATCCTTGTCCTGGCTGGGTGTGGAAGGTGCCAGATAGGCCTTGCCAATCCATGATTATCCTTGACAGCAGTGCTGGAAGTTCACAATTGAGGGCTGGCTGCTGTAGTGGGTGGCCAGAACAGCAGGACAGCATGGATTTTCTTGTGGACAAATATTTGTAGACCTCCCCCATGGCACACACTCCTCCATCTCCCTGCAGGGGATAATATTGAGCAGTAAGGAAACTTTATTGTGACAGACAAGCTTGAAGTTTGACAGTCTTTGTTTATATATTAAAAAATAAATTATGCTGCTTCAGCTCGTGAAGTCTGATTTTCAGGTGGTAACTGCATGGGTTGAAGGAAGGGGAAGAACTGTTTTGTTTTCTGATTTGTTGCCTTTGTGCCTGTAAAATCTCAAAGGGTTTTTGCCCACCTGAAAACTTTAAGGTATTTTGGAATAGCTTAAGAAGAATAACGTGTAGTTTAGGAAATGTATGTACGCACTGATTTTATTGACAATGTACAACAATAGAATTATTACTTCTCTCCTTGTCTGCTGACCATAAAGCACTGGCATATTAGTAGTGCTGCTCTGCTGATAAAGTGTTTAGCATGTGTTTTAGAATAATAGTGTGCCCAAGAAAAGGGTGTCTTTGCCAATGATACGCTGTAAACAATTGCAATAGTTGTGATATTTTATAGAATCAGAGCGCTTTGTGTTGGAAGTGACCTTAAACATCATCTAATTCCAAAGCCCCTGCCATAGGATGTCTCCCATTAGATTGGGTTGGTCGAGGCTGTTCAATCCATAACCATCTTTTTTGTCCTTGTCTACAGAGCCACCTATGGTGGACTTTGGGAAATTTAAACATGAAAGCTAATAACTGCATTAAAGGTTACTTATTTACATGAAGGATATAGTATAACAATACAGGATCACTGGCAAGTTGCTATGAGAATGCTAAACTGGGCATTCTGAAAAAAAGATGACAAAACCATTTTGCATTTATTCAACAGAGGCTTAAAACTAGTGTTTAATAACGAAAGACTGAAGGAATGGAGCTAAAGATTTAATAAGTGAAATGCATCCAGAAACTATACTGTGGGAGTTTTATACAGAAAGACCCTGGCAAGAATTTGGTCCTTGATCTGTTCCCCAAAACTCCTTCTTGCCTTTAAGTAACCAATGAATAATTTAAGCCGTTATACTTCAGCTTTCAAGGAGTTGCATGTTGAAATGCAAGAAACTCAGCCGAAAGAGGGAAATGTTTATGATTCTTTTCTTATTCATCCTTTACACGTTCTTTTTAAGTTGGTCTTGTAGTTATCCCTTTATTTGCTTGTTGGCTGCTGGGTATTGTGAATTTGAAATTCATCATGGTAACTCTGGTCTTGGTGTCTGTAAATGTAGAGGGGAATTTGACTGAGATGAGATTCATGAGTATATTGCTCTCCCTGTGGAATCCTAGAATCATTTAGGTGGGAAAAGACCTCTAAGGTCATCCGGTAACCCAGGCTGCCAAGTCCACTGTTAAATCATGGCTCTGGCTCAGTAATTGAAATTCACCTGTTGTAAAATAAAAAACAGAGGAAAAAAGTCAAGAAGGCAGGTTTTGGTTTTTGTTTTTTTTTTCCTTTCCCTGAAGTTACCAGCACTTCCAAATAGAAATGTTCCTTGGAAAGTCTCAACATCCAGGAAATTGCTGTAGTCATGAACAGAAATTACAGTCTTTGGTAATGGAAGTACTCACACCACCTTATCTCTGCACACAGAAGCAAACTTCAAACTAAGGCTCTTTCCTTTTTTAAGTCCTTTCTTAATAGTTCTCAGTTTATGACAGTAGCTAAAGCACATGTAAGAGCATCACTCTTTTCTGCACTCACAGGTTGTTTCGGTGTCCTGCTGTCAACCTGTTGTCAGTGGATAAAGGCTCAGTTGTGGGGAGGGTTCTCTGGAGTCTCTCTCTGGCAGCTGTGACATCCGACAGAAATTATCCAATCTGCCCATCTTGCTCCCACAACTGGAGAAAATCACTGTGATCAAAATGGAAAGAGGAGTTCTCAACCTTTTATTTACTTCCCAGGAGGAGGGTTTTCTGTAGCACTTGGGAAGTTTAGCTCTTGTAGGTTTCAGTTTCCATCACAGCGGATTCCCTGGCGTTTCTGGGCACTGGGGATCAGACGTGCTTTTATTTCCTGTATTTTGTCAATACTTTGTGGCTAATGTATAGAAAAGATTTTGAGTTTTTCAGAACAAAATGGCTCAGCATAAAAGCCACATTTTAGGTAGCAGAGAGCAGGACTTGACAGATGCTGTCTGAGTTAAAAAAAAAAAAAAAAAAAAGACAGTCTACATTTTAATATTTGTCCGTTTTCTCTTATGCTTTGGCATATGTTGGATGGAAATCATCAAAGCCAGCTTGGAAAGAATAATGGTGTTAATTCTGTAGGATTTGTGAGTAAATTAAAATATTCTGGAGTGTAGCAACAGCAGATGTTTCTTGGAAACCTGACCCACATGGGACAGGAACACAACCTAAAAGGGGACCAGCAGAACTGCAGTTGAAAGTGTTGGGATAATCCCTGTTTGTGCAACATTGAAAAAAGAAAAACGTGTAGTGCCACTCTTTATTTCTACTGCACATTGTAGGAAAATAGAAAGAAAGGCAACAAAAAATGTACATCTGCCACCATAATTCATTTTCTTATGCTCACAAATAATATAGAATGACGTGTAAAAAGTAAATGTGCTTCATAATAATTGGGGGAAAATAGGAAGATTAAAAAAAAAAACATGGTACCTTTTAATTTGTAGATTTCTTTTCAATGCTTCTTTTACTCCAGGCTCTTGAATTCATTTTTCTTGCAGCACTTTGGAGATTTTGATTGATTGCAGCATCTGATTTTGATGAGTCCAAAGGCATCATACCTAAGATGACTGTGCTTTCTCTTTTTGCTCGTTACAAATTCCTTCAAACAGAATATTTTGTTTTATTGCATGGTGTCTCCATCTGCTCTGACGTGAGAGGAAAACATGTTTTTTGAATAACCAATACATTCCTAACTTCCCTTCTTTTCAAATGGTTGCTGAGGGAAAACAGAGGTGACCTGTGTATCACCTGTGACATGTGTGTCCCGTATGACCTGTGCCAACCATGTCCTGACGTTCTGTATAGGGAATTTTCCCAGTCAAATAGACCTGAAGGAGTGAGAACAACAATTTCCAAGTTCTACAACATTTACAGTTGTAGAGTTGTAGATTTAGAGGATTTGTTTAAACGTTTCATCTCTCCTGTGTGAGCATTGCAGTAGACGTAACATGCATTCGCTGTATCTTTCTCATTTCCTCCTTCAGTCCAAATTCTTCAAAATTTAACATTTACTGATTTAGGTTTAGTCATTGTACATGTAGATTATGTGTTTTCCAGTTAAATACCTTTGCTTGCATTGTTTTTCTACCTCTGTGTGTAGCTACAATACCAGATGGGTTGATGTGCGATACAGTATAGCATCTTTAATGTTCCTTTATTTTCTTTTTTTTATTCACTGCAGATGTGATCCACACTGTTGGCCCAATTGCAAGAGGCCATCTCACTGACACTCATAAAGAAAACTTAGCAAGTTGCTACAAGTCCTCTCTGAAACTGGCAAAAGAACACAACATCAGATCAATCGTGAGTATTGTGGGAAAACAAACACATCATTGTTTTTTCTAGTTTGGATCTTGCTTTCCTTGATGTCGAATAATTACGACTGTAAGCTTCCAGACACGTTTCTTGCTCTTTGTGCTATGAAAACCCCCCAAAATTAAACATGATTTGGCCCAAACAATTGCCAGATGAAAGGGCTGAGCTTATTTTAGGAGTATGGGGAAGTGTGCCTGGTAGTAGGAGTGCAAGCAGCTGTCTCATTAAACTAGGGAGGAAGCTGATCCCATGGCTGATTCTTACACTGTATTTTTTATTTAAAAAACCCTAGGAAGCCACTGGTCAGGAGGATAAATGCCTGCAGTACAGGCTCCTAAATGGCTGAAAAGTGATTAATTTGTTGCTTGTTCTGCCCATTGATATTTCTTCCTGAAAATAAGGGTATTGGTCAGTTGTCATTTGTTTTAGCACCCTCTCATCAAAATCGATCATAAAATAGGCTATTTTATGATATTTCATTGAACTGTAAAGTTCATTGAACTTGGAATACGTGGTACAGTTTTATACCTCAAAAGCCACAGAGAAAAGGAGCTTTTCCCTCTCCAGCTCCAGAGCTTGAATTCTGTAGCTCATGCAGTTGCAGCTTAAGTCTTCACATATGCAAAGGTTAGTTCCTTGTAGGTTTGAGGAAGAATTTGTGTTCTGAGCCTGACTTCACACTTCTGGGGGTCATTTTGGCTGGGTATGTGATAGCACATATGTTTGGCAACTTAGGATGCAAACATACAATCTTAAAAAATGTTAGCTGAACCAATGGTGTTGTATGAGGATGTAATATTCAGTATTAACACTGAAATATCACAAATGGAAAATAAAGCGCTTTTTTCTGCCTGAGGAGAGGGGCAGGACAGTTTGTAGGGCTTTGAACTGAAGTTAGATGTGCCCTTCAGAGTCAGACCTGATGAATATCACTTGTTTCTTTTTGGTGAGAGCTCTACTCTGCTCTTCAACACTTTTTGTGCTCGTGACATCCTTTCTCTGCTTCTCAAAATGGTGCCCGGCAGTCCCTCATTTTGCCATTATACAAATCATTGTGGGGTTTGTGTTCTTTGGTGGGTTTGTGGTTTTGGTTTTTTGTTTTTTTTTTTTTTTAATTCTGGGCATAAGAATTGGAGCTGAAAACAACCTTGGGTTGGTGGGCATGTTTTGAGCCTCTCCCTGGTGTTGTTTCAACACTGAAGGATGCTTGTGTTCTGCTGTGATTCTCCTGAGAGCCAGTAAGAGCTTTGCTCCTACATCCATCCTTGTTTCTGCCTGCTCTGGGCAATTACAGGCTTTTGGGGCATTCAGGTTATTGGGAATAAAGTTCTTAATATCATCTGGGAAAAAGAATAATAATTAAGAAAGGGTGTAAAAAATATTGAAATAACAAAGGAAAAGCTTTGGTGGGCACTGGTCAATGTAGGTAATGCCTGTATCTACAGGGAGTCTGTAATTTTTAGGGCATTTTAGGTAGTATTATGATGTCTAACATGGAATTATAAAAAGGGGTTGTACTCGTGGAAACATGGATATTTCATAGAAACTGGCCTGATGTTTTAATGAGCAAAGATAACCACAGGAGGAGTCATCCACAGGTTATTTCCTCACCGGTTAAGAGTTGTTGACTGTGCACCTGTTGGAGATAAAAAGTGCTCAGCACCCAGACTTGCAGAACACAGCTGCACAAACTGAACAGGAGCCAAGAGCCACTCATTCATAGCAGCATTTAGAAGCTCAGCAAGCAATACGGATTTTAAAGTCCACAGGACAGATCATGGGCCATTCTGAAAAGCCCCAAGTCCAGTGATTTCAGGGATGCCTTGGGAAGTGAAGGCTACTCAAATGTCTGTCCTAATGAGCAAATCGAGCCTGGAGAAAAGTAAAATGTATAATTCATTCAGCTAGGGAGGGGTGGATTACTGGGAGTCTGAAGGAAAAGAATGCCAAGTGTAAGTGGCTTTCACAAGATCCAGTACTGTGGGAGTAGAGGGAAGGGAAAGAAAGTGAATTAAAATATCTGCAGATTTCTGAGGCTTGCAGAGACCCAGATAGAGGGGGCAAAGGATTAAAATTGACTCAAATAGACAACCTTTGAGTGTAGACTGGATTATGGCAACAGAAATATTTGCAGTAAGAAGAAGACAGACAAAAACTGGGAGGGGGGGGACAAAAAGGTTACCTGTGTAAAATAAGGAAGAAAAAAAATCAGCTGTGCCCATGGATGGCCTGTTTTGATTGCCTCTTTCAAGAAGATGAAATAAGTATATGAGAGAGAAAAGCAATTAATTTTAAAGTATATCACAATGAAAAGCCATGTGTCAATGACACGTAAATAGGTATTGGTGATAGGAAGTTGCAGTGTGCTAAAAGCATTAACTAAACCAGAAAGCATCAGTGCACTCACTTGCAGTTGTAATAACTGAGAAGGAGGCAGGAAGACATGCGATCTTAACAGCACAGATCTGTTACCTTCAAAACACAAAGGACAAGTCTAGAAGTTACTGCAAAAAGAGGAAAAAGCCCCACCACAATTGGAAGTATTTTGAACGTGGGTTGTGTCAAAGGAGTTAGAATTGCTGGAGGCATTATGAATGGAGAGTGATGATGAATGGCAACGTATTGAGCTGGACCAGAGCACGCAGGGTGACTCAGGGTGCACCACTAAATGCAGTTCAATTTAACATCTTAATGATTTTTGAAGAGTACATAAACACCTCATTAATTACATTTACAAATGGTGCTACAATAGGCAGTGTTGCAACCGCTGGAAAAGGACAGAGATGTATGATAACAACTGATCAGAGGCTGTGAATATCACCCCATCAGCGTCCATCCAGTAGCAGAAGGGAGTTTCTGCCTTTGTTGCAATGGAGGAGAGGTCAGAAATGTAGCTGACAGCTACAGCAGAACTCAGCACAGGAAAGGATGGAGTAGCACATGGTGGGGAGAAATAACCCAGTTCACTTGAAATAGTCCAAGTCAGAAAACCAGCACAATGAGGAAATGGGCTTGAATAGCAAGTCTCAAATTAGATGTACTTAAAGCAGTTACTTGTTTCACTATTATGTATTGTTGATCTTTCTCTGGAGAAATGATGGATGCCATAGAGACTGGACTGGGGAAAAGAGGAATAGGACTCAAAATGGACCCAAACTCTCTTGTGTGTGTGTGTATGCAGTTGTTTCACACACAGGAAGGGAAGCAATAGCCTTGAAATACTGTGTAAATTCTGAGATGCAGCTTTATGGAGGGGAGGAGAGAACAATATCATTTTCTGTGTGCCAACAGGGCAATTATGGGGTGTAGCTGACAGTAATTTTTAGGTTGAATTCACATCCAAGGTGTCCAGGTATGAGTGAGAACAACTCTGGCTAGCTCCTAAGGGAGCACTGGTATCTCATCTGAACATGTTATCATCTTGATATCTAAAAAAAAACCCGAAAAAGATGGGTGCAACTGGAAATGAGATGAGGGAATGTAATGGGGTGCCTGTCAGAGTGACTGCCAGGGTTCATAATCCACCAGCAGCCCAGCTGTGGGTGAGGGTCTGCATAGCCATTAAAAGGCAGGAAGAAAAGCCTCAGGAACAAATCTGATCATCCTCAGGATTGCTCAGAGAAATCACACAGCCCCTGACATTTGTCTCCGGAGCCTGTTTTGTGAAAGGTTTTATACTCAATATGAGGTTTCAAATGCCACATCAGCTGTTTTGTGCAGAGTTAGCCTCTCTCAGGTCATCTGCTCCATCTGCCTTCCAGGTTACCACAGTCTGTGTTCCTGTGTCCTTGTTATCTGGCATTCCCAAACCCACGCCTTGCTTTTTTCCTCAGCACTTGTTTGTGTAGCTGTGCTCCCTCTAGGACACTTGTGCTGCTGTCTGACTATTTGTGTGGTCAGGGGGAACCTTTTGTGTTGGATGAGTCTTAATATAATCCTCTGTCTGGTGAGAGAGGATACTTGAGACAGGTTTCTGTTTATCTCCACTTAAGTTGGTGCAGCTGAATGGAAAAAAAAACAAAAAACAAACAAAAAAAAACACACCAAAAAACGGCAATTCAAAGAGAGTAAATAGTTGGTGCTAGAGCAAATTAATTTTCTTAAATGTTCAGAATAATCTCTTAATAGTAAAAAATTTGTATTTTGATGTTGATCTCTTTTGCACAGTGCTAGGGATTGCTATTGTGCATCAATTAAATCTCTGCTGCCTGAAACACTGGAAATACCTTATCGGCACTAAATCTTTACTGAAAGAAGATATAATTAAAAACCAGTCTAATAGGTGCTTTCCCCCCCTGTTTTTCTGTACTGGTTTTCTAAATAAGAGTCTTACAGGCCTAATTAATTGCAAGGTTAGCAGGCAGACTGGGGGAGCTGTAATCACTGTTTTCAGATTTTAAATTGGTCCCCTGTTTACACAGCCTTTGAAATTATTTACTCTGTGTGCTCCAAGTTTTTCATGGGACCTCTCATCCTGCTTTTCTTTGCATGCACTTCTTTGAAGCCATCTGATACCCTGGAAGCTTTCTGAACATCAAACACTTCCCTGCCACCTATTTCATTCAGACTTAGCTTGTGGTTACAAAAAAAAAAAATTCCAATCAATTGCTGTCAGTCAGGGCCAGCATTGCAGTCAGACAGGGACTTGATGAACTGCGCAGAAATTTTTAAAAAAGGTGGTGTGTGTTGCTGTGGGTGGGATCCAAGCCAGAGGAGGGAAATTGATGCTGGTCCCTGGCTCAGGAGACAGGGCAGGATTCCTCCACAGTGGGTAAGGAAACGGAGGAGTTCTGTTTGGGACTACAGCTCTGCTGTTGTTCAGGAGTCTGTCTGGAATTGCAGTCTTCAGGAACACTTCATGGGGCAGGGGGTGAGCTGTGAAGCTTTAACAAGAAGCATTTCTTTAGCCTGCACCCTCTGACCTCCACCTCGAGGGAGAATTATAGGGCTCCAAAGGGGGCAGGAGGAAATCCTCTAAGAATGTGGCTTTTGGAGTTGCAGAAGGAGCTCTGATTATCTAATGTATTAACGACATTATATACAAAATACAGATTTTTTTTTTTTCCTGTTGGTCCCCTAGAGTCAGTTAGGGAAGAGTTGATGCTGTTCTAGAGTCTGACTAGATTAGGTTGGTGTGGCATTAAAAAAACCACCACGCCACAAAGATCTGTCTCTTTGTGCCTGGGTGTTTGTGCTGTGAATGCAGAAAGTTGTCCTGCTGCAGGGAAAACCCCTCAGCTGGACTTCTCAGAACAAGCACACTGCTCCTGCCCTCTGAAATGCATCAAAAGGCAAAAGGGCATCTGGAAATAGCAGTGAGGGCACCTGCTCATCACCAGGTCGAGTGGAAAAGCCATGGCTTGGTGGGAGGATGGCCAGTGACCTGGAATGATGGGATATTCCTGGGGGGAATAGGCTGTGTCTATGGGCTCTGAATAAAGCACGTCCCTCCTGTGCACACAGCCTGAGCTGCATTTTGGGGGGAGCTTTTTTTTTTTTTACAAAAGTTTGTTAAATAGGATCAGGACGTGCTTTTTGAATGCCAGCTGTGCATTTGCAGGAGCTTTAAAATTAGAGTATTATTTGAGGCTTCGTTAGATCAGTATTTCTTTCATTTACAATTAAGTTAATCTACAGGGAATTTCAACCCTTATCCTTTTTTTTAGTGTTTTTTTTTTTTTTTAAACCAAGATAATTTAATTATATTTTGTCTGTGATTGGGAGAGTTAATACAAATACTAGCATACCTTCTATACTTATGCAAGTATTGTATATAAATAATTGTATAGTTATATAAGTATAGTATATACTGACATAACTTATATACTCTAGTAGTACAACTAGCATGACCCAATTTAATAATTATTCAGAGCAGCATATAAAAATACATCAGGAAAGGGACCTGCCACTTACCTGCCTGTAGCACTTCAGAAACAAACCGATTTTTTTTTTTTTATTGTCTAAAATATTTGTCTCCACCTGTAACTAGGGGTTTTAAAAATAGGTGTGCACCAATATTCGTGGTACTTGTGTCCACTTTGGAAAGGAAGCTGTTCCTCTGCTAGGCTGCACAGTTTCATTGAGCTTCGTTTGAGTGGAGACACATTCAGCCTCTGTGATGCCTGAATCTTCAATTACAACTCATAGGCTCCAATTCTGAATTTCTATTTCAAACCCAGCGTGTTTTCAGCTCCTCCTGGTGTAAATTATAAAATGCATGAAAGAGGAATTTTGTTCGAATTGTAGGGAGATGCTTTAAGAGGTGCACTGTTGTGTATTGGTCGAAGAGTTTGGTTTACACTCTTGCCTTTACCTGTCTTGTTCTCTTATGCTGTAGATTTATGTTTTAGGGAAAAGTAAAGTGATTTTTTTTTATTATTATTTTCAACGAAACTTACGTCTTGCTGAAAACGTTGCCATAGCAATGAGTTGTACATCTGAAATTCCTAAAGGTTGGCTTTATCATCTTGTTTTCTGATCGAGATTCATATCCATCAATCAGAAGAGTTGCTTTGGAAGGAAATTTCCTCAGTATCATAAATCCACTTAATTTGTTTCTTTGAAACACTTGTTTAACTTGTAAGCTGTGATATGACTGATGTTATGTTTTCAGACTCCGTTTTCTCTCCAGCTTAGCCTTATTTTTTTCTTTTTTGCCTTTTTAGCTTTCTTCTTTTAGATATTTTCCAGATAATACCCTTAAAAATTAATCTATTACTTTAAGTTTTTTAGTTTGGCTAACCACCACGTTGGCAGCAAATGAGGAGGTTGTGATCTTCCCCTGTGGTTCCAGAAATTATATATTTAAATATAATAGATATATTTTATATATTATATATTTAAATATAAGACACATATTTTATATATAATATATTTATATGTTTTATCTATATAATTTCTATATAAAAATATATAGAACATGAAAAATATAAAAACATAGAGTATATATTTAAATATAGAATATATAAATAAAAATATTAGTATTCCAGAGTTGGCCATACTTTTCTTAGCTAAAGGTCATTCTGCTGCTTTCTTTTGGATGTGCTCCCAACTGTTTCTTCCAAAATGATCTGGGTAGATTGAATTGCCATCCTGCTTCTTCTATGAGGGTTTCATTAAATGAGATTTATTCAGCGAGATCAAGTGTAAATTGCTACACCTAATCAGAGATACTCCTTCAATTGAGAAAGGCTGAGGAATGATTGAAGCACTGGACAAAGATTCCTCAGGGAATGAGCTGCAGTTTGTAGTGGATCATGCACTGGAGGTGTGTTGATAACCTGACACTGATATGGGAAAAACCAGGAAAGGAGCAGCTGTAGAATGACAATGGAACAGGAAAAATTGTGAGGTTCCCTGTTGTGCTGCTGTGTCCAAGGTCTCAGCCAGAAGTGGGGTTAGAAACACACCAAAAGTAGAGTGAAAGGAAAAGGATTTTAAGCCCAGAGGAGAGGAAGATAAAAAAAAAAACCCTAATGCATAAAAAGCTGTGGAGGAGTAAAAGTAAATTGTTGTCTGGACTAGGGACAGGACAAGAAGAAACAGACCGAAATTACAGGATTGGGCATTTAGGTTTGAGATTCTGAGTGACTTCCTGACTGGAAAGTTGGTAAAACACTGGGAGAGTTGTTTAGGAAAGTTGTGGCTCCCGCAGGATGTGCAGGTGGGTCATCACTGGCCTTTCAGTCCTGATTCTGCCCCCGTTGGGTGCACATGCAGTCTGTATTTCCTGGGAGGGAATGGATTTGTTTGGTTTGATGCTCTAAATGTGTTGCAGTGTGTGCTCACTATGGCGAAGAGTGGCAGAAGCAGCTCAGAGGCACGCCATGGTCAGTTGTGAATGTGTTTTGTAGCAAGGAAATAGATCTGTGTCTATACCACACAGAAATTATTGGTGGTAACACTGACCGTGCTGTGACCTGCTTCCTTCTTTTAAACCATGTGATGGGGTATGTGTGGGATGTTTCCTGAAAAGGAATATCCACGCTTAGGGATGAACACCTCAGCTTAGGTGCTCAGAGGTGTTTTGAGTACAGACAGGGACAGGGAGAAGAACCCAAAACTGCAGATCTGCCAGCAGATGAGTTTCAGGGTGCCAGGGCTCAAATACTGCACCAAGGGGCATTAACAGAGGACCAAAGCTGATACATGCAGCTCTTTCACCCACCTGGGTCATCTTTGACCACAGGCTGTCTAGATGTGAAGAAATACCTGGTGCTTTAACAAGCTGCATTACCAGGCACTCTCACTTCTCCAGTTTTGTTGTTCTGTGGTGTTACTGTCCTGTAACACCATCTTTGTGATGAGAAGAGGGAGAAAGGTGAGTTATTTTTGGGGTGGGAGGTTAATGAAGCACTGAGTGAACACTTAGGGGAAAAAAAAAAAAACCACACCCCATCTTGAACTGGTGAGGCAAAGAAAGGAAATTGCTTGTTCAGGAATAAATTCCTCACGTTTGTGTATGTGATGGGTTTAATGTGTGATAATTTGCCAATCACCCTGTGGGAATTCTGTGCTTAAAAGGGTGAAACTTTGTAGAGAAACACTGCCTGTTGGCTCAATAATTGGGGAACTGTCTCATTAGGGAAGGATAAAGTGCAGATCTGTCAGACAGTGGACCACAATGTTCATTACATTAGACAGCTCATAAAATCCAGGGATTGCTGGAAATCTACATCATAAAACGCAGAGGAAGAGAATGTTTGATGTTTCTTTGCAGAGGAAATTGTGCTTCATTTGGATTGAAAGAGAATTTATAAAATAATAAAAGTAGGCTAGAGGGATTCTTATTTGCATGCATGTCTCAGGCTGTGCAGAGTCAAGCGTTTAAGAAGTTTGTCACTTGAGCAGCACATTCTCATAATGGAAATTCATAATAAAAAATAAGCACGGACCAGTTCCTATCAAATCCCAGAGAACTGGCGAGCTGTGGCCATCAGGCTCTGTGCAAAGCTCTTGTTGTCCTTGCATCTGGCTCCCTTTCATGGACCTGTTGTCGCCTTGTTGGCAGTTTGTAGGCTCCCCTCTAAGGGCAATGCCTGTTATTGAAATCCCTATGAAGACTCATGGGATTCTCAGCAACAGCAGCAGTGCAAAATAAAAGTTGCAACAAAAAGTCGTTTTTTTTTTTTTTTTTTGTTTGGGTTTGTTTTGTTTTGTTTTGTTTTGTTTTGTTGTTTTTTGTTTTTTTTGTGGCACTGACTGCTGTGATTCTTTCCATCGCCAGAAGTGGAGTCAAGCTTTGCTGAAATTAGAGATTGGTTATTCACAGGTTTTTTTTTTTTTTCCTCCTGGAGGTACCTTCTGTGATGCCTAAACATGTACAAAGGGCTTTCTGGCAGATTGAGACTTACCAGTACCAGATTTTTTTTTTTAATTCTCTCTTTCAGTTTGATGTTGAGGAAGAGGACGTGTGATGCTGCAGTTTAGCACTGCGCTCTTCTCCCAACATCCTTGTCACGTGGCTTTTTTTCATCTGATAATTTTGAAACACTTCTGTATGTCCCATTTATGTTTTTTAAACATTAACTTATCTTTGCAAAGAACAAACAATAGCATGAGGTTCCTATCTGGTTTTTAAATTTGAAATCAGTTAATTTTTCAAATAGAAAATTTTAAAAATCAATTATTTTGAGTATTTTTTTGTATTTATATAGCTAATACGAAGCGAAGAAATGAGCAGTTAAAAACATGAATTATTCTGTGTGTCAGATGGGCATCATAATACTTACCTAGGTTAAGAAAAAAAACCATGACAGCATACTCTCTATTTAGGATCAGAGTAGATATATTGGAAAGTAGTTTTGAGGAATAATCAGAAGGGGCATGCTTTTGTGAGCCTTATTTAACAACTCGTTAAATATGATTTTCCTGAATTGCTACGAGTTGCTTGGAGCCATTTACATTATGCAGAAATGATATATTAAATCACAGTTACATATAAAGAAACAGCCATGTTCAGTAGTCAATTACAAACTTTATGCCCTTACCTGAGAGGTTTTTTTAATATTATTCCTGTGGGGTGATGTCACATTATCTTTTAAGGTCTCTAAAGTATAAAACTGCTGTAATTGGCGTAATATAATTTTAGTAATATGACAAGTACTTCGGCATTTACTCTGATGAAATATTAATTTCTTTCATCTGAAAAACTGTTCTCACCAAGTATAAAACTCCACGCAGTCCATATTCAAGTAAACAGTTTAGCAGCCTGATTTTTCGAAGCTGACTCCCGTATCAACTCCTGGTGATGCCTGTCAGTTAGGATTTAGAGTTTTGTTCATAGCAGAGATGAAAACATATATAACAAATAGAGTTAGTTGCTTAGGTAACAGAAGATATGATATAAAAGGTGTGTTACTGTAGTGTGGCTTGCCATGGAAGGGCATCACTGCTAGGGGAAAGAATAATTTTGGTTGTGACAATTATAGGTAAATGACATTTTTGTTTGCTCTTGTGCCTTTCCTAAAAATGACTGCATGAGTGAAAGCTGTGAGCCAAGAACACACATTTCTGCAGACTGTAATTAGCTGTAGCATATTTAGTTTACTAGAAACGATTCATTATTCTATCCTCGTTGAAATAGCACATTGTAAATCTTTTCCTAAGGAGATAAATCAGTGTATTGCTAGGCTTTATGAGTTTCCATACATTTCTAAACTTACTTTGACGTGTACTGGCTGTATTAAACCTTTATGAGTTAAATCTTGGCCACAGAACCATGCACTTCCAGAGAGGTGAAACTCCCACAAGACAGTGGTTTTTGTTCATGCTGCTTGATGTAGTTTGGACAGAAACCTTGAGTGATGATCCCAGTCTCAGTGTTTGGGCAGAATTATCCACTGACACATCCTCCTTGAACAGCTGAGTCCACACTTCCATAGCCAGAGGGCAGATTTTCCCCTGCTTGTGTGGAAAAGGAAGACTGAAAGCGTGTCTGAACCCACAAAAAAGGTGGGGGGAGCATTTAGTTAAACAATTTTTTATATTCATTACCTGCTGGTATTCCATATTGTGGAATGCATCCATCCCGCAGTCAAGCAGAGAGATCCAGAGGCTTTCAGCAAGGGATTTTTCTGGCACGTTTGGGATGGGATTGGTCCTCCTGGTTTGTAAGCAGATGATGTTGTTTCACTCTGACTCCTCTGTGCCCGTTGCTTTGGCATGCCCTGGATTGGTCTGTGCCTGCCTTTGTAAACGTGTTTCTTTGTGTTTTATTGAAACCCAAATGTGCCTGTCCCCACCATTGTCCTGTCCCTGAAGTTCCACATCCCAGAGCCTCTGTGCAATACAGGGAACTTTGTCCCTGCCTCCCTTCTGCAGAAGGAGGAAATGCTGCCATTAATGATTCTGGACTACTAAAATGTGTCTGATACTGATCTCAAATCTCCATCTCAGTTCTCATTTACGGCTCAAGTCATTGTGTGTGTTTATTTTAAAGCAAAATACACAATGGTTCAAAGCGTTTCCCACACTTCTGTTACATGCCAATATTCCTGTTTGATTCTTTATCTATGCTTCCATTTCCAAATACAAGACTAGGTTTGGTGGCAAGGGCAAGCTCAAGACAAATACAAGTCATCAGACTGTCACTTTTACTTTCTTTCTGCTAAATTCATGTCTCCCTTGCATTCTAATTTCCCTATTTATGTGCTGTGGTGCCATATTTTCTTTCTCTGACTGAGAAACACGTTGTTCCAAACATGTTATTATTCCTTGCTGCAGTCTTGAATTGTTATGTTGTTGTCTGTAGCTTTGTTTCTTTCTTCTCCTCACTCGCTGTTTATGTGCGTCCCTTTTTTGATCCCTCAAAGTGTGCTTCGGTGTTCCAATTCCACAGGATATTTATTTATCCATTTTTCTAATCTTTTCTCATCACCCTTTTGTTCTTTATTCTCGTGTGTCTTCATTATTTCAGCCCTTTTGGGGTTGGAGCTGTCAAATTTTTAGGGGTCTGTGACTATGAAGGCTGCTGAGTTGCATTAAATAGGAATAAAATTGTATCCAGGCCCAGCTAAAACAGCAGATACGTAGAGGTTGTCATTTGGTTATCTCTCCCTAACACATCTCGTGGCAGAATGTGACATCTAAGCTCAATTTTTGCTGCAGTGTTAATATCTGAATGCTCATAATTCACCAGTTTAATTCTCTGTTTTCTCAGGAGAGCGAGCAAGCTCACATCACCATATCCGGGTATATTCAAAATAAAACAGGGAAACTAAAAGAGTTGGTGTTCTGAAAAGAAAAATACATTTTCACTAGACCACCAGCCATTTGGTGCTCCAAGAACCAGGCTGCTAGAGAACTGTGAGGTGGCAATGGTTCAGTTAAACAAGCTGAGATGATGTATATTCATCATATTTCACCCCCAGGAGCTAATGACGTTAATGACGGCTAATTCTGCTCAGGCCTGATGGTAGCAGTGACTACAGCTTGTAATCAGGCCTCAGAAACATCCCACTTGATAAATTCATGGATGCTGAGCCAAATCACCTACTTCGCCGTTCACTTTAATTAAAATTGCTCGTGATGGATGTTTTTAAAAGCAGGAGCTGCTGATGTTGTTAATCACCATTTATTGCGCATCATTTCGGCGGTGCATCTGTTGCCCTCATTTATAGCTGGGGAGGGAGATATTTTGCTTCTTGTCGTGTGTTTGGCCTTGGTCAGGGTTATTTTTTGGAAGGCCTAATCCAATGTTACCACCATCATCTGAGGAGCTTCAGCAGGAACCAGAGATGACTGAAATAACTTACCCTGTTCTGACTAAATACTCACAAATCCTGACCATGAAGAGCTCCATCATAGTCACGCCCATCTGTAGTCTCTGGGTGGCCTGGATGTGTGGGTACAATTTATCATCATACCTTTCTTTCCAAGTGCAAGTGTACTTTGAATAAATGAAATCATTTTTCTTTATTATCTCCTTGTTAAGAAAACCAGGCCTTGCATTTTTCCCCAAGTGAAGGGCTTCTCTGAATAAATATGCAAAGTATCATTTCACAAAATGGCTTTCTCCTGAATCCCTTTGTACTTAGTCCCAGCAGAGAAGGGAGAGCTGAGATGGTTTATAAAACAAATGCATGCACCTTGCAGGTCTTTATGAGGTAGTTTGGGGGGAAAAAAAATGGAATGCTACAAAAGAGCCAGGGAGATTCTGGTTCAATGACAGGCTCCAGAAAATGCCTCGGAGTAGAAAATGCAAAGTTAAATTCTCACCGGTACCTAAATCACAGTCTGGGCTTAATAAAAGCACTTCCAGCCAAATAAAATGTTATGTAGTTTGGACTGAGTTGTGAAAGGTTTTGTTAGTTAAAGATAACAATTCCCTTGTAATTCTTGCTTTGAGCAGTACCTGTTTCAGCAGTCCAACCTAAACAGGAGAATAGCAAATAGGCAGGAATACCCAGGCATTAATGCAGGGCTTGGAACATCCTACCCCAGGCAAACTTGCAAATTGGATGAACACTTGTGGGGAGGACACTGGGAAGCAGATTCTTAGTCCTTTGGAGTTCCAGCAGGGCTGAGAGCAGTGTGTGTGTGTATATATATATATAATCAGACATATCTCATCTGTGTATCTTCTGGCATGCAAAAGAGCTTGGGTTTCATCAGAGAAATGACAGCGGAGCAAAGTTAAGTGCTCTTTTAAAAATCGGTAAGCAACAGTGGGACTGCTAATAGTCCAAGGATTTCTCATTCAGTAGGAAGAACTGATTCATATCAATAAAAAGCTTTAGCTGTTAGGAATCCATGTGGAGGCTTTTGCCTTGTAGAAGTCTCAGGAAGCATTCTGTGCCTCTAAACTGTAAGTTTTTGAGGTTTTTCTTTTTTTTTTTTTTTTTCCCTTTCTTTGGAAATGTCTCAGTCTTTTTTTTTTTTTTTTTTTTTTTTTTTTGTAAATCCTATGGGTTCTGCAGCCATCAAGGGAAGCACCACTGAGAGATATAGTCAGTGAGCTAAGTTCATGTCACATGATGGCTCACTTAAAATTGTGAAATGGTGTTTTATGTAAAATTTTGGGAGCCATAAAAACTCTAAAAAAAATGTGTACAGTGGATCACTTTCCTGTTTTCCCCTGAAGTTTTTTTTTTAGTGCATTTATTAAGCTCCTCCAGAATACATTGTGATGTTTTAGGCTGAGGAATAAATAAATCAAAACATTTAATGCAATAGGCTCTCTTAATGGTGAAGACTAAGCTTGCAGCTACACCACGAGTTGTTATCAGGAGAAATAAAATCTTTGAAGGGCTCTTGATCACAATGGTGTTGATTGTGTGTCCACATGGGGAAATGCTTGGTTTTAAAGAAAAAACCCAAGCAACCCACCAAAACCAAACCAGCACCCCCTCCTCACCCCCAAAAGAAATGAAAACATTTTTCTTTAAATTGAATGATCATCACTGCTCTCTCAAAGCCACTGAGGATGAAAAGTTTGGGCTCAGCTGAAGCTGCTGGTGTCAAACTCCCGTGTTGTATATCTGAAGCAACTCTCATAAATTCTCAGCCTTCAAATGTCTTCAGCTGGCATAACAACTGCCATCAAGAGGCAATAATGAAATTTCAGATGGGCAAAGGGAAGGTCTGTACGTATTCTGGTAAATCACTCGTTACCACGTTGATGTCAGAAAATTGAAATTATCAAAGTGGGGTAGTATTCTAGAGCAGAACAGTGTCAAAAATTTAAGTTCTTGCAAAAAGGCTTGCACAATTTTGTATCAATTTTCATTTTATCGTGACCTTAATCATTGTATACTTGGGGTTTCACTTGAGAAGTGCCTCAGCTTTTGCTGCAAGCAATTTAAATGTGCTCATCACAGATTATGGTCCCTGCTTTCCGATCACTTAAACAGAATAAAAATTTTTAAAGGCTTATGGAAAGTCATAGTTTAAAAGACCAAAATGCTGGTGTACTTTGAAAACTAATAGGTGACATTTGCCATAAGGAGCAGTGATGGACAAAGCCCCAGCAGTGGAGTAGTTGCAAATAGTTGAACACCTACTGGGAGCTGATTCATATGGGTAGATTTTGGATTCATAAACTGGAGCTAATTTATGAATCCAAACTGTGCATGGGGAACCAAGGCTGTTCTTTTGTTTGATTTGTTTTTCTGCCTTGGTTTTAATTTTTTTTGTGGTTTTTTTTCCTAGCAAGGCTTGAGTGTGGGAACTTCTCGTGAGAAGAGCTGTGTTCTTTAAGAGAGGGGGTTAAAAACCTTGGCACACTTAGAACTTGGAGACACTCCTGTAGTAATGTCCAGCATGGAAAAACACATGCTTAAGTGATTAGGAAATTAAATCGTGTGGGGGACTGATTATAGGATCTCTGACAGAAAGAGTGAAGAATAACACAATTTTAAAAATTATCTGGTTGCACAATGTGGTTTCAGATACATTCCTTCAGAAATGGAAAGAGGCAGAATAGATAGCAAGTGTTGGATTTTTATTATTTTTATTTTCAAAAGGGATTCTAGGTCAAGAAAAAACAAAATCTCAGGTGTTTTGGGAGGTGACTTAAGGGTTGTATCCTCTACAAAAAATGGCAGGATGAGAGGCCAGAGAGAAAAGAATTAAAATCAAAGCTCTCTGAAAGGGAAGGAGGAGAAGACAATGAGGTATTTGCCAAGTAAATATTTTCATGGTAGAACTTGGAAGTTTGTGGTGTGGTGGTTTTTTTTTGTTGTTGTGAGGTTTGATTTGGTGGGATTTTTTGGGGGAGTTTTTTTGGGTTTTATTTTTTTTTGTTTGTTTGTTGGTTTGGTTTGGTTTTGGGGTGGTTTTTTTTCTTGTTGTGGTTGTTTTTTTTTTTTTTGTTTTTTTTTTTTTTTTTTTTTTTGTTTTTTTTTTTTTTTTTTTTTTTTTTTTTTTGTGTGTGTGTGTGTGTGTGTGTGTGTGTGTGTGTGTGTTTTGTTTTGTTTCCTTGGAAAAGCAAGCATATAGGGGCAGGTTGGAGCAGAAGATGGTTCCATTCCAAGCAATGCAGCAGTGCCTTGCCCACCCCATGGAGGCCTTATACATATGTAACTATTTCCATGGGAAATGCAGTTTACTTCTCTCTGCATGGTGCAGCTGCTGTGAAACAGGTACCTCTGAATCCTAATGCATCGCTTTCCACCTGTTACTTAACTGAAGGAGTGTGGAAGGATGTGAAAATACTAAGGGACCATCAGTGGGAGTCGTAACCTGACTCAATAATGCAGCCTTTAGAGCAGGGGGAAGAGTTTTCCCTGGTACATCTGGAGTCAGTAATTAGCCAGTGACAATGTCAGCACTGCACCACTGTTTTTATAGTGTTTTTACAGTACCTGTGGAGGAACTGTTCTTAGGTGACTTGTCACTCCATTACACAAACCTGTGCTGTAGTCCACAGGGAATTTTGGGATATAGCAGATGGGAGAGGATCTGAGACTGTTCTGAAGCAGATTAATAAGAAAAGCCTGGGGTAAAGGGCTGGCACATCCCAAGCACCAAGAGCTGTGTGTGCTCTTGAGGGGCTGGTTCTTTGAGTGATTCTCCTCAGCTCCTGGTGCCGTGGGCACATCCCCATCCTCTGCGGGGATGTGCAGCCTGGAACACCAAATCCCTTTCCTTAACCTGGGCTTGAGGCTGCCAGAGTGCTGGCTGCTATTCCATCTGGGGAAAATAGTGCCTACTTCTGATTCTCCTGCTTCCTCTTCACTTCTAGTTGACACAGGGAGCTAGAGGAGAGATTACAAATGCATTAGAAGTGTTGTTGTTGTTACACACTTTACTGCATCTTACATGTTTTCCAACAGATGCAGATTTCTACATTGCTGGTTTTTTTTCCTTACACAGACAATGTTTAAGATAAGGATTATTTTGGAAAGTCTTTTTGTAACACTACTGAGGTCTGTAATGTGAGCACCATAGCTTAGCCTGAACTACTTCTAATTAACAGTGCTTTGTTTTTTCTGCATTGTTACCCAGATAAAGGGAACAAATGGAGAAAGGCTAATTGATTTACCTTGCTCAATTTATGGCAACGCTTTTGATAACATTTGACATCATTTTATTAAACGTGATAGAGCAGGGAGAGTTGTGGAATGTTTTGTTCTTCCTCGTGTGTTATTTTTGGTAAGTGTCTGGGGTGCATTTAGATAAACTGCAGTGCTAAGTCTAAGCAAGAAAGACCTAAATGTCCACTGAATTACTCCTATTTGCATTGAGAAATTAACTGTAATTAGCATTCAAGTTTTAATGATACTGTATTTGTGAAGCTGATAAGGCCTCTGGGAGTGTGATCACAAGAAACTTCTATTGTTTACTGTATGCAAATCGAGCCACTTAGCTTTAATTAGAGGTTGAAACCTGGAGCAATTATCAGCAGTTGCTTTAGTATTAATGAGCTTGACAAAGCTGTCCATCACGGTGTTTCATAAGATTGAGAATTAGAATATTTAATCCCAGTTGGTTCACTGTTCAAAGAATATGCAGCCTTCATCAAGAAAAACCATTTCATTTTGTATGCCATCCATTTCATTGGTTCCAGTCACTGCAAAGACTGAAATCCCTACAAATTTGTAGAGCTGCTATTTTCTGCAGGATGGTTTGAGAATATATGAGACAATTTCCTTTAAGGCTTATACTGCCAATATTTTTTTTTAAAAAAACGAGTTGTTCTAAGAGCAGTTGTGCAGTTGCAATACAGAATTTAGTTGCTTGACATCTGAATATTAGAGCTTACAATAACTACTGACTGATGAGTTTCCTCACAAAATTAGCTGATGTCTCCTCATGTGTGATGGTGATGGATATTTCCTTTCACATTCCGATTTTAGTGGAGGATAACAAAAGAGATATGAGGGGAAGAGAAAAAGCTTATAATGCCTAGCCCCTGAAATGGTTTTTATCTCTCTCTCTCTCAATGGAAGCACTAACCATTAGGGTCTTCTGTTGCTGCTCTTTAATGTTTTTTTTTTTTTTTTGGTTTTTTTTTTTTCTTTTTAAAAGCAGTTTTTGTGTTAAAGAAGTAAAAAGTTTCAACAGAAGATCTAAATAGCAGACGAGAGGGGGAGCTTAGAAATTGCCACTTGAATGTTAGTGCTTTGGAATACACTGTTGAAAGTTTTCTATTTTTGGACTAATTCTTTGTGAAGCACTTCTCTCTTCCATAAGCCTTTAAGTAATTGTAAGAGGTACTTTATATAGGGGGATATATATGCATATATATATATGTGTGCATGTATATATATAAATGCAATTAAGTCTTCATTTTTTTTATTGTTATTTCATAGAGAGCAAAACCTGGTTGTGAACTTTTTTATGCTCTCCCAGGTGAGGCTGAAATGAGCCCACCTGTGGATTTTTTTTAGCATATCTCAGGTTTCTTAGGATGCAAAAAGCTTTGCTGTATTGAATGCTGATGCAATGCTGTCTAACTGCCAACCATTTGGGTATGAAATGGGGTTTTAGTCCATCTATTTTTAAACACTGGAGGTTGTGTTTTCAACAGAGATGGCAGACCAGAAGCATTTACAGAGCATAATTTTATGGACTGCTGTTGAATGTCCCCAACTTTGAAGGTCCAAAGAGCTGGGGGTGAGCTGTGGAAATGTGGAAAGCATTTTGGGGGTCCTGCTGTGCCATCAACATGGACATCTGGGTTCTGGCGTGGATGGTGGTTCCTGCCCTTGCTGCAGGGTGGTTTTTTTTTTTCCTTTGATGCCTTGGGAAGGCTGAGCTGGAACAGAGACTGGACAGAGCTGGAGAATAAAGTAGGGATTTATTGCAAGGCCTCCAGGATCCACCTTGGGCAGGACAGGGCCTGACCAGGGCTACACCCAGGGTGGACTAAGAATGGGCACAAAATGCCAAACTGGTCACGAGGTCTGACATTTTTATAAGATTTGGTCCGTTCGCCTGTTGGGGTTGAATTGTCTGATTCCAGCTCCAGGTTGTGAGGTCCCATCCTTCTTGTTCCTTCTTTCAGCCCACCCTTGTTTGTGCTTTTGGGGCTGAAAGTTGTCCTTGGTCTCCAGCAGGAAAAGGATTTGTTTTGTCTCTCCACTCTGTAAAGAGCTGACTGACAATATGAGGCTCAGAACTGCACCCCTGGGCAGCACAGAGTCTGAAAAACATCAAAACTAAAACTTAATGCATCACCTTCTGCCAGGGGTTCTGGTTGCCACCTGTCCCGTGCCACTCCAGAGCAGCTGCCACTCAAAAGACAAAGCCTGGTGACATTCCTGGTGTTGGGAGGCTCATATGGAGAAAGAGAGACTTGCCTTCAGGGGGAGGGATGGCTGTAGCAAGTTTCAAGAGGTTAAATAACTCTGCATGTTCTAGATTGGTATCTTTGACAGCTGAACACTTTGGGGAAAGTACCACTGAGTCTCATTTGTTTGTAATTCCGAGTAAGCCAGGGCAAGATGGAGGAGAATTATGAATCAGATGTGGAAATGTTAGCATTCATTTCCTCCTCCAGGAAAACACAACTTCTAAGCCATGTGCTTTTTGGTGGAACCACTCTCCTGAGTACATCCTAGGGGAAGAGAACTGAGGGACTAATGCTCCATCTCCTCGGCAGTCAGCTGTGTTGTTATGAAGCCATGCCATATAGGAAATGCAGTGTACAGTAATCTTCTTAGCTAGTTTGTCTTTGGGAAAAGGCTGGTTAAGGATCACCAAATAAGTGATCAGAAGCAAATATTTACTAACTGGCTCCCAAATCACCATCCTTGCACTTCTGGCCTGTGAGATACTGCTCTGATTGTCCATGTTGGGCCAGCTTTGGTATGATCATATGTAACAGTAATCTGTAGTTCATGCCAGGTGATTTGATTCAAGCCACAGATCAAACAAGCCATTAAAGGATAAAGACAGCACCTAAGTTACTTACCTTAGTGAAGCTCGTTCTGTGCTGGTTTATTTTTAAGTAGTGACAATGGGATTCATTTTGCCCCTTTATCCTCTGGCATGAGAGGCAATTTAAAAAATTGCTGCATATATAATTACCTTATTGGTACTTTCCCTGCTATTAACTTTATAATAATACCGTATTCCATTTTTAATACCTAAATTACATAAAGCATTCATTCCTCAGAAGTTTATTTCTTTCTTATCTTTTCTCAGCAAGGAAACTGATTTAGTCTTGCCCTAATTCGCTCTGAAGGTTAAATGTGGTTTCAAGAAAAGAAGAAATTGGTGGTGGTGTTGTTTTTAAATGCTCCAAGACTTTTAAAGTATTTTTGGCACACTGAAAATTTACCATTATTATATAGTAGCATATATTTAGCATTTGTCATCTTTTTTTTTTTTTTTTTTTTTTTGGCTCCTTTTAGTTATTATATTCATAAAGTTAAAAGACCCATAAATTACCAGTGAATCAAAACCACATTTAGCTGTAGTTACTAATTCAGTCAGGCAATGTTTCTGGTTTTGTTTAGAGCTCTTCGTGCCCCATTACTTTTTAATATTTGTAGCCATTTACCCTCAACAGCTTTGTTAATTTATTTTGTTTTGTTTTGCAAATAGGTGACACACGCAGCGTTTCTTCAACCCTTCCAGTGGCAGAACATTTTGTTGGTGTGTTTTCATTTTTGTGTGTCACCCACTTTGTTTAAAGTTTATTTGAAGTCTTCATGGCAAAAACCTGGAGGGGGCGGGGGTGACAATTTGGGTATTTCTCTTGCATTTATTTGATTTCATTTGAAAATTCAAATTATCCTTAACGTTAACATTTCTCTTTGGAAAGATTCTGCCTGTTCTCTGATCAGATGTGAACCCCATCAAACAAGCACCCCTGTGAACACAATAAAATCTGGAGGTGTAAGGATTGCGTTTTCCAGGCTGCCCCAGGCATTTTAGAAGGTGCAGCGTTGTTTGTTCTAGATACAACTCTTTGAGTTTGCTTACATCAAATACCCCTTGCACTCTCCCGAGTGGTGGCTCTGATAAGTTCCCCAGCAAACATGACAAGGTCACTGCAGCCCATCCCTGGGAGCTGCTTCTCTGCGGAGCAGTCGCTTCGAGGCACGCGTTTGTTGTTCAGCGAGGAGCCAAAGAGAGATGGGACGTGGTGGCTGCTTCAGAGCAGCTTTGATCTTCTCCTTCCCAACAACAGTGCGCGATGGTAATTACAGCTCCTTTTAAAACGTGTTACAGAGGTAGGATAATAAGGGAAAAGGGAATTTTCAGTCGTTTTCAGTGCCGATGAATGCGTTATTAACTCCCAGTGATTTTGCAGATGCTATTTCTGCCAGATGAGCCTGATTGAGAAGCGCTTGCCAGATCAGCTATTTCAGGAACTCTGTTTCCTGCACTCAGCAAGGGATGATTCCAGTCAAGTCTAGTTGTAAATCCGAATCCAGGAGACGGGGTGTCTGTTCGAGCTGCCAGCGTATTATGTTACCCCAGCTCTGACTCTTTTGTCTAGAGCAAAGCTGAAAACCCTGCTAGAAAATCCCCTTTTTGATGACTGCAGCCTTGGCTGGCTGGCTCAGTTCTGCATTGTGGAAGGGCAATTAGCTTTGCAGATGTCTCTGGGCAAGGCTGCAAAGAGAGGCCCTTCCAACACGAAATGGACCACCCCAGATGGCTGTTAGAGCATCAACACCCCTGCGAGGAAATCCTGGCATCACAGGATCATAGAGTCATGGGGAATGGAAAAGACCTCTGAGGTTATTGAGTTCAGCCATTGACCTAAAACCACCTGGTCACCAAGTGCCCTGGCTACAAGTTCACATTTTCTCTCTGTGAGACTGACTGGGGAACCCTTCCTGTTTTGTGGCGTTTGAAATTTGAATGAAGACATTCTAAGTGACTGTGACTGCCTCAAAATCAAAATATCTAAATCCTCCTGTCACTGGGCAGCCGGTACATAATTATTTTTTTTTTTTTAAGGAAGAATTTGGGATTTCTTTTAAATTCAAAAGTTTTAAGTTTTAAAAATCGTTCTAACCCGTAGATTTGTATAATTTTTCTTTGAAATTAGCTTGAGCGTTTAGACCAAATCCATGTTTAGTGGAGGCTGTAATGGTGTTCCTGAGCTTATAAATAGCAACAAAAGCTAGCCATCAGTTTTAGTAATCCACTGGCAGCATTGCTTACCAAAGAAAATGTGGGCCTTTTGAAATGACTTCAGCAAAAAGCTAATCAAGCTTAGTCACACTCTCTGAATCACTAACTTCTGCCTAGCAAGTTTGCTTGATTCTACATATGCTACAAAAATTGCAGTTTTGTGGTTTCATGGAAGATTATCTGAACTAATAGCTTTTCAGAACAACTCTGCTGTTAAAGAATGTGAGAGGATTTCCTTGATTTGTTTTTCACTTGCTCTCTCGCTGGACAATATTGCAGGACTAAACTTGCCTTTCATTATTTCATTCAGTCTTGACAGTTGTAGCTCCTAATACGCTTTAGTTATCATTCTCTACAACAGTTTCGATGCAGTGAAGGAAAATAATTACACCCAGTCAGAGCACTCGTGTGAAGCTGCAGTGTCTTTTTTTTTTTTCATCAGTTGAATCTCAGATCCGTAATTTGAAATTTGTGTTCCATAGAATTGGAAACCAGAAAAGAATTTCTTGAGCAAGCAAGTAATACAGCACCTGTAGCAACATGACTGCGGTCTGTTTCCCATATTATCTTTAAAATGCTGATTTTATTTAGAGATGCATCAAAACCTCTGTTCCTAAGAGGTTATTTTCATCAGATCATTTGGGAAGGTTTCTAAGAACACTTCCTTGATTCACATGCATTTTCTTGTGTACCCTGATGGAAAATGTTTGCAGGACTGGTAAATGTAAGTAAAATTCAGTCATTACTACAATTAAGTTAAAGAATTGTTCTAATTATTTTTTTCAAAGTCCAAATAATATTGTCTATTCTGCGTGGATGTTTTCTGAAAAGAAAATTTTGATGAAATTTTCTTGTGAAGATAGTGCTCCTTTTTTAGAATTCACTTGCAGTATTATTTCTAGCAAAAGGTGACAATCAAAAACATTTTCAGAGGACTTGGACTTTTCTTGAACACCTAAGAATTTAAATGCTGTTTTGTTGAACAGCAAGGAATTTAAACGGGGTTCTCCATTGTTTATATGTATTTCTCTTGAATATCTTTTAACTTTATTTAATGTCTTACATATAGTGTTATTATTTTACTTTATTTCTCTTTTGGCCCCTCCGTGTATCTGAGGTCTAGAATTCACAGAAGTGACTCGAGGGTTTTACAGTAGAGTGGCTTCAATAGGGAAAAAAATCAGTTTTACAGCATATTTAATGTGTAACTGTCTTCTCTGAAGAGCTGGTAGCACAGGAGCATTTATAAAGAAGCAGGCACATTCTCCTTGCAGTTGTCTTGAGTAGCTGATGTCAGGATTGAAGCCATTAACACACCGTTGTCACTTGAGGAGGGAGTTATTTTAGAATCATTTACATGAGGAAAGCCCTTTAGGATTGTTGAGTCCAAGCATCAAGCCAGCACTGCCAACCCACCACTGAACCCTGTCCTCAGCTGCTGCATTTTTTACTATGATCACACTGCAGTTTTAGTTAGTTGTCCTCTATAACAATTTTGGAGTTTTTGAAGTTTTTTATACAGGTAGAAGAGTTTCCCCACCCTGTTCATCTCAGTGGGATTTGATTTCAGACCATATTGAGCTGAAAGTTCTTCTAAAGAGCTCTGTAACTGTCCTCATTATGCATTCTGTATTTAGGTCACCATTTAGAAGCACGGTGTTATAGATGGTGTTGAGGCACCTTAAAAACCTAATTTGCTTATTTAAGCCTGCACTGGCAATATACAATAATAAACCTTTCCAAATTTGTGTCAGTTTTTGTTGAGCCATCTGGCTCATCCTGTAAATAAAATATGTAATTATCAGGAAAGCATTTATAGCTTATCTAGTGCTGTTACTATTAATTTGAAATTCTTGTAAGCTTAATAATGTTTTAATTCACGGTCCCTTTATCAAATTGTACTGTTCTTGTAGCAGGAGAACTAGAAAGGTTTCACTGAGTCAGACTGTTGATCTCACTAATTCTTGTGTCTGCTCTCGAGGAGTGGCAGAGAACAAATACTTGGAGAGAAGAATGAGCAAAGGAGGAGCAAGCAGCAATATTATTTTTTCCCCTCTTTGTTTGCTTTTCTTAATCTCCGCTAAGCACTGAGCTGATTTTTTTTTTCCTCATTTACCCATAACTCCAAGCTCTTGTTTCTGAGTCCTAATAGCTAAATTACAGCTTATCATTGTGTAAGTAAAGTCAGGGATGTTTTTCCACTGCATGTTAATTTGCGTTTGTCAACACAGCATTTCGTCTGCCGTTCCATCACCTAAGCAGTCAATTACTGTGGCCTCCACAGCTCGGCTGTTTGCAGTGGGATTTGTTTGTGAGCTGCCTCCAGCAGCTTTGCCCAGGCACAGGTCCCCAGCACAGGGCAGGGGTGGTGGTGGGAGCGTGGATGTTCTCTCTGTGTGGAGCCTTAGAGGTGAGGTGGGAACCGTGTGGCTGTCCCAACACGTGAATTTTAAGTCTTGTAGCTCTTCAGAATGGTTCTGTCAGGGCTGAACTGTATGTGTCAGTGTTAGAAATGCTTTTCAGCTTTTGTCAAGTTTCCTTTCCTTGCCTTCATTTGTTGGCACTGGTGAGGCCACAGCTTGAGTGCTGTGTCCAGCTTTGGGTGTCTCACTTTAGGGAGGACACTGAGTGCTGTGTCCAGCTCTGGGTGTCTCAGTTTAGGATGGACACTGAGTGCTGTGTCCAGTTTGAGATGGACACTGAGTGCTTTGTCCAGCTCTGGGATCTCAGTTTAGGATGGACGTTGAGTGCTGTGTCCAGCTCTGGGATCTCAGTTTAGGATGGACACTGAGTGCTGTGTCCAGCTCTGGGATCTCAGTTTAGGATGGACACTGAGTGCTGTGTCCAGCTCTGGGATCTCAGTTTAGGATGGACGTTGAGTGCTGTGTCCAGCTCTGGGATCTCAGTTTAGGATGGACACTGAGTGCTGTGTCCAGCTCTGGGTGTCTCAGTTTAGGATGGACACTGAGTGCTGTGTCCAGCTCTGGGTGTCTCAGTTTAGGATGGACACTGAGTGCTGTGTCCAGCTCTGGGTGTCTCAGTTTAGGATGGACGTTGAGTGCTGTGTCCAGCTCTGGGATCTCAGTTTAGGAAGGACACTGAGTGCTGTGTCCAGCTCTGGGATCTCAGTTTAGGAAGGACACTGAGTGCTGTGTCCAGCTCTGGGTGTCTCAGTTTAGGAAGGACACTGAGTGCTGTGTCCAGCTCTGGGTGTCTCAGTTTAGGAAGGACATTGAGTGCTGTGTCCAGTTCTGTCCCCTTAGTTTAGGATGGACATTGAGACACTGGAGCACATCCAGAGGAGACAACGTGGCTGGTGAGAGGCTTGGAGCACAAACCCTGTGAGAAACAGCTGAAGGAGCTGGGGAAAAGGAGACTCAGAGGTGACCTTATCACTCCCTACAACCCCCTGAAAGGTGGCTGTGCTCAGGTGGGGCTGGTCTCTTTCCCCAGACAGCACTGACAGAATAAGAGGAACCAGTCTCAAGCTGCACCAAGGGAAATACAGGTTGGATATTAGCAAAAAGTTTGTTACAGAAAGGGTGATGAAGTACTGGAATGGTCTGCCTGGGGAGGTGGTGGATTCACCATCTCTGGATAAGTTTAAGAAAAGGGGCCACATCTCTGGATGTGGCCCTTGGTGCCATGGTTTAGTTGAGGTTAGAGTTGAGTTGGACTTGGTGATCCTGGAGGTCTCTTCCAACCTAATGACTCTGTGATTAGGTTTTTGAAGTAGATCATTGAAGCTTCCTTACGGTGTTAGAGATGGCTCACTGACTCTTCAAAGTCCTTGTCACTGCCCATCTGAATGGGCACCTGTCTCAGTCTCATTTCACTTTTATGGAAAACACGTTTACAATCAGAAAAAACGCACCTGCAAGGCTTCAGGGGTGTTTGGGTGTGGGTGAGGCCTCTGACACAAGACACCCTTTTTGCTAGGTCCAAATCTGACAGATATTGTAATTTACTGCTTTTTCAGAAATGATGCTCCCGATCATACTGCTGCTGGCTCTGAATTCTGAGTGATCAGACTGCCTGTTCTGCACCTGTCTTTGAGCAGTGCTGTCACTGCTGTCCATGCTGTTTTCATCATTGATCCTTTCTCATGGAATTGCCAACATCTGTGATGGTTTTGGCTTCTTTTCTCTCTCTGCCTTTGGTTAGGATGACTAACATGGAAATGAGGGATCGAGTTTGGACTTGGTTGTTTATTATATTTTATTTATGTACAGACTCATGAGCTATGAGCTCAAACTAACAAGCTAGAGAAACTAGAGGTAAAATAGAGTGCATTTAACTTTTTTTAAAGTTATTTAAGTGATAATTACCTAATAACAAGATGACACCTACGTTATTTATGCTTTTGACCTAATAATGATCACTTAAGGCCTGCAATGTGGACCTTTTTCACTGAATTACAGAAAACTACTTAAGAAGAAGGAAGAAGAAGGTGAAGAAGAAGGATGTAGACAACACTTAGAGCCTTTTATCTTGTCTTACATGTATAGCTGTTTACTAAAATCTTAAAGCTAAGTTTTTCACCCTCTGAGATCACACAACACCATTTAAACTTCACAGCCACAACCCTGGTGCTGTCACTCAAGCTCCCAAGATTGTCCTGAGGTCTCAAGTCAAACGTGGTGCTTCTTTGAGGGCCAACACCTTTTAACACAGAAAGCTTGAAATTTTCAGCCTCCAGGGTTCCAACACACACCCTTTTACTGTGGCACTGGCTAAAGCATTTTTGGTGAGCTGCTAACAGCAGCCAGGCTGAGAATTTTGGTTAGCAGGAAACTGAACTGAGCTGCTGGCAGCTTTTTCAGATAGCTACTGATGAGAGGCTTTGGGATGCTTGGCTCCCAATGGGGAGTGTGAGTCAACAAAGGAGCGCTGGTGTGAAATAATAAGGGAGTTTTGCTTAACATTTGCTTCCTTGTCTTTCATTTGTGCCTTAAGAACGTTATTGTCAAAAGATTATTTGTCTCCTGAGAAGGAAGGCCAGACATTTGTGGTGGTGTGTTCTTGGGGGGCAAAAAAGGAACTCCCCATCTTAGGCAGCACTGTTTATTTGGATTGAGTGCGTTCATTTTGTGGGGGAAGAGTTGGTTGTGGCTGCTGATTGTTGTGATTTTTTTGGTTGGTTTGCTTTGGTTTTTTTAATTAATTTAAAATACGTCACATTAGATGGTATAGATATGTAAATCTTATGCCCAGATATGTCTCTTTTTTTGATCAATATATGCCTGGGAAGAAGCAGCACTTTCCTTACTCCTTGGAGAAAATTCTGTTAGTTTGGTGAGGAGTGTTTCTATATTTAATTATTTTATTATGTGCCTTCCAAGTAAACTTTTTCCTAAAGTATTGTATATTGTACAGGGGGAGTTAGAAAAGCTCGTTAATGGTGATAGGATATAAAATAGAAGAAAGGATGGGACTGAATCGTGGGACTGTCTAACTGATGATATCTTGCTCTTAAACAACTAGTTTAAATAAAAAACAACTAGTTCAAATAAAAAACAAAGCCCTGTCCTCATCCTTCCCTGGCTAAGTGATGCTTCAAAACACTGTCAAGGTGTTGTGTGAGATTTTTATGTTCATAAGTTGATAAAGAAATGAAAGGCTTAACAGGGGATATATTTGAAAGAAAAAGAACTTAGTGAATGCTTTAGTCATTTAAGAGACTACCATGGGACACCTTATTTTCTCAATAATTATTACACTTAATATTTTTGATGATTCATCTTTTGCCACAGAACACAATTAAGATGTCAGCTTTTAAATAATAGTTTTAATAATAGTTTCAATAATTTCTCTGGCTTTATTCATGTTACTGGGAACTTTTAATGAAGATTTTTTTTTAATCAGTAGCAGCTCCATTTCTTTATAATTAAATGCAAGTTTCATAATCTTACTGCTTTTAATTTGTCCCCAAATGATTTGAGACAATTGGGAGGTTGGTGTAATGCTCATAGTCGAGGACACCCTGCTTTAAATCTGAATCTTGGAAATATTGCAAAACCAGTGTTTGGGCAGCTTTCTAAAATGCATATAAATCCATGCTTGCTGTTGGAAAGTGACAGAAGAAACAGGTTGTGACAAAGCAGTTGGCAGGATTATTGCCAACTATTGCATTTTTGAAGATTCATTTAGATCTCAGAATCTGATCTCACAGGCAGGCAAAACCTTTCCTTTATTTCTGAATGATTTTTGAAGGACTGCAGAAAGATGCAGGGGTTTAACTGCCCAATTAATCACACTTTACTGCTGCTTTACCCACTGGAAGCAGGGTAGCCAGAAGTGCCCTGCAGTTTCGGCATTACAGGTTCCCATTTCACTGGAGTTGGATGTTAACAGTTAATATTTTGATCCAGCTGAAAGCTTGGGGGGTTTTAACTGCATGGTGATTGCAGTGATGGATAGATTTGCAATTCTGTTCTGAAAGATTTGGGAGGGGATAGGTTTATGCAATCCTCCTTTTTTTTTTTTAATCAATGGTTTTGAGATCTAATTCAGTTTTTGGAAGGAAAAAAAAATATTTGAAAATGTCATAGAAGTCCATTGAGGTGTCTTAGTGAAAAAAATATAGAGAATGAAAGTGATTGCCAAGCAGAGTAAGAAAGACATAAAGAAAATGCTACAGGGTGCAATTTCATGAATAAATATCACAGAAAAAATAATCTTTACTAATAATGAGAAAGCCCATATGGATGTGCTTGCCTTGTTCAAATGTGGAAGAGAAACAGCCAGCACTCTCTCCCATTTCTGTTCAGAAATGTCGTTTGGTTTATTATTCCTTGCTGTATTCAGGCAGACATTGCAATTGCATCATTAAAGATGTTCAATTCTTTAGCCTCCACAGGAGACCCTACCCTGCCTCTGATTCATTCTCAGAACTCCCATCTAAACTTTGAATTGATGTAAATATTGTCTCTTACTCAATATTAAGGAAATTCAAGCTTTACTGAAACCTTTGGCAAGAAGGCTGAGTCATGTAAATTTATTTTTGAACGGTCCTGTGGAGGGGAGTTCCACGATTCAGTTTTATGTTGTTGGGAGGTGTTGCTGGCAATATGAGAAAAAAAAGGGAAAATAAAGTCATAATTTGTGTTTATCTCTGTATTAGTCACCCGCTCTCTTCAATCTTTTTTCTTGTTCTGCATCTTCCTTTCCAGCATGTGGATGGTTTAAATCAGTGTAAAACGAGCCAGCTGGGACAGCAAAAGCAGAGCAGCAATTCCATGTGGGCATGGGCACAGCTGGATTTGCTCTGCCTCATTGCACGTAACCCTGGGTGATGTAGATACAGCCCAGAGTAAATGATCCCAGGACTTTCAGTCTCTTTCCATGAGAGGTTTTCTGGGCAGTTCAGCAGTTCTCTGAACTCTCTCTAATTCTACAAAATACTTTTGGTGGTGCTTGGTGTGCTCATAACCTGGCAAATCATCCATGCTGGCACCTGTCTGTTGCACACCTGACTGTTCCCAGAGCTCTCCTGGTGGCAGTGATTCCACCTCACAGTTTCGCAGCATTGAAATGCGCAGCAAACTGCTATGAAATATTTGTTGCCTTTAACTCTGGGTTAACTTGATTTTATTAATGTCAGTCCATAAACTTTAATGGAATGCTTAATGTGGTTGAACATTCTTAGATGGTTTGTGCCTCTACTTTCTCTCCTTTCCTTTTAAGGCTAAATGTTCTTGCTTTCCTATTCTGCTGTGTCCGAAGAATTGTTTGAAAAAGGCTCTCCCTTGTCTTGAGGTTAGTGTGCACTCACATGAAAATCTGCAAGGGAGGGCTGGGAACAAAGGAAAGATCTTTTTTTCAAACTAGAATTTTTTGTAAGATTTAGAGACATTTGAAATACAGCTGAAGCCTTGGTCCCAGTTTACTGTATTTCTAGGATGGAGGCTTCCCCAATGAGGAAGAGGTGAAACTATGATTTAAGTGAGCACAGAACTGCCAAAGCAAAACTGTTTCAAAAATACCATCCCACTTGGTTTTTATAGTTCTTGCATATGTTGTTGAGCTCCCATGTCTTTTAAAAATCATAGCACGCATCAATTTTCTTTTTAGTTCTATATTTAAATCTACTTAAATGTAATGGTCGTGTTTTGGACTCAGGAAAAAATACAGCAAGAGTAACCAAGTAGACGTTTCACATATTTACACCTTTTGCATGTAGGCATTACAATATGCTGACTGTTAGTCAGAAAATACCATGTTGTTTCAGAGTTTATGATACTATAGTTAAATTATCAGACAGCCTTTTTTTATGGCAACATGGAGAATATTTGTGTCAGAGTTCTTTCAGTATTCTAAATACTTTGTAAGCGAGGCAAATGGGGTTATTTAAAATGCTGCAAGGCATATTCCATGAACAAACCTATTTTATGGATTTTTCTATTCAGAACCATTGAAAAAAAACGTAAAACAGCAGCGTAAAATGCCAATACACAAGTTTGAAGGATTGTTTCTTTGAAGTTGTGAGGTGCTTAGTAAAAATAGATAGTTTGGAAGAATCACCCTTTTAACTATGATTTGTGGCCACTTAACAATATGATAAACACGGGAGCTGCGTTGGCAGGGTGTTATTGATGACCCAGGCTGGGAGGGATAGGTCACCTGCTCCATTAGTTACACAGCTGAGGTGACAGAGGGGGACAGGATGACTGGTGGCTGTGACACCAGAGGACTTCTGAAGAAGCCGAGGCAATTTAAAGGATTGCAGTGGAGAGGTTTTCTGGGAGTGGGCCAAACCACCAAAGGTTTGGTGTTACATCTTTTCTCCTTTCTTTCTCCAACCGTTTTATTTTTTTTCACGCCTGCTTCAAATTTCTCTTGTCTCCTCAGAATAGCTGATTCCTGTTAAGTTGACCATTTAAGTTGAAATTTAGAGTTCGGGGTTTTAGTGTATAGTAATACATATTGAGTCAAGATGGAAGATTTTGGGGGTTGTCTTTGTCCTCCTTCTTCAACACCTTCTTCTTCCTTCTTCATGAATCTGGGTGGTTTTCTCTATCTGGGTTTTGGGTGATCATCGTTGGATTAAAAGCGTAAATAATGTAGATGTCAACTGTTTATTGGATAATTGGGACTTAAATAGCCTTGAATAGACACAATTTTGGCTCGCTTTCTCAACTTGTTAGAGAGAGCTCACATCTTGTGAGTTTGTAATAGATAAGGATAATAATTTTCAAAGTGAGGCTTCAAAAACAACATCATCTGAGTTTTGTTCACCCTGACGTTGGAGCAGGAAAGAGCCAGGAATTTCGACAGTCTCCCAGTTCAGATTTTCATGGTGGTAATCTGCAGGACAAAAGCAGTGAGACCTGAGAAAATTCTTCCTTACAGATACTGCATGATCTAGGTCACGTCTTCTGCTCTGGTGTCAGAAATAAATGGGGCAAGAATATCAGGAACCTGAGGGTGAGGTACTTGTATGTCTCCTGTCCCCCCAAACCTTTGCTCAAAGTCTTGCTTGAACCAAATTAAGTACCTAAAAGTTTGCAGCACTTTGGGGAGTGAGAAATGACTTAGACTCCTGGGGAAGTTCCCTCTAACAGTTGATATCCCTTAATTGCTAACTCACAGCTTGGATTCACAGTGGTTTGCTGGAGGTAACTGGTAACTTTCCACAGTGACATGAACAAAGCCCTGCCACAGCTGTGTGTTTGCTTTCCAGCCAATTCCATGCGCGGATACGTGCTATGGATAAATTCCTAGTGGGCAGAGATGTTCTTTTCTCCTCTGTCTTTTGGAAGGAGGGAAGGAAGAGGAAGTGGCTTCCTAATTGATGCATATAAATACAAACATAGTAAGCAAAATTAGGTGATTAGAGGGAAAACATTAACTGTTGCTCACTACCAATCTAGAAAACATGAATGCCTGCACTGTGGAAGTTCTTCTCTCTAAGGGTAAAAAATAATAAAAATCCTTCCAGAAAGAGCTCCAGACAAACTGAGGACAAACCTACCTCACAACCAGATCTGAATGTGAAACTATCAAAATGCATGGGTGGGATCAAGGTAAAATGCAGATTTGAATTTTCTTTTCCCCTCCATGTTCCTGGTGACATGTTTTTCTTGTCTTAAGTCAGGCACTGCCTGATTTCCAGTCAGTGACTTCTTCCCTGCATATTTGGAGTAAGAAAATGAGGCTTGGAGGTGCAAGGCAACATGACCTTATCTTAGGTTATCATATCATACCTGCCTGTGCAGTGTGCCATTGTTTCCCTGAGACAAGTCACATTATTTAATTTGTCACTTTTGTTCTTAAGACTTTTGTACATCCTCTGTGAATGGTTTCAAAATACCGAATCAAAATACTGTTCACTGGAAAGCTTAATTGCTTATCACTGAAGGGTACTTTGCAGAGAAATGTAATTTTTCAGCTCTCAGCTGTTTCAGTATTGAAGAAATTGAACATCAAGATTTTTTTAATTGTATTTTTTTAAAAAAATGTGGTTTGAATGTTCATGCAAAGGTGGTTGAATCAATTTCTTCAAAGTTCCTAGAAATTTCAGCTTAGGACATAGCCTGAGAGATGGAAATTTGAGACTATGTTGAAACTGAAATAGTCTCAAATGGAAGTGCTGTGATTTTAGACAATCTTAAAGCTGCTGCTCTGTATGCTCCATCTACAATAAAAATATGAGAGACTTTGTGTAATATTAATCCATAAAGTTCAATTTAGCAAGAGCATAGGTTGGTGAAGACATTGTATTAACTTCTGTGTAACTTGCTGAATCACAGAACTCAAATATGAAGTAAAAGGAACTCTTTAAACTTAAATGGTTAAAAATGAACAAGGGGAGTAGGTGATATAGAGTAAACATTTAAACTCAAACTTTTAATGGGTTTTACCCTTTTTCCTTTCTGCCAGTTGCAGAAACTGGCACAGCAGTCTCTTTGGTACAGGAGTTCTGTGGGTCATACAGATTCCATTTGTTCAAATTTTCTGATTGTTACACCCATTTTTGTAGCTGAATGGGTTTTTGCTGTCTCTGGTATGTCTTATGTACCCTGTAGTGAGTGACTTTGGCAGCAGGAAGGGATCCTCCTTATCTAAAGTTGGAATTCCATTGTTGGAGGTAAATTTTACACCCTACATCCCTTTAATCACTAGAAAAATATGCATTTATTAAATGTATATGTTATGAAGCTATATTCTATCCATATCCTTTCAGTACTGAATTGGCAGCTCAGTGCAGATGTTGCTGTAGCATCCCTTTTGAAATTAATGGGAGCTCATTTAGTCAACCTGCCTGTTTGTATTTGTAGGTTTGTCTTCACAAGAGCACCTTTCCAGAGTCTCAACAGAAAATATGAAAAATATGAATATTCTCAACAAAATATATGAATACATGGTCTGCCAGTAACAAAAATGCATTGCAGCTCTTCAGAGCAGCTTTACCTCGCTGATACTTCACTGATTCTGTCTCAGTGTGATTTGCAGATGTCTTGGGGTCTGTATTTCAGGCAGTCTCCCAGCCTCTACTGTTTAGCATCTTCTCTGTCATACTTCAGCTTTTTCCTAATCTTATTTCTCTTTTTGACAACCTTCACCATCTCAATGCCTGAGAGATGGTAGATGTAATTTTTATTACTGAAGTACAACCAGGCAGTCACATCTCTGTTGTTGTCCCTTGCTCTGGATTTAGTCTTGATGTAGGACGTGCCCAAGTGCATCAGACTTGCTGTCTCTCCATCCTCAGCCCTAGTGCTGGTGTGTCTGGGTGCTTCAGAGAGGCAGTTCTAGGACTGATCCGTTAAAAAACAGGCAAAAACTTTTCCTAATGGTTTGGGAGATCATGTTAAAAATACTTCCTTATCTTTTATTCTTAAATAAAGGAGCAGGGCCATGTGTAGACAACTGAGCAGCTGCTCTCTGACAAACTCCTGACAAACCTACCAATAATTTGCCAAACCTCGCCGACAAAAATTTCTGTCTCTAAGTTGGGATATTACCTCTTTTTTTCCTCTAATTTTAAAGCTTAACCAACCTTTAAAACACCTGGATAATGAAATGTTGTTAATAATCAAACTGTTTGAGAGATCAGTTTTGCAAATAACTTTTAAGTCTGGAGTAGAACAAAGAAATCTTTGTGACCAAAGAAATGTTTTTCCCCAAACAAAGCAAGATGTAGTGATCTGCTTTAGGCCAGCAAGAGCCCCATGAAACAGGGTTTATCTCCTGAGCTGTGGGAGATGGGTGCTTCCCTGGGGCCACAGCTTTCCCCTAAACCTCAGGTGATTTTGTCAGCCTCTTCCTTGGCTCCTCCTGATGTCCCTGTTTTACTTATTTTAGATAATTAAATATTCTTTTAGCTTGGTACTTGATATGGAGAGATAGCTGAGGGTTTTCTTTTCAGCATTTTGGAGACCTAGGTTCCCTGAAACAGTCTGCCCAGTCGTCTCCAAGTTGACTGTATAAACTGGAGCAGCTTCAACAGGACTTTAAATTGTTAAGACTTTAAATTGATAGGGTATAAATCTATTATCACTTAAACTATAAAACTTAAGCTTAGACTTAACTAAACTTAACAGACTGAGAGACACCACCTTCTCAATCATTTAGGTGGGGAAGTGCTCATGAGATATGAGGAAAAAGGAATTTACCTTTTTTTGTCATCTTCTACCATATGTGCTCTTCTCTTGTGCTGAAGGAACGTTTACAGAGGGACTGTGTGAGAAATAGCTCTGGGTTCTCACCATATTTTAGAGAACCCTTCCCTTGTGTTATTTGATTTGTGTATCAGAAGCGTCTGGTCATTCATAGCAGAAAGCTTTATTGTATGTGTGACAGAAGAGGGAGAAACACATATGAGCTGGAAAGAGATGTCAAATAGGTCACCTCTGAAATCCGTGTGTTTCAGCCAACCACCTTATTGATCTGCTGTGTTCTGCCCTTAAAGCTATGCCTGTGGCTGGAAAAAAAGTCTATTTCTTTAGCAAAGTTTGGTATTCTATGATTGCCTGCTCCACAACAGCTTCTCTTTCTTTAATCTGCTGAGTTCAATGCAGTGTCAGTCAAGTATGTATAAGGTGATTTTATTGTTAGATATTGAGTTGCTCTTTAATCTGGGTTTAATTGAAGACTATTGCAATAGTCTTCTCACTGGAAGTGAGATTCAAGATGCTAGAAAGCAGTATTCACTATCTCTGGTACTTGCTTGGAGTTTTCCTTTGGGCTGAAAAAACAAGGTTTGTAGGAAGAAAGAGTGTGTTCCATATAATGAATCAAATCAGTCTCTAAGGAATGTTAATGAGTCTAATTACTTAAAATTATGTGATGCTTGATTGTTTTAATAATTTGGGAGGAGCTGGTGTTTTATCTTGACTGCAGTAAGCAGTTTTGATGACATTTAAAAAACCCTTTCCTTCAGGGAAAGAGCGAATCCAATTGTCGTTTATTCTTTCATTTGCTTTTGGCTTCATGCAAATATTTTCAGATTATTGTCAAAAAATTAAGGTAGGATTCTGTTTTGGTTATCACAGACTGTTAATTCCCTAAGTTATTATTGTACACAGTGAAGATTAGATAGGCTTGGGTAAAGGGCAGATGTCTTAGAGATATCTGGTGCCTTTTTAATGACATACCCTAGAACCTTTGTTCTGATCTTTTCAAATCACATGGAGGAAATATTGAATCTAGGTTAGAGTCAGGCAAATAGTTATGACCTTCATTTGTGGCATTAAACCTTTTGTTTTGAAGCCAAGGTTTTGTTAGGCTGAAGTGTTACAGTTCAAATTCACAATGGTGAAGTGGAGAATAAACCAAAGCAAGTCCGTGAGCACCCCTTGACTTTTGAGGTAACTCATATAATAGACACCCAAGATGGCCATTCACAAACCTTCAGGAGGAAATGGCCACTTGTGGGGGTCTCAGCATTTGAGGGAAAATATCGTCATCCTTCATTGTGGAAGGTTTTAGAGCTGAGACATGGTTGCACCACACCCCTCATGACCAGGTAGATGTTTTCTATATAAGGAAAAGGGTTCAGTTTCACCCTAGGACCTTTTAGGTGAAGAACACCAGAAACTTCTTTGCTCTCCTGGCAGTAACTGGCTCAATGCCAAGACAAAAATTCTGATAGGTCTCTTTAGGTGTTCCTCAGAATTGTAGCTATTTTCTATTGGGCTGTTTGCCAAAAAACCCACCTAAATTGTTCAATGCTTAAGGAAGAGCACGAGGCTTCTTGGGGTTTTTTGGGGTGTCTTAGCCAGGTGTCAGAACTTTCTCTGACACCTGCGCATGGCTTTTGTTCTTCTGCTTTTGTATAATTTGTTATTTTCTCTCATTAAAACCTTGGCTTTACAAAACCCACCTGAAGAGCCGTCTGGCAAATGTCATTAAGCCATTTTTGAGAAGTTGCAGGTCAACCCTCAGGACCTGATGCATCTTTATCACAATCTGGTCAATGGTCAAAGTGCCTCGACCTTCCTCCTTGACCTTCCTTGTCTTTTTTCTTTAAAAAGATACCCTGTTTTATAGGGGCACGGGCACTCCCAGGTGCAGAGTGACCAGCTGTGTTGTGAGGTTGCCTGAGCAGCAGATCCATGCTGGCCACCTTGGGTGATGCAGGAATAAAAGCAGCAAGACAGGGTCTTTCCAATCTCCAGGAGAGTTTCTTTATTCCATAAAGTCCAAAGGGGAAAGAACCAAATAGCTCAAGGGGAGAGGGACTCTATAGGGTAGCCAGGGGGTGGAGTTTCATAACTTGACCAATGGGGAAAGGAATTGGGAAAGGGACCAATCAGGGAGAGGATCCAAAAAGAGCCAATCAGGAGGGGTAAAACCCAGACACTGGGGAACCAACCAATACCAGGTAACAAATTAACATAACTTTGCAAAGACGCATGGTTTTAACCCACTCGTGTCACCGTGGGCCAGAGAGGTCTCCCAGAGAGATTTCCAAGGGGGACAATTGTGCACCTTGGACTGTCCTAGAGGCTACACGGTCTCCCTGGGAGCTGGAGGGAGTTCTTACCTGGTGTCCTTTAAAAACGAAGATGTAGCTGGGGCAGTGTGTATTCACCTGCTTCTCCCTGGCAGAGCTTTTGTCACCTCCTGGCCTCAATTTCACTGGGTTTCTTTGACCCGCTTCATTTGTGAAATTACTTATTATAACTCAGAGATGGAATTGGCGATTATGGGGTTTTTTTTAGTTCTCTCTTACTTGATGCCCTAAGAAATAATGCTTATAAGACTTGAGAACTGTTTAACTAGTGCACACCTGCAGTTAGCTTTTCACAAATGATATGTAACTTTACTTTTCTCTCTCACTTAGTTGGTCTTGTACTGGCTGTTTCATTTGATGCTATTCCATGAGCAGAGCCAACTTTGCTGATGTTCCTGCCCCTGTTTCTAAGGCCAAGCATATTTTTCTTTGTCTTTACTTACTGTATATCTTGGTTCTGAACTTAACACAATGAATCAGATGCATAATTGTATCTCATTACTTAAATCACCAATCTGTTAGCTACAAAGGCAGGGCACTTTTTTTTTTTTTTTTTTCCCCCCCATGACAAGGCCTTTTATTATCAGCCATTATCTAATAAGACAAATCTTGACCAAATAACCTGAAAAAGAGGTGAGCTAAAATTTGCCTAAGGAGTACCCATAAATTCAGCTGTATTAATACTGTGGGTGGACACTGATAGTGTTTAAAACAGAACATTGCAGAAGTAAAATTGGTTGCAGGTCTTCCTTATCCATGTTGAGAATTTCTCTGCCAAGGTTGCTTTAACTCCTCTTCTGTTCCTTTTTACTTATGAAGCTTAGTGTTATCCCAGAATTAGCAAAGTCTGCATCTTTCCCTCTTCCTTTAACCTTTTCAAACTGAAAGGGTGTATGTAGGTAAGCATACCTAGATCATTATGTGTGATATATGATATGAACATTATATATAACATAAAAGAGATTGCGTCTGATGGATTGATTTTTTTCTTAAACAGTGTTTTACTAATGTGCCATTCTGAAAAATGAAAGGTAACTGCTGAAGTATTAAAATACTGTTACTTAAAAAAGAATATCCTTTACCACAATGCTACCTAAGATAAGGATTCTAAGCTATCTCATCACTATGTTACGGTAGGATAAACTGGGTCTGGAAAAAACCTCAGAATGGTTTGGGTTGGGAGGGACCCTTAAGATCATCTAATTCCAACCTCCCTGCAATCAGCAGAGACATCTGCCAGTAGATGCAATTGCTCAGAGCAACCTGCCTCTGAATGCTTCCAGGAATGGGGAAATACCAGTACATTCATGTTACAAAACTTCTTTCGGGATGGCTGGTATCAATACACACACACCATTTCCCCACAGTTGTGGCAGTCCCAGACACAGGCAGCAAACTTCCTCTCTGATTTTGGCAGTAGCTTTCTCAGGAGACTTCCCTCCAGAGTTTTAGAAATGTCCCTTTAATATCTAAGCAATGTCTTACAGACATGAGGCACTTACCTTGAAGGGTTGCATGTGCTGTGCTACATTTAATCCAGGACTACTTGTTTGATTGTTTGTGGTGGCTGTAAAAGTAAAATACAGATATTTTTATGAACAGTGCCCTTTCCTTTGAAATGAGATTAGTAAGTGTATGTACATCTGTTTGTGAGAGAAGTGTTTATGGAAATGGGGGAATAAAATGTTCTAGGGAAGTTTCGCCTTACAGATGTCATAGCCCCATGTTCTTGTTTTCCATTAGATTTGGCCGTGGCTGTAGTAGTGAGAATAAATTGCATTTGCACTTTGTGCTTGGCATGTATCCATCCCTAAATACTTTCACTGTGCTTGATGTAATCAAACTTTTGTATAATTGTTTTAGTCAAACTGTTATAGACACTACAGATGCAGAGAAAGCAGCTTAAAAACACAAAATATGCCTGGAATGGGGGAAAGCCATGTATGAACATTCTTGTCTGTGCATGTATGAATATCTACTGTTAGTAGAAGTCAATTTATCTTAGATGAGTATTAATTTATATCAGCAATAATTTTAGTCAAGGGTCTGGCTGAAGGTTTCCAAGTATGCTAAATTCACTGAAGTCAAGAGGAGTTCTACCCTGCCTTCACAACAAATGGATGGAGTGGTGCTCAGAAGTTACTGAAGGATCTTTCTCTTCGTGTTTTTATGGGCAATTTCATTGGGGAATATGGGGGTTTTTTTCAGAAATTCCCATATGGCTGTAATAATAATTCCTCCTTCCATGTTGCAGCCGGACACACAGTTCTGCAGTGGTTCTTGTAGGGTTCCACGAGCTCTGTCGTGTGGAGATCTAAAGAACTCTTCCTTTTCCTCACCCTAATTTAAGCCATGGAGAAATCGTGGTGGGAAGACAGCAGCAGGCACAGCAGAGATAAATGGATTTTGCTGAAATCTCAAAATGGATTTCAACCAATCTGAGTTTTAATCTGCGGGAGTGTGGGGACGAAATCTATACTTCATTTTTGACTTGGCTGGTGGTTTGAGCTTTTTATTATCTGAGCAGCTGCTGGTTTCTTCCATTCTGTTGTCAGGCTCACCTATATGAACACGGTGACACTGAGGTATGAGTGAATTGCCATGGAGTGAGACACAAATATGGGTGGGCTGGTGTGGCACCACATCTTAATGATAAATCTGTGGTTTGTGCCTTAATGTGTATGACTGTGCTAAATGAGCTCAAAGATTGCAGCTCTGACCAGTGGATAAATGGCCTCAGGTATTTGCATAGAATTGGTGGGGGTTTTATGCTATAAGCCATTACAAAACTGGAATTATTTCTCCACTTTGTAACAAATTTTCTACAGATCATTATTGAGGTCAACAGTTTGAACTTTAGAAAAAGTATCTGCAGGGTTATTTGAAAGATCTATTTCTCTAAGGAACAATGAAGTTAGTTATTTTTAAAAAATTTACTTAACTGTTACTAATGAAACTGGATGATTATGAAAGAGAATGGGGTGACTGAACACAAAGGTGGAGAAAAGACTATGTTTGTTTTTGTGATAGACATGAGAAAGAAGCAATAGTGAGTAAAATTGCATTCCCCTCATTCCCCAATACATTATAACCATAAGATTCATAGTATCATCTAGAAGCAGTTCTGGCACTTCTTCTCAATCGATGAATATACTACTGTCCCTTTGTGCACCTGAGTTGAGTGAGTATTCAGAATAAAATTGTTTTTCTCTGTGAGGCAGCAGAAAATGGAGGTGATTTTTCACATTAGCACATTTGCGTGCTCCCTGGTGGTAATCTGGGAGTTGGGGATTACATAAAAACCTGATTCCTTAGTGCTGTCTTGTCTTCCTTTTCTAAAAGAAAAGCTGTTTGAGTTTTACTTTTTTAAAGTGAAGGGGGAAAAAATCACTTCACTAAAGCAGAGAGTGGTGCTGACCCAGCACAGCAGCATGGTTCATTAACAGAGGCTCAAAGCACTCCCATTTTCATATCAATTCTTAGTAATATATGGGAACCTGCAAAAGCAGATAAGATTTATTATTTAATAATATGACCTTATCCTTTCCAGTGGCTTATAAAACATATTTGACAAAGCCTTGTTCAGTGTTGACTTTTTTCCTGCATGCATGAAAAGCAAACTGAAGTTTTAACTGCATGGAGTAACTTCTTGATACAAAGAATTGTTTGGTGGGGAGGGTGAAGATATTTCTGTGACCATGGATTTTTTTTTTCCCTCTACAAAATCTGCCTGTATTTTGAATTATAATTAGTTATTAATGAGCCACATGCAGACTAAAATTAATGTGATCTTTTGTAGACTGCAGTGTTGTCTATAATTCATGAATATTTTTTGTGTAATCACAGAAGACCTGAGTTTGAGCAGGAGATCTGGAGATTTTTTCTATTTTATCTACTCAAAGTGTGGCCCCTGGTAACAAGTTGCTAAGCACAATGATCCTTTGGGGTGTGAATATCTTGAAAGATGAGCACCCCATGACCTTGCTTCACAAGTTGTTTGGTGTTTGAACAGCTTCTCAGTAAGTGTTGTTATAACCAGTGAATTTTTTTTTAAGCAAAGTTTACTTTTTTGGGAAGTGTTAATTTCAGGTTGGGCAGATGACACAGATTAATTAAACAAAAAAGAAAGGAGTTTATAAGTAAACTCTTCAGAGCTGGGTAATGTCTCCACTGTAGTAATTTACTTTAAGGTACCTCCAGATGGAATCAGTAAAAATCCCACTGACACCTTTGGTGAGCACATGGGTAAAAGCAGGAAGACTCTTGAAGGTAACTGTGTCACTGTGGTCTTTTGAGGACATTAATCAGCAAACCTACTTCAGCAAGGTGTCACTTCATTCCAAATGTGGGTTTTTTCCTCTCAACTGAGGAGGCTGATTCATTTTATTTGTCGAAGTAGCATTAAAACAAGAAAACATCAAATGAGTTCTCCCTGAGAAACTTTCATTTCATTTGAGCAACCCACATCTCCCTTTTCAAGCCTGTGTGAGTGAGTCACAGATACCATTTTGGATGGAATGATCCACAACAAGTTATTTTGTCGTGGAATGAGTTAACTGATTTTTGCTGCAAAGCTTTTGAGAACTGAAGACTACCAGGATTCATTTCTGTTTGTTAGAATGAATCCTTGAGGTCATTCTCAGGATATCAAAGCAAAGATCTTAATTAGGATAAGTTCCAGGTCTTTAAAAAAATTGATTGTGATAGCTTAGGAAACCGGAAAAGATCTGAAGTGTGCTGTTCTTAGCTTTGTCAGAGCTGAAATTTTTGATAGAGTTAAGAAAAGAGTTTTAATGGCTTTTTCTCTTTTTTTGTAGGCAGAAGAGACCTTTTTTATGTGCTGGTTAAAGAATTTCTTTTTTTTTTTTTTTTTTTTTTAATAAGGCTTAATCTGTTGAAACCAGACGGAGAAGTGCACATAATTAAAATAACTCCTGCATTCCTCATTTGCATCAGTCCAGGGCTTTCCAGTTACTGTGGAGCTCTAAATTCACATATATCTATCTATATGGATTTTTATGTATTGATAGGTTTGTCTTATATGTTGTCTTCTATATTTCTCTAGAATTGCAGTGAGACTTGTGCAATACACAGAAATAACCTAGTTCAGGTTTCTGCTTTACATTTAAAATTGTTGCATATAATGATTTTGTTAGTTTGCTCCCATTAGCAATTTAGCCTTATTTCGGTTTTCAGGGAGGGAGAGGGGATCAGGCTGCCAATGGAAACATATTGCTGCCAGGTTTTCCAGAAACTTCAGGTTGGTTGTTAGCCTTTCGCTACAAGAAAGTAAATCTTTTGATCAGAGGAGAAGATTAATTTGGCAATGTCAGCCTTAAGCCGCATCTGTCGATGTTGCAGAACCAACCACCTCATTTGACACTTTCACTTGCCTGATTTGAGAGCAGTTTTGGATTTGAACTGAATTTAGAACTGAATTAGGATTTAGAACTGAAATAATGGGTGTAGTTAAGCTGAAGCAGGCAAGGCTAGACAAAGAGGTGGCTCCTAGCTGCTGGCACTCTGCCTGGGGCTGGGTAGATCAGAGGAAGAGTCCATCCAATACCAGGTTTGCTGTCCATCAGCTGCTTCAGAGGAGCAGGGAAGCCTGTGGCACACAGTTAAGGGATATCCTGCCCCTGACCTACATTTTAATAGGTCTAATTTCACCCCTCGTGCAAGGCCACATTGCATCTCTTCTGGAACACATTCAAATTTATTAGTTGATATTTCTGTATTACTGTTTATTTGCCGCGTAAGAAACCAAACAAGCACCAAGCTGAAAACGCCTCCTGCATTTCCGACTGTTTTTCAGTTTCATTCGCTGACACTTTGATCTCTGAGAGGGAGCAGAAATTCCTCGTGCGCGTTTCTGGCGCGGTTTGCCCTTGCATCATCCTGCGGTTTGCGTGCCTTCCTCTCTCTGGGTGCCTGCTGTGCTGTCCAGCAGCATAGCCATCAGAGAGGGGTCATGCCAGGCTGGGGAAGGGAAAGCGGTTCCTGGGCTGGCATGCACCTTCTGTCATGCATGCAAGTCAAAAACAGCGGCAGGAGTCACTTGCAGGCAGATCTCTAAAGCTTGTGCTTTATTCACTTCAGTTAAAGTGAATTCAATTCACACCGTTCCCTGCATTACGTTTTGTTTGCTGCTTTCGAGGTGCAAAACACACAAACTCTTCCTGCGTGGTGCCAGTTTCCATGAACTGACATGGAACAGCAGTGTCACGTGTGTTTTCCTGTTGTAGAAAAACGGTGGGCCTGATATGTAGATTTTTTATTTTAAGTGGTATCTTTGTTGTGAACAGTGTGTTATAAAATGATTACTATTGGCAAGAGAAAATAAAGGAAGGTTGAAGAGTGTCTAAGATTTCTGTTACTGTTACAAAAGTACAGTTGGTCACTTGCTGTAATTACTTTATACTATAAAGCATCTATCCTGTCCAGCTTCACTGTGATTTTCTTATAGCTCAGTTTGATTTATGGTACGTACTGAGCCCTCTTGGAATGCTGCTATGCATTAGTATGAGCGTAAATCTTCTATTTTCTTTTTGAAGTTGACATTTCTGCTTACCCCAGTTTGCCACTATTAATTCTACAATATCCTTTGCATGTGTTTTCTAAGAGTCAAGCCCATGGTGGCCAGCTATGTTTTGTTCTCATTATAGGTGTTAAAATGATGAAAGACCCTTTTCTTGAGCTCCACTGCCCTGTGTGTATCTCAGCACTCGATGGTGTAATGCTTCTCTGGGCCTTTTAATCCCTATAAAAATGAGGGGAAATGATATATGGAAATTAATATGGAACAGTTTGGTGAGGTTGGGGTTCATTTTTTTTGCAGCTGTTTGTCCTGCCTATAGTGCACTTGAGCAGTGATGCAGTAAAGGTGAAGGCTAACCTGGAAAACTTAAAAGCTTTAAAAATAGTAGGAGAGGGAAAACCTTTGGCATCTGGAGCAGAAAAGGGCAGACTCAACAGACACATTTCCAGCTCCCTAATCAGCAATAACAGCACGCTGCTGCTAAACCAGCTTGGTTCTTTATTATTGATGGGTATGCAAGTTATTTTAAAAGAGCTTCATAAAACCAGTCCCGTTTCATTCCTGTCTTTTATCCGGTTGCTTTTCCTCCACCACTTTGTTCCCAGCCCCGGCGTTTCAATTGCATCTCACACCCAGAAGTGCCATTCACTGCTGGTTTTTGGTGGAATGTGCTCATGCTCAGTAGCAGAAAAGCACATTGTGTGTGGACAGATCCAAGGTGATGCACTTTGTCTCACCCACTGGCTTTGGATTTGCTGTTTTTAAGAATGGATGGGCTCTGCAAGCCGGATGCAGCGTTGGGAGGATGTGGCAGCTCGGCCAAATCTGTCACTGACTTTCCTTAAGTGACAGAGTCACCCAGTGCCACTGGCTGCTGTGCCTGCCAGGTACCTACAGCTTGCATTGTGTGCCAAAAATACTTCCCACGGCTCACTGTGTATTTGCTGCAATGGCTCGAGTCAGGTGTGGGTGCTGGAGGAAAACAGCAAGGGGTAGGAAAACCAGTTTGAGGGTCCAGTTCAAATTATGGACGCTCTCTTTATGATGGGTTTGAGCCTTTAAAAATATTAAGCAGGGGATTAATGCTTTGGTCTCCTGACCTTCTGCTTCAACGTGAACTCCAAGTCTCCTCATGCTGATCATTGGGTCTCTTGTCACTCCCTTAACATTTTTAAGGAATTTTATTTTTTCCCTTCTTATATTACCTTCCCTCTACAACTTACAATTGATTCTGTTTGGCTAAAAAATAATATTAGAAATATCCTTTAGATTGGATTAGAAAATCCAGTCCTGGTGTTGCCATTCCTAATGAAAATTATTGAAGAAGTACTTTTAATTTTATTTTTTTTCTGGGCATCTTCCCCCAAGATTTTGTTACAGCCTGTAGTATAGAAACAGCTTTCTTGGGATTTTTATGTTGTCCCTCACCTTTGTGGTTATGAGAGACCCCTGTTTTCTCCCCCTTCTACTTGCCCCTTGAAAACATGGACTAATTATCACTGCCTCAGCAGTTTTGGTGGGTTTGCTTGTTTTCTTCTGCCATGCCGACGCTAACCAAGAAATCCAAGTGATTTCCCTTTTGCTAGCAACTGTCATTCTACTTTGTAACTCTTGGTGAGGACAAACTCACAAACCCTTTGTTCCTTAGTAAGAAGAGTTGGGGCAGCTCCTGAGGGATCCGAGGTCTCCCCACCTGTCCCCTCTCTGCCATTTCCCCCCCATTTGTGAGTGAATTTGAGTTACACTACACAAATGAGTTAATTTGATTACACTAAGAATTAAATAGCTGGTGTAGGAGATGAGAAATAAAAGTTGCCAGCTGACCTTACCACAAACTCCTCCCAAATGTGACTATTTCTGGACCTCCAAACATCCTTTCCCGAGCTCCTTGACACGGAGGAGCAGCCTGATATCTGGTTAGGGGTGCTGCTCCTCACTCACTTGGCACGTGGGTCCCCTCAGTCCCCAGTCTGAGCCTGGCAGCTCCTGTTCCTGGGGCTCTGGAGAGACACACGACATGTGTGGAGTGGTGGCACCACAGGTTCTGCCCCTTTGTCCCTTAGCAAGAAGAGTCATGGCAGCTCCTGAGGGATCCCCACCTGCCCCCTCTCTGCCATCCAGGATTTGTGGGTGAAGACCAAAGGAGTTGATTTGATTACAGTAAGAATTAAATAGCTGGTGGGAGATGGGAAATAAAAGTTGCCAGCTGACCTTACCCCGGTGTTGCTGCCAGCCCAGTAGCTGGCACGTCCCTCCCAGGCTCCGGAGTGTGTCCTGCTGCTTTGCTGGCTCTATCCTGCCATGTCCCACTGTCAGAGCACAAGCTGAGCAGCTTGCAGAGTCTCAGTGCTGGTGATGGACCCCCAGCTGCCATCTAATCCAAGCGCCAGCTCAGAGCAGGTCCGGGTAAAGCAGAGAGCAGGGTTTAAGAAGCAGGAGATATACGGACAGCTGATTAATACAGCACCCTTGGCTCGGCAGAGATTAGGCATGACAATTGACTGGAACAAAAGGAGCTGGGAGAGGGAATTTCGACCTGTGTAACACTCCCTCTGTGCCCATCACTCGATTCATGGGACACTGTCAGAGAGCAGAGGAGAGACAAGTTGGTGGAGGTGAGAGAGAGCAGGAGGCTGTTAGGAGAACTCACGAAACTGGAAAATTAAAAACAAATGCTTGTTTGTGTACTGTGGGCTGAGAAAGGAATGGAACAACCCAACCTTGCTCAACCTAGGGAGGGCTCCAGGGAAACTTTAGCACCTTCCAGTGCATGAAGGGGCTCCAAGAGAGCTGCAGAAGGACTTTTGACAAGAGCATGTGGTGAAGAACAAGAGGAAATGGCTTTAAAATGATGGAGAACAGGGTTAGATGAGATATTGGAAGAAATTCTTTCTTGCAAGGATGATGAGGCACTGGCACAGGTTTCCCAGAGAAGCTGTGGGATGCTTCATCCCTAGAAGTGTTCAAGGCCAGGCAGGAGCTTGGAGCAGCCTGGTCTGGTGTAAGGTGTCCTTGCCCACAGCAGGGAGTTGGAACAAGATGATCTTTGATATCCCTTCCAACCCAAACCATTCTGTAATTCTATAAATACAAATTAAATGAAAAAAAACCCCAACCCATTACATTTAATCCTTGAAATCAGAGATATTTTGCTTCTAGTGCTTGGGGTATTCAGGTATCAGCGTGTATTTCATGTGGATGTTATTTTATTTGCATTGATTGTGGCCATTCCAAACTTTCTTTTTCCCTTATTGCCTAAAATTTGCAGGCTTTCTTAAAATTGGAAAATAGTGATTAATACCTGTGTTGACACACCATAGTCATATCCAAGTCATAACATCAGGGACAAATTATAGCAAGGGATTGGATTTCCTCCATTCCCAGGTATCTGCAGGGTGCACACAATATGACACCAATACTTTTACATACAGAACTTGGTGAGGTTGTTTCCATCACAACCTTTCCTAAATACACTCACTGAATTAAGGAGTAAAGTTACGTTTGAATCCATTGATTCCTTATGATGTAATGTAGACCCAGTTTAGTTTATATTGTTTACTGCAGAAATACGCAGGTAGTTGTGTAATACATGAACACTGCAAATTCAGTATAAACACAGGTAGGACCTTGTCAAAACTACTGAAAGAGAATGACATGGTGTTTGGAAATGAAGAAATTGAGCCCACAAAGTAACAGCTGTGAAGTTTTTATCTTTAACGTCTCCAGTTATGTTGCAGTGAAAACAAAATCCTTGAGCAAGAAAACAATTTCCATTAACTTTGCTCAGCGTTCCGCAAGGAGTAACTGATTTGATAGAAATACTGAAAATTGCTAATAATTTCCTCTAGATCTCGCTTAAGGAAAATAAATACTGCTTCTGCAGTGGAAAGGCATTGATAAGTAGAAGATAAGTTACCAAGGAAATATTCTCCAGCAGCGCTTGGGATCCCTTCTCCTGCTGAGCTGTGGGCGAGAGAAGTGTTTCCACAGCCAGTTCTTCCATCTGTACTCCAGCAGGCTGGCAGCCAGGCATAGAGCCTGATCAACAGCCTCAAGGGGATGTGGCTTACCAGCCAATGAGTAATCTGTTTGGCCATTTTGTGTTTTGTAGATTGATTTTATTTTTTTTTTTTTTTTTTTGTCCAGCTCAAAATTGCCAGAGTAGCAGCCCACCTGCCAGTAGTCCTGCCTTTGCCAAGTAATTTGTGCTGGCATCCAAATTATCTGGAAAGTCCAATTTAAAAAAAAAAAAAAAAAAAAAAGAGCTGCAGACAGGAGAAGAAGAGCATTGAAGACACTTTCAAACTGTTTCTCTGACAGGAAAAGATTCTTTTTTTTTTTTTTTCTTTTCAAGGGAATACAATTCTGTTTGATTTCTGGCTCCTAGGAATGCACAGTACTTCCCTACTCAGTGTACGGCCTTGCAGTGGGGTGCAAAGCAGTGATTTTAGTGATCTGAGCTGAGGATGGAAGCCCTCCAAGAAAAAGAAATAAAATCTGTGTGTTTGCAGGCCCATGAGGAGAGAGTTGGATGGTTTGGTAGGTGAAGTCTCTTTCCTGTGAAGTCTGTCTGCCCCCCAGCTGACTGGGCACAGCACATGCAGCTTGGGTTTACTGAGATGGTGCAGCTCAGAGTTGTATTAACTAACAAGAGAGTAGATTGAATCCTAGGTGAACTGTTCATTTTTTCAATAGGGTGAGCTAAGAAATTTGAGTAGAAAGGATGTGGATGCAGAGAGATAAGTCACAAGAGGAGATGGCAGATGTGTAGCATCCTCCAGGCAGTGTGTTCTGCAGAAGGTGGGTCACTCTGGAAGCTGAGGATTCCCAGGAGACCAAAGGCTGGAATGCTTTTGCTTCTGTGGTGAGAGAGTTCATTCCTCCCTTACCTTTCTTAATGCCATTCTATCATCTTTAGATGTCAGATGTTTTCATCTGGCAGTGTCATGAGTCCAAAACATTCCTGAGTAAAGGAGGTGTTTCGTAGCAGATTTTAGCAATTGATTCTTTGCTGTAACAAATCCTAGTGATGTCTTAAATTTATTTGGTTGTTCATCCCTTGACATTAAAGCAGTAGTATTTTAAGGGACATGTCCCACCTAGAGATGGAATGATGGCAGCAGCCAGGGCAGGTGGCATGTCCGGGCAGAGTGGTGAATGGAATGAAGGTCTCCTGGGCTGGCTGGTGCTCTGGGTTTCTGGTGGAATCTCCCTTGAGGAGATTCTTCTGCCCATGTGATTCAGTCCAAGCGAGCTGCAGGCTACTGACTTCTGTTCAAACTTCTGTTCCTGTTGACTTTGGGCAGAGCAAAGACCTTCTGCAGCCAGCAAGACCTAGTCTTTGGTACATGAAGTTTTCCAAATAAATGTTGAAGGCTTGTGCTGTGGCAAACCTTCTGGCACGTGAACAAAGTTTTTTAGACCAGCTTGTACAACCTTGGCAGCGTGTACAGTCTTGTGTAGCTGGGCTCAGCAAAACCCTGTATTCACACTCTGCAAAGTGTTTTAATATGGGCTTAACTGGAGAAGGGAATGCAGGTGACCTAGCCCCTGATAAGTCAGAGCTGTGTCAATTCCCAATCCAGCCTCACCCCTGAGGAGTCCCAGCTGTATCCAGTAAAGAGAAGTGTGATAAAGGGAGTGGCTGAGCTGGGGAGGGGAATCATGGAGCAGGAGGAACCTTGAGGAAGAGGGAAGGAGAGGCTCACAGAGAAGAAGGATCCTGAGGAGAGAGAAGCACTGCAGTGAGGTCAGTGTGGGTGTGCAGTCAGAGCCTGTTGTTGGAACCTGCAGTCACAGTCCATCTGGGTAAAAGCTGCAGTCAGTCTGCACACCAATCCCTGCAGTCAGAGTTGAGCAGCAATAACCAGCAGTGAGAGGCTGCAAGGGAAAGCTCCAGCAGGAGCTGCTGCAGGCAGGGTCAGTGAATGGCTGGGGTCAGGATGGCTGAGCTGTGAAGGGGAATGAACCAGGACCCGTTTTGTGCTGTGATAAACAAGGAGTCTGTGTCTCAGCTCATTTCTGCCCTCCAACAAGAGGGCTGCTGCAACACTTCATTGCAGTTTAGCAGACCAGGTAAAAACCTGAATGCTTTGTGCAGAGTGGGCTGTAGGATAGAAATGTAAGTCATTTTCACACTCAGAGTTTGTGTTGTTCCTCAACAAAGGAAGAAAAATAGCAACAGAAACTTCTGTTAGAATTCACAGTTACTCAGTTGCTACAGTAAATAAAGCCATTTCAGAAGACTTATTATGAGACTAATGTAGCTGATAAAAAGCATTTACATTTCAAATCTGGAGAGCAAATAAGATATATTCTAAAGGAACTTTTGCTTATAGGAGAACAGTGGGACTTGTGTTGCAGTGATTACCATGCTTTTTTTCTTGCTGCATTGCTGGCTAACACAGCCATTTGTTGTGTGTTGATTTTGGCGAACAAAGTTATATTTAATGGTTTCTTTTGTTTGCATGAGTTTATGGAGTGCACTTTACCAACCTTCCCAGTTGCACTCTCTGTTGGGTAGTTTTCTTGCAGTGTGTTTCATTTGTATGCCAGCACTGCTCACAAATAGTATATCTTGCTAGCCATTATAGGATTGGTTTTAAGATTCAGCATTTTCATTACTTTTGAGAGTGTGTTTTTCCTTTTCTTTCCCATTTGGCATAATTATGTGCTCGTGATTATTACCTGCATATGTCAGCGAAGCACTTCTTTGCTTGAATGTTAATCTTTGTCAGTTCTTCACCCACTAAGTGTGAAGGTAATAGTGTTGCTAACTGGTTTCTGTGAGGCCGCATGCAGAAGAACGTTTCACATTAACAGGGTAATTGAAACTGTAGCTAATGTATTGGTCAAACTTGGTAAGCTTTCTAAAGGCTTCTTGCAGAGAAATCCTGTGGCAATTATCCTAAAGAATAGACAATGTATGTAGTGAGCTATTCAGGCTGGAAATTCAATGCTTTACATGCCATTTGGGGTGCTGATTTCATCACTCTCCCTCTTTTGGACATTGGGAGGACTGTTGGTGGAGTAAAGTCTCATTCAAACTGAATAAAAGGCACCGTAAATTTGTTTTGTTCCGTAATGAATGAGCCTCGTGATTCAGTGTGTGGGTTATGCTTGCATCCTGTGGACAGACTTTGTTTTTTGTGATTTTTTTTGTGTAACTAGACTGAATTTTAACATTTACAAAGTTTTCAACTCAACAGAGAATACTGAAAATCCTTACATTTCTCCTATCTGTTTTTTAATTTAAGGGCTGTGTTTGCTTCTGCATTACTAAGGCTGAATTTAGTTTTCTGTGTAACATCTGTGTTCCCTCTGTTTCTCTTTTAGCTGTCTACATAAGCCAGTTGTCTGAAATTTTACATGGATTTGAGTTTTCCCCGGGGGAAGCTGGGGAAAAATGAGAACAGGAGGTACAATCTGTCCATCCCAAAGCTAGCAGCAAAACTCTCATTGTAGAGGCACAAGCTCATCCTAGTCTGTGTGCTGATTCCTTTAGGCAATAGGGCAAATTGGTTAACACAGAGATTGCAAATTGTTTTGGTAAATTATGTACACTAAACCCACGTTCATTACAGGAGTCAGAATCAGTAGAGGCAGCAGGATGGAAAAAACTGGATGTCGCCCTCAACTATTTATTTAAAAACAAACCTGAAACCAAGAGAACCTGTGGAATGAAATTGATGCCAGTTCAACAGTCCAGTTTTGGGGTTTTATGCCAGACCTCTGCCACTTTATTTGTTAGAATAGCTGGAAGCTACAGGCTGGTGGGTAGAGAGAGGAGTATGGGACACAAAGGTAGAAAAGAATGGGGAAAAATAGTATAAAATGAACTTGGTTTCCTGCCAAGCATGGCTTTTGTTTTGTTTTGAAATTAAGTTTTGGGTTTCTTTAAGCTCTGTCCAGTGAAGTTTTTAAGTAAAATGCAATATCTTTCCAGAAATATCTTCTGGTAAGCTTCAGTTATATACTACGTAATAAATATTCCTCACCAAAGTGCCGTCAATGTGTTGCACTATGGTCAGAATACATTATTCCAGTGGTTATTTCTGGGTTTGGACTGCTGTAAACTTTATAAATGTAATTTGCCTTGAGGACATGGAAAAAGGAAGAAATTCAAATGTGTGGTTACTTCAGCAGCTACGCGTTTCTCCTTAAAACTTCCCGGTTTATGCTGTGGATGCTGTGTGGATCAGTGCCCAAAGAATCTTAAGTATTTTGGTATTCCACGTGCAATTTGAACTGTGGTGTGACAGAGCAACTCTGTGGAGCTCTGCAAGGAGCAGCCTTGGGGACTGTAGCAGAGCCTGGTGCTTTTTTTTGTCAGGCTGGTGTTCAGAACCGTGGTACTAATCCAGCTCTTCAACGTGGCGACGTGTTTGGCTTCATTTCATGAAACAAAGGATAATAATCAGGTCAGGTACATGCAGGTGTTAATAAACAAAATCAAACAGACGCCTGGATGTTGCCAAGAGGAAAGGAAAAAGCAGCGTTAGCTGTGTGTGGCAGGTAAGGATGTGCAGGCTTGCCCTTCCCTCTGCACCCTTTCCCCATAGCATGAAAGAAAAAAGGAGATGGCAGCAGTAGGAACACAGTGCACAGTGAGAACTTGTTCCATTTTGAGTAAGGACCAGATGATATGTCTGCCAACTTGTGCCCCATAGACAAAAATCAGTATTTGCAGGCAATAGTCGCAGTGATCCCCTTAAAAACTGCCCTCTAGCACCTAGCAAAGCCCAGTTCTCCCAGTCCCTCCGGGAGTGGGCTTTGGCATGACCAGTTTAGCCCTAATCCATTCACCAGCACAGGCTGGATTGTTGGCTGGGTGACAAGTAGTCACAGTCACCAGTGTGACCGTGAATTCGGAGCGTTTTGATCACTATTAATGTGCAGTGACAGATTTCTTTGTTTGCTGCAGTTCTCAGCTGGACCCTCCACCAGGTGTTCAGGATTCCCCCTCCCTCTCCCTAAAGATCTGCTTCCAAGGAGTCCCTTCAGCAGGGATCAGAACATATGTGCAACAAGTAGCTGTGCACTGATTTTTCAGGATGCTGAATGCGGTGCCCATGTGTGGGACACTGCAGGCTCTGTATCTTTTCTCTGCCAGCTCCTACGGAACAGAAATCTGTCTTTGCTAAGCCCAAAAGAAAGTTCTTTTGACACGCAATTTCCAAATTTCGTTGAGACGACGCCTCGGATCTGGGCTGAGGACGGGAAAAGTGAAGATTTGGAGTTGTTTTTGTGGTTCTGTTGAAATATGGTCTTTCACTTCATTGCAGCAGCTTGTCCCTTCAAGGTCAGGAAAGCTTACTGCTTGCTGGTTGTTAGCATATCAACTTGCAGCAGAGCTGAAAGGTAATCTTACAGCTCAACGGGGATTTTACAAGATATTTACAGTATTTTAAGGCTGTTATCAGGAAGAAATATATGTGTAAAAGGGAAAAGTATTCAGAGTAAAAACTGGGAAAACTACTGGGCTGCTAAACTAGGTGCTATTTAATTTTGTTTAACTAGTCTCACTGACTTGCATGATCTGAAGAAAAAAACAGAATATTGTCTTTATCAAATTCAATATGAAATCTTTTCGAGAGGTGAGGTGATATAATACTTAGAGACAATACTCTTGGTAAGGTAACATGAAATTTGGAACTCCAAAGTTCAGAATTTCCTTTCATTTTTCACTCTTGGTTTTGGCTTTTGCTTTGCCTCTACTTTCCTTCCCATTTACATTTGCATCCTTTTGAACACCTGTCTTTACTCCTAGATGCAGCCAAAAAAAAGCAACTGCCATCATAAGGATCTTGCATTAATAAGGGCATTTTCTGCTTCAGAGCATTCCTGGTGCAGTCAGACACCAGAAAAGTCCCAGCCACTCACATGTTCCACTACACACTTGCAAAAAAGTAGTTTTTTGTCTAAAGTAGTAGTTCAGCAAAAGCTCCCCAGGTAGTGCACCACTTCTTCCTTTATGTGGTTGCTATGTATATAAATAGCATTAAAAAATCCTGCATCCATTGTAGATATTAATAAATATGTTATTATAAGATGAATTAGAGTGGCATCTAAAAAGTCCTGGCAGAATACTGGAAGTTAAAGTTGGAACCAAAAAAAGGATGCTTATGGTGTGCACACTCTTGTTTTGCTCCTCTAAATGGCCCAGCCTGAGTAGCTGAACATTTTAATTATTTAGTCTACATTTAGCTTGTAGTCAATTTCTTCTGTTATTATTGACCAAAACTTTGCACGTATTTAAAGAAAGGATATCAGATACTAGGTTTTCTTGATGTTTGGTGTGAAATTCTGTGTCTTACAGAATTCTTACAGACCTCCAGGATTGTTAAAAATACACATAAGATGAAAATAGTGCTATATTAGAAACATAGTTTTATGCCCACTGTTTTAGAAAATGTGTATTAGAAACATTACTGTTAATAATTGTTTTAATATTGTTATGTGTATAATAATTGTTATTTAGGAATTTTTATTATTTCCTCAATAATGGGCAGTGATGTAGTGATAAATTTAGTCACAGCAATATTTACTGAAACTGTTTTTTTTGCTCACGTAATACGTAACATTCGTATGAAAGAAAGATTAGGTATTATATTATTAACAATGATATAGAATCAGTGCATATAATATGAAAACCCAATTGTTCTACTAACAATCACATATGATACAGGAACATTTCAGAAGAGAAGAATAGAAGTATGTTTTCACAAGATGAAGGCTAGAAAAGGCAATGTTTGATGTGTGTGCTGAGTTAATTGAAAGGCATCTAATTATGGGTCTGGCTTTGTAATCATTATTAATCTCTTCCATAACTTAGTCTTTTTATTGTTGTTGTCCTTCTCTGTTATTGTTTTTCACATTTGTCAGTCATGCTTCTGACTCTTACCTGTAAACTATTTTAAAATCTTAACTCTTTAAAGACAATCCTTTATTTTCTGCTTCTTACTTCCAACTACACGCTGGAAGAGCACAGAGATTATAGTGTTGGATTCAGCACTACAAAGGGTACATTTTATTTCCCTCTTAACTTCTGAGAGACTTCAGCTGACTTTATTAAAATAATAGAGGCAGCTAAGATCTACTGCCAGCCCTTCCCCCTTCCTCCAAGAACTTGCTTTTTTCACTGACACATAGATGGAATATTTTGGAAAAAGGAACTTAAAAGCCTTAGCCATCATCTCTTACCCATTAGAGGTGTAAGGAATTGTTTGATGTGTTTTCAATAGGCAGAGAATGAGGCTGGAAAGGCTGATTTGCCAGCAGATTGGTCAAAACTGCAATAAGCATACAGAACAAAACAGGTTTGGTGGTTTTTTGTTTTTTTTTTTTTTTAATCAGATAAAAATCTCAGACATACATTCAGCAAAGGGAAAGAGTAGTCTGCAGCAATCTGCTGCAGCTAAAGACATGTGAGATGTTGACAGCCAGTGTCACAGTCACTCAGAATATTACCCTGTTAGTTAGAAATTCCTTCCAAAAGATGCCCAGTCTCTCTGTGGATCAGCTGGGGAAGTAGGGTCTCTTTTTTCAGGTTCCCTTTCCAAACAGCTTAGGAAAATCCCATGCTCCAAATGGCAATTCTGTGTATTTTTAAGCTTTGCCTGGGCTCCTGCCCTAGTAGTTATTTTGGTTGTTGTTGTTTTTTTTTTTAGCTGCCTGTTTCTTAGCTCTGCAGTGAGCTGTGCAGTGAGGCAGACAAACCACAATAACAAGTCTCTGGTTGTTAGTCATGTCCACCCTGCACCCTTTGCAGACAAAAGGAGTGTACACGTCACTTCCCCAGTTGGGATAATGAGGTTTTTCTGTCAGTGCATTCACCACCAGCCGCCCCTCTGGCTGCTACAGCTGCAGCCTGTGTGGGCTGGCACGCCAAGGCTTTGTCATCACATCTCTGGTGTGTGGGTCTTGCTTCCAGGAAAATGATGTATAGGTTCTTTTTTCCACCCCCCCTGTAATTAAATCAGCCCCGTGATCGTGATTGAATTATTGGTCTGACTGAAGAAAATCCATCTTGTAGCAAGTTGCTAAAGTGGCAGGAATGATTTTTTGTTGTCCTAGGGATAACCCGGGGGAAAAAAAAAAAATCTCATAGGCTTTGGGCAGTGATACACTGACAAATGAAGTCAGAGCAGGCTTTGGCATAGCCACGGTCCTGCTAACACCCAAGTGGCAGTGACACAGTCGGTGGAGGAAAGGTAACTCATGTAACCATCTTCAGAGAAGGGAGGACTTAGATTAAACTCCCTAAAAATAGCTCCAGGAAGTAACCTACAGAAATAGGTTAATTAAATAGTGAATGGGCATTGGGAGAACAGACAGGGACTAATGTGATCATTAAGTTGACTCTGTGCTAAATTTATTCAGTAGCGGAATTCAATTTTTCCCCAAGGTTAAAAAATGATAATTCAGGAGTGCAGAGAGTTGTAGGGCAGTTGACGTCAATCCCTGTCCCCTTTCACTCCCCAGCACAAAGCACATCCCTTCTGGGATGGGAACTCTAGATAGACAATAATAATTGTACAGTGCACAATTAAAGCTGCAGGGTTTTCTGATCCCTGTTGTAATTTTAAAATGGTTATATTCTGTGAAGTTTTGCCATACAAACAGTCAGGTTGCAAAGATGGGTCTGGTGAAACCTCCTGTGTCTGTAGCTCAAGACAATGGGAAAATATTTTGGGGAGGAATGTCAACATTTTGGAGCTTTTCCCATTTTACCTTGTTCATTGTTAGTTTTTCTGAGAAATTTTGCTTTAATGGTTGAAACTGGAGGGTGTTGATGGACATGGAGCCTGTAAACTTCAGCTGCTGATGTGAGATTAGTGATCTTTATGCTTGTTGTTATAGTTGAACTCATGAATAATAGATCAGATGAGGAAAATTTCATTTTACTCTCAAGCCTTAGGCAGCCCAACCTTGCCGAACTCTAAGACAAGAGAACAGTGGGAGATAAATAATCATTTGACCAACTTTTTCTCAGCTTGTTTTTACTGGGATCTTCTGGGGTTTTTTATTGCTGTGGATGTCAGCAGCACATCAGCCTCAGCTTTGGTGTATCAACTAGCTGTGGTGTACCTGCCCTGCAAGGGGAATGCTGACCACGATGTGACTGCCTACTGATCCCACATCTCAAACTGAAGAACACATCTGTTAGAAGCAAGCTCCCTTTTTGGTCTTTTTATTGGCCACAGCCTCGGCAAGGAGTTGGAGAAGGAATAGCTGGAGTTTGGTGTCTTGCAGCTCTGATGGTATTTGGTGTTGCAGACAGGATCCAGAAAAGCCAGGAAGAATTGCTTAATGCCTTCCAGGGTAGAGAGGGAAAGCTTTATAGCATGAGGCTTCAGAACCAGACTGGCAAAAGAGATTTTGCAGGTGAGCTTCAGCCTGCAGAGACGTTTTCCTGAAACCTGGTATTTACCCCGTGCTGCTAAAATAATGTGGATAAAGGCAAGAGGTGATGTACTGGTGGTGACTTGGATGTGCTTAGTGAGGAGAGCTGCAAAAAACCAACTTGTGGATGTGACCAAAACTAGAAATAGTCGGGTTTGGCCATAGAGTTTCTCAGAGCAGCATTGGGGTTGACTATTAGAGCTTCTGGTAGTTGTCTCTGCAGCAGAGGTCATTGTACTCGATTGCCATGTGACATTTTAGGGCAGTGACACCTAGGAAATCCATGATTTCCCTAGGGCAGGAGCTCTGGGGTGAGAGCCAGTCACCAGCTCAGCCTTGGATGCCTCCACAGGCAAGGTGCTGCCGAGTTTAGGAGCTGCCTGAGGCTCTGTGTTTCTGCTCTGTTAGGGAAACAGGTTTTGAATGTGCAGGTTTTTCTGTGAACTGACGTGATTATGTAAATGCTGTACCTGATTCATGTTGGTAATTCATTGCATCATGAAAATGACTCTGTGAAACCCCAGCCTTGAGCTGTGCTATGAGAGCAAGGACTGACTGGAAAAGCTGCTCAGAGAGCTTTTATATCTTTTCTAAAATGTATAAATCCACACAACTCTTACAGGTGGAACACACAAGGCTATTTCTGCACCAAGTTTGATTAGCAAAGTGCAGCTAGTGTGGGAAACTTCCAAAGAGATATTAAAGGTCTTTTCCAGAAAGATACAGTGAGGGAGAAAATCTGCAAGCATCTGTTTGATAAAACGTAATCCAGCTGGGGTAATTAGTTCCCAGTAGGATGGCTTCTGGTTTTATTTGTCTCCAACCAAAGGTTGATTTACAGCAAGATGTCATCGCTTCAGGAAGCAAAATGGAATATTTAATAAAGATCAGGGTAACAAAAACAAAAGCGAGTTAATTTGGAGTTTAGGAATGTACCGAAATGTAAATTAATTCTATATTTTCTCACCTCTGTATTCTGGTAAGGTGAAAAGATTTTTGCCTCTTGTTGGTTTGGGGTTGTTTGGTCGGTTTGGTTTGGTTTTTTTAAGTGGCTGAATGTTTTCTTTCATGCTCTGCAACCAGACTTTGCCTGTCCAAAAGCGCTTCTCACCGTGAGGGCTGCTGGTATTGCACTGTTATTTCAGGAAGGCGGATAATGTACCCAGTGTTTATTAATGAGCAGTTGATGGACACCATTTTACTACTAAAAACACCCCAAGAAAATTACAGAGATTTGCAGCCACTGTGGAAGATGTGTTTGGTGACTAGTTTACTGATGCTTGAAGTCACCAGAAACAGCAGAATTCCAGTCCATGTTGCTCAGGCTGCTGCTTGAGATGCAGTGGGATGTGTCTAAGTGAGACTTCACACCTCTGGAAAAGAAATCCTTGAGGTGGTAATGTGAGTAAAGAGCTGAAATGTGTGTATGGAGCTGAAGTTCATATTCAGTTGTTACAGAAAAATTATTATTATTTTATTATATTTTTTATTCACTTAACAATATTTAATATTTTAGCAGAAGTTCAGGAGCGACTTGTTTCTTGTGCTTTTTGTTTCTCAGCTCCTTGTGCCTCATGAATTCACGTTTGCTTTGAACCTTAGGTTTTTTTGACTATAGTTCTGAAGTCAGCACGTTGAAACTGTAAAGAAATAATTTATTTCAGCAGTTGAAGATGGGAAAACTGTGCTGTTGGGAGGCAGCTGTATGAGGAGGGATGCTTAGAGTGGGGTTTCTGTGGTTTGAAGGCTGCCTGAGCACCTCAGTCTGTGGGATACAGCAAAATCTCATATCCCCATGTGGTGCTGGGTCAGTGCTCACACTGTGAGTCTGAAAATAAAAGCTGAGTTTGGCAAGCAGGAGGTTTCCTCTGCATTGCTGCTGCTGCTGCACAAGCTCAGATCCCATTCCATCACTGCTGGGAGCAGAGAAGTTGTCTGAACTGGGATGGAAAAGTGCTGTTGTGTGGTGTGCTGCAGGCTCACGTTCTAGATCAGACAAGCTCAGGGGATGGGGTGTGTGCTGTTGCCAGAATTTCTTCTGCTGGTCTAACTTAGAAAAGCTGGGTGTAAGGGGAGTTCATCAGCAATCAAAAGAAATACCCAGATGTGCACCCCAGCTGCAAATTTCTAGTAAAAAACCCAAACAAACAAAGGCAAAAAACCACCCCAGTTACATTTCCAACTCTTAAACTTGAATTTTTTTTTCCCTGTGAATACACTAGGAAATGAAGTTGTTTCATTTTCAGCTGGGTTTGCTGATACAATAAATCTGGTTTTGGGCTCTTAATGCTGCAGAAAGGCAGCCACAGCCATGTGCTAGACAGTACTGGCCTGGCATAAAATCATTACACTGATCCAATTCTAATACCTTGTCATATTGGGTGTAACATATCTGCACCTCAGTAATTTTTTTTTTCTGGATTAAAAATTGTCTGCTGTAGAACAGCCAGCTCAAAGCCAACAGAAAATTTGTCTATGAGGTTCTGTCTCCTGCAGCAGAAACACAGTCATGAGCCCATCAGAACCACGGTAGATTTTATGCCACTGATGTATCCAGATATTCACGGATCCTTTTCTGAAGTGTGTTTTGTGGCTTTAGGAATAATTTGGAGCATGGGGAAGGCCCAGGAAGCTTGACGCACTCCCTTCAGAAGATTCTTAGAATTACCCAGCTCATGCTAATAACATGAACTGTGCTTTTATAACCCAAAACGAGTTAGGGCTCAGCAGAAAGAAATGCATAAAACTGAGAAAAATCTATTCAAGGCAGAGTAAATACATGAAGGACTGTGCAACAATCTTAATTCTAGAGTTCTGTGACTTTTGAATGCATTGGCAGCCCTAAAAATCACTTTTAGAGCTATTTTTATATACAGAGTATTATTGCAGTAGATCCCAGGAACTAAACGATGTAATACAGAGAGCATATCTTTCTAGAAATGTACAGGAGACAGAGATGGCTGAACAAAAATTGTTTTGTTTGCTGAAGGAAATAAATACCTTGGGAGATTCAGAGCCACTTTTGTTCGGAAGTGCTCTTGATGACACTTTTCCCCCACTCCTCCCTCATTTTTAATGTCGTGGCATGCTTTTATAGCAAAGCCTGTTAATAAGCAAATAATTCCTTGACGGAGAAATCGGCTTAGTCAATGTGCATCAGCCTTCCTGAGGCTCACAGGATTTTACAGGGCCAATGAAATCTCTCACTGTGGTGCGCTGCAGATAGGTTCCTTTGAGTGGCATATTTGTAATACTTCAGTCCTTGGAAGTTGTCACCCAGCAACTGGGACCAGCAGGGCTGCTCTCTCAACAGTGGGCTGGGGGAAAGGACCAGAAGAGTACAGTGAAAAACCTCCTGGGTTGAGATGAGCACAGCTTCATGGGCTAATTGATGCCTTAAGTTTTAGCTTTTATGTTTTCAGACTCTGTGTTACTTAGGTGTGTGGTTCTGAGCCTCATATTGTCAGTCAGCTCTTCACAGAGTGGAGAGACAAAACAAATCCTTTTCCTGCTGCAGACCAAGGACAACTTTCAGCCCCAAAAGCACAGACAAGGGTGGGCTGGAGGGAGGAACAAGAAGAATGGGACCTCACAACCTGGAGCTGGAATTGGACAATTCAACCCCAATGTGCAAATGGACCAAATCTTATAAAAATGTCAGACCTCGTGACCAGTTTGGCATTTTGTGACCATTCTTAGTCCACCCTGGGTGTAGCCCTGGTCAGGCCCTGTCCTGCCCAAGGTGGATCCTGGAGGCCTTTCCATAAATCCCTACTTTGTTCTCCAGCTCTGTCCAGTCTCTGTTCCAGCTCAGCCTTCCCAAGGCATCAAAATCAAAAGCTGCACACAGAGAAGCAAAGCAAAGAATTAATTTCATGGCTTCCCATGGGCAGGCAGGTGTTCAGCCATGTCCAGGAAAACAAAGCCCCACCACACATAATGGTCACTGGAAAAGCCAAATGTCATCACTCCCAGTGTCCCCTCCATCCTCCTCCTTCCCAAAGCTTTATAGGCCCAGCACGTTGTCCTGTGGTCTGGAATGTCCCTTTGGCCAGCTGGGGTCAGCTGTCCTGGTTGTGTCCCCTCCCAGCTCCTGGTCACCCCACAGCCTGTGAGGAGCACCAAAGGCCTTGGCTCTGTGTGAGCAATAACTAAAACATCTCTGTGTCATCAACACAGTCTCCAGAGCAAACCCAAAGCACAGCCCCATTCCAGCTACTGAGAACAGAATTAACTCTGTCCCAGCCCAAACCAGCAGAGAAACAGCTTTTCCCTCCTCTCTTTCGATATGCAGGAGTATCTCACCAGAAAAATGATTACTTGATTAGGGTGGGTTCAACTAAGCCTGTTGCTGTAGTTCTGGTAGCATCAGGAATACGGTTTTCTTGAAATGAGAGAGATAATGACCTTTCCAAGGACTGCACCGTGGGTTGGATTCAGATTTTTATGCATCTGAGTTGAAACAAGATAAGTGATGTCTGAGACATCTCTGCTGGAAGTATTTCGGGTGATGGCTTCTGTGTGCTCTTTCTGTAGGGTTTCCAGGTTCCCAGTCTGGTCTTTTAAATCGTGATGTTTTATTACATATGTTTAATAATATATTTAATATATGTATATATAATAACATATTTTATTAATATATTTAATAATATATTTTGATATCTTAATATGTTTTAAAATATTAGGTCTTTGTTCTTAAATTTTGATTAAATGTAGAACAAAGCTTACATGCAGCTGATGTTCCCATAGTATGCAAAATCCACCTTTAACTTTGTTTTTTCTTCAATTTTGCTCTCTTGGGGGAGAGCTGAACATACTGATGAGGTTGAAAATCATATTTATGTGAAACAAAGGTATTGACAAATAGGTAGCTCCAGTAAAAAGACAGTCCACTGTGTGACGGGATTGGCTTCACCCCCACAACAGGGACAATTATAGGGAACAATATGCAATCCTATTATTTTTATTTTAGGAGATCACTCTTTCTACTACCCAAAAGCCAACATTTCAAAACTTGAACACAAGCCGTCAGCAGAGGCAAATATTGGGAATGCCATCCTACTCCATCCTCAGGCATTTTGGTGCTGGCCCTACAGCCTATTCCATTTTAGAAGGGTGTAGGATTCCCCTGAGTGCTGTGCTGCCTTTCAGCACTAGACTCCAAGCACAGACTGTGGAAAATATACTGCCAGGCTCTATCACATATGGATAAGTACAAGAAGAGGTTGTTGTTGTTCTCATTTTTTTTTTTTTTAAGGCAAAGAGTTTCCTTAGTCAAATTTGTGATGACAAAGCTTGATCAATTTATGCTGTTTCTCAGAATAGTAGCCTAGGTTTAGGATTAAGACAGTGTGGATTTCATTGTGAAGTGTAGGATCTAGGTTGTGGCAAAGAGTATTGCATGACAGCTACTTTTTCTTTTTCTTTTTCTTTCTTTTTCTTTCTTTTTTTTCTCTTTTTTTTTTCTTCTTTTTGTGTGGAATAAAATTTATTTATTTGCCAGTTTCCTTTTGTATCTAATAATTAGAAACAACATAGCTAAATGTAATTTTTTTGACATGAAACAGAAAAGAATCGACCTTCCAGCCCTTTGTGAAATGAATTATTTTGCAATGTTAGAAAAACATTGATATTGCACTAGAACTTGAGTTGTTCCATTTTTAAAGCGCATTTGGAAATTAGAGATAATACTGAGTAAAAAAATTAAATTCAGTTTTGTATACAGCCATCTACTAACTCTGTACATCACCTGTGTCTTTTGGGGGTATTCAATTCCTGAGACTCAGGAAACACAGTGAAACCACTGGTTTGGGCCATTGCCTTTTGGATTTAATTCATTTCTTGAGAACAAAGTAAAGCAGTCAAGAAATCACAGAATTACCGAATGGTTTGGGTTGGAAGAGACATCAAAAATCATCTTATTCCTAGTCCCCTCTGGGCAAGGACACCTTACATTATCCTGGGTCCTGTCCAGCCTTGAACACTTCCAGGGATGGGGCATCCACAGCTTCTCTAGTAAGCCTTTTCCAGGGCCTCACCACCCTCATATTTAAATTTCTTTTTCCCTCCTACTCTTATTTATCCCCCCAGCTGCACGTAGTGAGGAAAGCTGTTTCGTGAGCAGAAAGTGTTAGTATTTTATGAAGTAGGTTTGCTACTTGCATGTCCTTGGAGTTTCTGCATTAAAATCCTGATAAATTTATGATTTACAGTGTCTGCACTTCCAGTCAAATGCTCTCTGAAACTTTGATCTTTGAGATGCTCTTGAGAGTAAAACTCGTATCCTCAGTGCCTTTCCCCTTCTATCCTCCATCAGCACATGGTTTTCCTTCCAGTCCTCACAAAAATCCACTACAGGTGTCCTGCACTACTTGGAGTGATGGAACTCTCAGGGCTTGAGGAGAAAGGACTACCGTTTTTGCCACATCACATACAGATTTTTCTCCGAGTCCCGTTATGGGGTTGGCCACTTTTTATTCCGTACCATTACGCCAGACTTATGGCCATGCTGTTTCTAATATGGTAAAACAAATTAGTGTCAGTGTTAATTATAGTTGAAGTGGTAGCCAAAATCCTGAAGTGCATTAAAGTTGGTTCAGCTTAATCTGTGTATTTTAATTTTCTGCTTTTTTAGTTCATAAAGAATTTGTGGGTTGTCTGGACTGATCCCAGCAGCTGAAGAGATCAAATCAGTCATAGCTTATGCTTTTTTATTGCTGGTATATTTAAGATGGTTGTCTAAGGACCAGGAGCCCACTGAAGAGATAGTGTTAGCTGTTAGGACTTGATGAAGTGAAACACCAGCTTACAATTTGTCAAGTTTTTTGGACAGCAGGTTTGAAGGAATATTTTGAAGGAGAGAAATGAGACAGCTTTGTGCTCTGCTTGTAGTAGTATGTTGGTCATCAGCCAAATCATCCCAAATATATTCCGTGTACAGCTAAAACCACAGCGTTTTGATTCATCATTAGTCAATGTGCTGCTATTTTTATGAGGGGTGCTTACTGTCACTACATGTTTAAAATAAAATGATGTCTTCTTAAGAAGAAAAGCCCAAACCTTTAGCAGTGCCCTTTGTCCTGTGGCCAGAGCTCTCCTGGGCGAGCTGGAGCCGGAGTTGCTGTCACAGGTTCCGTGTGCCAGGGAAGGCAAAGGGCTGATGTTGCTTGTGGTGTGTGGGCTGAGAAAGGTCAGGGTCCACTGCTCAATAACATGTAATGTTGAGGCTATTTCCCTGCTTTATTATTAGAATGGCTTAAGACTTGGCTGAAAAGTCACATGGATTGGCCTCCCTGCTTTCTGTTTGCTGCTTCTTGCCCTTAGAAATGCTGGTTTTGCCCAGCTCTGCCCATCTGTCCTCAGCAGTGTGTCCCCCCTTTTTACTGAACCAGGGATCAAAGTCTTGACTCTCTTGTCTGGATGCTCTAGAGAGAGTCTCCTACTTTTTTTCCTGGCACCAAGCAAACCATGAAGGCTTGTGCTGCAGTGGCAGCCTCCCTCCTTGCTGGGTATTTTTGGAAAATAAGCAGCATTGTTTATTGACTGAATAATAGCCCGAAAAAAGGATTCATGGGATGGAGAAATCGATAGCCTTTGGACGGATTAAAAATCAATTAGCAAATTAGAATTTAATACAAAGAATAAAAAAAAGCTGTTCTCTCAATGGAAGAGGTTAACAGCAGTATTAGGGGGAGCAGTGTCAGGACCAGTTTTGCTCCATATATTTAACAGTGTTTCCAGCAGCACAGTAAAGAGGATTGTAATTTGCTGATGGCTCAGAATGACTGACATTATATATAGACTTCAAAGACTTTAGATAAAAATTGCAGAATCCACAATGGAATCATGTAAATGACTAACCCGTGTGTGGACTCTTAATTAGTTGTAACTCCTTGGGGAGGAATTTTCTGAAAGTGATTTTGGATGACTTCTTGAAAATGGTTCTGTCTGGAAATTTTAAATCAAATGCTCAACTCTTAAGATGATATGTTTCTTGGGGGGCTCTATAATGAGAATAATGCTCTCAGATGGAGCAGTGAGTTACCAGGAAAAAAAAAAAAAAAAAAAAAAAAAAAGATATAGCAGGAGTAGAGATTTTTCAAGTATTTTAAACATTATTAAAATTGTTGTATTCAAAATGTTTAAGAAAGGTGAGCATGAAACACACCTTCTTTTGTCATGAAGATAGGGCAATGTAGTGTTTTATGTTTTGGATTCAGAGAGCTGTTCATTGAGCAGTGATGAGGTCTTTGTGAAAATCTCCTGAAGCAGCACATTGGGGAGAAACAAAGGAGACCAGAGGGATTGTGGCTTCACAAGGGAAGTGAGAACGCTGCCTGGTGGCTGCAGCAAAATCCAGCAAGGACAAGGAGGCTCTGCAGTCCCTTTTAGGGTTAGCATTGGCTGGTGTGATACACGTTTCTTGTTCATGCCACAAAGAAACAAGAGCACTCTACTGCTTGCTTTACATCTGTACGTACAAAAGTGTCCTTTGCTCAAAAGGAAATCTGCAGGAGCAAATGGGATGGAAGACTTGCTCTCCAAGACCTTGCCTTGGTCAGCCAGAGGAGGCCTGTGCTCATTTGCTGTTTTGGCAGTTGCTGTTCCGATGCAACTCTTTTGTTTTCACAGATTTTAGCTTACAGAAACCTCAGAAATTGCGCTTTTTGCCGACTTGTTCATAATTTTCTCGATAGTCATGCAGAAAGTTTGCTGAGGAATATGTGAAGGGCCATGCTGGGTCAGCCCAAATGTGTGTCTTGGTGCCCTGCCTTTGGTTGGGCCAAAAGCTGATGCTCAATGAGGAGTGTGGGGATGGGGTAAGCATTTAATGGCAGCTGTCAGAACACTTTCCTAGCCCTGGCTTTTCATCACTTAGGGACTTTCTGATCCACAGCTTTTATCTCTGTGCTTTAAATTGCTCATCAGCTTTTTTTGTAGGTGAATTCATATTATTGATTTTCAACTCCCATAAGCTTTTCTCAGTTCTGTGGCGTCCACTATTTTATGTGAAGAAGAATCTCCTTTTATTCATTTTTAATTTGCAACACATTGGTTTCATCTGATATACCCCCCCTATTATTTTTTTTTTTTTTTTTTTTTTTTTTTTTTTTTTGTTCACCTGGAGATTTGGGTTGAAGGAACCTTAGTTGTTGTAACTACAACATTGTTGTTGTAACATAATGTTCACTTTGTGCCACCTTACAATAGCAATTTTGTTGTGTTGGTTATTTTGTTGTAGAGCTTTGCTGGTGTGTAAAGGGGACAATGCATTAAATGTGTTTGTTTGTTGTTCATTTTTATTTTAACTTCAGCTGTTTGGTTTTTTTTAATATATAGAATTAGTCTTGATGATCTGTCAAGTTTAATGTAGTGTTACTTAGTGCTATACTGCAAGTGATTTAGCATTGTAATTCAACTCTACAATGTGATTATTCAGATATATTTCTTTTTTCACAACTAGGTAATTCTTGACTATAATAATAATAATTTTTGAATATTACTCGAGCCTTGAACTGATGTTTATTAATGTCAACTTTTAGGGAAATAAACACTGTGTCTCCATCTACTGGATACACAAAGGGACCTACACATTTTGTCCATATGTAATCTCCTTTTTTCTAGCTAACGTGGGAAGAATTTAGAAAACATGAGTGGGAGGTCTGTCAGATGTGGGCAGTGGATGAATGAGTCCCAGTGAGTAGGGTTTGAGGGGAGGAAGGGCAGAAAGGGATGGAGAGAAGCTTTCCCAAGTACAACGTGCAAAAGGTCAGAGAAAATGTGGCAGTGCCTACAGGAACAACAATCAAATCCCTTAACTAGCTGAAGAAACATTTAAAGGACTGTGAAAACAGATGGTGCAAGAGTTTAAACTGTACAGGAGCAACTTACCTTCTGCAGCAATTTCAGCAAGACAGTTATTTCCGTGGTTGTTACTCTCTCCTTCGATCACAACATGCAATTACTATAGCAAACCTTCTGTCACATTGCACACGTTTTCACACTTGTCAGAGGAAAAGTCATAGATTAAACAATATGGTTTAAAGTACTGTTTAGTTATGAATTTCATAACTGTATTTTAATGCAAGACAGGAGCGTTCTGTCGGAGTCAATCTTAAAAGTAGAAGAACCAGGGGAACAGACTCTGGGATAATCACAAGTGGCGTTGGCCACGCACATCCCGTGAGCACAAATGGAAATTTATGCATGTTAATACCTTCAAGTCAGTCTGAGAAGAAGCAATTAGAGCCCCGTTGTGGAGTCACTACATGTGGACAACACCTGCTGAAATCAATGGGTGCTTGGAGAAAAGACAGGAAAAAAGAACTGGGGTTTTAATACTCTACCAACATTCCCCTCTTTGCTTTTATACAGTCTTTACCGTGGCACTGAACCTTTCAGTTAATTCTTAATTATCCTCAAGGCATTTGAAAACAAGAAACTGTAAAACCGTCTAACCATGCTAAACCTTTACCATTCTCAGGTACAAGTTCTTCACTTCCTTCATTTTCCTCTCCACTTTGGAGTTTTTTTTGGTATTGACTGGTTTTTGTTGGTTTTTCCTTTTTTCTGTGTGCTATATTTGTTCTCCAGAGCTGGTATTTCTTCAGCATACACATAGCTGTAGACACATATATATATAATCTGCTTTTGTCTCTCATGCTAAATAGTTTGCATGAATGATAAATATTAGTAATGCAAGTGGTTATCCCTTATAATGTTTCTTGAATAATAATGTTTCTCTGGTTTAGACCTTTTCATGTCTGTCTTTCCTTAAAAAAAAAAAAAAAAAAAAAAAAAAGGAAAGCAAGAGCAGAGAGAGATTTCAATATGCCTTTTTTTTTTTTTTTTTTTTTTAATGAAAAAGGCATCTGGGGGTAACTCAACCAGAAAAGACAGGGAAATCAAACTGATAGCTCTATTTTTGTTTTTCATTTTGATTGCTCTGCGCAGTTTTCTTCATTTGGGAAACACGTATTTAAAAAGAGAGAGAAATCTTTATGCCTGTTATTCACTTCTGCTGTTTATGCCGTTTTAAAAATATACATACCAGTTATTTCCATACAGAACATTTGAAAGCAGGAAGAACTTGACAAGCCATTATGCTACTTGAATTAAAAAAACCCCAACCCTGTCTGGATCAATATATTAAACAGGAGGACATAGAAAATTAAAGTCGCAGTTCCATTTAAAATTGTTAACCTTGTATTTTTGCAGCAACACCTCTCGAGAGGAGGAATAAATGTCTGTAAGAGAATGAAAGCTGAAGGAATTTAGAGAAAATAGACATATTTTTTCAGATTTGGGTTCTTTTTTTTCTTCCTACTTTTCCCATATGTGTGACGGCCTTTCTTTCATTGACATTGAAGTTTTATTGAGACAAATCTTGACACATTTACTGATGCCAAGGAAAGCGTTATGCAGATTCGTTCAACTTGGTAAGAAACACTGCTGGGGTTACTCAGAGTGAGGAAATGTGTCAGAACCCGCAAACTTGGGTTGGCCTCTCTTCAGGACTCCTCATTTCCTGAGTGCTCTGTTGAACACATTCCCACTGATTTTTCCAGAGCCTTCTTTCAGGCAGCAGGTGTGTTGTTCTCAGAACCAAACCCAGTGTGCCAGAAATGAGGCATCCAGAGCTGCTGACCTGGTTTTGGTAATACTGATGCGGTTTAACTTGTTTATTTGTGTCGTTCAACAGAAATTTGAAAAGGGAAAATCAATGATAATAGGATTTGGGTTGCAGTTGAAGCTGAGGGTTTCTTGCTGCCTGCAATGGCTCAGAATCAAGCCACAGATGGTGGTGAGATTCCTGTAGCTGCTGCCTTCCTTGCACAGGCATTCCAGCAATGCTGAGAGCAAGGCAAAGCCTTGGGAAAAATTGTTAAGTGGATCTGAGAGCAGATGTGCCCCAGCTGCAAGGGAAGTGATAATGGAAGCAGTGAATTTGGAATGGGGTGGATGGCAGCAGTCTGTGATCAGGGAGGAGAGTGCAGAAGGAAGGAAAGGAAAAAACCGTGGTGTGGGGTGAGAGCAGATAATAAATAGGGAGGGTAAAACCACTGCTCTGAGGGGACTCACAATAGCCATAGAAATACCTGCAGGGATTGTGCCTGGGAGGAGTAGAATATAAGCTAAAAATACGAATAACCTCCTTGGTCTTTGAAAAGAGTCTCAAGTTGTCTTTAGCTTGATTTATGCTCCCAGACCTCCTCCACAGAATTACAGCCGCATAATCCACAACTGCTGTTATTTATTCTGGATAAAGAAGGCAGCTTTGACTGTGATCTCCCTTGACATTTTCCAAGGTCTATGCCTGCCTCGTACCTTTCATCATCATGTACTTTTTCAAGGCGTCTCTCTTACCTCTCTCAAAGAGAAACATGCACTGCAGTCGCTCACCCTGGACCAGAGTGACACAGATGTTACAGGTCGGGGGAGATCAATTGCACAGCCCTGCTCCTCTTCACCTGGGAGGATCTTTGATGTGTTGACAAGATTGGAATCTAAATATGGCATTAACCCACTGTGTTGCAGCAGTTGGGGTGGCAGGAGTGATATAAAATAGCATCTCACTCACCAAGGTATCCTCTCTTTTTCACTTTACAATCTGTGTCAATGGCAGTTGGAACTATTAGGCCTGCATTAAAATTACATATTACTCTATATAAATGGAAGCTATAAATATCACAAATAGTAAAAAACTCAAATTGCACTGAGGTTCAGAAGACAGTATGTCTAAAACCTTCAAAATTAAGGACGTTTAGAGGAAAGCTTCAATATCCATCTGCCCTTAATTTGCCTCATTATTCTTGTTTGTCAGAGTATGAGCTCACTACTATATTAATGTCATTTGATAACTTTTTCTTGCAAGCTTGGCTCAGAAGTAAAGGTGCAGCAGTATTTCCTTGAGTATGTTGGTCGAGATGAAGCAGTAAAGAACAGACTGAACTAGTGTTAAGGACGAAGTAGTTGTCACTGTGGTCAGTAAATACTTTTGTTGCTGAGTATCTCCTTCCTAAACCTTTTATATCAATATATAATCTTGTGGTGTCATATTCTTTTTTCTTTTCATTTGAAAATATTATAAATGTAGAGCTACTATTGATCTGTAGATGTGGCACAATATTAATTTGAATGGCACTAAAATTGAGCTCATTAAGAACTTGCTAGTAAGTAATGACCTGGATGCTGGAAATGCTGATTCTGCATTCAGTGTGTCGTCTCCTACCAACCTGTGTGGGTTTGGGCCAGGCTTGCAATGCCTGTCTGAGCACCATGTATGGCTCAGCACTGGCATTTCCTGGGGTGGAAATCTCCCTGGGCTGCCAGGAGCCTGCACTGAGTCTAGCAGACCTGATTCTCACAGCTGTGTGCCCCTGGATGTGGAGCCAGTGCACCAAACGGAGGGTTCTGTGTTCTCTGTTCTCCACTCTTTGGAGAAACAGAATGGATTTGCTGGCCTTGGAAGTCCATGCTTGTATCATGAAGCTGGAGAAGTCTGGCTCAACGTTTTTCATTAAAAGTAATTTTATATTGAACCAATGCAATAATATTCCTGTGGTGAGGACTCATGAGAGAGAGAGAGTTCCTGAGTCTTTCTGGCGACTACAGATGATTTCCTGCTCTGAGGGAAGGATTTGTTCCACCTAAATTTAGCCTGGGTATCTAACTTGGCTCTGTAGTCAACAGTTCCCCACGAGAGCCATTCATTTGACCTGAAACAGCTGAATTACCCTCTTTATTAACTGTAGAGAAAACCTCAGGCCAGAAGTCCAGCCTGGAAATGGGCAAGCAGAGATGAAACTGGATTCCAGCTTTCCTCTTAGCAATACAGACATAAGATGAGGTTTGTGAATACCACAGGATCCTGTGGTTAGAAACATGCCAGTGAAGAAGTGTCTCAGTATGGAAACACATGCATCTGCCAGGGAAAGCCAGAGCTTTCCTTGGAATGGGGAATGTAAACCCCCTCCCTCCAAATTATTATCATTTTGAAATTAAGGGGCTCTCAGGCAACGATATGGGAATATCAGTTCTTTACTAGGATTATGAAAAATATACTAGTACAAAAAAATTAAATTAATAAAAAAAAAAAGAAAAAAACACTGACAGAGTCAGAACACGACCTGACACCCTGTTGGTCAGGGTGTTGGGAGCAGTCCAGTTAAGTCCTCCTGCAGTGACAGATGTGGTTCTGACGGAGCAGAGATGATCCTGTAGAAGGGTCCAGTGGTGGTGAGATGGGTCCAGTCTCCCTCTGGGGATCCAGCGCAAACAGGCTGTCCTGCTGTTCTGAATGTCAGGATTTATCCAGGTAGGAATGCTGGGCTCCTCCCCTGGGTGGAGCATCTCCCAATGGGATGATGGAATTGTATCAGCCCTGCAGTGAGCCTGGCTGGCCCATGAACAGCAGATATCCCCTGCAGGGAGGATGGGTCCTGGAAGGGATAAAGAAACGCTGCCCCACCTGGTTTGAACAGCTTCCCCTTAACAGAGGGCACCTGCACACTCCCCCCAGAGTTATGAGATAAAGAAAAACACCTCTTCAACTGGTTTCAACAGACGAGAAAGAGAATACATCTTGCATTTTCAACCCAAGACAGAAAGACATGCCCAAAGCCTGCTGTGAAGGTGCCCTGTTGGGCTGAAGGAATGGAATCCCTTAACACAAATAGTTGTTTTTAAGTTAATATGATTAAAGAGTGTTATTACTCTTCAGAAAATAATCCATAACTTTCATTAAAAAAAAAAAAAAAAGTAGTAAGGAATAAATAGAAGTAATCTGCATTGTTCCTGTGTAGTAATTCACATCTTCAAGCTCTTCTTCTCAAAGTAATGAGATGTTGAGAGTTCGGGGACTCTAGAGGCAAACCTAGAAACTGCTCTCTAGCACCATGAGGCTGATGCAATGCGAGGCGTGTGGTTGAATGTTCCTTTCTGTTCTTGAAAAAGGAAGAAGGATTTTTAATTTCTTGCTCTTCAGCATGAAGGAAACTCATAGCTGTTCTCTACTGGGGCTGAAAGCACATCACTGATGTGGTTCAAAATCAGTTTGTCATTCATTTCAAGCCTGCTTTGGCACAGGGTAGTATAGAAAGAAAAAATGAATAAAAGCTGTTCTAAATTTGCATTTGATGTTTTATTCTTTCCTTATCATCTGCATTTTTGCTGCTTTAATTGGCATTTCAACTGCAATGGCTTCTAAACATCCTAGGCAAATGCTGTCTTATAAGCCAAATTATTGTATTTCTGTGGTGTTTTGTTTTTTTTTTTTCTTTTTTTTTTTTTTTTTTTTTTTTCTTTTTTTTTTAACTGTGCAGAAGGTGGACTAAAAACTGGCTGAGCTGCTGGGATTTACAGGGTGGTGGTCAGTGGCACAAAGTCCAGCTGGAGCCAGGCACTAGTTTTGTACCCCAGGGGCTGACTCTGGGGCCAGTGCTATTAAAGCTCTTCATTAGTGACTCAGCTTTCCAGCCTTCACTGGCCATGGTCCTTGGTGACCAGCTTTAGGTGGCCCTGCTTTGAGCAGTTGGGTTTCATTTCTCAGTATTTCTAAATATAAACGCATGATGATTTTTAAAATACCTTCCAAACTGTTTATTTGTATGCCCCCTGTAAGTTTTTCATTTTAATCAGATATTCAAATAGTTTAGGGATTAAAAAAACAGGCAAGCCTCACCCCACAACAAAGTTTATATGTGGAGAAATCAAATTATTTGACCTAAGTTCAGTCCAGAGCTTTATCCATGCAGTTAATTGAGCTATGACTTTTAATTACTAAAAGATTCTGAATTTGAAAAATTTAAAATTAAAAATTCGGTGAGATTTGTCAAATAATTAAAGGTTCATCTTGATTTAATTCAATATTACAATGCTCCATATTACAGTGCTCTATTGCCCTGTGTAGGTTGTAGCATCTGGTTTCAATGTCTTCAAAAGTCTATCTTAAATTCCTTGTCAAGTTAGAATACACAGATGCTAAAAAGAATTTTTAATTCTTAGTAGTCATTCCTCAGTATTTTTTCACCACACTCATTGTTGAATGAACAGCGTTTGGTTGAGGTTTTTGATTAATTCAATAAAAAAAAAAAAAATTGTCATTTGTTGTATAAACTGAGACACATAATTTAACAATGAGAATATTGCCACGCAGCAAACAGGTCATCAAAGGATGATGCTCTTCTGCAGCCACCTGATGTGTTTAGTTCAGTTGACAGGACATTTTAAAGATACTGTTTTTGCCATTTTAACCTCTTGAGTGGCCTCTCTCAGTGACTGCTCTCTCGGGTAAACAAAGAAAACCTCAACCTTTGTGGTTTGAATCTCAGCTTCAGCTGTACTTGCTTGACCAGCACTTTGTCAGCTGTCAGCATCCTTTGAGACCCTCCCCATAGCTGGTGTGTAAACTTTTAGGCTTGTGAAGTGTTTTATGTTTCTTCCAAAAAATGGCCTCCAACATTTTTGGCATTTGGGTGCCCAGTGTTTCCCTCTGATGGGGAGACCCTTCCAGTGTTGGAATGAGGGATGAGCTTGTACAAATGCCTAAAGGCTTGCATGTGACCTGCTGTGTTCAAGACATTGGTTATTTTTGAGATGATAATTGCCTTTTTTAATATTTTTTCAAGACATAACAAACATGCTAGTATTATCTGTAATGAAAGCTTAGCTGGTCATATTCAATTGTTCCCCTTTTTTTTTTTTTTTTTTTTTTTTTTTCCCATCTTCACTTTCAGGATAGGGAATTATATTGGAATTCTCTGTTTATGAATGGAGAATTTTCTCTGAACGATAGTGACTTCCAAAGTCCGTTGTTTGCTAAGTTGTGGTTCAGAATAATGACCAAAAGGGAATTAATTTCAGGAGAGATGCTGGAAAATATATTTCTAAGATTTTAATTTATTTTTCTTCCAGATAGCAGTACAAGGATTTTAAAAGGTATAAAGGATAGTATTACAGTTAGTGGTTTATAAAATTATTTGGTTTATAGGTTTGATCTAGTAACAGCAGGAAAAACTTCTCTGAGTGTTTGATGTTACTGATCTTAAATATGTATATCGGTGCCTTGTGAATAGTTTGTGCAGCAGAAGACGTACAATAGTCCCTAAAGTTTATAGTTTTATTGTGTTTTTTTGAAGTTCAGTGTTTTTATACAGCATGTTGTTTTGGAAAGCATCTGAGGTGCACAAGCTTTTTAGGAGCTTTGGCTGGTGGACAGGAATATCACTGAGGCATGGTGCATGAAGGAATGGCTCTCGAGCAGGAGAGTTAGTTCTCTTCAGAAAATGATGCAGTGAAATCAGAGAAGGATTTGTGTTTGGTATTATTTTTGTCTGCTGTGTTACATGCTGGAAGAAAAGTGCTAGCCTTGCATATATATATGGCTTGGTGGTGGCAGAAATGACACTTCAGAATGCCAAGCACTTAATTTGAAGCAAGTCCTTGCTCTGTGTCAGCAGTCGGGAGCTGTGGCTGCAGTGGGAGGCATCTGGTCGTGTAGACTTGGCAATTGTATTCATCTCATGCTTTAACAGTTAATACATTGCAGCTCAGTGTGAACCAGAACCCCTTGATGTAGATAAGCCCTTAAGTATTTAAATACCCCGGTCCTTCTTTCTGAAATATCTTGGAGTCCAACTTGGCCTCCACATGGTGACTATTGTAAATGTTCCTCATAAAGCTGCATTACATTTCATCCTAATTAGCACTGCTGCTGTAGCCTGGGTAAAGACACATTGGATTAAAAAGAACCGGAGGCTGAGCGCCCACATCCTCTCCTACAGGAATTAAATCAATTTCAGTCTTGCAGTATTCACAGAACTGATTTAATTTGGCCTCTTTCACCAGATGATTGCAAAAGCACAGGAGTACTAGGAGGCTCCTGCCTTTGTTTCTTGTGTTTAACTTCAGAGTTGTGTCTATTTTGAGTGCTATCAGGGTAGCATTTCTTGTTAGTCCCCAGATAAAGCAAGATTGCTATTTTGGTAGCAAAGAAATTAAAGGTTCATAAATAAACAGTGGCTACCAGCAGCAAATTAAGATGAGAAACATTTTTATTGTGGAAATAGGAAAGAATCGTACCTACTGTGAAATGGATCTTTTTTTTTTTAATTGAAATCAGATACATAATTAAGTTATTAATTATGCACAGAAAAGGTTAGAAACCTTAACATCTTTTGTCCATAAGCCAAATATTGTAGTGTGTTGATATCCATGCTGTGAATTCCCCATTACTGCTCTGCCAGTAATTTCAACCTGGCATCTAGACTAAATTGTCTCCCTAGGAGCCAGGAGGAGGCACGGCTGATATGTGATCCCGGGCACGGGTCTTTCTTGAATGAATAAAAGCACTGTCACATTTTACGGAATTACATCTGCTGGTTATGTGCTGTGATCATCTCTGAGCGAGGGAGAGGGCAGAGCTCATCTGAGTCGTGGCACAGGCCCACGTTCCAAAGGGACTTGATGGGATTCTGCACAGTCTTGTAGCTCCATTCCCAGATACGTTTCGGCTGCATGACAGAAACTGAAAGCAAGGTAATGATTGTGCCTACCCAGTAATTTCTGAAGTGCTCAGAAACACACACAACACCCCAATTTCCAGCCAGAGCTCGCCGAGCCGCCTCAGAGCACGTTATTCTGTGAATGGAGATGAGCAGGTTTGACAAGTGGCTGCCATGCAGCACTGGAAATGCAGTTCTCATCTTCTTTCTCTCAGCGAAGATGAGAAGGAAGCTTATTCCCTTGGAGCCCTCGGGTGCTTGGATCCCAGCACACAGCTGTGGTGCCAGATGTTGGCAGCCTGTGCTGAGCCTGTCCCACGGTGCAGCAGCCAGGCTTCGAAATCCCATCAAAGTCCCTGTCAGGGCTTTAAGGAGTTTCATTTAATGGGTGGGCTGGGTGATCTTAGAGGTCTTTACAGCCCCCAGGATCTGTGATCTCCCTCAGAGCCCTTTGCTTTGCAGCACTGATGGATCTGCAGTGACCTGGGGGGAGTGCCAGGGCTGCAGAGCTGCTGAGCCCAAGGTCCCCAGGGTGAGGGTGGCTTTGTCACACCTGGGTGTCGCAGAGTATCTGAACAACTCAGGCCATCATGTAGTCATCATACAAAATGAGTCATCATACAAAAAAATAAGAATAACTACAAGCTTGTAGTTATTCTTGTTAAACCCTTTGGAATTCATCAGGGTTACTGAGGCATAAATAATACCAAAATAAGAGGAGCCGAAGAAACAAAATAGCAAGAATGCAAGAACTAGGTAAAAGAGGCCTGCGAAGCAATAACCTGTAACCAGTCATATTTCCTGACAAGATAGAAGCTCCGATCAAAAAATATGTGATCACATAAACAGTAGACGTAAAATGTATGAATGCAGCTCAGTGTATTAAATGGCTTCTGCTCAGTCATATTGGTTAACTGTACACAAGTCCTGAACTCCTGCACGAGGGGATCTGAAGTTATAGGTCCCATAGGCACCGTGTTCCCCAAGAAGCCACGGGGCTGATGGAGTTTTGGAGGTGCTGCAGGGCTGTTTCCCCTTACCTGGTTGAGGGAACAGTAAGAGAAGCAACCATGAATAAATACTCTGTTACTCATTTTCTGAGGCAAATGAGTGTCTAAGTCCCATGCTGTTACTCAAATTCTGCAAAGAATAGAAAACAAAACACTTGTTTGGAGCAATTACCTCTTAACACATAGAACTGCTGCAGTGGTGAATTTTAAGATCTTTTTCTAAACTGGGCAGAATCATCCTTTATGCTTTTCTCTGATTGCTGAAGTATCTGTTGCCACTTCAGCCTGAGCTCTGTAACCATATGGTGGTTGTTTTTTTCTTTTTTCTACTCTATTCTTCATTTCTTTAAAGAGCTGATCCTTGTGATTTATTGGGTACAAACTACAAAGCTAAGTACTTTTCAGGATGTAAGTTGTAGTGGCTATGAGAAGGAATGAGACTATAATTCTCCTCCACTTTATTTTAGTTAAGTATTTTCGGAGGGGAGGATGTATTCTTTCCATTAGACCTCTCCTTTCTTAATCACCATTCCCTAATTAATTCCCTGGTTAAATATAAAGCAAGCATTAGCTTTGAATAATGTTTTCCTGTGCGATTAAGTAAAGAAGAATTTCTTTTTTTTTTTGTATGATGACTCATTGCTGGGGGATCTGGAGGGAGCCTCGGGGTGGATATTTGAGACTTTGGTCCCAGGTGCTCTCATACCTTTGAGCTGTGTCTGCTGTCAGTCCAGAGGTGGGAGGCAAGGGTGATATCACATATCAGCTGAACACGAAGGAAATTGCCTCTCCTGTGAAACGACAGCTTTGTGGGTTGTTTTTTTTTTTTTTTTTTTTACTGGTGGAGAACTGACTCTGGCTCACAGAAATGCAAATCTCGAGACAACACAGCTTAGCAGAAATGCAAATTATTGTTCGTGCTGGCGCAGTGTCTGTAATGTTTCTTGTTGCATGATGTATATTCCTTGATGTCCAAGCTGCCCCAAAAATGTACTCTTTCTTTTCACCAGCATCTTTTCAGTTCCTCCCCCTGCAGCAGTTTGCAAACCTTTGGCTTGTAGCATTACAGCTCTGTTGGGTCACACCATAAACCACAGGTCTGAAAGAACTGAGGTTAAGAACTGAGTCAAAAAAGGAGATTACAGTGAATGAGGCCATGGCAAAGAAGCATAACACAGTCTAAGCTGGTCAAGCTTATTTTACTGATGAAGAAACATTGTCTAACTCTACCCAGATGCTATGATTTTTATTTATTTATTTATTTTTGCGCTACTGTAATAGCTTATGGTGTTAATTTTTAGCTTATAGCATTAAATTTGAGCTCAAAAGGCAGTTTTAAGAATGAATCTGTGTTCAAGTGTTGCTTACAGCTCAAGATGTGGGAAAGAATGCAGCTTTATTAATGTGGCAGCAAGGAAAACATATGGAATATGTTTCATACAGTGACATGAGAATGCCTGTGATTTGACTGCTGTATCAGTGAATGCTACAGTATATAATCTCTGGGTGTTGAAAAACGCTTTTGGTTTTGATAAAAAAGTATGCTAAACAGAACTCCCACTGATTTTTTTCCCCCTCTTTTATTTGTTTTACAGGCCTTTCCCTGTATTTCGACCGGAATTTACGGTAAGGCACACCTTCAATGTCACTTATTCTTGGTTTTTCAAGCAGCAATGTTTCATATCAGGTGTCCCACCGATGGATTTATACTGTGTTAAACAGCAGAGACCCAAAGCCCTTGGCTGTGACTGGATGCTGGGATGTGGGATTCTGTTGTGCAGCCCTTAGCATAACCCTTAGAGCCCTGTGAGCCAAGACCTGCAACTGTGATTACACTTCTGCAGGAACTCTTAAACAGGAGAAAATAGGGGTCTGGAAAAATTTTCTGTCTAGAGGTAAAAAAATAAAGATGCCACGATGTCCAAGACTGGCGCAAAAAAAAAAAAAAAAAAAAAAAAGGCTAGCCAACTTTCTAGAGCAACAGGCAATTATCTTAGTTCCTTTTAGTTTTGCTTCTACCATTTTAGTTTATTAATTTACATGCAAATTTACATGGCCTGAAGGAGCTGGAAGGAAACTGTTGTTGTGAGTCTCTTGTTTTGTTGTAATCATAAGGTAATCCTTCACTAACAGTCAGCTGGCTTTTTGGGTGGCATTGTGAAAGAAGTGAGCATGATATTTGGAGAAGGAAAAAAACAAGCAGTTCAATATTCAGGAAAAAAAGAAAGAGGAATTTGAGAAAACATGCAGACTACAAAGGGGAGGGTTTTATTTCCTTAAAAAATAACCTTTGCTGTTTTTTCTTCCATTTAGATCCAATAAATGATTGTAGGTTTGATTAATCACATGATTTAAAGGTTTTAAAATGAGGGTGTTTTAAAGAAACTGGTGGGTGCTCCATCTCTTGAACTGTTGAAGGCCAGGTTGGATGGGATTTTTGAGCAACTTGGTCTTAGAGAAAGGTGTTCCAAGGGGATGGGAACCAGATGATCTTCAAGGTCGCTTCCAACCCAAACTATTCAATGATTTTATGCCAAACAACAAAAAATTTTTTAAAAAAGCCATTATCGTGTAACAACGTAGTATGACTTATGTCATAACATATAGTAATTGTTGGATAAGATAATTTTAGCTTTGACTGATTAGTTCAAATTCAGGAGGGGAGAAAAGAAGGCAGAAATATTTATGCTTGTTCCTTCTTTTTCAAGGACCTCTTATTAAATTTTTTTTGATGATTGTAAATCTGAAATAGGCTCAGAAGGTAAAATCCAGTTCAGTTTGGGTGCTGTATTCCCTTCTACTTGAACTACACTTCCATTGTTGCAGAAGAACATGCAGATGCCATTTCCAGGAGCACTAGAATTGGCTGAATATAAATCTGATTTCAGATAAATTTCTGCCTCATCTCTCAGTTTTGGTGCTCCTGTTGAAGGCAAGTTTTGCAATTTAGTCCTTGACCCATTGGCTTAAATCTTGATCTTTTACATACACACATTTTTGTTATTATTTTAGAAAATCAAGCAAGACATGCTGTAAACTTATGGGAACTACTAGTAAGTGGGAAGTACAAATAATAATAATGATAGTTCACTTTAGTTTAGAATTGGCCTAGTTAAAAGTCACAGCAGGTGAGAGATGTGGTTCCCTGAAGCCAGCAGAGAAAGTTGGGAAGGATCTCTGATAGGAATCTTGAGTTTATGTGAGGTTTTCGATGTTTTTCTCAAAGGTAGCTGTGACATTTCAGAAACACTATGGCAGATGCTTTTTGTTGTTTTCACTGTTGCATTTGTGCTAAGATGGTCTGGTTTTCTGAGGCTACTTTTTGGGGTTTTTTTGTAGGGGAGGAATACAACCTCTATTGATTGTACTGTTTACATTTTAAAAAATACTTTTTATTCCTCAATTAAAAAAAAAATCCTTCCCTTCTTTCCCAACTTTTATATGCACTTCCTGAGAGTAACAGAGGCAGGAGAGAGGCAGCCCTGCATCTGGCTTCAGGTGTCAGTGTTTTCAAGAATGTTTGGTAGCAGTTGCATTGCTAAAATGACACTGTGGGTGGTGACGTGTTTGCAGTGTAAAACACACACAAACCCCACAAAACTCTGCTTTATTCTTTTGGGGTTTGTTGGGATTTTCCCCTTTATCCATGCAAATTCCTTCAGATAAAGGCAGTGGTTCAAAAAGTGGATCAGCCTTGTGTCTGGTGGCCAAGGTGATCTCAGGGTATTTTTGTGCTGTGCATGTAACACTGGACTGTCCAAAAAAACCCCAAACCATTATAGAAAAGGAACACACTTGTTGTTTTTCTCATCTTGGATCCATACAAACAAATTCTTCCCCTTCAGAAGCCCCTGGCTGAGGACCCAGTTTCTCCTACAAATTGAAGTACAGAAATTTGCAAGATCCAGTTTGAGAATGTGGATTGAGTTCTGCCCCAGACTCTTGTAGATGTATGGATTGCTCACCTTCACTCTTGTCATTAGGACAGAGTGTTCACACTTCTCTGGGGAGCAGCCCATTCTTGTTCTCATCACTGCAGAGCACTCTTTTACTCCCATTAAAAGGCAATCTGGGAAGAAACAAGCAGGCAAGGCTTTTTCTGAGGTCTTGGCCAAGGGCAGATCGGTTTTCATGGGAAGAGTGTTGGATAGAGGAAAATTCTGCCCTGCTCCCCAAACACTTTCCTGCTGCTCCATCCCCACCCATCTGTGGAGGTTTCAGCTGGAACAATTTACAGCCTTGAGGAGGCCATTTGGTGTGCCAGCAGTCCAAACTTTGATATTCATGTGCTCCTGTGTAAAGAATGCTGGCAACAAATCCACTTTGATTTAGAACTTTGATTCGAATGAGGGATTCCGTCTTTGAAAAATGACACAGAAGGCAACCAATGCTAAATGTTTGTAAGGACTAAAAATCAAGTGAGAGTCTGCCTACAGGCAACTCTGGGAAAAAATAAATCTCTATGAGATCCCAAATCCCTAATCTATTTTCCTGAGAGATCCCTGTCACCTCTATTAAGCTTAAAAACTTCTAATCAGTTCTTAATAATAATAATAATAAAGAAAAATAATAATAAAAATAAGAAAGCAAATGTTGTGAAGGATTATATCCCCATGGATCCCTGGGTTACTCTCTTCTGTTGCAATAAATGCTTTTATTTATAGCAAGAGCATGAAGTTTCCCAAATAAAACTGTTTTGGGAGGAGGACTGAGGATTTACATCCCTCCCATGGTATTAGGGAGGTGTTGGGATATCAAGCTACACACATCCTCAGCAGCTGTTGAGTAACACACAAACATAAGCCAGGCCAGTTCGATTTTTTTTTAGGAATTTTCTTACATTTTGGCTCTTTTTCCTTTTTAAAGCAATTTTACTTTCTGTCTGGAAGAAAAAATATATATATAAAAAGAGGGATGGAAAAAGTCTAGAGACAGATCTCTAGTTCAGAGGGTACAAAGTGCTGTTTTAGGCTGTAGCGTGTCAGGTTTTTGTGTTCTACCAGTGGATCACCATTTATATGCCAAATTTCCCCTTAATTACTGTCTTATTATGTCTGAGGCACCTCCAGAAGATGGAAATGCCACTTTCTTTAGCAGATTTTCTGGAAGAGCACCTCGTTAAGAAGCTCTCCGCAAGTTGTGGTAATTTTTTCATCAAATTTTGTCATTTTTTGAAATTTTTTTCAAAGATTTTTTTTCATCTTAGCCACAAATATGTTGGAAGATGATTGTAGGAAAAGCTACATGTGGAAGGAATTGAAGATGTTGTGGTCCCTGCACACCTGTGTGTTACCTCCTTACTGTTTCTTTACAGTTTTATAGGGTTTGGCTTTGTTTGGAGGTGCTGGCAACCTAAGCTGCTCTTAGACAACAGAAACCAGCATTTAAATGTTATTTTAAACTTAAGGGAGAGGGAAGAAAAAAAAAAAGAAGAAGAAATAAAGTAGAGGGAGAAAGATGAAATTCTGAATTCTCCAATTGGTGTGTATTTATATCTCTACATCAGTATAGCTGTGTGGTGTTCCTTAGCTTGGTTTCAAGAAAATTATGTCCTCTATCCTTACTGAGAAGAAAGATTGAGGAAGCTCTTAGTTGTCCTATGAATTTATACTTGCATTAATTTTAAAAACACAGGGAGAAAAAGACCAAAATGCCACGAAAGTGCAGAAGGTCTGTGGTGATTTAGGTGGTGGAAATGCACAGTTTCACCACATTTTTAAACATCTTTATTACATTGGAGTAAATCTCAGCGCTTGTAGAATCAGGCCACCGAGGCTCACTTGTAGCTTTTGGCCTGGTTATGGCAAAACATTGCATGGTTTTATTTGCTCTGTGTTGCTAAAGGGAAGAGAAAATAAAAGTAGAATAAACAAGGCTGTGTGAGTAGGAAATAAAAGCACATAATCTGCTCTCAAGGGACGATGCAGGGAGGGAGCACAGAAAAATGATTTAGATTTAGGGGGAAGAGGTCCTTAGATCCTCTTTAGATTTTGGGGAAGAGGTCCTTCCTTGGGTCTTGTGTCAGCACTGTCCTGAGCCCCAGTCTGTCCTGCTCAGGCTCCAGAGAGTGATTCCTCCTGCCACAGCGGGCTGGGAGCAAATCCAGCAGCTCTTCTCCCCTTGAGGTGAGCCAAGGATTATAACAAGGGATTAACCAACAGGTGTTCTGCTGAAGGATTATGAAAGCCCTCGGAAAATCTGAGTCAGAAGACTAAACCAAATGTTTCCAAAGGCAGAATAAATTCCTGACACGGGGTTAAAGGTTGAGGCCATCTATTTCCATCTTTCTCATCTGTGGTGGGTTTTTTTTTTTTCCCCTCATTTTTCTGTTGGCATTTCATTTCTGGGATAGATGTTTCTGTAATGAGCAATTCTAATAAGGCTTGCACTGTCACCTTCCCAAGGAAGGAGTTAGCTGTAAATTTTTCAGAGCTACTACACACAAATGTGTAATAAGTGTTTTGTATTTATCTCCAGTCTGGTGCTTTGAGCTCCTGTCACCATTAAAAAGGCCTGATGCTTATTGTGATCATCAGGATTTGGATATTGTGATGTCAGTTGAAGTTATCCAGGAAAATGGATATTATCATATCAATTCTTTGTGATAAAAAAAATCCCAATCCGATAGGCCACATAAGAAAAGTTCCTATTAAGAAGATTTTTCATAACTGAGGTGATTTTTAAATTTGATCAGCAGCTCCTCATCCCTCAACTCAGACCACAGCAACTTTTTTGATGCTGTGTTGTTTTAACAGACCTTTCTTGTAACTCATTGAGAGTTAATTGCATTTTGTTATTTGCTCTGTAACTGGCATAATGTAATATGTTTGCAAAAATGAAGATATATGAGAACTCATTCTTTAACACTTCTTTTGGGTCTGATCACCAGTTAAATAGATTATTATTAAAAATAATGGTAACAGCTATGAAATTGCTATTGCTATTATAATATTCAAGTAATCCTAGAAATCTAATTACTACTTGTATAAAAATTTGTTACATGCATTATTTAACAGTGTTCTTATTTCAGACACTGTGGTGTCCATGATACTAATTGGTGTCTTCCCATAATTTAAATACTAAAAAAATTATTACAGGGAAGTGTAAATTGATGAGCTCTCAGCAGTCTAAAATTAACATTCATGGGATGTATTTAGCGAGGAGAAGCTCGAACTTGATTCCAGACTAGAGACTTAATAAGCTCTCTTTTTCAGTGGAAATTAGCTTTTTATGGATAATGTAGTTTGACTATCTAGAATTTTATCTGTTCTGAAGGTCTTGCTGACTGGTACAATTTGCAGCATTTCCCCTGAACACTAGAGGACAAGTCCTGTCCTTCGTTCAAATGGCGTTTAGTGACTGTCCTTAAAAATTTCACTTTGAAAGCTTGGACTGTTCAATGAATAGTCAATAGCCTTATGGCTTCTCTTTTAGTCTTTTTCATGCTCCTTCTTTTCTTTAGGAAGTTCTACTCCTTTCTTTAGGAAGAAATAAAAGCCTATGTAGTCACTATTTCCTTCTTAAATTGTATTTATATATATATATAAAATATATATTTACATTTCAGCCATATTTATATTAGATATATGTATGATTACATTATTGCACCTTTGAATCTTACAGCTGCCCACTCTCTTTAACCTCACTGCCTGGGTTCTACTATGCCAGAAACAATTGGGTTTTGTTTTTATTTATACTATTTTCCATCTTGAATCTCCTAACATGGCTTATGTTGCTTTTGCAGTGAGCTCTGTAGGTATCTCCAGGCTGCTGAGGAAAACAACTCCAAAGGCACCAAAAACATGTTGAGCTTTGGGCACTTTTCCCCTTCTCCTTTTCACTTTTGGTAGTATTGGGGTTTTTTTGTCAGGTAACTACCCTGTAAAGCATAAACAGGCTGGAAAAGTTCTCTGGTATTCAGGAAGCATATTGCAGAAATCGTAAACAGGGCTTCAGCTGGTCAGATATATTATTTGTTTTCATATTTGTGGTTTTCTGTTAAAAGAATTAGGAACGTCTCAATTACCACGATGAAAGTTAAAACTCTGTGTTCTTGTATACCAACAGAATCATTTAATTCTTTTCTCTAAATCTTCTTGGCTGATAGCAACAGGATAATCTGATGTGTTTGTTCTGTGCCTTTACACTCCGGAAAAGCTAAAGCTCTTTAAAGCTAATTTGTTAAGAAATGAATTGAAGTAAGAAAATAAAGCTGCATGGACCTCATCCTAGAGACATTACATTAAGATGATTCATGAAGTATAAAATATTTCTTGGTAAAAGGCCCAGTTATTGCTATCTGGATTTTTTCTTTGATGTAATCTTGCCCCTTGCCCTAGGAAAGAGCATGTCTCTAAAACTTCACTTGGAACACAATGCATTAGTGAATTCTACCGTGTTGTTGTGGGTGTCTTTTAACCATATTCATGATTAGGTGCATTGTAAAAACATAGTCATTATTGTAATATCTTTTCCATGCCTTCCCACATCTTAGCACTTAGCAGTGATTTCATTTACCTGTGCACTGTGGCATAACTGGTCTTGTACGTAATCTTAGTCGTACCACACATTCTGTATACTTCAGCAGCCACAAAAAGCTGACCAATGGCAAGATTTCTATTCCCAGATGATTGCTCACAGTCATTTTAATGCCATGGAATCGTTTTATCTGGAGTTCACAAACATAAACAGAAGAAAGCTGCCGTGAAGCCTGATGAACACGATGCCCTCAGTCCCAAGGTTTAATTTTAGGTAGTCCTGTGAGGAGCAGAGAGTCTGACTCAATAATCCTCGTGGTTCCCTTCCAGCCTGAGAGATCCTGTGACTCTGAGTGTATCCAGCTGAGTCCCACTCACAGCTGAAAACTTGTTCTGTGATGACACAACAGTAGTGCAAGTCTTTGTCCTTGCAGAGCTTTTAAAAGCCCTGACACACTTGAGTAGAAGTAATATTTGTGGTGTCACAGATATCAAATAGTTTTACCACAAAGGTGTTGGCCTTTGGTATCTGTTTGAACTTCTGTGACTGCATTAGGTAGTAAACACCTCAGGAAAACAGCTTCTGTTTCCCATGAATTCCTTAGTTTTTAATGCAGAGGGTCTGTCTGTGCTCTGGCCACAGTATATTGTGATGCTGGGCCTTATTTGTCCCTACTTTTTATTCTCCATAGCAGACATCATCTCTTACTGTGCTTATTTATGTAATATCTGTTGTAATGGTCCTAGTCAGGGTTGGAGACCCTTAATACTACTCCAGTACAAACTCAGAAAGTGGCCATATACATCAATTGACATCCCCAAAGTCATCTCTTGTTCTTAACTTTGGTCATTCCACGAAGTTTGGAAGAAGTGTGAGTGAGGATATGGAGACTTTTAGGTAGCTTGTGAAAGATAAAAAAATGTATTGCTGTAAGGGCAAATACCTTTCTCCTGAAATGAAAGGAAGGATCAACAGAATGGAGCTGCTATTCTGAGTCTCATCAAAGTACCTGAAAGTCAATCTGAAGGCGTTTCTGGCTCTGAGCGTCGCTCACTGTGTCGTCCTTTTCCCTGCATCTTTTGTTAAATTGGGGAAGCTGCCATCTATCACTGCAAAGGGCAACTGCCACTGAGGCAGAATAGCAGAGCTGAATGACTCTGTGTAGTGAATGACTAATCCTGTTTCTAAGCCAGAATCCTGTTTATGAGATGTATTCTGCAGCTCTGCGCAGAGCGTGTCGGCAGCTGGGTTAATGGAAGGGCCTGGAAGAGAGTTAGCTGTGCCTTTTTGTCTTGGGAATCCATTTAGAGATGTTGTGTGCCACAAAACCTTCACCTGTCTTCTGTCTCAAGGTGTGATGCGCCAGAAAATCGTATAAAATACCACGGGTTACAGCAATGGAAAGGAGGCATCTATTCCGTGCTCTGATTATTTTTATTTTTTGGTAGAAGAAGGGATTTGCTTTTTAACTGGTAATTTCTGAGGTAATAAAAAGTTAGATTTATGCACACACTTTGAATTTATGTAACTCAAGTAACTTGCTGGCAGTTGTGTCAGTGAATAAAACAAATTGCATTCATTGCATTGCCAGGACTGCAGTGTTCTTTCTCAAATTCGCTATTAATGATGATTAATAAAATATCAGGTTGTTTTGGAATTGTTTACTGTTTAATTAATCTATCAGAATCTGATTATTCAATTTAAACTTGTTTCTTGTATCAGTGAAATACTACACAGCTAGTAAGAGCACACTAGGCTTATTGCAGAGGAAATGCAGCAAGAGTCAGAATTTACCTTTTTGTGAGTACTGCTGAGGAGAAAGTTCAAATCCTTTCCAGAGCTGCTTAGCAGAGCAGAGTCATTGCTAGGTTTGTTTACTTGACATTAATTGTATACATGTTAAATTCCCCTTCAGGTTTATTCGGGGTGAGTTTTGCAGAAACAAATGTGCACCCTTTTGTTGAGGAGTGTTAAGTCAGGAATTCAGAACATATTAACTATGAGAACAAATGTCAACGGGCTTTCTGTGCCTGCCAGGCAGGCAGGATAGAAGTCAACCATTTACACTGCAGAGCTGGTTTGGGCAGGGGGAAGTCACCTCCTGCTTCAAAACACACTTTGGGTCAGGCTTCTGCTCGATAGAGCTGCGTTTGGTTTATTTCTGAACCGTCACTGCTGCGGAAAAGGACTGGTTCAAGGGGTGTTCTGCGAGAAGATAACTGTAATTGGCAATCCATTTCTTCATTTCCATGCTACAGCCAGCCTTGACAAATTAATCATGATCAAATGCAGGCTGAGGGAAGGGGGTGACCTGCGTAGCACAGAAGAAAAATGAGGCCCTGGTCTGGCCCTGACAGACTAATCCTTCAATTCCCTCGTTTGACTGAATGAGGGGACTTGTTGTTGTGCCTGTCACCAGCACCGCCCATAAACAAACTGTGCACTCTCAGTCACGGGGTTTGGCGGGTGTGATAAAGGTGTTGGAGAGCATCCCAACACCTCATCCATCACTGAGGTGGGACACGGAGCTCCTGGGTAAGTCCTCGGGAGGAAAAGTCACAGTGGCTTGCTAGATCCTGCCTTGAAGAGAGAACAACCTGGATTGTGTTTGTGGAGTGGTTTTGTGTCTGATCCCATGGGAACCAAAACGACTCTTTGGTTTGGCTGGATGTGTTATGGCTACTGCAAAAAAACAGCAAAAATTTGGGGTTGAAATTTGGATGATGTAAAGGTCCCTTCCAACCCAATCCATTCCATGAGTCTGTTAATATTGCTGGCAGGTCTGAGTGGTTACAGCTTCACACAGGCTCTGATTTTGTCCCAGGGAACAGGAGGCAAGTTGGTTCCAGATGGAAAGGAAAACAATGGCAGACTAAAGAAAATTATTTACTCTGACAGCTGTGTAGAGAACTTTGGGACTTGTGGTAGATGTTTGCTTAACTTTTTTCTTTCTTCTTATCTATTTTTTGGAATTGTGCAGCAGCTGTGTGGCTTCTAGGTTAGACTCTTAACTGGCCTACTCGTAGTAGTACTCACAGTAACGTTCTACTTAATAATGTACTTTATGCTGTCTATGGCTATGATTTTAGGTTTTCATCTGGTAACTAAAATGGAAACAGAGCAAAGTCCGTGCTGGAGCACATTGGTTTGAGAGAACCTATGGTGATTTGCACTAGCTGTGATATATTCCACTGCATTGAGAGAAATAAATGACTTTGTTTTGTTTTGTTTTTGTTTTTGTTTTGTAATTGACTCTGTTCACTTTGAATAACTGCATTGAGCTCAGCAGAGGAGAAATCTAGTCCAAAATATTGTACCGTTTTTAAAATATTTGATTTGGGCAGGGAGGACTTTATCTTACTGTTCCTTGAAAGAGTATCTAGCCTCTCAAGAAGAACATTACTTTAAAGTCTGATTTGTAAACTGTTTGTATATCTCTTTTATTCCTTTCAGTATATTACTTACATATAAGAGAATGAAAGTACTTGCTGTTCTATATATTATTAGATGATAATCTGTATCTGTCATTTTTCCAATTTAGTTTTGGACAAGGCAGCATATCATTTTTCCCCCCTTCTATCTATGATGTTTGAAAGAACCCTTTAATAGAAACATGGTATAATACTATTTAAAGGGTAATAATTTCTTGTATGTGATGCTGTGGCAGTGGAAGACTTGTGTCACTTTTCTCTGGAATACAAATATTAAATGTTCGTTTTCAGGGAGAATCCCATATAGAAAATACAACAGTTCATCACACATTGCAACTTGTTTCTCTTACAAACCAAATTTTGGCTTTCTTAGTCTAATTGAGTAGCAATTTTTGTTCATTCACTGAGGAATGGGCTATTTAAGGTTAATAATTTTATTCCACTGCTGCATGGGGAAGGCCTGGTTCTAAAACCTCTGGGCTAAATGAAAGCTGATATAAATGTCAGCACATTGTTCTAGCTACCAGCCAGTACCGTGTTTTCTTTATCCATTTTCTTGTTTCTCAGTTTTGATGAACAAAACCACATTGCTAAATCACAAAAGACGCTGCATGAAGTGTTTTGCATTTTGATGAGAAAAATACAGCACAGGAATACCTAGAATTGAAGACTGAGGAAAACAAGTGCATCCTTAGGATGAGAGTAAATCGACTGTTGAAGTGGTGACCAGTGTGTGGTTCGTAGTTTCAGCTTTATGTACCAGCTCATTATCCAGTGTTGGAAAAATGGAGTATCAGTTTTATGCTTATCACCTTAAATTGCCCGGTGTAGGCTGTGAGCTGCAGACAGTGCAATCATAATAGCTTGTGAACTGATGCAGTTTTATGGATTCAGAGCATTAGTCATTCTCTTGTGCCCTTAATTACCATTAGGTAGTTACACTTGTGTCTGTAATAGGTGCTGAACATTCTGCCACTGATAGGTTTTTAACTGTTCTTTTTGTTGTGGCAGTAAACACGCTGTAGCTGACTGTTAGGAGGCCAGAACATTATTTTTTAGCCTGGTGCCGTTAGGAACCTGTCCAACGACATTTTGAGCTGTATTTGCTGGTTGGTTGTAGCATTCTGGGTTTGGTTTGGATTTCAGGGTGTTTTTTTCCTGCCTTCAGGAATGAGTAAAGAACAATTCTGTTGCTAAGCTGACACTGCTTAATTAAGAGATGTTTTTTCCCCTTTTTGCCTACTTTACACAGTGAGAAAGGAAGGAAACCTGATAGATTTTTCACAGTACTAGAAACAGTGTAGAAGAAACGAGTGATGCTATTTACGTGCTGGCCGTGCCAGTCAATGCCCTAGAAATCTTATATTTTGATAGCAACATTAAAAGCTACAATTTACCAGTTTTCAGTAAAGCAATGAATCACTGATGTACAGTAGGCCCTTCCCCAAAAAAGATGTGAGATTCAAAGCTCCCTTTTAATGAAAGCATGGCTCAAGTGATGAGGATGCATGTTGGCAATGGCTTCCGTGTCATTCCCAATGAGGATTTGGGGTTATGGAACTGATGCCTTGGGAAGGCTGAACTGGAACAGAGACTGGACAGAGCTGGAGAATAAAGTATGGATTTATTGAAAGGCCTCCAGGATCCACCTTGGGCAGGACAGGGCCTGACCAGGGCTACACCCAGGGTGGACTAAGAATGGGCACAAAATGGATGATTGGTCATGAGGTCTTACATTTTTGTAAGTTTTGGTCCATTTGCACATTGGGGTTTAATTGAGCAATTCCAGCTCCAGGTTGTGAGGTCCCATCCTTCTTGTTCAGCCCACCCTTGTTTGCGCTTTTGGGGCTGAGATTTGTCCTTGGTATTCAGCAGGAAAAGGATTTGTTTTGTCTCCCCACTCTGTGAAGAGAACTTAGTAACACTGAATCTGATCCTCAGAATGATACCCCAGGGCAGCACATAGGCTGCAAATATGAAAGCTAAAACTTAAGGCACCAGAACGCTGTACCTGTCTCTCAGTCATGTAGCTTGGTGTAGTTGTCACCATTTTATTGGCTGTAGGTGAACAGAAGCAGTGACTGTAGTTACCCTGACCGGTGGCCAGGAGTTCGAGAATGCACAGCTGAGAAATTCGAGTGTAACTCCCCACTAATGTTTTCAGTTGATATTTTCCAAAATTCTGCACAAGTGATGCAGGAATATGTAACTACTCTGGCCTCGAAATCTTTAATAATGCCAGCATCTTCAAAATTTTCCTGCTAAGGGCAGTCAGTGATGTCCTGGCTGTGGAATTTATGGCATTCAATGGTACTGAATTAGCTCCCAAATCCTTTCTTAACTTGTTCCATGTTTTCAAGACTCTATTTCCTAGTCGTTGACCTTCTTCTGAGTTTTCCATGTTGATTACATGGCATTTATGCTGACCTTAACTAAGCTGAGCATTTTCTGAAAAGGAATAAATAGAAATGTTTCTCCATCAGCCCTAATGCCAATAAAACATAGGCTTAAAGTTCATAAAAATATATTAAGTTTAAATTGCGTATGATTTCAAGAAATTATCTACTTTTAAAAAATTGCATTTGATAACAAGTTATGTTTGCTTGATAGACCAATTTTCAAAAATTATTGAATTTTGTAGTATAAAAGCTTTCTGCTAGGAGGAGGTCACCTTGATATTTGTACTGAATACATTTCAGCCTTGGCTCCACATTTTATCATTCTTGATGTCTTAAATTTTCCCTTACCTCCACAGGTTTTTTTAATCTACTTATTTTTATTATTTGTTTTTATGACTTCGTGTCAACATATTTCACTGATTTTCTACTTACTAAACAAAATGGTTCTGTCTGAATTTCATGTGTAGCCTTAATTTTGTAGCTTTTAATGTACGGTCCATGCTATTTAGGTTGCTCTGTATTTATTGCTTGTTTTTGTCATTGCCTACTAAATGCATTAAATCTAAATTGTAAGGCTCCTCTCTCCCCCAAAATTGTCAGGGCTGATGATGAAACTCTATTTTCTTTCATTATAAATCTGAATGTCCCCACAATAAACACCAGAAGATAATCATGGACTTCAGTCCAATCCTGAATTATCTGTCTATAATGTTCAGCACTTAGGACAGTATTATCTCATTAGCACACGTTAGAGGCAGTTATTTAAAAGATACTTTGTTTTATCAAAAACTGCCAAAACCACCACTATCAAACACCCAGAAAATCCTGTCTATTTTACTATTATATTTTACATTTTGTTCTATATTATTATATATATGATTTTTATTATATATTATGTTTTTCCCTTTCTAGAATTTGGCCCGTGCATTGATACATCTGTACAACTTTCCGTCCTTCATGCAGTTTTGATTTTTTTGTTGTTGTTGTTTTTTGGGTTTTTTTTTTTACTAATTTCTGTATTTCTGTATGAGGAAGACTGAGCTGTGAAGGGTGGTGTCTGCACACCAATAATTCACTGGAATAATCCCAGCCCAGCTCAATATTGCAGTGGTATTTCTCACAATCTGGAGGTGTGCAGCTGTCATGATAAAGTGAACTTTCTTGAGTGTAATTGTATATGTAGCGAGGACGCTTTGATAAAATTAATGGAAATCACATTGGCTAAAGCTGTTCCCCAAGCTTGATTTTAAGTCTTACATTATTTCTGATGATGCAGAAGCTCTTTGGAATTGACAAATGCTTTTTTTTCATACGCCCCAATTAAAAATCTTCTGTTTCCCCTCATTTGCCTCATTGCTTAAGAGTCAGTGAGGTTTCTCCATGCAGTGCATTAATGCTTTTCCATATCCCTTCTGCTAATTTTTCTGGGATGTCATGTTTCCCAGAGGATTAGTTGTGTTTGACTGTGGCATGGACCTGTCCTGAAATCGTGGTTTTCCCCAGGGGTAGTGTGGGTCATCTCATGCCGACCATACACATAACCTGAATTTAATAAAGTGCTGGAACAAACAGCCCCTTTGTGGTCACATTTACAAGGAAATTGAGGTGGGAGGTCAATTTTCACTTTAAGGCTACGGTTTGGAGATGCCTGGGTTTTTAAGTGGAGGTGTTTAAATCTCACTTTGTCTGACAGGTGGTAAGAAATTTACATTTAAATTGTCCAGATCAGGTTCTTATTTGTACTGCATTTTCTGACAAAAGAGATTTCTTAGTCTTCCAAATCCTTTGCTGCTTCATAGCATCAGTTCCATCCATCAGACCAACCATAGCATCAGTTCCTCTGCTTCAAATGGGGACATTTCTTCTGACTACAGTAATTGTCACTTGCTCTGTCATTGCTTTTTCTCCATCTCGATTTGAATATTGTTCAAAATTACTTGAAAAACAGGTGTGTTTGGGCTTTATGTTTCTCCCTGAAGAGTGGCATCTCACAAAATTAAATCATTTTACTTTAAAGGCTGGATTTACAGCTGTTGATCTAACCAGAAATGTTGATGTTTGTTAAACCTTTCTGAGTGCTAGGAAATCCCATTCCTTGCTAGAAGCAGCACATGTTTGCTCATATAATGATTTAGAAATAAATTTTAAAAACCTCAACAATATCCTGGCAACTTACCAGAATACATGTTGAAAATGCTATTTAAAACAAGTTCAATAAGACCTAGAGTTCATATGGAGTCTAAATTGGATTTGAGTTTCTGGAATTGCAAGTGCCATTAACTGGTTATTTAATTTCCTTTTTGATTGAAGAATGCAAGACTCAATAAAAGCATAATTGTGAGTGAGATGCAAATTAGAGAGGATAGGAGAAATCATATTTGTAACAAATACTTGTTTGAGAATTAATGCTGTGATTTTTTGAAACACTGAAGAATCTGATGTAATGTGGGTTATTTTGTTGATAAGCTGCCAGTACTGGGTTTAAAAAAACAACTTTTTCTCTTGTTAACAAATTCTCTTGAATTATTAGTCAAAATTGTTCTGATGAGGGTGTTCTAAGAGACAAGGTTATTTTCATATTTTACCCATTAATGAGTTTTTTATACCTTTTAGCATTTGATGTCTTGCTAAGAGCATCACAAGTGTGTAATGCACTGGTGTAACCAGGCAGGTTTGCTGAAATTAGAGTTTTAAATTGCGATTTTTCCTTACTCTTGCTTTAATTCAGTTTTCCTCATTATTCCAAACTTTAGGTGTAGGAGAAGGGAATGCATGTGGCCTGGCCCCTGATAAGTCAGAGCTGTGTTAATTCCCAATCCAGCCTCACCCCTGAGGAGTCCCAGCTGTACCCAGTAAAGAGAAGTGTGATAAAGGGAGTGGCTGAGCTGGGGAGGGGAATCATGGAGCAGGAGGAACCTTGAGGAAGAGGGAAGGAGAGGCTCACAGAGAAGAAGGATCCTGAGGAGAGAGAAGCACTGCAGTGAGGTCAGTGTGGGTGTGCAGTCAGAGCCTGTTGTTGGAACCTGCAGTCACAGTCCAGCTGGGTAAAAGCTGCAGTCAGTCTGCACACCAATCCCTGCAGTCAGAGTTGAGCAGCAATAACCAGCAGTGAGAGGCTGCAAGGGAAAGCTCCAGCAGGAGCTGCTGCAGGCAGGGTCAGTGAATGGCTGGGGTCAGGATGGCTGAGCTGTGAAGGGGAATGAACCAGGACCCTTTTTGTGCTGTGATAAACAAGGAGTCTGTGTCTCAGCTCATTTCTGCCCTCTAAGATGAGGGCTGCTGCAGCATTTAACATGTCTTCTAACTACTTTTCATCTGTTGTGTATACTGCTGTAATCTCAGGACATGCAAAAAGATTTTTTGGTGCAGCACTGGGAGGAAGGTTGAAGAGTTGCCAGTGGGTTCCACGTAGTTTTTGTTGACAAGGCTGTTGCTCCAATATGTCCTGAAATGCAGATAAATAGTGTAGATTGGCTGGTTGTTGATAGCTACAGGAGCAGAAAATAAATAAGTCACATTGCGACCCTTGCAGGACAAAAAGAAGGGTATGTGCAGCTGACCTCTTGCCAGGCAAATGACTACTGCAGAAATGGAGCACCGTCTGGGCAAGGGGAAAAAAATTCTTCTTCTTAAAAAATTAATGCAGAAAATTGTTGAGGCGGTGCAATGATGCATCAAGTCCAACAACCTGCACAAGCACTTGTTTTAGCAGCGTACGTGTAGTGTGTGTTCAGGTAGCATGAAGTGCCTTTTTGTACGGTGCAGAACAGGCCATTAAACACCAAATTTAGAATGCACCCCCCTCTCTGTTCCTCCCAAGTGTACTGGCATTTTTGAACTTCAGATTGGGTGGAAATATTTCAGTTTTGAGCTGTTGTAGATTTCCTGAGTACAATAGCTGCTGGTGTGACCCTTTAGTATGGTTTACTGCTGCCTGAGGCAAGAATTGAAAAAAATACACAGTGTGAATAATAAAAACAAACCAAGAATCAATAATGTATTTGTTAAAATGACTAAACTAAGTAGATTAAATGTGCCAGACATAGTGTCTTGCTTTTTTACCCAACCTGCCCTATAACTTTCTTCCACATATGTCTTTTGGGAAAAAAGATAAAAGAACAGCTTTATGTCTTTTTTTTTTTTTTTTTTTTTCTTTCTCAAGGAGTAAGTATATATTTTTCAGCTGATTATGTGCTCTTAGGAAATCTTTGATATCCCTTGGAGAGGAGATAAGAGCAGTGCTTCAGTAGAAATAATGTCAGATAGTTTTGTTTGCTCTTCTACGTGAATGGCCTTCCCTAAACACTCTGTTGGTTTTAGATAATCCAGATGGGTCTTTGTGTTGTATTTTCCAGAGCAACTGAACGTGGTGGGAGTGGTTTAAAGGCTAGAGCTTGGCTGTCAATGCTATCTGTGTTCTTTATGTGGTTTTTGGATTTTTTCCTCTGTTGCCTATGAACGTTTGATTCCTTTAAAGTTTCTCAGACTTTCTATGCTGCGATCTCCCTTCATTTTTGCTGTGGTGGCTCATGTGCATTTCATAGATGTGTTTCCCCAAGTTCTTGTAACTCCTGTCCTGGTGTGCTGTCTATTCCAAAGTACTGAGAGCTCCAGCAAAGCCCTGAGATTTTTCTCTGACATTCAGTCCTTCTTCCTAAAATCCTACTCCCCATCTTGCAGCAAGAGGTTCCATGCTCCCTCCTCTTTGATCCCTGGGCCCTGAGGATTTTAGGCTTTCTATGCTGACAGGCACTGACCACTGAGAAAACACTGCATTTGACCTGAGGCCATGGAAAAGGTTTCCAAAATTGAGTGACAGCACTGGGATTGTGGGTGTAGAGTTTGGATAGAAGTGTGGGATATCACAGGGTGGAAAACTTGGAGTTTAAGGTTTTAGAATACAGTAAGATATATAAAGCAAGATGGAGGTTTTAGGGCAAAGGCTGAGTCCTTTTTCACCTTCTTCACAGGTTTAGGTGGTATTTTGTGATTGGATAGTAAAATCCACATTGTGGACCACAGGTGGTTGGTTATTGGGTTAAAAGTAAAAATAATTTAGGTGACATTTCTTAATTTAACAATTTACCCTTAAAAGGCCTTGTAGAGAGAGATAGGGCTCCATTTTTAGTTTATTAGCTAGAAGTGCTGTAGAACTCACACGTTGTGAGACTGTAACATAGATAAGAATTGTTAAACATCCAAGTCCGAACAAGAAATACGGTCTTGAGCATTTAATCCCCACTCTGGCAGAAAAAGAAGAAAAAACACAACACCCTCCCTCTCCTCTTCTTCCTCTGCCTCAATCTGCTGCTCCTCAGTGCATTTTCCTGGCTCTCTGTCTGCATAAAGATCCATCAGCAAGAGGAGTGAGCCTCTTGTGGCAATTCCTGCCCCTTCTCCCTCTGCCCGGCCTGAAGTGGCAGGTGTGTTAGCAGACTTCAGAAACTCAGTAAGGAGTGGCACACCAAGAACATCTCTGCTTCGGATAAGCCTTCAATTAGAGCCTGCCGTCGATAGCAAAATGCCATGAGGAGCAGGGTTTGGCCAGGTACAGAATCATGACTTTATTCCCACTGCTGGACAGATCCTCCCTTGGTGCTCAGGGCAGTCGAGGAGGGCCTGGGAGAGTGTCAGTGGAGGCTAAGGAGGTCTAATCTCTGGACACATTTCAGGAGAAAGTACCAGTTTCCAGTGGAATTCAGAGCCTGTGGGTGTGTGGGGGTTGGTTTGGCTGGGTTTTATCTCCTGCGGCATTAGCAAGGCACTTTAGGGAAGGTAGGATTGATTCCTTTCACTTTGCTGCGCTTGAGAACAACAAGGCATTTTTATTTAAATCAGTGGCTAGAATAAATATTTAACCTTGTTGGAATTGTAAGTACACTGAAGCCAATATCCCATTGCTGTGCAATTCAGTGTATGATGGGAGATTTCACAGCTGACTAGTGCTTTACACTTTGTTTCAAATTACTTCGGCTGTATTATGTTGCCACCCTAAAACACAACTTGCTTGCTGTATATGGCAAAACAGAAGATTTAATTGTCTGCAGTAGGAAGCTCGTGTACACCTAGAAATCTCTTCCAATTAACATTTCTTTGTACCACGTTTGTTCCTGGAGTAGCAATTCTGGTTATGGTATCAAGTGTATTTAAAGGAGAATGATGTGCTTGAGTTCAGGAACAGCTGCATACATGTGTTTGAACAGCTGTGTAATTTACACAGGCATTGCATAGACACTCTCACAGGTAGATTTTGTAATTGCAAAACTACCTGCCTGAGTATATCTTCCACTTGCATTTGCATTGTGTGTGCTTTCTCCTCCCACAGGAGAATGCTCATGGCCACAGCAGTGAGGTCTTTTTCCTTTCAGTGGCGTGTCTTTCTGATCTTTCCCATGCTATGCTCAGGTTGAGGCCTTCATTTTCTACTTGGGCATTAGAAATTCCCAGACAGACTGACAGACGGAAAAGCTGCATCAAACAGCACAGCTACAAAGCAGTTTTGCTTCCCAGTCTCCCAAGTATTGCTTGCTGTGTTTTTTCTACAAGATTGCTGCAGAGTCCATTTCTCCATGATGTGATCCCCTGCCCGCATACTCCTTTACAAATGCTGGAAAAGCAAAACCAAAACCTTTGCTTCTGATAAGAAAAGTCCACTGACTACTGCAGAAAAGTGAAATTCTTACACTCGTGCAGCTCTCCTTCAGAATGGCATTATGATACTTCTTGCAGCAGGGTACTCATAGGAGAACTCTGTTCCTCCTCAGTACTGCAAGTCTAAATGCATTTTCACTAAAACTTCTTCCCCCATCCAAGACTAATAAATATCAAACCACCCAGTAAACTTGAAATCTAGTTTTTCTTCAGTGGAATCTTTAGACTTAGCGGTGCGAGCCTCTGCTCACATGACCCACATAATCATAGTGTGTCTGTGTCTGTTCAGCTGACACATTTAACACAGTGACATGGCAGGTCTTTTTCCAATGGTATCAACGTGGCAGGGTGTGAAGCATGGTGTGACACCGTGTACTTCAGAGAACACAGAGGAAGCGGCTGTGACCTAATTTGTCTTGCATGGTGGCCACCTTTTGGCGACTGACTTCTCTCAGCTGCAGCCCTGAGCTGAGCCCAGATACACAGCAGAACAGCACCTGAGGTGTAGGTGGTGCAGGTGAGATGATGTGCTGATCAGACACGAGGCCCCTGTCAGCCTCTTAACGAGGGATCCCTGTCGTACCCAGTGCACTGTGGTGGGTGAAGAAAAGCTCTCCCTTATTTCAATTCTCTACCAGCTGTATCAGACCAGGAAAGTTCTTTTGAGTTTCTTTATTAACCACCTTCCACCAGCTGCATCTGTCATGTCAGTTGAATGCAAATTGAAGGAACTGCAGGTAGTTTTCTGTTGGTTCTGAATTCTTTCACTCAGGGAAAATATAAAGGCCTGTATCCTTCTTGGGAGGAACTGAGAAGTATATAACGATTTCTTCAGAATAATGTTTTTGTTTAAGCATGTTGAAAACTTCTTCTTTCCCCTTTTTGTTTTACATGGATGATAATTAATTACTGTAGCACAGTCTGTGAAGGATACAGTGAATTGATGCAGCTTTGTTTCTCGGGGTAACAGAAAGGTTACTGGCTTTTCAGAGTGCTTAATTTCACTTCCTTAGAGTTAGTTTTGGAGTGGACAGCCAATAAGGTTTTCTCTGGCTGAATGAGTTCAATAAGGAAAGGTAGGTTATTTAGCAGAAGATTCATGACTCTTTTGTTGAGTCTTCAACATAGCTGAGCCAAATGAAGGTGCTTTCTTTCTGGGTTATGAGTGTCCACAAAAATGATCAAAGTAGGAACTTGACTTGTTTGTCCAATCACTATGTGACAATGGTTATTTAAAAAAAAAAAAAAAAAAAAAAAAAAAGAGAAGAGAGAGACAAAAAAAAGTAAAAAGCTCAAGAATAGCAACACAATAAGCTTATTGGTAGAATGCTATCATCTCTTTGCAAACAGAACGGATTTGCCATGGTAATGGGAATCAACCTAGCGTGAGCGAATTCATTTTGACGACTAAAATACGTCTTTGACAAGATGATTACATGGGATCAATTGCAAGATTATTCTGTTTATTTCACAGCTGAAGGACAAGTGGATGTATTGAGTTAACCCTACCTCAGGCATGCTGGGCTGTGCATCTCATTTGTTCTCTTTTACTGTCATAAGCACGATCATCTGGCCTTAAACCCATGTGGCCGTAATGAAGTGCAGTTATTCATGTGTTGGTTGTGATTCAGGAGGTATTTACAGTACCAGTAATAATGCTGGGTTTCAGAACATGTATGGAATGAATGCTTAGTACCTTTTTTTCCCTCTTCTTTCCCCCTTCTTCTTTCCTTTAAAACATCTTTATATTCCGTGCCATCTGGCGCTGACGATTCCCACATAGCAAGTACTCGGTGCATGGTGGAGATCCCTGTCACACTGACTGCAGAGATGGCCCTCAGTGCAGTCCCACAGTTTAAAAATGTGACAAGCTACTATTTGAAGAGCATCATTTTTATATATCTGTAAACATACTGACAAATTTATAAACTTAAAACGTGGAAGGTTTGGTTTTTCTTTTTTTTTTTTCCATTTTAACAGCCTTGTTGATTAAGCTGTGGGACTCAGGGTTGATTTTAGCACACAGGAACAGTCTGCAAACTGTTACATCTTGATATATGCACAAATATGCCAGTGTAGATATTTTTTTCTGAGGAAATATGAAAACACATAATGATTATTTGTGTTGATGTGCATTTGGTTCTTTTCATGATTTGCTTCAAAATAAAATCATTAAAACTGGCAAATAAGGATATTAAGCCTGTGACAGGCCTTTTGGAATCCATAGAGAAGGAAACATGCTTTAAATAAATAAAAAACCTGCCTAGCACTTAGGCTGTGCTAACAAAAAAGGATACAGACCTTTCTTTTTTTACCGGGAGGAGTTGATTTACAGAAAACATTAGGCGTCTGAGTTAAACTGACAAATTATAACACTTATCCTTACAGTTACTGAAGTGATTTTTCTGGATTGACGTTTGCTTGTTAGAATTACAGACTTCCCGTTGCAATCTGTTATCTTAATCCTCCGATCATATTAAAGTTTGATTATTTAATACCTGTGTGGTTAATGGGCTTTTCATGGCAAGGTGGCATTGCCTGATTGCGAGCTAGACGTTTTTTGTAAGATTGGATCAAGACCAGTAAAAGAGGCAGAAAAAGCCATCAGCATCTCCACGTAGTGTGGGAATCCCTGAGATAGATTTCTGTTCGTTTTGTGGCACAAAATCCTTGTTGCACTGTCATGCTTTGAAGAAGATTGTGCAGGGCCATGAGCTGGGCCCTGTGATCCTTTTGGATATGTTTCAACTCAGAATAATCTGCAATTCTGCGGACTACTGGTGTACATTCTTCTGATACTGCACAGATAAATTAGGCAAAGAGTAACAGACATTCACAGGAGAGTAAATGTTTCTCCACTGAATCCCCCAAGCACAAAAGACTGAGCATTTACACAGGGGTGTCCAACAACAGGGAATTGAGCGCATATTTTCTGTACTTCGATGAAACAGGGGGAGTTATGTTCTTACTGGTTGCATTCCAGGGAATAAATACAACAAGTAATGGGAATGTCAGTATGTATCTCTAGTTCCTATCTTAGTTCTTCTCTACACTCTTCTCCCCGAAAACAGCGCCTTTATTTTGTATCAGATGCATCAGAATAATTCTGCCATTTCTTATCAAGCCTTTGCAGGGAAATTATGGCCGTGCTGACTGCAAGGGCTTGCACAGCCTAGAGCTTGCTTTGCCAGCCTCTTCACAGGTCAGGGTTACAATTTCCAGGAATCAGTTGGTAAAGCCTTGGAAAGAGTTGCAAAATCTTGAGTTTGAAGGCTCTCAAAGCTTTCCTGGGCTGTCACTGTGGGTAGGATTGTGCAAAAAACATCCCAAAAGCAGTAGAGGAGAGGTGAGGTGTGCTTTGTGTGATGGTAGCAGAGTGCACACCCTCGTTCCTACTGCCTTAGAAGGTTTGCACCCCCTGTGCCATCAGCTGTGGTGATGAGAGCTGTGCTGTAAAGGGTGGCTCCTGAACTCAGAGGGGCACCAGAGGAGTGTCCTGCTCCTATCCAGGATTTTGCTGTGCTTGAGGAGTTGGGATGCTGGTAATGGACGGGGAGATGCCATCAGCTGGCACTACAGAATGCAGATGGTGGCAGTAAAATTCTACATCTTCAGGATGCAGGCACACATCCTGATGCTGCACTGTTGTTGTGGTACAGCTGGGTGTGTTGCCAAGGGGGTTGCTGTGGCAGTGCAGGCTGCACAAAGCTCAGCCCAAGTTAGATACCT